>NC_133327.1:261207045-261807045 GCF_042186555.1 Aquarana catesbeiana | reverse complement strand
CAGGAGTGCAGAACTAAGTGCACTCCTGTGACCCACAGGAGTAGGACCAAAAGAGCTTTGGCCCTACTTCTTGTTTAATTCGTAATGAGGGCTTGATAGAAATTGGCTAGCAGCAGGACAGCTTTTCATCAGCGAGAACAGGGACAGCCACAGTGAGCTACTGGCCAATATCAATATGCCAGTCAAAGCAGCCTTATTAACACTGAATGAAACAGCATGTGTTACTGCTAAAGCTATCTGAAAAAGAAGGCTTTTTTTTCAAACTGTAATGAATCAGATTGGGGTGCTGCTGTATATCAAGCTAATTGTAAAAGTAAAAATCTATTCCAAATCCACAGTCAAATATAAACTGAAAATGTATGCTGTTACTGAGAACCACATGGAAAACAATGCTGTTCTATAACCATTCACAGCTTTAAGTCAACAAAACATGTTATTTAAAGGATTTTTGTATTTTTAATACAAATTCATATCAAAAGACATTCTTGTCACTGGTATTTAAAAATGTTTTTTTTTTAAAATTTCGCCTTTCGCAGTTCAGGTCGACTGAATTTCAAACAAGATTCACCGGACCCCTGGAAAATTGAAGCAAAGCAGATTCTGCCATCACTAGAATCCACACATTTCTACAAAACTGAACATTTTTGGGTGTAGTAACACTTTAGCAAGTGGTAAACCATATATAGCATTTAGGAAATCTAGATCTATGTTTAAATAAAGAGACCTTACCAACTGCACTATAGTGAGCATCAAAGCCGGTGTAACGTTCTTCATTGGAGAAATCAGACCTAAAAGTAAGGCTGAGAAAGTTTCCAGGAGATGTGATTACTTGCTTCCCTGGAGCTTGTTCTGTGTCAGTACTTTCCTTTCCACAGAATGTTGTCAACACTTGTTCATCAGTCTCTACCTGTAAAGAAAACAATAGCCAACATTCAGATTACTTTGTATATTCTGGAGTCAAGTGCAACATGAATATGAGATCAGTACAACTTTGTTTTGTCATATGGTATAGAATAAGCCTGAACATTACAAATACTGACATTCACTGCAGGGTTTCTCAACCTTTTTACCTTGGAGAAACCCTTGGCAAAAAGTTTGAGATCTCGGGGAACCCCTAAAAAAAATGTCTACAATTACTGTAGAAATAGCATTAAATCAGGGTTTCTCAACCGAGGTTTTATAGTACCCTAGGGTTCTGTGAGAAGTCCCCAGGGGTTCCGCCACAAATAAACACTGCAGCCGATGTATTGTATATCCCCCCAATGTTGTTTTCAGCTTTCACTGACAGTAAGTACTGTCTATGTACATTGATACCCAATAGCTCCTCTGTAGTTGCGGCTCATGTGAACTCAGAGGGTGGCACCGGGAGGAGTGGAGAAAGTAGGAACACTTTACTGAAAGAGGAAGTGACATCCTGTGTATGGCAGTACTGAATGCAGACTGTGGAGATGGGGAGCAGAGAGTGGGAGCATGTGAATGGATCAGACTGAATGTCTCTCCACCCAAACATCACAAAAAAAACAAACATGTAGACTTATCTCAAGAACTTTAATAATGTAGACATAAAGAACTGGTCCATATTCACTGATTGGTTGCTAAAGGGTAACTGCACATGCTTACTGCTCACTGATTGGTTGTAAGAGGTTACTGCACATTATTACTGCTCAATAATTGCTTTCTAGAGGTTACTGCACATCATTACCGCTCACCTATTGGTTGCTAGAGGTTACAGCACATCATTACCACTCACTGGTTGCTAGAGGTTACAGCACAACATTACTGCTCACTGATTGGTTGCTAGAGTTTACTGCACATCATTATTGCTAACTGATTGGTTGCTGGAAGTTGCTACACATCATTATTGCTCACTAATTGGTTGCTATAGGTTACTGTGCATTATTACCACTTACTTATTGGTTACTAAAGGTAACGGCACATCATTACAGCTTATCTACTTACTTTTATCCATTTTTATCCTTTTATGAGCCATTTATTTAAAGCACATGCCTGTAAAGAAACAATAAGTACATACATACACACCAAAAACATGTCAGCAAACACAAAATAGGTACTAAACTAAATACATGGGCAAACAGCAAATCAGACATAAAATTAGCACCATACTGACACGCCAGACAGGTATCCGCAGACAAGGAGTCATTACCATACTGACACACCAGAAAAATATCCGCAGACATAAAATCAGTACCATACTGACACACCAGAAACATGTCCGTAGACATAGAGTCAGTACCATACTGACACACCAGAAACATGTCCACAGACATAGTCAGTAACATACTGACGCACCAGAAAACGTGTCACAGATTACAGAATTAGCAATAACATGCAACGCCAAGCTGCAGCTAACAAAGCCAGCAGACTACTCTTATGCAGTAAAAAGGGAATACATTCCAGAGACAAATCAGTTATTCTACACCTTTACAAAATGCTGGTTCACCCTCATCTGGAATATGTACAGAGGTCAGTAGTAGGTAGGGCAGTGTACAGAGGTCAGTAGTAGGTAGGGCAGTATACAGAGGTCAGTAGTAGGTAGGACAGTGTACAGAGGTCAGTAATGGGTAGAGCAGTGTACAGAGGTCAGTAGTATGTAGGGCAGTGTACAGAGGTCAGTAGTGGGTACAGCAGTGTACAGAGTAGGCAGAGCAGTAGGGATGGGCCGAACACCCCCCAGTTCGGTTCGCACCAGAACATGCGAACAGGCAAAAAATGTGTTAGAACACGCGAACACCATTAAAGTCTATGGGACACGAACATGAAAAATCAAAAGTGCTAATTTTAAAGGCTTATATGCATGGTATTGTATCAATGCAAAAAAAAGTTTTAAAAATGGACGTTTTTTCGGGAGCAGTGATTTTAATAATGTTTAAAGTGAAACAATAAAAGTGTAATATTCCTTTAAATTTTGCACCTGGGGGGTGTCTATAGTATGCCTGTAAAGTGGCACATGTTTCCCGTGTTTACAACAGTCCGAGAGCAAAATGACATTTCTGAAGGAAAAAAGGTCATTTAAAAGTACTCGCGGCTATAATGAATTGTCGGTCCCGGCAATACACATAAAAGTTCATTGATAAAAACAGCATAGGATTCCCCCACAGGGGAACCCCGAACCAAAATTTAAAAAAAAAAAGCGCGGGGGTCCCCCCAAATTCCATACCAGGCCCTTCAGGTCTGGTATGGATATTAAGGTGAACCGGTGCCAAAATAAAAAAAAAATGGCATGGGGGTCACCCTCACAATCCATATCAGACCCTTCAGGTCTGGTATGGATTTTAAGGGGAACATCGCGCCAAAATAAAAAAAAATGGCCTGGGGTCCCCCCAAAAATCCATACCAGATCCTTATCCGAGCACACAACCTGGCAGGCCGCAGGAAAAGAGGGGAGGGTGAGAGAGTGCCCCCCCTCCTGAACCGTACCAGGCCACATGCCCTCAATATTGGGAGGGTGCTTTGGGTGCTTCTCCCCATGTTGATGGAGAGAAGGGCCTCATCCCCACAACCCTTGCCCGGTGGTTGTGGAGGTCTGCGGGCGGGGGGTTTATCGGAATCTGGAAGCTCCCTTTAACAAAGGGACTCCCAGATCCCGCCCCCCCCTGTGTGAAATGGTAACGGGGTACAAATGTACCCCTACCATTTCACAAAAAATGTGTGAAAATTGTAAAAAAAAACACAGTACACGCCTTGGGACAAGTCCTTTATTAAATAAATAAAAAATAAAACTGTCCCACGGAGTCTTCTTCTTCTTCTTCTCGCGCTCTGATGGACCGAAAAAGAAAAAAAAAGCCGCATGTCGCCTACGATCTGCCTCCATGGGAGGCACCCGCTGTAATGACCGGCCGCTCTCAGGTGACAGCTCTTTCATAACTGGGGGCGGGGCCACACGATGATGTCGCTGGGTGACCCTGCCCCCTCTGACGCACGGGGACACCCCTATGGCTTTCCCGTAGCGTCAGAGGGGGCGGGGCCACCCGGTTATGTACCTGAGTGACCCCGCCCCCTCTGACGATACGGGGAACCTATAGGGATGTCCCCGTGCGTCAGAGGGAGGCGGGGTCACCCGGCGACATCATTATGTGGCCCCGCTCTCAGTTATAAAAGAGCTGTCACCTGAAAGCGGTCGGTCATTACGGCGGGTGCCTCCCATGGAGGCAGATCGTAGGCGGTGTGTGGCCTTTTTTTTTTTTCTTTTTTGGTCCGTCGGAGCGTGAGAAGAAGAAGAAGACTCTGTGGGACAGTTTTATCTTTTTTTATTTTTTTAATACTTGTCCCTAGGCGTGTATTGTGTTTTTTTTTTACCATTTTCACACATTTTTGTGAAATGGTAGGGGTACATTTGTACCCCGTTGCCATTTCACACAGGGGGGGCAGGATCTGGGGGTCCCCTTGTTAAAGGGGGCTTCCAGATTCCGATAAGCCCCCCCCGCCCACAGACCCCCACAACCACCAGGCAAGGGTTGTGGGGATGAGGCCATTCTCCCCATCAACATGGGAACAAGGTGCTTTGGGGGGCTACCCCAAAGCACCCTCCCAATGTTGAGGGCATGTGGCCTGGTACGGTTAAGGAGGGGGGTGCTCTCTCATCCCCCTCTCTTTTCCTGTGGCCTGCCAGGTTGCGTGCTCGGATAAGGGTCTGGTATGAATTTTGAGGGGGACCCCCACTCCATTTTTAAAAAAAAATTTGGTGCGGGGTTCCCCTTAATAACCATACCAGACCTGAAGGGAGGTTCGGGAGGGCACAAATCAGGGGGGTCAGGAGGGCACACACCAGGGGGGTTTCAGGAGGGCACACACCAGGGGGGTTCAGGAGGGCACACACCAGGGGGGGTCGAGAGGGCACACACTAGGGGGGTTCATGAAGTCAGGAGGGCACATGCCAGGGGGATCAGGAGGGCATAGTATGGGGACTGGGAGGGCACACACCAGGGAGGGTCAGGTGGGCACACACCAGGGGGGCTCAAGAGGGCACAGTACGAGGGCTGGGAGGGCACACACCAGGGAGGGTCAGGAGGGCACACACCAGGGAGGGACAGGAGGGCCCGCACCAGGGAGGGTCAGGAGGGTACAGTACGAGGGCTAGGAGGGCACACACCAAGGGGGATTAGGAGGGCACACACCAGGGGGCAGTGAAAACCTGGAGACAGTGACAATTCATAAAGTCCAATTTCTCATAGTGCTTTCCTTTTGTCAGCTAACAGGCAGCACTTCCATGCTAAGCTGCAGTAACTCATCAGTCCTCTCCACAGTTTGCATACAGCATTGCCATAAACAGGATGTCACCTCCTGTTTCAGCCACATGCTGCACATGCTTTCTCTTTCTGCAATCTGCAGTGCTGCCATATACAGCATTGCATGTGCTGCTTCAGCTACGTACTCCCACTCTCTCCACTCATCCTGGTACTGCCTCTAAGTTCACAGGAGCCAGTACTGAGATGACCTTATCCAGGTTACTGAGCCACCATGACTTTTCTCCAATAGTATCAAGTTGCATTGATACAATCATACCTATTTAATGGAGAGAATAGATTCTAAACCAGAGCAGAGATCTGACCACCAGAAGTGTGCTTTAGCAGTGTGCTCTCTCAACTTCTCCTGGTCCTCTGAGTTCACAGGAGCTGGAACTACAGCGGAGTTATCGGGTATCAGTGCATGCTAACAGCACTTACCTTCAGTGCGCAATGAAAACAACACTGAATGCATGTCCTCTGTCTGTAATCTATGAACTGACATATTCTTTGAAGAAGCTATGTATCCCACATTCCCTGGGTCTCCAAGTCTGATGCTCTTCACAGGTGCGGATGACAACTCATGGGGTCTCCAGGCAATAGGAGATTGTGGGTCCCCCTGTGTCCAACACTCAAGCCACACCCACACAAAGGAAAATAACTGGAACCGATCTTTTGTGGCTCTCAGTGCAGCAGCTAGAGCAGGAGATGTTGGCTTTCTGCTGCTGCAGTGAGTGCCATAAAAGATCAGCTTGAGTTATTTCTCCCACCCGATGCACTGATCACCTGCTGTATCCACACATGATTCCCCCTGTTGGGGGGGGGCCGCAGGACCCCCTATGTACCTGGGGCCCCTGGGCTTTGCCTAGTGGTGCCCATGCGAAAAGAAATGTGAAAATGTGAAGCAATGTGAAAAGAAATACTGCAATTGTGATCCTGAAGCAACACCTCTCCTATTATGCTCTCATGACCATATCCTGTACTTTTGCCCTATATATGTTGTCATAACGATATGCTTAGTTATATGAATAGTATATTCAGGGGCGTAGATAAGGGGGGGCTCAGGGGTGTTCAAACCCTCCCCAGGGCCAAAATGAAATGCAAGGTGTCCCTGCTCTGCAGCCGCACCTGGCACCAGCGACAGGCAGCACTGCAGTCAGTGGCACACAGAGTGTAATAATGCCACTGCAGCAGGTGTAATAGATCATTAGGCATACCCGCATTCATGTTGTGGTACACTGGCAGGCCAATCTATCGGTCTCGGGCTGAAGGCTGACAGATCTATCACCAGGCAGCCCACTGAGCACAGTGGAAGCTGGCGGTGCGTGTAGTCCTGCTCACTGCTCTCTACACCCTGTATTCCCATTGGCTTGCAGTGCCATTCCCACCTTGGGCTTGGCAGAGGAGCTTTGCCTGGGCCCTGGAGGGCAGAGTTCTTGTTTCAGTGCTGTGTAGCCGCCAGCCCCCCACATGGATGATGCTGTCCTGTCCAGGTACGTCACTCTTCCTCTTCTGGCCTAGTCTCAAAGAGTCTCAGAGTGTCCTCAGACTTACCACTGCTCAGACTGCTGTGCTGCTGCTGGCATTCTGCTGTTCATACTAGGTAATCATGAGTCAGTGAGAGACTATCTGTGATTCTGTGTGGCAACTGGCAAAGTTAGTGATTAAGGCTGGCTGGGCTAAGTTTTGTATTGCTTGTGTTACTGACAGTTGACCGAGGCTAAGCTGAGTTTTCTATTGCTTGTGTTACTGACAGACCAGCTTGGCACTGGCAAGCTTGTTGTGGTGCTCACCGGCTTACTGATTCAGCACTTGGCACCACAACATGTCTGCCAATGCCAGTGCCAGGCTGGACTTTGTGCTGCCCTCAGTGGCATGCCTTGGCCCTGTTTTACCCCTGGTTCATACATATGTGGTGCAGGAAACGCATTGCAATCACACTGTGTTTTTGATCTGCTGCAGGTGTCAATTCAAAGGTTACAACTTCCCAAAGGAAGGTCGCAAATGCAGTGCTTGTCTGAACCAGATCGTATGGTTGGTTAAAAAAGGTGCCTGCACTTCTTTGGTGCGATTCAAAATGAATAGGCTCAAATCACACCACACAGAATCTCATATGAATTGCACAGGAATGTGGTGCAGTTTCTGTGCGATTCACATGCAAACTATAGTGTGAAACCAGGCTTACTGTGTTGATTGCGGTACAATCAAGGCCCATTCATTTTGAATGGGCTCAATTCGCACCAAAATGATGCATGCACCAATTTAGGAACTGCACTGCAACTGGTTCGCATAGTCGTTTTGTTAATGCGATCCAGTGCAGGCAAACACACTGTGTTTTGCAACCTTTGTTTGGGGTGTCGTTAAGATAGCACTGACACCCATTGCAGATTGCAAGGAGGGTGTGATTTGAATGAGGTGCATGAAATGTGCGTGGATTGAGCATTTCCCGCATTCTAGTGTACCTCTGCGTATCTCCTAAGCAGCAGTGTGTTTTTCCTCTGTCAGTGCAGGAATGTGTGCAATTACACACCTTCTCGCACCAGCAGGTTCCACATACAGTGCAGAGCAAAGTATAAAACCTAAGCGTGCAAAAAAATCAACACAAAAGCTCCGAGAAAACTATGAAATTACTAGAGATGCGTTCAGAGGTAATCCATTAGACTTAATTGACAGAACCACACATTGCATTTCAATTTTTCCATAATTAAGAGACTCTATAGATCACCTATCTGTCGCCTATGAATGTTATTAATGATTCTTTGCAAAATATATATATTTCTTGAGGGACACTAATGTGGAGGACTGCTTAACAGAACTAAAACTGAAATTCTAAATTGACAAAGAAATTTCTTTTTGCAGGGTGTTAAGGAAAAGGCAGAACTCCGGAAGCGCAAATGAAAAATTCTTTAAATGGAGAAGGAAGGAGCAGCTGTCCTGGCAGTTAAAAGTCCTCTTGGAACCACTGGAATATCCAGCTGAACGCACCAGTGAATGTGAATGTGTTAAAGCACAAAGTTTGCACTGATGCAAAGCCATACCAAGACCTCTAAGCTGTAAATGACTGTGCCACTTCAAATCCACCACACAGATGTATTTACACAGCAAAAGATATCACCTTTTACCATAATCAAGGTGACTTCCAGCAACTGGGGCACCAAAGAATGAGAAACAAGATCTGCCAGACTTTGTCAGATATACAGTATACTCAACAAAGCAATTAACAAATAATCACCTTAGTGAAAAACATACATCAGTGCCCATCACACAGAAATATTAAATGGAAATCATAAAAGTCCTACTCATCAAAATTATACGATACTGTTCCTTTTAAAATGTGATCCAAAAACATGCATTGTGGTCTTCAGTGCTCAGTCTTGATATGTTGCTCCATGTAAGTCCCGCATGGAAAATATTGGCACACACCACCTAAATGGTATGACCTGGTTACCATAGGTCCATCCTGCGCCTTTAAGGGGATATATGTAATAGCACCACCTTGTCTCCCTCACTCCACGGTAGGTTCTAGTAGTGCCCCATCCCTTTAATAGTTGGCTGCAACAACACCACTCCATCTCCTCCACATTGCAGGTACAGATATATTCTACAAGGATAGAACACTCTGCACTCTGTTTAAAATGTTTATTTAAGATAAAAATATAAAAGACAATACTCACATTAAAAGGTGCACAAAATCTGTGCAAAATCATAAAAACTCATCAAGAGCCTGCCTCTATCTCCCTCAGTGTTCTGAGCAACTCTTATAGCACTTCTCGGTCGCAATGTGATGATGTCACCAAGGTCCACCTAACATGTTTCATCATCAAGGCTTTGTAACAGGGTATCACTGAATTTGCATTGCTCTTGTCCTTTGGGGACTGAACGTTCCTTTATCTGTACTTGAAGAAGAAATTTTACTGACACCCCAAGAGAAGAATGTGTCAAGAATATTATTCTGATCCTACCTGCTGTTCCATAGACCCCCTGCAAAGTTTTCTGGGCTCTGTCATCCAACCTGCTGGCTCAGGACCTGCATCACATTTGTTGCTGAGTGGAGAGGAGGAAGGCCAGTAAATATACATTTGCTGACCTTCCCTACCTAGAATAACCACAGAAGATTTATGAGCTACGACATTTCTTGGATAAGTTGTCACTGGATCAGCTGTTGTGGCTGTGGAAGAAGCTAATTGAGCGAGATCTGCTCTCCATTAGCTTCTGTGGAAGGCAGGGAGACATCAGGGGTTAAATTGACCCCTGATGTCTCATTAAAAAGAACCTTTCACAGAAAAATCTTATTATACCGTATACAGGTCTATTTGTTCCCTATGTCATGCAAATAATGTTTAGTGAAAAAAATAACAATTTAATGTGACACAAAAGCACTTATAAACTCCCCTAAAAAGTTTTAACCCTTACCTCGTACATACAAACACATACCAATAAACACAAAGCAGTCAGGGTACCTACATAAAAAAATGTCAATTACACTACACATTACTTATTGATGTGCACTCAGGCATGGGATCAATAATTTAAAGCAGAGATCTGCCCCCCCAAAAAATATAAATAAAAACCAGCAGCTACACATACCGCATGCAGCTGCTGGCTTTTAACCAATTCAGCCCTGGAAGAATTTACCCCCTTCCTGACCAGAGCACTTTTAGCGATTTGGCACTGCATCTGACAATTGCGCGGTCATGCGACGTTGTACCCAAACAAAATTGACGTCCTTTTTCCCCCACAAATAGAGCTTTCTTTTGGTGGTATTTGATCACCTCTGCGTTTTTTTTTTGCGCTATAAACAAAAAATAAGCGACAATTTTGAAAAAAATGCATTATTTTTTACATTTTGCTATAATAAATATCCCCCCAAAATATATAAAAAAACATTTTTTTTCCTCAGTGTAGGCCGATATGTATTCTTCTACATATTTTTAGTAAAAAAAAACGCAATAAGCGTTTATTGATTGGTTTGCGCAAAAGTTATAGCGAAAAGGTGCAAAAGGTATAACAAAATAGGGGATAGTTTTATGGCATTTTTATCAATAATTTTTTCTTACTAGTAATGGCGGTGATCACCGATTTTTATCGTAACTGTGACATTATGGCGGACACATCGGATATTTTTTACACATTTTTGGGACCATTGTCATTTATACAGCAATCAGTGCTATACAAATGCACTGATTCCTGTGTAAATGACACTGGCAGTGAAGGGGTTAACCACTAGGTGGCAGTGTAGGGGTTTAGTGGGTCCTGGGGAGTATTTCTAACTGTGGGGTGAGGGCAAGTCACAGGGAGCAGAGATCAGTGATACTCTCACTAGGCAGAACGGGGAGATGCTTGTTTACTTTAGCATCTCCCCGTTCTTCCTCTCCGTGAGACGATCGCGGGTATCCCCACGGACATCGAGTCCGCGGGACCCATGAACCGACTCACGGAGCTTGCCGTGGGTGCGCCCGCAGGATGCCTCTTAAAGGGCAACGCACAGGTCATTGGTATGCCTGTACACGCCATTCTGCTGCAGTATATCTGCGTGAGGCAGTTGGCAAGCGGTTAATAATAGGACACTTACCTGTCCTGGAGTCCAGCGATGTCGGCACTGCAGCTAATGTTTCCATCAGCTGTCGGGTGCTGCCGCCGCCACTGCGGGTAGGGGTACCCAGCAATGTAGCCTTTCGGCTTCATGCCAGGAACCCTACTGTGCATGTGCGAGGCCCGCTCCTCTCTCCTACTGGCCCGGAGACAGGGGAAGAAGGAGGGAGGAGGAGGGAGCCCCAGCCATGACATCAATAGCTGCGGCTGAGGCTCCCGGAAGTGGGAAAGGATACTTGTCAAAATCAGGTATCCTGTCGCCCCATCCCCCCTAAAGGTGCCAATTGTGGCACCGGAGGGGGGGAAGAATCAGGTGAGCGGAAGTTCCACTTTTGGGTGGAACTCCCCTTTAATGGCTATTACTCAGGGTTTACTTGAAACTGGTGCCCTGTAAGAACTTTTAAAGCATCAACTATTGAAAATTTGGGGTGCCAAAGTTGGTCGTTGTTTACAGGCACCCTCAATTTTCAGGCTTGACATGTTGGATACTCACTGCAACCCCATCTTTTATACCAAAAATGAGTTGGTTTTAGTGCCCTACAATTAACTTTACTGTATTTTTTTACTGAAAATTTTCCCTTGATAAACTGTTGTTCTGATATTGTGTAAAAAAAAACTGGAACTACCAGCATATTATTTTCCAGGGTCTCTGTGTTCAGAAAATATTTAAACTGTTTGGGGGTAAGCTAATATTCAGGCCTAAAATGATTTTGTAAACATGTGCAAAAAAGTGCAAAAATGTCTTTGCCATCGAAAGGATTAATGGTGGCTTAAAGTGGTTGTAAAGGCTCAAGGTTTCTTTTATGCATTCTGATCATGATGGTAAAAAAACCTTCTGTGTGCAGCAACCCCCCCAGCCCCACCTAATACTTACCTGAGCCCCCTCTCAATCCAAGCGATGTCCATGAGAGCCTTGCCTCTCCGGAGACTCACACTCCTGATTGGTGTTTGGCAGCAGCAGGAGCCATTGGCTGACATGTCATTCCTACAGAGTTCCCTCTAGTGATGCTTATGTGGCAACTAGAGGGATCCTTTTAATAGGTTGCAATGTAAATTGGTTACTTCCACCATTTAGGTTAGCCTGTTTCTATCTCTGACATGGGATTCCTGCAAGATTATGGTGGCCATTTTAGGCACAGCCGTGCTATAGATGTGATCTGTATCATTAGGTGGTCAGTTTTCAATAAGTAAAGCACAGACAGACAGAGCCAAAGATGCAGAGGGACACTGCTAAGAGGGACTTCACATAGACTGTATCCAAAGTCACAGTCGCAATGTTGGCACTTGCAATATGTGCCTAACTTGCCACTGTTTCAGATGGAGACAGAAGTGCCAGGTGGTTCACTCAAACTGTTAGATACACGCGCTGTATAAAGTAATTAATTCTACTTAGTACAGTATGTTGTATATAAACCCAAACAATTAACTGCTCACATTTGCTTCCTTTTGGTATTTTAAATATATAATTGAAAAGGTTTTGCTATATCTGTTAAGGTGTAAAAATACCTGTTTACCCAATGCACTGTGAAATTCAGCTTGAATTTTCTGTGAAAAGCAGAATCCAGAAATTCTGCATCCTGTACACTCTTCAGTGTCATCCACAAAATTCAGCAAGTGTATTAGGACTACATAGACCCCCCAGTTATGCAGAAATTGAGAGAGGGCTGTGTTCTGTAATCTTACCAGGCTTCCTGTTCTACGGTGACAATGCTGCTCCTCTATAGATACAGCATGAATGTGCCTTTTTAAACAAGTAATCTGCTTGGTCACTAGCAGAGAAGTGGATTACTAGCAGAATTACCAGGTAAATATAAGAGACAACATACACCTGAATAAAGAAAAAAAAATGCAACTACCACATCTAAGAATAGGTAAGCTACATTATGTTACATTTTTGTTCTTTAGGCTCGGTTCACACTGGGGCGACTTGTCAGGCGACCTAATCGCCTGACAAGTCGCCTCCCGTTCTGTGCTATGGAACCGTTCTAATCGGAGCGACGCAAGTCGCTCCGACTTAGAAAAAGGTTCCTGTATTACTTTGGGGGCGACTTGGGGCGACTTGCATAGACTTCTATGCAGAAGTCGTCTCGCAAGTCGCCCCGGCAGTCGTTTGCAGGTCGCCTCGCTGAGGCGACCTGCAAGTCGTGCCGCCCATGTGTGAACCGAGCAACAGTGTTAATACACTTTAGGGGAGAAGTACAACCAAAGTGCGTTTGTCTGTACTTCTCCTGTGGATCAAATGAGTGCAGTTCGTTCTCATCCATTTTCAGCAAACAGTGGGCTGAAGCCCGCTGTCGGCTGAGGTCACAGAGCCGGTCCAGGCCGGGGCAAGATCACGACAATAAAGTCGGGATCCGCCCACATGCCTGGACCGGCACCGGGCTTAGTCCCTCAGCAGGCTGCTGAGAGCCTGAGCTAAATGCTCCTGCCCCCTCCACAGCTCAGCGCTCCAGTGTCTGCGGGGGGGGCAGAACAGAGATGGTGACCGACAGTCACAAGCTCTCTGCTCATGGAGCTCTGAGAGCTGAGCGATCAGCGGTCTTTGATTGCTCATTTTTAGAGCCGGCAGGGGACAAGTGCAGCATCGGTACTGATGCTGCATCCACCTAGGTAAGTATGAAAAAAAAGCCCAACTGCTCTTTTAAAGTTTTGAAATGCCCTTACAATTCCAAAAACGTTTAATATTATTGTGCATATGTAGTTAAATCGTAAACATGCATTACATACAAGACAGCCTAAGAATATTTCAGAATCAATAGCCTTAGCTGTAAATAGTGGTGATGGGGGGGGGGGGGGGGGGCGTGTGACACTTTACCAAGTCTGGACATTTTCACTCCCTACCAGTCCAATCATTTTTCAGATTGATTTCAGTGCTGTCACTACACTCTGTATGGCAATTACAGCTACTTTTAAAGTAGAGAGATAGAGCTTTCTTTTGGTGGTATTTAATCACCATTTTTTTTTTTTTTTGCTACATAAAGGAAAAAAAGACCACACATTTTGGAAAAAAAAAAAAAAAACATTACTTTTTTTGTTATCTAATTTTGTAAATAAATAATCTTTCTTTATAAATTTAGGCCAAAATGTATTCTGCTGCATTTCTTTGGTAAAAAATAACCCAAATCAGTATATATTATTTAGTCTGTGTGAAAGTTATAGAGTCTATAAACTCTACATTTGAAAACTGATTAATCCTGATGTATTCAGTGCTATTGAGCTGCTCCTGTCTGGCCATACAGTATATATACATTGGCTGGATAGGAGGTGGGTAAAGTTTATGCTATGTCAAAAATGTTATTTTGTATACAGAATAGCTAAAATTCCCCTCAGTTTATTCTTTGAGGCCTGTGTCCCGTTATGAAGATACTGTGCTTAGGGAAGGACCCTAAGAGGTTGATTTACTAAAAGGCAAATAGGCTGCTAACTTTGCAAGGAATTTTTTCCTTAGATTAGTTAATATTATGGTGGTAAGTAAAGTGGTAAATGTGAAGAATGCACAGTCAATGCTCATCCAAGGAAAAGCTAAGGTAAGGGAAAATCACCTTGCAAAGTGAAAGTGCCCCTGCAAAGAGAACAGCAATTTGCCTTTAGTAAATCAACCCCCAAATGCAACACTGATGCCTCATCCAGTGGTACCCTTTATGTCAGTGAACTTAAGCTCATCAATATAAATTAGTATTTGGAAATTGAAGGTAAAGTGTATTGCGAAATATTTGCTTTTCATCACCCCCATGTAAAAAATGAGCTGTACTATTATTTACCATAAAGAGTTAAATGTTCTAAAGTACACATGATTCTATTCTAGGCTTGAAGACAACCTCTAGGTCATTGTCATTTGCTGTAAACACTCTGAGATAAAGCTTTAGCTGTTGATCACATCCCGACAATGATCAGTAATGTCTGAAAATGACTAATGTATTTACGGACCTTCTCACAATGATGTTCCTCACTATTAGTAAATAGGATGTTCATTATTTCATTCATACTCAAATACAGAAATCAATGTATACATGTAAAATAGAGACAACTTAACTTTAGCTTCTGTTATAGGAATATCAAGCGGATGCCTCCTCCCCCTACTGCCATCCAAGACTACTTTTGGTCTTATATATGATATCTAGTCTCTGACCAATATGGGTACTCCAAAAGTGAGGCACAGGAAAAGTCAAGCTTTCAAAATAAAATCAACAGTCTATTTCATTGGATCTCGTAATAATTTTCACTAGTTATATTCAGTGAAAATGATTGATAGTTGAATTTTTATAATGAACTCAGTATAAATTGCCCAGGTTTGTGGCACGTGTCCTTTAAACATTAAACATTAAGTGATCGTTTAAGTAGCCTCAATAGATGACTATTCAATGTCTATGAATCCCCCAGAGACATCTCTAACATTGAGGAAAATACCACCCAGGAAGGTCATAAATCCCTTTCTATTTGCTGTGGTCTTCTTGCTGATAATTCAGCACTGAGTGTCTGCAGTATCTCTTACCATCCAGCCCCCCCCCATTATGAGCTAGTTTTAGGAATGCCTATCACTGCTCCCTCTTTCATAGGCCCGAATATGCACATTCAATCTAAAATTGAGGTATATTACGAAATCTTATATAGGGCATATCATTTGCAACTGCCTAGTGCCTGCACATCTGTAGCTTAAAGGAGAATTTCAGCCAAAGCTTGCTTGGCTGGGCTTCTCCTATGGATCACAGGAGTGTAGTTTTGCACTCCTGTGACCCATTTTCAGCAGAGAGCGGGCTGAAGTCTGCTCTCTGCTGACATCATGGATATCAGTCCAGGCACTGTGGTCATCACGAAAATAAACTCTGGATCTACCTGGTGCCTGAGATGGCCGCTCCCTGCCCCTACACAACTCAGCACTCCAGTGAGCGTGGAGGAGCAAAGCAGAAAGTCAGCAGCTCTCTGTTCTGGGATCTGTGAGAACCGAGCCATCGGCGATGTTCGATCGCTCGGTTCTCAGCGTAGATGCACCGATGCTGCATCCACCTAGGTAAGTATGATGGAGAAAATGGAGAAAAAGCCTCCAAACCCATACTTCTCTTTTAAGGGTGACCATACATGGCTACATCTTTCTGGGTAAAAGGTCACTGTTCATTTCCTCTTGAAAGGAACAACAAGCATTGCAACAATGTCACGTGCCCTAAGGCACATTATCAAAGCGCTCACAGTGGATTACCAATGGTAAAGTCCATGTGTCCACAAATATAAAGCTGAAGTGGCAATAAAATGGTGGCAGGGGATCCACAGATGACTAGTACAGCTTTAACACCTGTGTTTTAGCTTTAATGGGCTGACATTGAGCAAAGGGACAAAGAGACGGTGCAACTAAATACGTATGCCCACCCACACCCTCTTGTGGCACAAATCCTCACAGCTTGCCAGAAGGGTACTCCACACATGCTGTCAGTTGCATGGTTATCCGGTGGCATGGCATATCATCATCCAGCTCAGTGGTCCCCACTCCATGTTGCTGCTTAGTGGATCTCTATCTTACCCTTGGAGCTGTTCTCTGTGTAAATCAGATAGTGTTGTTTCAATAAATGTATGATGCTCCCTACTGATCGAGCACCTTGGTTGTTTTTTTCCAAACATTTTGTTTGATGAATCAGGAAGAATATTGTAGTGCAGGGGTGGGCAACCTTTCAGAGGTTGAGATCTATCTGGACAACATGGAGGAAATCAAAGATCCCCAGGGGTGGGTGGGGTACTAGGCAGTGCCCTTTAAAAATATATATATATCAAGCTCCCAATAAAAAGATAGCATGAAGGACACAGAGTGTGTCACGGTAGTGTATTCTCCCCTCCTTCACATCACCCTCCCACTGTAGTGTCCTCTGCCCCCCATAGCAGTGCCCTCTGCCCCCCTCCCCCCACAGCAGTGCTCTGTACCCCCCTTGCAATGCAGTGTCCTCTGCCTCCTGAACATCACCCTCCCGTAGTGTCTTCTGCCCCCCTCAGTAGTTTCCTGTACCCCAAATGCAGTGTCCTCTGCCCCCTTCAAATTACCCTGCCCACTATAGTGTCCTCTGCCCTCCATAGCAGCGTCCTCTGCCCCCTCCCCCCAGTAGTGTCCTATACCCCCAAAGTGTCCTCTAATCCTTTTCACATCACCCCCCACTGTAGTGTCCTCTACTCCTCCCATAGCAGTGCCTCCCCCCCTACAAAATGTCCATTGCCCCACTGCCCCCTGAAAGCAGTATCCTCTGCCTCCCTATCCCTCTAAGCAGTGTCCTCTGTCCATTTCTCATCGCAATCCCCCCCCCCCCACCTATTGTGTCTTCTGTCCCCTCCACATCATCCACCCCCCTCACATACACACAGTGCTGTGTAGCTAGCACTTTGTACCTGCCAGGAGATCAGGAGACAGCATAGTGCTGGGTGGAAGGCGGGATCTACCGAAATGAACTTTTCATAATAACACGCTGGTGATTGGTTTCTAGGACCACTTAGCAACCAATCACTGAGGCAGCTCCTGCCCCCACCCTCCATTCAGAACTATGCTGCCTCCTGCTCTGTGCTCTGCAGTGAACATGAGAGTGGCGGAGGCTGGGGGAAGGCAAAGCCCTGGTCACAATCCACCTGTTGGCTCCCTGTGGTTGACCGGTCAATTGTGATCGACGGCTTGCTCAACCACTGTTACAGTGGGTCCAGGAAATCCAAAGATGCACCTGAAACTGGGATGTTTCATCCAATGTCACTGCTGCTGTATATACCCTTTGGAACCCCCTTTGCTACCAACAGACACTTTAGCAAATAATGACACCTGTGGTGTGATATCTAAAAATGTCTGTTAACTAAATGATAAAGAACACCAATGTAATCTGCTGCTGGAAATAAATATTGCGATATATACTATAGATCAATGTTGCTTAACCTTCCTAATACTGTGTACCACTAAATTATTCTCGGTGTGGCATGCGCATGTAACTTGTCTGTATAATTTAGTTGTGTACATTTTTTATTGAACAACCCTTCATGTTTTAAGATACTAAAATTATGTTTTACATATGATTTATTTGGAAGAAGATACCGCTGGTCAATACTTTCTTCTATAGGTATCAAGAAGCAATTACAGTAAAACTTTGGATTGCGAGCATAATTCGTTCCGGGAAAATATGCTTGTAATCCAAAGCACTTGTATATCAAAGCAAATTTCCCCATAAGAAATAATGTAAACTCAAATGATTTGTTCCACAACCATTTACTGTATTCATAAGTCCTTCAGTTTAAAGTCCATATTAAAATCATATAGCAATGTGATAGGTTGTGTAACCATAAAATGTCCATCCACAAAGGCCAGCCTCCACAAGGGGGTTAGAAGCAAACTCCAGCAGGAGCTACAGAGTGTAAAAGAGAAGAGAGGCTCCTCTAAGTGTAGAAATATGGTTACATTTAATGAAGGTACCACATTTAGAAACTCACATGGTTGATTATTAAAAGACGCACATCTAAGTATGCAGGCATCCGGGGTGAAGCTGTCCACATAGACCATCCCCCACACCGCCGGCTCTCACCGCTGTTAGTCTGCAATTGTGACCGGGAAAATTACCCTGCAGTAGAGTTATTGAACTGCTTGTGGAGTGGGGCTTGGAAGGGATGATGTCAATGGCGGTGAAGAAAATGGTCTATGTGGACAGCTTTACCTCGGATGCCTGCATACTTAGATGTGCCCGTTTTAATCATCAACTATGTGAGTTGCTAAATGTTGTACCTTCCTTAAATGTAACCATATTGCTATACTTAGAAGCGCCTCTCTTCTCTTTTATACTCTATTGTGACATGACGCTACTTGTATATCATATATATTCCTTTTTTCTGCTTATGCTAATAGGGATGGAGACATGCGGTCTTTATGCGATGGATAGATTCAAAGCGGTAATTGACTGACTTACTATGTCAAGTTTCAACTGATCACATTATATCAGATAACAAGGCTTTTTTCTTTTTTAGTTTACATACCCCCTTTGGGGAAACATACACCAATGGGCTTTCTGTTTTGCTTCTATTGTATCCAACATTTACTGACTCACACACAGTGTGATGTTTGTTTGTTTTCTGATCCGGATCCGTGAGCCAATTGGCTCACTTCTATGTCCGGGAGCTGCGATGCGCACCGCGGGATCTCCCCTCTCCCCTTTGGAGTGGGTGGATACCTTTGCGCTGTGCATCGATGCCACGTCACACACGCCGTGCGTATAATGCTTTTGAGAGCGTCATCACGTTGGTGGTGTTTTTCCATCTACAGTCTTTGAGAGGGACCTCTGACACCCATGCCAATGACGCATTGTCTTGGCAACAGCGCTGTCCCCCCCTTTCGACACGTTCACGTAGCGTTAGGCGGGGTTTTGCGTGCGGACCTCTCTTAATGGCCCCATCTGTGGTGGACTGTCCACGCTGTCGGCTTTATTTTTATTGTTTGCATCAAATGGACATCCTGGCTACTTCAGGTCGAATATCAGGTAATCTAGGCAGCCAAATTCTTACATTTGCATTATTCCGTTCCTGTTCAAGTACAGATGCTCCTTTTGATAATCACATTATATATTCATTTATTTATTTATATTTTTTCATATATTTTTAAATTTTAGAAACCTTCCAAGACCTAAGTAGCCATCATCCACAACCCTTTTTTACATAAGCCACCAGTGTTTGGCGGCTCTCCTCAGATCATGGGGCCGTTTCTGCCAGGCTCACTTGTATTTTACCCTGCCACAGCTCCCGGACAAGACATCCCTTTGGGAGTCTCCGATTCTCGAAACTACATTTCCACATGGTGGTTGTGAGTACTGCTTACAGCAATTCTTTCAATACATCATATCCCTTGGCGTATTTTCCCCCTGAAGGCAGTGACTTAGACACTTTTCATTGTCTTTCTTTCAAATTAAAGACATTGCTGCTTCTGATGAGTGAATTAATACACTTCACGAAACGCGTAGAGTCTAGTATATGCAATGCTTCTATTGACTTTCTACCTTTATGTATTTTATATTTGTACGGACATGTGCAGTGGCATTACAAAGTTCAAGCGAATAGGAAGTTTCTCAGTGAATGTAACACAAGGGTCTACACACTGTAATGCAATTCATGTTCCTATTTGTATATATATGATTTTTGCTATTGTATCATGTATATTACTGTATGAATTTCTCTTATGATTTATATTAAATATACTGCTTTCTGCACCCATCGCTGTTGACTGCATGTCTCATATAAAGTCCCACCCCGTTCTTCCCCTCCTCTTGTGCCAAGAAACCGGGATGGAGGCATTTGCCTCATTTAAAGTCCCAAATATTCCTTTTTTCTACTTGTATATCAAGACATCGCTTATATATCAAGTCAAGAATTATTGAAAAATTTTGCTTGTCTTGCAAAACGCTCTCAAACCAAGTTACTCCACAAATCAAGGTTTTACTGTATAGTGTGAGTCTCACACTTTCACATCACATAGTGTGGACCAGAGACACAAATCTTCACGCAAATTAGGGAACTTGCTTAGATTGAAGGGCGTTCTACAAGTTCTGCACGCAAGTCAAATGCCCAGCCACTAAAGGTAGAATCCATCAATGTAACAAAAGAAAGATTTACGGACCTATCAGTAGGGAGCATGCAAAGAAGTGAGGAATACAAAGGGAATGGGGTGATATTGAGTTGGGAGCTTGTTCTCACATATATTGTACAGCTCCACTTGATCTACTGAAGCCAAACTCATGATTTAAGGCCAAGGGTTATGCAAGCTGTGAGAGTAAAGGCAGAAAAAGAGAACTAACAATAGGAGTCTTCAATCAGACAGACAGCAGTCTAGAGTATTGTGACAAATCAGCAGGGAGCAATTCACAAAGTCTTTTACTCCAAAAACATGGGAGCATGGTATGATATGCTGACATTGGTTGCACATGTAAGAAACTCATTGCTAACAATACCAGGATCACAATCATACATTTGTACAATCATAAGTCAAATTAAAAGTCTGGGGAATTACAGCACATTTTAGGGTAATTAAATAATAATTAATAATTAAATAATTAAATGCAAGTCATCACAGAAATGTATTAGAATGGTTCATGAATGTGTCACCCTGCCCCCATCTAGCTTCTTTCTTCCATATGCTGTTTAATCCTCAGGTTGCTGGAAAGGAAAATCTCCCACAGCAAGAATGACACAGCTGTCAATCATGTGAAAATGTTTACATCATTATCTAGGACCAAGAAAAACATTTAATTAGCAGCAACCTCTCTGGGCACAACCCTCAGCCAGTGTGATGAGATAGGACAGGAAACAGCAAATATTAACTCAACCAAAGGCCGCTGTGTTTATTCTAGGGCAGAGGACATTTCTCTGTTTTACTTACTTTGGAATGAAGCCTATTACAATTGATAAGATTCTCAACCAAACTACTGCAACATGCAAGGTTGAAATACTGTAGGTGTTCTTGGCAGTGCTCATAGTAATTATATATGTGAAGCCAAACACTGATATGGACTTTGAGATAAAGCAATTAACAGAAAATGACACTGAAACAGACATTTATCAATATCATTTTTTAGGTTTAAATCATTCATGTGGTATAATACAAAAAATAGTGCAGCGCTAGATTATAAATCAATATTAAATATCCGTGAATGAACCATAAGTATCAACGGTGGTGCAGAGTGCTTCATGCAAATCCAAAGTGCTCTTAAATCCGTGCTCCCCCTCTTGTCAGTCAAACCGCTCACCTTGTTAAAATGACCCCTGAACTAACAGGAAGGTCTAATAGGCGTTCACCACTCGAATGGTGGTCAGGGTAATGTCATGCACCAAGAAAACCAATC
The DNA here is from genome assembly GCF_042186555.1 of Aquarana catesbeiana. Taxonomy (NCBI): domain Eukaryota; kingdom Metazoa; phylum Chordata; class Amphibia; order Anura; family Ranidae; genus Aquarana; species Aquarana catesbeiana. The sequence continues at coordinate 261,785,381 of NC_133327.1, read as the reverse complement.
TTTCCAATAGTATCTGACACCATTAAAGCTGAACTGTGGGCAGAATAAAAAATTTCATATATAATGCAGTCTTTCAATTGCGTTAAAGTGTTACTAAACCCAGGACCCTGCTTTGACTATATCTGGTCCCCCACAGTACACATAACATTGAAATGCAATCGTTTTAGAAAAAATAAACTGCTAAATACCTTTTTTTATCAGCAGTATACAGGCTGTCCCCTAGTTACAAACATCCGACTTACAAATGACTCCTACTTACAAACGGAGGGAGACAACAGGAAGTGAGAGGAAATCTACCCCTAGGAAGGGAAATTCACTCCTGTAAGAGTTAATATGGGAAAAAGGTGTCTCCACTGATGCTTTATCACCAAGGCTTGTTTCCACAACAACCCAAATTTTTCAAAATCCAATTGTCATTGGGACAAAAAGTGAGGTGAAATCTTCTGAACAGGGGCACAGACAGCAAAACAAACGTTACAGGGGTGTTAACCCTTCCCTATGCTATACGAAAGGCTTAAAAATAGTTTTTTTGGCTGGATCTACACGTAAAGAATGTACCTGTTCCGACTTACAACCCGGGGACCACCTGTATAGCAGTCTTGTAACTTCTATGAGTGTCTGGTTAAAGCTTGGAGGAGGAGTTTTCATTCTCCCCTGATTGTCCTATGAGGCTGCATGACCCCTGACCCTGTGTCTGGACAGTGCTGATTGGCCCTGTGCTGATCACATGCACTCTCCCAAGAAAAAAAAAACTCTCTAGTAGGGATGAGCCGAACACCCCCCGGTTCGGTTCGCACCAGAACCCGCGAACGGACCGAAAGTTCGCACGAACGTTAGAACCCCATTGACGTCTATGGGACTCGAACGTTCGAAATCAAAAGTGCTCATTTTAAAGGCTAATTTGCATGGTATTGTCCTAAAAAGGGTTTGGGGACCCGGGTCCTACCCCAGGGGACATGTATCAATGCAAAAAAAACTTTTAAAAACGGCCGTTTTTTCGGGAGCAGTGATTTTAATGATGCTTAAAGTAAAAAAAAAAAAGTGAAATATTCCTTTAAATATCGTACCTGGGGGGTGTCTATAGTATGCCTGTAAAGTGACGCGTGTTTCCCATGTTTAGAACAGTCCCTGCACCAAATGTCATTTTTAAAGGAAAAAATCTCATTTAAAACTGCTTGCGGGTTTAATGTCATGTCTGGTCATGGCAATATGGATGAAAATCAGTGAGACAAACGGCATGGGTACCCCCCAGTCCATTACCAGGCCCTTTGGGTCTTGTATGGATATTAAGGGGAACCCCGCACCCAAATTAAAATAAGGAAAGGTGTGGGGCCACCAGGCCCTATATACTCTGAACAGCAGTGCAAACAAGACAGGGACTGTAGGTTTGTTGTTAAGTAGAATCTGTTTGTAATTTTGAACATTTTTAACGTGTTTAGCTCCAGCCAAAAAATCTTTTCTAAGCTTTTTGGAAAACATAGGGAAGGGTTATCACCCCTGTGACATTTGTTTTGCTGTCTTTCCTCCTCTTCAGAAGATTTCACCTCACTTTTTTGTCCCAATGAAAAATGTTTTTTGAAAATTTGGGTTTTTTTGTGGAACAAGGATTGGAAAGCATCAGTGGAAAGGAGAAATTGTTTTCCCATATTAACTCTTACAGGAGAGAATTTCCCTTCCTAGGGGTAGATTTCATCTCACTTCCTGTTGTCTCCTTCCGTTTGCAAGTAGGAGTCATTTGTAAGTTAGATGTTTGAAAGTAGGGTCCTGCCCTATATACTCAGCAGAAATTTGGGCCTTAGGTATTGCTGTGGCCACAACACTGTAAGCCCTCACAGGGCCCTGCTGTGAAATATTAGATCAAGAATTGTAATTACATGCCCCTGTTGAACAGGAGCTGAAAAATTAGGCCTTAGGCACTGGTGCTGGTGCCACAACACTGCAACCCCTCACAGACACTCTAGTTGGAACGCAGGAATGAGCCCTGCTGCAAAGTATTGCTTCAAAAATTGTAATTACACGCCCCTGTTAGACAGGGGCAGAAAAATTGGGCCTTAGGCACTGGTGCTGGTGCCACAACACTGCAACCCCTCACAGACACTCTAGTTGGAACGCAGGAACGAGCCCTGCTGCAAAGTATTGCTTCAAAAATTGTAATTACACGCCCCTGTTAGACAGGGGCAGAAAAATTGGGCCTTAGGCACTGGTGCTGGTGCCACAACACTGCAACCCCTCACAGACACTCTAGTTGGAACGCAGGAACGAGCCCTGCTGCAAAGTATTGCATCAAAAATTGTAATTACACGCCCCTGTTAGACAGGGGCAGAAAAATTGGGCCTTAGGCACTGGTGCTGGTGCCACAACACTGCAACCCCTCACAGACACTCTAGTTGGAATGCAGGAACGAGCCCTGCTGCAAAGTATTACATCAAAAATTGTAATTACACGCCCCTGTTAAACAGGGGCTGAAAAATTGGGCCTTAGGCACTGGTGGTGGCGCCCAGAACCAAAAATGTTCTTACAAGCTATCAGCGTGATGATTGAGGAGGAAGAGGATAATTACTCAGGGATAGTCACTCAGCATCAGCATAGGCAGTCTTTGAAGGGATCTGAGATTTCAAAAAAAATTATTCGGTTACATCAGCATCAGGTGCTTGGTAGCTGGTGGTGATCCAAGACTCATTCATTTTTATGAAGGTCAGCCGATCGACCGAGTCGGTGGACAGACGCACCCTGTGATCGGTTACCACGCCTCCAGCAGCACTGAATGTGCGTTCCGAAAGAACGCTGGATGCAGGACAGGCCAGTAGCTCAATTGCATACTGTGCAAGCTCTGGCCAGTGATCCATCCTCAAGACCCAGTAACCCAGAGGATTTTCGGTGGGAAAGGTGTCCAAGTCTGATCTTGCCCCTAGGTATTCCTGCACCATATAAAACAGACGCTGGCGATGGTTGCTGGAACCGATCATACCTTGGGGCTGCGGACCAAAAAATTGTCTGAACGCATCGGTCAGACGGCCACCTTCTCCACCGCTCCTTCTTTGACTGACCGAAGCCTCAGCAACACGTTGTCCAGAAACAGGAGTTTGTAACCTCCCAGTCTCTGGGAACGCGTTGCACAGACCTTTCTGCAAGGCCTCCCGAAGATGTTTCATCCTCTGCTCCCTCTGCGATGGCAAGATAAGGTCCGCAACCTTACCCTTGTAACGTGGATCAAGGAGGGTTGCCAGCCAGTATTGGTCCTTCTCCTTGATACCACGAATACGAGGATCCTTACGCAGGCTTTGCAGGATCAGGGAGGCCATGCAGCGTAGGTTTGCTGAGGCATTCGGTCCGGAGTCCTCTGGGTCACTAAGAACGACATGGTCCGCAGCCACCTCCTCCCAGCCACGTACAAGTCCATGTGTTTCTTGGGACTGATCCCTTAAAGACTGCTGCTGATGCTGAGTGCCAGGCTCCACCTCCATACTGACACAATCTTCCTCCTCCTCCTCTTCCTCCTCGTCCTCTTCCTGTGTGATCGGCGGGCACGCAGGAACACTGTCTGGATAAAGGGGGCCTTGAGAGCTAAGGAAGTCCTCCTCTTCCTGCCTCTGTTCTGCCTCAAGTGCCCTGTCCATTATTCCACGCAGCGTGTGCTCCAACAGGTGGACAAGGGGGACAGTGTCACTGATGCATGCACTGTCACTGCTCACCATCCTCGTGGCCTCCTCGAATGGTGACAGGACAGTGCATGCATCCCTGATCATGGCCCACTGGCGTGGGGAAAAAAAACCAAGCTCCCCTGACCCTGTCCTGGTGCCATAGTCGCACAGGTACTCATTGATGGCCCTCTGCTGCGTGTGCAGCCGCTGCAGCATGGCCAACGTTGAGTTCCACCTGGTGGGCATGTCACAGATTAGGCGGTTCTTGGGCAGGTTAAACTCCTTTTGGAGGTCCGTCAGCCGAGCACTGGCATTATATGACCGGCGGAAATGCACACAGACTTTCCTGGCCTGCCTCAGGACATCCTGTAAGCCCGGGTACCTGCCCAAGAACCGCTGCACCACCAAGTTAAGGACGTGAGCCAAACAGGGCACATGGGTCATTTGTCCCTGTCCGAGGGCAGAGAGGAGGTTGGTGCCATTGTCGCAAACCACCATTCCTGCCTTAAGTTGGCGTGGCGTCAACCACCTCTGAACCTGCCCCTGCAGAGCTGACAAAACCTCTGCCCCAGTGTGGCTCCTGTCCCCCAAGCACACCAGCTCAAGCACCGCATGGCATCTTTTGGCCTGCGTACTTGCGTAGCCCCTTGAACGCCTACGGAGCACCGCTGGTTCCGAGGAAGAGGCCATAGAGGAAGAAGAAGAGGAGGGGGTGGAGGAGAGAGGTGTGTCACAATCAGCATTTTGGAGGCGTGGTGGCGGAACAACCTCCAACACTACTGCACCTTGTCCTGCATCCTTCCCAGCTGCCAGCAGAGTCACCCAATGCGCCGTGAAACTTAGGTAACGTCCCTGTCCATGCCTGCTGGACCATGAGTCAGCGGTAATATGCACCTTACCGCTGACCGCCCTGTCCAGCGAGGCATGGACATTGCCTTCCACATGCCGGTAGAGAGCCGGAATCGCCTTCCGTGAGAAAAAGTGGCGTTTGGGTACCTGCCACTGAGGAACCGCACATTCCACAAACTCACGGAAGGGGGCAGAGTCTACCAACTGAAAAGGCAGCAGGTGAAGTGCTAGCAATTTTGCCAAGCTAGCATTCAACCGCTGGGCATGTGGATGGCTGGGAGCAAACTTCTTTCGGCGGTGCAGCAGCTGGGGCAGGGAAATTTGCCTGGTACAATCTGACGTCGGTGTACCAAAAGCAGATTGCCCACAAGTACTTGGCTGTGACACACCTAATTCTACACCTTCATTCCTCTCACTGCAGGTCTCAGAGAGGACTGAAGGTCTAGTGGGGTTGGAAATCTCAGCTGATGAGGAGCAAGGAGAGATCCTCTTTGTTCTTTGGTGTGGGTCTTTTAGATACGCTTGCCAACGAACTGCATGGCAGGTCAACATATGTCTGGTCAAGCATGTGGTACCCAAGCGGGAGATGTTTTGGCCACGCGAGATACGCTTGAGACATATGTTGCAAATAGCAGCGGTGCAATCTGATGCACTCGTCTCAAAAAAGGCCCACACCAAAGAACTTTTTGAATAACGCGCAGAGACTGCAGCGCCCTGCACATGTGGAGCTTTGGGGTGTGATGCAGTCAATGTGCTGCCCTTAGGCTGGCCCCTGGAGGGCATCCTGCCTCGTTGGTGATGTGCCGCCGCCTCCTCCTCCTCCTCCTCCTCCTCCTCCTCTCTCCTATCAGGCACCCACGTTGAGTCAGTGACCTCATCATCCCCTCCCTCCTCATCACTGGAGCAAACCTGGCAGTATGCTGCAGCAGGGGGAGCATGACTGCCAGATTGCTGTCCTTCTTGGGCACCCCCTCTGTCCGTGCTCATGTTACTGCCTTCATCGAGCTCAGTATCGTCATCAGAGCCTTCCAAACGCTGGGCATCCTCCTGGAGCATGTACCCAACACTGTGGTCAAACAGTTCGAGGGAATCCTCATGAGGACATGGTGGAGCTAGGGAAGGAGTCACTGATGACATTGAGCTGAGGGAAGAGGCCGCTGCTTTGCCAGACAAAGCACCCTGGGCATGGGTGAGAGAGGATGAGGAGGATGAGGACGGCTTGGTCATCCACTCGACCAAGTCTTCCGCATGTTGCGGCTCAACACGGCCAGCTGCCGAAAAAAAGGCCAAGCGTGTCCCATGGCCACGTGCTGATGAGGATGCACCGTCTCCACGACCAGCACTAGACACAGAGCCTGCTTGCCCTCTCTTATTGGCTTGTGACTGTCTGCCTCTCCTTCTTGGCCTTCCAGACATACTAATGGCCTGTAGCTGCACTAAGCTGGGATAGAACACCTGTAATTTTCTTCAAGTAGCTTTATATACTGTAACCAGACAAGCCTGCCTGTCAGTAGGAAGATAACAGGAACGGATCTAGCTGAACACTGTGAGCAGGACGCACTGTACTAAATGTAAATAGTCTAGCTGCCTGACCGTGGTACTAATAGGATCAAATAGAACACCTGTAATTTTCTTCAGGTAGCTTTATATACTGTAACCAGACAAGCCTGCCTGTCAGTAGGAAGATAACAGGAACGGATCTAGCTGTACACTGTGAGCAGGACGCACTGTACTAAATGTAAATAGTCTAGCTGCCTGACCGTGGTACTAATAGGATCAAATAGAACACCTGTAATTTTCTTCAGGTAGCTTTATATACTGTAACCAGACAAGCCTGCCTGTCAGTAGGAAGATAACAGGAACGGATCTAGCTGAACACTGTGAGCAGGACGCACTGTACTAAATGTAAATAGTCTAGCTGCCTGACCGTGGTACTAATAGGATCAAATAGAACACCTGTAATTTTCTTCAGGTAGCTTTATATACTGTAACCAGACAAGCCTGCCTGTCAGTAGGAAGATAACAGGAACGGATCTAGCTGAACACTGTGAGCAGGACGCACTGCACTAAATGTAAATAGCAGGAACGGATCTAGCTGAACACTGTGAGCAGGACGCACTGCACTAAATGTAAATAGCAGGAACGGATCTAGCTGAACACTGTGAGCAGGACGCACTGCACTAAATGTAAATAGCAGGAACGGATCTAGCTGAACACTGTGAGCAGGACGCACTGCACTAAATGTAAATAACAGGAACGGATCTAGCTGAACACTGTGAGCAGGACGCACTGCACTAAATGTAAATAGCAGGAACGGATCTAGCTGAACACTGTGAGCAGGACGCACTGCACTAAATGTAAATAGCAGGAACGGATCTAGCTGAACACTGTGAGCAGGACGCACTGCACTAAATGTAAATTGCAGGAACGGATCTAGCTGAACACTGTGAGCAGGACGCACTGCACTAAATGTAAATAGTCTAGAAGATAACAGGAACGGATCTAGCTGAACACTGTGAGCAGGACGCACTGCACTAAATGTAAATAGCAGGAACGGATCTAGCTGAACACTGTGAGCAGGACGCACTGCACTAAATGTAAATAGCAGGAACGGATCTAGCTGAACACTGTGAGCAGGACGCACTGCACTAAATGTAAATAGCAGGAACGGATCTAGCTGAACACTGTGAGCAGGACGCACTGCACTAAATGTAAATAACAGGAACGGATCTAGCTGAACACTGTGAGCAGGACGCACTGCACTAAATGTAAATAGCAGGAACGGATCTAGCTGAACACTGTGAGCAGGACGCACTGCACTAAATGTAAATAGCAGGAACGGATCTAGCTGAACACTGTGAGCAGGACGCACTGCACTAAATGTAAATTGCAGGAACGGATCTAGCTGAACACTGTGAGCAGGACGCACTGCACTAAATGTAAATAGTCTAGAAGATAACAGGAACGGATCTAGCTGAACACTGTGAGCAGGACGCACTGCACTAAATGTAAATAGCAGGAACGGATCTAGCTGAACACTGTGAGCAGGACGCACTGCATTAAATGTAAATAGTCTAGATAGAAGATAACAGGAACGGATCTAGCTAAACTGAATACAGTGTATATATATATATGCAACACCTGGGATGCATATATATACACAATACACTGTAAGTGCAGCTAACTGACTGACTGTTCTGCCTAATCTATCTAACTCAAATCAAATGACACTGTCTCTCTCTCTCTCTATCTCTCAGCACACCGGAACACACACTACACAGGGCCGCCGTGCAGGCGGCCTTATATAGTGTGGGGTGTGTACTAAATCCCCTGAGCCATAATTGGCCAAAGCCACCCTGGCTTTGGCCAATTACAGCTCTCTCTACTGACGGCGCTGTGATTGGCCAAGCATGCGGGTCATAGTGCATGCTTGGCCAATCATCAGCCAGCAATGCACTGCGATGCCGCAGTGAATTATGGGCCGTGACGCGCCACACGAATTTAGCGCGAACGGCCCATAACGTTCGCAATTCGGCGAACGATCGAACAGCCGATGTTCGAGTCGAACATGGGTTTGACTCGAACACGAAGCTCATCCCTACTCTCTAGCAACATACACCTAACTGAGCAAGTGCAGCTTGCCCCCAAGGCTCTGTTCTATCAGCTGATAGATTGGGGACAGTGGAAGAAGGTGAGGTTAAGAGAAGACAGGATCCCACAGCCTTTTTACACAATGCAGATGATTAACCCCTTAGGTTCTATGGTAAGTATAACAAGCATGCTTTACTGCATATACAGACTGATTTTACTGTTGTGGGTTTAGTAACACTTTAATACATTACTTTGTTTTTGTGAGTCCTCCCATAAGATATGGTTGATTTACTAAAGGCAATCAGACTGTTCAATTTCCAAGGGAAGTTGCACTTTGCAAAATAATCTTCCCAAGAGCTTGGTGAAGTAGGGCGAAATTTCAAAATGTCCAATTTAGGAAAAAACATAGGGCAAAGGTCATACAAATTAGCCATTATGCACATTAATATGTCATTATTTTCAGGTATAAGCAGTAACAGCATAAAACAGTGGTCACATGGCAACATCAGTATTCATCAGTGAGTTGTAAACTACCGCTATAGTTATGACACTACTAATAAAGTAGATGTACAGTATATACAGTACTAAGGACCCATTCTAAGCTTTGTGGTAAAGACCAACAAATATACTCTTTACAGCAAACCATAGATCAGAATTGGCCCTTAGTATTCACATATTTATATGTATTAAAATACTAATATTAAAAGAAAAATGTTGCAATTATTTCCAATGTTATTGTTACCTTCGCATAGTCATATTCACAGAGGTAAGATGGTTCCAGGTCAAAGTGAATAAAGTACAGCTTGATTCTGAATCCTTCTGGCACAGTTATATTCCAGGTCACCTCTGAATCACTTGGATACAATTCTGGAAAATTGGGTGTTCGGATCTCACCATACATTTCTCTAAGTATAATGACCTCACCTTCACACAGCAACCATAATAAAGGAAAAAAGAGCTGGAAGAGCCTAAAAAAAAAACAAAAAAAAAAAAAACATGCATTTTATGTTTGTTTACATACAACGTAAAACACTGCAATATTTTTGTTGATTTATTTAATCTCCTCTTGGATTAAATGTTTTTATGATAATAATCTCCGTAAAGGAACTTCCCTCAAATGTTCACATTGTCCTGCGTGTTTGTGGTCTGGAGTCTCAAAGAGAGAACAAAGATTCCTGTATTTATTTCCCAAACTAAGGTAAAAAAAATCACCTTTGATGATGGTAAACATAAGCCATTTGTCAGTTGTCAGCTGGTGACAGCAAATACACATCTGTCCCTTTATAAAGAACATAGGAAGGAACAATCATGGTGCCTGTTCATATACAAAGTTTTTTTTAAAGGATACCTCTAAAAGTTAAATCCTTAAATTCAATTCTGTAAAACTGATACAAAAATGGAACAGTATAAACAAATATCCAACTGTTTTTTTTTATCCATCCAGACTATACCTAATGGGTCCTTTCATGTGATCTGCAGCCAATCCATTTAGGTTTGCCAGTTAGCTCAAACAATTAGCAGGTAGATGAAATTAATAAAATACTAAATATTAAAACATGCAATGAGAAGTCCCATACTATAACACAACTCTGAAGCATAACAATACAATAAATACAATTACTAAGAGTCTACAATGAAACTCTAGAGAACACATTCTTTCAGCTTATTTATCCATTTTAACAACACATAATTCAGAATTCTACTATGCAATTCAACTAACCACAGCACACGTTTTCAATAGTCATCAATGAAAACCAGTTTTTTGAGGGATCATTATGTGTGGAAAATGTCCGGAGGCCTCTGAATTATATCATAAAGTTACCCCTAGTGCCTTCAATAACTCCTCAAGATGCCTGGTCAACATATTGGGGTTATTTAAAGGAGTCAAGGCTATATACTTAATAAAGTGAATGCTCTCTTCCCAAATGATATGTCTACATTGGAAGGTGAATTAGTAAATATTATGAACCTGTGTTCACTTTGAATACATAGTTATCTACAAGAGAAATTTAAAAAAGCAAGATTTTATGCTAGCTCATGACTGGGTATTTAAAGTGACTACATATTCACCTTTTTAACCACATTCAGGCTCAGTTCACACTTGTGCTATGCGGGAACCCTGTGAATCCACTGTGGGTTCCCGCATCGCAGCCAGCTTGCCCGGGAGTTCACACTGCCATATGCGAACTGCTGGAAGTGTCAATACAATGTTAATGACACCAGCTCGCATATGGCACTGCGAACTGACGGTTCAGACATGATTTGGATCGCATGGGTGATCCGATTCTGGAGCAGACCAAAAAAAAAGGTTCCTGTGCGAGTTTGGTCCGAATGTGATGCGATATCAGCCATACTATCTGTATGGCTGAAATCGCATCGCACAGACATCACATGTGATTTGCACTGCAAGGCGGTGCGAATCACATGTGATCTTGCAGAGCGCACTGGTGTGAACCGACACTTATTTTACTAAAAAGCAAGTGTGGGAAATCTTATTAACCATAATATTAAAATAGCTGTATAACGTTGTACCTCTTAAAGGAGTTGTAAAGGCAGAAAGTTTTTTTATCTTAATGCATTAAGAGCAAAAACTTTCTGTGTGTAGTAGCCTCCCCAGCACCTCCTAATTACTTACCTGAGCCCCATGTCTCTCCAGCGATGTCCAATGAGTGTCTAAGCCATCTGGGACTCTCCTCCTGATTGGCTGAGACACAGCAGCCGTGCCATTGGCTCCTGCTGTCAATCAAAGTCAGTTAGCCAATCAGAAGAGAGGGGAAGGGGCCTGGTCAGAGCTCCGTGTCTAAATGAACACAGGGAGCTGTGACTCGGCTTGGGTGCCCCCTATAGCAAGCTGCATGTTGTGGGAGCACCTGACAGGAAGGAGGGGCCAGGAGCAGCGAAGAGGGCTCCAGGATGCTTTGTGCAAAACCAACTGCACAGAGCAGGTAAGTAAACATGTTTGTTATTAAAAAAAAAAAAAAAACTAGATATTACAATCACTTTAAATACAGTCCATGATCTAATTTTATCTAAATGCACAAACTTAGGATCATAGCAGACAGAAAGCTAGTACTTATTGCAAATTTCTTTGATTTACTGCTAACTGTTGGAAACCCAAGTAGACTCTTATTTTCAGGTAAAAACTAAGTTTGGGTCTGCCACCTTCTCTCCACTGAACCTTCCTATTAGTAAACAAAGCTATTCCTAACCAATGTATGGATGTAGGAGGGAGTGGAATCAAGCTGGATTTGAACAACAAAAGTTCTGATTCGCACATATCTTCAGCTGCCTGGATCTCTGGATCTGCTAATTATTTTGAGTCTGCTTACACAGGTCCTTCAGTGATTGTTTTATGCAGTGCGTACAACTACAGCATCTGCAAAATTATCACTATAAATGAGTAATGAACTGCAAAATGATGTAAGCAAGCTTAAACAAAATGTATCATGAATAAAACATGGAGGATATCACAATTCCCTTCGACCCTCTGGCTTAAATATGCTAAAACTGGCCATACACTCAGGGCTATTGCAAGGATTTTTGACACCCTAGGGGAAACCTCATTTTGCCACCCCCCTCTTGGCCCCACCCCTGACTCCACCCCCTTTGCCCTGCCCATGTATACTCCACCTTTTTAATGAAGTGCCCATCAAATGCAGCCTCACCAGCACCCATCAATGCAGTGCCTATCAATTATTGTTTGCTTGTTTCCATTCATTAGAGGGTCAGGACATGGACACAGTCCTCCGCCTCTGCCTGCTGATGCTGAGACTTAGTTGCATGTTGCAGAGAGAAGAGAGTAGGAACACCAGTGGCCGGGTGCCCTAGGCAGCAGTGCGCTCTAGGCAGCAGTGCGCCCTAGGCGGCTGCCTAGTTTGCCTAGTTTGCCTAGTGGTAGCACCGGCCCTGCATACACTGAGCAAATTTTGTCCGATTCCTGGGAAATTTGTTCAGTGAGTGACCCTGCTAGAAAATTTTCCACTGCACCCAATCACATGCAGCCAGTATTTTGCCATTTTAACAAATGGCAGGACTGGCTGTCAAAATAGCCACAGCTAGAGATTAATTCATCCAAGCCATGTATAGTCAACTTTAGTTACTAACAAAAAGAAATTTGCAGATAAGAATCTTTGCAGTTGTTCCTGGTCAGTGATTCGGAAAGCATTAATGGTGGCCGTAAATGGATCGTAATTCAGCCGGTTCAGCAGGGACCAGCCGAATCAGTAGTGAATCGTTGAATCGACTTCTGTCGCACGAACAAGGTGGGAATCTTTTGTCAATCAGAAATTGCAACCAACTGGCTGCAGCTGCTGATCAGTGTGTTCTAACAGCCCTTAGTCCCGCTGTAAAAATACAATATCCCGTTGGTGCAGATTACTCAGTTCACCTTTGTTGTGTGGGTGGCAGAAACTGTTCCTTTTTTTTGTGTTCAGCTCGCTAGCTGAACAAAAAGACCCCAAAAAATGAATCATGTATGGCCAGCTTAAACCTGTATAATTATTAGCCTGGCGACCGGAATTTCAAAAGGAGAAATGAGATTAGCAATGGCAGCTTCTGTATTCGTTTCTTGACAAATTTATTTGACAGTACCCAAGCAATCCAAGTGGAGTGTAAGAGGAAAAATGTATAACTTTTTTGTTTCATTATCATTGTAGTTCAACAACTCTTGTATATTTATCACATTCTAAATGTCATACATATACACACAAAAACACTATATTTTCATTTCTTATGATTAAAAATGATAATGTGCTATTGGAACTGACTTATGTAAAACTTTTGCAGCTATTTGTGAAGTTTATGTACAGAATTTTGCACTTCCTTTGAGTGTCATATGTGTGTTCTAAAAATATGGATTATTCGCCATTAAATTAAATAAAATATAATTAAAATGAGAGTTACTTACCCCACTTGATGGGTTGTAAAACATACACTTAGGGTGGAAGAAATGTACCTATCTTAAACAGGTCAGTCCAGGCTGAGCTTTTTGCTCTCCACAGCTCCTTCAGGTTGTCCAGCAGTGTTTGTTAGCTATGAGGTGCACCTCACATGTGAGACATACTGACAGTTTTTCATCCAATGATACTAGCAAAACATAGGGGTGGGTTGGAGAAGAGATGACAAAGTCCCCTGCAGGGACACTCATGTGGCTGTGCATATTGTTCTAATGGAGGTTCCAGTATAGGTCAGTGAGGACAAAGCTGCATGCTGGTAGCACCAATGAGTGACAATGTCAGGTAGCAGTTTTGTCTAATATGGCAATTATTTCGCATACACATAATAACATGAATTTTGGTGCATGGAAAAAAATATAAATGACCATTTCAAGCTTTCTCATCCTATGTCCCATTAGTTTTTGCAATACCAATATATGCACGGAATCTTGCCACATTTTGATAAATAAATAAATAAATAAATATATATATATATATATATATATATATATATATATATATATACACAGTGGGGACGGAAAGTATTCAGACCCCCTTAAATTTTTCACTCTTTGTTATATTGCAGCCATTTGCTAAAATCATTTTAGTTCATTTTCTTCCTCATTAATGTACACACAGCACCCCATATTGACAGAAAAACACAGAATTGTTGACATTTTTGCAGACTTATTAAAAAAGAAAAACTGAAATATCACATGGTCCTAAGTATTCAGACCCTTTGCTGTGACACTCATATATTTAACTCAGGTGCTGTCCATTTCTTCTGATCATCCTTGAGATGGTTCTACACCTTCATTTGAGTCCAACTGTGTTAGATTATACTGATTGGACTTGATTAGGAAAGCCACACACCTGTCTATATAAGACCTTACAGCTCACAGTGCATGTCAGAGCAAATGAGAATCATGAGGTCAAAGGAACTGCCTGAAGAGCTCAGAGACAGAATTGTGGCAAGGCACAGATCTGGCCAAGGTTACAAAAAAATTCTGCTGCACTTAAGGTTCCTAAGAGCACAGTGGCCTCCATAATCCTTAAATGGAAGATGTTTGGGACGACCAGAATCCTTCCTAGAGCTGGCCGTCCAGCCAAACTGAGCTATCGGGGGAGAAGAGCCTTGGTGAGAGAGGTAAAAAAGAACCCAAAGATCACTGTGGCTGAGCTCCAGAGATGCAGTCGGGAGATGGGAGAAAGTTGTAGAAAGTCAACCATCACTGCAGCCCTCCACCAGTCGGGGCTTTATGGCAGAGTGGCCCGATGGAAGCCTCTCCTCAGTGCAAGACACATGAAAGCCTGCATGGAGTTTGCTAAAAAACACCTGAAGGACTCCAAGGTGGTGAGAAATAAGATTCTCTGGTCTGATGAGAACAAGATAGAACTTTTTGGCCTTAATTCTAAGTGGTATGCGTGGAGAAAACCAGGCACTACTCATCACCTGTCCAATACAGTCCCAACAGTGAAGCATGGTGTTGGCAGCATCATGCTGTGGGGTTGTTTTTCAGCTGCAGGGACAGGACGACTGGTTGCAATCGAGGGAAAGATGAATGTGGCCAAGTACAGGGATATCCTGGACAAAAGCCTTCTCCAGAGTGCTCAGGACCTCAGACTGGGCTGAAAGTTTACCTTCCAAGAAGACAATGACCCTAAGCACACAGCTAAAATAATGAAGGAGTGGCTTCACAACAACTCCATGACTGTTCTTGAATGGCCTAGCCAGTGGCCTGACTTAAACCCAATTGAGCATCTCTGCAGAGACCTAAAAATGGCTGTCCACCAACGTTTACCATCCAACCTGACAGAACTGGAGAGGATCTGCAAGGAGGAATGGCAGAGGATCCCCAAATGCAGGTGTGAAAAACTTATTGCATCTTTACCAAAAAGACTCATGGCTGTATTAGATCAAAAGGGTGCTTCTACTAAATACTGAGCAAAGGGTCTGAATACTTAGGACCATGTGATATTTCAGTTTTTCTTTTTTAATAAATCTGCAAAAATGTCAACAATTCTGTGTTTTTCTGTCAATATGGGGTGCTGTGTGTACATTAATGAGGAAAAAAATTAACTGAAATGATTTTAGCAAATGGCCGCATTATAACAAAGAGTGAAAATTTAAGGGGGTCTGAATACTTTCCGTCCCCATTGTATATATACAATGGGGACATTTAAAACAAACAGGATATATAAACATATTTGCCTACTCAGATTTCCTGAAGCCATTGGGTCACTAGGTTCAGGTCTGACTGGAAAAAGTTAGAGAATGTAAGATTTAACCTCCCTGGCGGTATTCCCGAGTGTGGCTCAGTGTGAATTTTCATTACCAAAAGCGGTAACCCCGAGCCACACTTGGGATTGCATTGCAATATCCTGGGAAAGTTACTTACCTTGTCCCCAGGATCCTGCGATGTCTCCCCGCTGTGTCCGCGGGCTGTGTACTCTGTTCGATCTTTCACGGTGCTGAGCTCCGTTCCCTACGAGTGTCACGATGCACGGGGACAGAGCCCGACGCCAAATTCAAAAAGTGAAAAAAACATAATACATACAGTACACGGTAATCTTACAGATTACATTACTTTATCAAATAATTTCACCTCCCTTTTGTCCCTAATGTAATATATACTGTTCTTTCTGCCTGGAAACTTGAGATTGTCCATAGCAACCAAAAAGTGTCTTTTTATGTCAAAAGCGGTTTTAGACCAGCTAGAAAACAGCGATAGTAAATTAGAATCACTTGCAGATTTAGCGATAGTGAAACACTGAAAATAACGACAGCAACAATTCTGCAACTAGGCAAATTTTAGTGTTACATTATTGAATACATTTTATTATTATTAAATTATTATTTTTTATAATTATTTATAGTTATTTATTATATTATAATTTATGATTTCATGTTTCAAACTTTATCATACCCAGGATGTCTACTAGGCTCTTGTTTGGACAGATTTAAGTGAGTTATTCCTAAAAATTACAGGCCTACAATATAAAATGCCAAAGTTCCATGCAAAACAATGACCCGCTTTTAGCATCAAAAACAGACATAATCATACTGCCAGGGAGGTTAAAGTATAAAGAATATCTTTAAATCTTTTTTTTATCAACTCATTTTTTGTTGGTAGTAGAAATAATAAAAGGATGATCTCTTTTGTGAAAAGTGCATCTCAATGCGATGAATGGAGTGTCCCAATCTGAATACAGGACTGGGTTGCTATGTAGAGGGTTATATTTCATTTTATTGGAAAAAAAAATACATAAGTTAGATTGATGAACAACAGCTCCCATGTTTTGGAAGCTTGGTACACTCAGATACATACATTTTCTAGAATGTAGAGTACAGTTTGGGTTCTTTCCTTTGCAAATGTGTTTTCAATAATCCACTGAAATATAATTTAGAAGCCTTCACGTGACCAGAATAAAAAGGAAGAAGAAAAATTATATTTAACCATTTTATTGACTGCAAGATTCATACTGCAGCTAGAAAAAGAAACCATTGTTTGCTGTGTGAGTACATTTTGCCTGTATATAGTAAATTGAAGGTAAAATGTTGATCTCTGTTTCACTACAATTGTGCTGGGAATAATCAGCACTGTCTGAAAGTTATGTAAAATGTCTCACTAATACATCCGTGGCAAGCACAGCACACAAAACATCAAACTGTCTGTGGACTCAGCTGTCCTAAAGTTTGATGTTTTTTGTTAAATCATTCTGACAGGAATGAACAAGTTGGAGAATTGAACAGGAGATTGTACAAAAATTTGATGTTTTATCTTTGAAAGACTATCGCGTGGAAAATAAACTTACATTCTATATCAGAACTTATAAGATAACTCTTACTTGGGATTTCCTTCCTTTCTGGCTTTGTTTAAGAGAGTAATTTCCTACAATCTCTGTAATATAACTTGAAAACTCAGAGAAGCTAGTAAATAATTAAGTAACAGATGTATAATTTGTGGTATTTAAATTGGTAGTGTGTAGCATGGTGGCTGAGGGTGTGGTAAATGTGTAAGCAGAGCCAAGATGCTTCATTGCCATGAGGTTTTAGACCGTACCATGACCCATGACATTTATAAGTTTATTATATATTTTTTTCTTTTTTTTTTTTTTAATGCTTTTTAATGCCTTTTTAATGCTTTATTTTTCTTTTTTTTTAATGCTTTTAAGTGCTTTTTAATGCTTTATTTTTTATTTATTTAGTGCTTTTTAATGCATTTTTAATGCTTTTTAATGCTTTATTTTTTATTTTGTTAATGCTTTTTAATGCTTTGTTAAATCATCCCCTCCAAAGAGGGTAAATAAAATATTCCCATCTTGGAAATGGCTCATAACGGGTGGGTGCTGTCGCAACAGTCGGCTGGGAACTGGTATCAACACAATGTTAAAGTATATATTGCCAGCACACTGTAGAACTTCAAAAAGCGTCTAAAAAGTTTATCAAAGTGATTACATGGAATTGGGGGTGACACAAGATTCCTTAATCAGGCAAATGATGATCACATGCCTGATGAAGGGGTCTTGCGTGACCCCAAAATGGTGCAACTCTTTGCTGTAATATGAATACTTCAGTAAACTTTATGGTGCTATTTGAAGATCCACAGTGCCACGCACTGCACAGCTAAATGTCCTCTAGTTCACAGACATCACTCATACATGCCCCTGTTGTCTCCCCCATATCTAGTTACAACACAGCTCTAAATTTGTGTTTTAGCTATTAGGTTTTGCTGTCCATATCCCCATTTCAGAGATTTCTCCTCATTTACCATCTATTTGATGGGTACCTGACAAAACCAGACAGTGGTTGTAACCCTTCCCCAACCTACTAGTAAAACTGTGTTAGAAAAAAAATACATATAATGCACACTAACCACAGTAGTATTTATGATGCTGGGCCAAGTATGGTGCAAACAGCAAATATATGCAGTGGTAATGGAGTTGATCTACTAAAGGCAGATAGGCTATTCACTTTGGAAGGAAAGTTGCACTCGGTAAGGGAATGTGCCTTAGAGCTTAGTAAATGTCGTGACATTTTACTTTGCAAAGAATACCCAATCATAGTACATAGTAGAAAGTAAAAAAACTGAATTTTTGCTTGCACATGATTAGATGATGAAATCTAGCAGAGCCCATTCAGTAAGCTCAAGGACAAATTCCCTTGCAAAATGCAAAGTCCCTTGCAAAGTGAACAGCCTATTTACCTTTAGTAAATCATCCCCATTGCCTCAGTACATTACCAAAAGCTGCAAGCAGAACATTTCTAACATGTAGGTGTATTAGAAATATTTGTTGCTTTGTCAATAATTGAGCCTGAGCAACACATAAAAGCCCACACCAGCCCACCACCTATCTCTTCTAGCCAATGCCACAGCTGACAAATATTTAAGCTATGTATGTCAAATATAAATGCCTAACTAAATTTATGAATAAGAGTAGAGAGGATCTTTAAATATTCACTTATAATGACTATTATAGTGGATAGACATAAGCTAACTGGATTAAAATGAGTCCACTGTTGGCACAAATTACTGTAATTTACAGTTTCAGGAATCAGGGGAAGAGTTTAAAGCCGTCCATAGATGGCTTGAATCTCGGTTGGTTCAGCAGAAAATGGCCGAGATTCGATCTATGTATGGATAGGCTGGTTGTACTGAAGTTGATCCATCGACTGATTTTTGCATGCGATTACTGCCAGTGGCTATAGACACCAGCAGTAATCATTGTGTTCTTCTGGCCAGGAAGGCAGAACACAATAGCACTGTGGGAGGCATTCACCCATAAACATTGACTGGGGTTGATTTACTAAAATTGGAGCATGAAAAATCTGGTGCAACTCTGCATAGAAATCAATCAGCTTCCAGGCTTTATTGTTAAAGCTTAATTGAACAAGTTGAAGTTAGAAGCTGACTGGCTTCTATGCACAGCTGCACCAGATTCTAGGTGCTCTTTTTTTTTTAGTAATTTTTCCCCACTGCGTTGGTGAGGGAATCAAGCTATTTTCTTTTGGAAAGAAAATTGCATCATCTATGGATTTCCTTAAGCAAGACTTTTAATAGCTAGAAATGTTTGATAGGTTCGCTTTTAGTGTTGAGCTTAACTTTACTAATGTGCTCAGGTAATAGTTTGAATAACCATTAATTTTTGGGTTAAAATGAGGTTTAGAAGTTTGGTTATGGGTTGGTTTAGTGATTAGATGTAAGTTTTGTGAAAGCTTTGGGATTCGATTAGGTAGTGGTCTGAAGTTAGGATGGGGTTAAGGAAAACCTGCACTGAGTCCAATCCAGGAGCTACCGTTACTGAGTCCCTGTAGGAGGACTAGTTGCCTGGTTGTTTCTGCATTTATTAATTAGTAAGTCACTGACTTGGAAAAACATGAGCGTTAAAAAGCACACCCGATCTGTAAACTTGTTTCACGCAGTGACTTAGAAGACAAATTAGGCCTTTGGATCAATGTTACAGACATGCAACTGGCATTTTGATAAAGAGAGGTCAACAATGATAGCCAAATTATCTTACTACATATTTCCTTTAAAGGTAAATTGGTAATTTTATAAAGTGGAAGTCAATGCAAAATCTAAAATCCCTGCATTTATAGACACCAGGGATCTAACACTAACCTCTCTATCCCTGTAAAGAAAAGATGAGTATACATACTTTTTGGAAGCCGATCTGACCTGCTCCGACCTGATCTCCAGCGCTGGAAGCTCTGCAGAGGACACGGACGACAATGGCTGTGAAAAATGAATGGGAAGTGACATCACCCATAGACTTACTATGGGGGCTTCCATTCTCCTCCCTCTCCTTTGCACCCGCCTACACAAAGAAGCCGCGGCTGACAGCTCAGTGTGGGATCTGGTCGGAAAGGGTCAGATCGGCTTACAAAAAGGTATGTATACTCGTTTTTTCTTTACAGGGATAGAGAGGTTAGTGTTAGATGCCTGTTGTCTATAGATGTAGGGATTTTAGATTTTGCATGGACTTCCACTTTAACCTGTTAGGGTTGTCAAATTTCATCTTGCTGTGTTAGAATTCACTGGGCCCAAAGTATGGTGCCTTTCTAATTGTGTTCAAAAATAACATGCAGCAGCTATAATTGTAATTATATAATGCATATATACAGTAAGAATATAATATATTGTACTTAAAATGATATAAAAACCCTCATATATTAATGTAGTTTTATTAGATTGTAAGCTCCTTGAGGGTAGGGATTGATGTGAATGTACAATGTATATGTAAAGCGCTGCGTAAATTGACGGCGCTATATAAGTACCTGAAATAAATAAAAATAAATAAAATAAAATAAAATAAAATGTTCTTCAACACTAACTTTAGTCATGAAGCTTAATCTGCTGTTCGAAAAATCTTTCTTTATTTTCTTTTTCTGGCTTTAAATGTGCCACTTCTGTTTATGTCCTTTGTGGAGTGCCCCCTATTCAGTGCCAACCCCGTGGGGGCACCTGTGCATGCACGCTCACAGTGATAGGACTCCACTCAGGCATCTAAGGATGCTACACTTCCTGCCTGTACGGTGGGAATGAGCATGCCTGTTAATCATAGCTTTCCTCAGCTGTGGATGAGAGTCTGCTCATCCTCAATTCCACAGCTATTACAGTGAAGCAGTGCGTATGTGTGAGTGCAAAGCATGATGGGACATGTAGTCCCTAAACTAAACCTTAGTTGTAATCACGCTCTGTCAAAAGGAAGAGTAGATGAAGGAAAGCAAGAGGGGATGATAACAGACATAATAACAGTCAATTAATTATTGTAATAGTTGCATTAAAGAAAATGATATATAATAAATTAATATACTTAATAGATGTATTTCCAGGGAAAATGTGCAAGCCTTTAAAACTACATTAAATGCATGGCAGGAAAAAAAACAAGCGCAGGTGCTACTCAGAACTCAGCAAATAATTTCCTTCTCTCCTTTGCTGACTCCATAATACATTGAATAAAAAAGTCAGTTAAGACAAGCCATTAATATTAATGAATTCTACAATGAATATTGACTAATGTAAGAGTTAGTCTTAGAGTTAGTTTTTGCAGTTAAGCAGTAGATTTGTATATTGCCTCAATAGAAGATGTTACTGATTTATCAAGTTCCAAGGAAATAAACGTGGGACAGGAGCTTTTGAGTGTTTGTTGGTCTGTGTTTCTAAGAGGATGATTTGATTACTGCAGCATTTTGCATTTCAAAGATTTTTTTTTTTAACTCAAGACACTTGCAAGAATGATTTTCGTTTTGTGCACTAATGTCAATCTTCCTGCTTATAATTCTTATGCAAATTAGCTTATTCAGAGAAGTCTTAGGAATAAGTCAAGTGATTTACATTTACATTTGTTTATAACAGAAGAGACCTAGACAATTAGAAGCTAGTAGAAAACAAAATTATACATTTTAGCAAACTGACAGTGGGTACCATAAAGTTTGATACATGCCATTATTTT
Source organism: Aquarana catesbeiana (assembly GCF_042186555.1). Lineage (NCBI taxonomy): Eukaryota > Metazoa > Chordata > Amphibia > Anura > Ranidae > Aquarana > Aquarana catesbeiana. The sequence goes on along the minus strand of NC_133327.1, from coordinate 261,763,909 downwards.
GCTATTTAGTGTTTTTTTTTTCAAGAGTTTGTATTTTTGCATTATTAAATATGTAAAAATGAGAACATTTCTCAAATGTTTTGAGCTTTGCTCGGAAGATTAAATATAAATGGTGCTGTGCTGTAAAATGTAATACATAATAGTCCCCAGCTCTTTGTTTTATTAAAATATATAGCATTTATTAAAATATATACCAACTATAAATAAAGAAAACAAATTTGTTAGCTCACTTTAACTAAACTGTACACAGTTATGCAAATAATTCTTATTGAATGTGTTTAATAATGTATAGCAAATTAAGCAATCCCCCAAATCATATCCCTAATTTTCTTTGAGAGAAAAACAAGTTATGAGAGCTATTTACCAATATGATAAATGCTTGATCTCATGAAATAGGACTTACAGATCTTGCATAGGAAAGATTAGTTATATCAAGGGCAGTGCCTATGCTCATGTGTACTAGTGATATTGAGATTACAAAAATGCTGTTCACTTTGCAAGGAAAGTTGCACTTTGAAAGGAAACTTTTGCCAGAGCTTTGTGAATGGGGGGGAGCTCTGCTGAATTCCATCGTCCAATCGTGTAAAAGCAAAAATGCTGTTTTTTTGCATTTTCCATGCACTAGATTGGGTATTCTTTGCAAAGTGAAACCTCACATTTACTAAGCTCTTGTACAGAGCAGCTTCCCTTTCAATGGGGGTTATTTACAAAAGGCAAATCCATTTTGCACTGCAAGTGCACTTGAAAGTGCACTGAAAGTGCACTTTCAAGTGCAGTTGCTGTAGATCTGAGGGGGACATGCAAGGAAAATAAAAAACAGCATTTTAGCTTGCACAGAATTAGATGATAAAATCAGCAGAGCTTCCCCTCATTTCAGATCTTCCCCTCAGATCTACAGCGGCTGCACTTCCAAGTGCACTTGCAGTGCACTTGTAGTGCAAAGTGGATTTGCCTTTCCTAAATAACCCCCAATGTGTGTCTATACTATTTTTCAGTCTGTGACTCGGGCAGTTTGAAGCAGTGGGGGGTGATTGAAATCATGTCAGCACAAAGTGTTCAAAAGCACCTAGGTCAATAGGCTTGTTTAGGTTCTGAGTTGTGATCTCAGCCCAGTGCGCTACAGATGAGATCTATTGGACTTAGGGGTTGATTTACTAAAACTGGAAAGTATAAAATCTGGTGTAGCTCTGCATAGAAACCAATCAGCCCTCAGATTTTTTTCATCAAAGCTTAATTGACCAAGCTGAAGTTAGAAGCTGATTGGCTACCATGCACAGCTGCACAAATTTTGCACTCCAGTTTTAGTAAACCAACACCTTAGTATATTTCTACTGTGCTTGGAAAAGGAGCATGTGGATCCTACTTATACACAAGAGCAATATTAGAAGGTAGAGGATTCTCCTGGTCAGAATGTATTCCAGTTGGCAACTAAATACAAATGTTATCACCACTTATTAGGTTAAAAAATATGATGAGCGTAAGGATTTAGAAAAAGTTTATCATGTTTTGTGTGTCCTATTTAGTTTATTCTTGCTACTCCATCCTCACATTTATTTCTCGCCTAGGTGGAAATGAAGTATCCCCTGCCACCTGCAGCCTTTGAGATATTCACATCACACATCCCAGAAGGCTGCAGGTCAGTAAATGCTGAAATTTCACTTGATTTTACTCCCACATGGATGTCATCTATGCATTTGCGAAACCCTGTGATACTTCCCAAGTAGGAGGGGAGGAGCAAAAATAAACTATATATATAGCACACAAAACGTGAAAATTGTTAGCAGTTGTGCAATAGAGAGGTGGGAGAGAGAGTGGCAAAGTGCAGTGATTGGTCTAAAGTCCACTTTAAAGCATGCAAACCCTGGTTTCCAAGCAAGCACCTTGTGAATACCCCCTTATAATATACCTAAGGTCAAGCAAAATGGAGAAAAGTGAACTTATAATGAAATCACTTATGGGCAGTTGTTTCTAATAATTTCCTGGGGTTTGATCAGCTCACTGACACTTACATATACTCGAGGTGCAATTAAAATCAATATTACCGTCAACTAAAATGAAGTCGATAACTTTGGGCTGATTTACTAAAAGAGCTATTTTCATTTTTTCTTATGTTAAAGAGGAGGTCCACCTAAAAAAAAATATTAAAAGCCAGCAGCTACAAATACTGCAGCTGCTGACTTTTAATAAATGGACACTTACCTGTCCCAGGTTCAGCGATGTCGGCAGCCGAAGCTGATCAATAGCTTGGCTCTCCTCGGTAAGGGAATCAGGAAGTGAAGCATTGCAGCTTCACTTCCCGGTTCCCTACTGTGTATGCGCGAGTCGCGCTGCGCGTCCTAACTGGTCCCCGCTATCTCCTGGGACCTGTGTGTTTCCCAGGAGATAGCGGGGGGGGTGACTCCCGCGGGAGTCTATTCCCGGAAGTGGGTGCAAATACTGTATTATGCACCCCCTCCCCCCTGAAAGGTGCCAAATGTGACACCGGAGGGGGGGAGGGTTCCGAAAAGCAGAGGTTCCATTTTTGTGTGAACCTCCGCTTTAAGTGCAAATACCTAATAAGGTCAAGACAAATTAAAAAAAAAAAAATATATTTAAACCTATTTGTATGATTACAATGACAAAGGCTAGAATGAAAATAGCTATTCCATTCAACAAGCCCATACGACTTTGAATATATGTGTGTATATATAAATATATATATATATATATATATATATATATATATATATATATATATATACTGTATATACACACACACACATATACAGTGGGTATAGAAAAGAATCACCCCTTTAACATATTCACATTTTGTTGCTTTGCAGCCTGAAATGAAAACAGGAACAGATTTTGTTTTATCCAGCTGTATTTACTTATAACATCCAAGTGAAAGATACAACACCAACATGTCAAAAATGAAATTAAAGAAAAGAATCACTGAGTAGGAAAAACGATCACCCCCTCCTAAAAATGACTTAATCAGATGTAAACTCATTTAGATTTAGCTAATCACCTTCTCAATGGCACACAAAGCCATTTGACTTTCAACTGTGATCAGTTGTGGTCATTTTGATTGGCTCAGCATGAAAAGAGCTTTCCTAGAGCATTTAAGTACCTGGTAGTGCAACTGAAGCAAACAATCAACTATGGGTGGCAGGTTACTGTTAAAAGATCTCTGGGATAAAGTTTTGGACAGGCATGTCAGGAGATGGATACAAAACAAAATCAAAAGGCTTTTCTCAATGCCTAGAAACACAGTGAAGTCTTTTATTAATAAGTGGAAGGTATTTGGTACAACACAGACCCTTCCTGGATCAGGATGTCACTCCAAACTGTATGAAGGAACCAGGAGGAAACGGGTCAGAGTGGCTACCAAGGGACCTACAGCAATTCTAAAGCAGTTGCAGGAATTTATGACAAAAAGTGGTCATTGTGTGCATGTGACAACAATATCACAAATGTGGCTTGTATGGGAGGGTTGCAAGAAAAATGCCACTCCTCAAGAAAGGCCACATGCAGTCACAACTGAGCTTTGCCAAAACACACCTTGAAGTTTCTGAGGCCACAAGGAAAAAGGTGTTATGGTCAGATGAGGATAAATGTAATTATTTGGCCTCAACACCAAATGATATGTCTGGCGGAAATCCAATACAGCTCACCGTTCAAATAACACCATTCCTACAGTAAAGCTTGGAGGTGGTAATATCCTGTTATGGGTGTTTTTCTCTGCAGCAAGGACTGGAGCACTTGTCAGGATAGAAGGAAAAATGGATGGAGCAAAATACCATCAAATACTTTAGGAAAATCTGCTGCCTTGTGCCAGAAAGTTGTCAATGGGAAGATGGTTTACTTTCCAGTATGACAATGACCCAAAGCACACAGAGCCCAGGTCATAGCCCAGAATTAAACCCCATTGAAAATTTGTGGAATGACTTGAAGACTGCAGTCCACAAATGGTCAACATCAAATTGAACTAAACCTGAGCAGTTCTGCAAAGAAGAGTGGGCAAATATTGCAAAGTCTAGATGTGCAAAGTTAGTAGAGACATATCCCAACATACTAAAGGCTGTAATTACAGCAAAAAGGTGGTTCAACAAAATAATGACACTAGGAGGTGATCCTTTTTCCAACTCAATGACTGTTTTTGAATTTTTTTTTCTGACATGTTGGTGTTATATACACCTAAAGATGTGCAATATGGAGTTAATGTGCAAGGAAAATAAAAAGAAACAGCATTTTTTCTTGTACATGGTGGGTTCATGAAAGTCAGCAGAGCTACACCTCATTCAGTAAGCTCTGGGGAAATTTACCTTGCAAAGTGAAACTTCACTTGCAATTTGAGCAGCCTATTTGTCCATTGGGTTGTTTTGCTAATGGAGCAGAGGCTGTTCACCTATCAAATTTTATTTTAGTAAATTATTTGAACTTGTGTTCACTATGAATATCCAAAACAAAACTAATTTTCTAGGACATGGCTGGTTTATTGAACACAGGTTTATTGACCTGCTTTACTAAACTCAATGAACATTCACTTTGCTAAATGAGCAGCCTTTACTCTTATAGTAAATTAACCCCTATGCTTTCTACTTTATTAGTTAACAGTGGCAGCCACATCATATTACTGATGTAAGATGGACAAGGATATGAACATGTATTACAGCTGCGCCTGCACTTTGTTTCTTGAACTACAAATTCCTGAATCCACATTTTTATGTGTGAATTTATGAAAAAGTGTTGGTGGTGGCCTATGAAAATAAAAATAGTGGTGGTCGCCTATGAAAATCTACCTAATAAAATCATCACCTCACTTAGGATTAGGTAGAAATGTTTGGCTTGTTACTGTGGTATTTAGCAGCTGCTAATCCTTGGCAAATGCTGTATACAGTTTTCTTGGTGTTTATGTCTTATGCACTCAAAAATGTCACAATTTTTTCAGCCTGACAAAAAAAACATTTTTAGAACATCTACATCCAGTAAATTAAGTAAATATTTTAGCTCATAATTCCTGTGTATGTTTATTGTTAGGCCTCATTCATACGCAATGTGATTATAAGAATTAATATGCAAACACATATAAATGCATGTAATACATTTTAATAGTATAGTTTACACTTTATTGCTGGTTCCATGCATTTAGGAGCACTTAGCTTAGCTACATTTAGGAAAAAATATTTTTTATTTTCTCTGAACGTGTCTAAATACATGTACATGCAAGTACATTGAAACACAGGATAAATTAGTCTGGACAGTATAAATTTGTAAATGAGGGCTTTTAAATGAATGCTTTGAAATATAATCACCATTCAGTTCTCAAAACGGAAAAAGAATTGTGATGTTTTGTTTAATTCCTACGATAATTATTGTTTAATTCCTATATTTCCTACAATTATTTCTGTTTAATTCCTACATTTATTTTATGGCCGAATAATACTTTTGTGACTACTTTTGTTAAATATCATTTGTATACTTTTATATGTGAATCTATAATGCTCATCATCGGTTCCTATCTACCCCTCCCCATCAACCTTGTGCATCAATATGAAAACAGTAAGAGCGATCATTATTTCCATACTGTCTGCAATCAGATCCAGACATTATTTTATGTGGAAAATTGGAAACTCATAAGCAGTGGTGGTGAGGTGTAGTTCATAAGTCCCAAAGAATACTTAATACAGGGATTAAATTTGAACTATCAGCAAATTAATAAATTAAATCTATAATGCAGTCTATCAATAGCTTCAACACCACAGTTTTTGCTGATCTTGTAATGTATTTTTATTACCTATTAATCCTGCAAGTGGATCCATTATTTTTCCACTTCCCTTAACAGAGCACGCTGTCCAGCAAAAGATACAGTTACAGGGGACAGTATAAACCACAAAACATAGACAGGTGGTGTCCCTGTTTATATCTAAGGGGTACAAGAAAAGTCTATTTTTTGGCTTAATCCTTTTTTTCAAAAAGAAGAAAAAATGATTCTTCACATTCTTAACCTCCCTGGCGGTATGATTATTTCACATTTTAGGTGCTGAAAGCGGTACAATTATTTTGCATGGAAATTTGGCGTTTTATATTTCAGGCCTGTAATTCTTAGGAATAAATCACTTAAATCTGTCCAAACAAGAGTCTAGTAGACATTCTGGGTATGATAAAGTTTGAAAAACAAAATCATAAATTATAATATAATAAATAACTATAAATAATTGTACCAAATAATAATATAATGATAATAAAAATTATTCAATAATGTAATCAAATCAAAAACACTGAAATTTGCTCAGTTGCAGAATTGTCACTGTCATTACTTTTCAGTGTTTAATGACGGATCTCCCCACAAATCACTATTGCTCAATTCTGCGAGTGATTCTAATTTATTATCGCTGTTTTCTAGCTGGTCTAAAACCACTTTTGATGTAAAGGGACAGTTTTGGTTGCTATGGACTATCTCCAGTTTCCAGGCAGAAAGAACAGAATTTATAATATAAAACTGCATGCAGGGCACTGGACAAACCACTAGGGACAAAGGGGATGTGTAATTATTTGATACAGTACTGTAATCTGTAAGATTACAGTATACTGTATCTATACTGTGTGTTTTACTTTTTGAATTTGGCGTCGAACTCTGTCCCTGTGCATCGCATTGCTCGCAGGGAACGGCGCTCGGCACTGTGAATCGAGCGAGACACAGCGGCTCGCAGATCACAGCGGGGAGACATTGCAGGATCCTGGGGACAAGGTAAGTAGCCTCTACATGGATCCTGCGATGCGATCCCAAGTCTGGCTCGGGGTTACCGCTTTTGGTACTGAAAATCCACCCCGAGCCAGACTCAGGAATACTGCTAGGTGGGTTAAAAGGTGTTAGATTGAGTGGGGTTTTAACTTGTTTATCCTCTATTTAACATTTATTTAAAAATACACATCCATGAACCCTGGATCCCAGCCTCACTTTGTTTCTCTTGGATTTATTTGCCTCCTGAGTTGAAGTGGACTGATCTATTTCTACATGGGACATACATGGCAGTAAATTATCTTTTTGGGACTGACCTTTTTACTACTGGTAACTCTAGTTTGTTCTCTACTCTCTGTTTATTTAGAATGAGCAGTGCACAGTTGTAGTCATGCGCACTGCTCTATGCACACTACAATTCCCATAGTTTATCTTGGGAGTAAGAAAGAGAGGATGGCCATGTTCCTACATACAGTGGGGTCATGGAGAATGAAAGTGGCCACCCTCAAACAGGCAGTCAGATCACCGTAGCAGAAAAAAAAGAAAAGAATTTGGGGATTTGGAGGAGGCTGAGATGAATAGAGTGTAGTTTTTTGAGCTAAGACTGCTACATTTGTTTTTATCTGTAGTTTAACCGCTTCAATACAGGGCATTTTCACCCCCTTCCTTCCCAGACCAATTTTTAGTTTTCAGTGCTGTCGAGTGTTGCGCGGTCGTGCGACATTGTACCCCAAAAAAATTGACGTCCTTTTTTCCCCACAAATAGAGCTTTCTTTTGGTGGTATTTGATCACCTCTGCGGTTTTTATTTTTTGCGCTATAAACAAAAGAAGAGCGACAATTTTGAAAAAAACAATATTTTTTACTTTTTGCTATAATAAATATCCCAATTTAAAAAAAAAAAACAAACACATTTTTTCCTCAGTTTTGGCCGATACGCATTCTTCTACATATTTTTGGTAAAAAAAATCGCAATAAGCGTATATTGATTGGTTTGCGCAAAAGTTATAGCGTCTACAAAACACGGGATAGATTTATGGCATTTTTAAAAAATATTTATTTATTTAATTTTTTTACTAGTAATAGCGGCGATCTGCAATTTTTTTTGTGACTGCGACATTATGGCGGACACATTGAACACTTTTGACACATTTTTGGGGCCATTCACATTTATACAGCGATCAATGCTATAAAATCGCATTGATTACTGTATAAATGTGACAGGCAGGGAAGGGGTTAACCACTAGGGGGACACGAGGGGTTAAATGTGTTTCCTAGGGGAGTGATTCTAACTGTAGGGGGCGAGGACTCACAAGGGGAGGAGACCGATCGGTGTTACTCTGTACTGGGAACACAGATCGGTCTCCTCTCACCTGACAGGACATGGATCTGTGTGTTTACACACACAGATCCACGGTCCTGTTCGGTTAACGGGCAATCGTGGGTGCCCGGCGGCAATCGCGGCCGCCGGGCACACGCACCGGGTCCCGAGCAATGTCGCGGGCGCACGCGCGCCCACTAGACGGCCGGGAAGCCCAGGACGTCATATGACGGCCACCCAGGATGGGAGATCCCATCTCAGGCCGTCATTTGACTATGGGCGGGTAGCGAAGTGGTTAATGTCATTTTAATGCTAGTAACAGACTGAATCGTATATTACATTTTTGCCCATGGTTACTTGGGACATGCCCCACGCAGATTTAAATTGCTCCTTTTTATGATTTAGTAAACATTGTTGGAGAAGACTATTGGAAGTCCCTTGGATGGCAAAAAGATCAAACCAGTCAATCCTGAAGGAAATCAACCCTGAATATTCACTGGAAGGACAGATCCTGAAGCTGAAACTCGAATACTTTGGCCACCTAATGCGAAGAGAAGGCTCATTGGAAAAGATCCTGATGCTGGGAAATGTGGAAGGAAAAAGGAGAAGAGAATGACGGAAAACAAGATGGATAGATAGCATCATCGAAACATTGAACATGAAAAAAGCAAGTTCCGGGAGGCAGTGGAGGATAGAAAAGCCTGGTGTGCTATGGTCCATGAGGTCACGAAAATTCGGACACGACTAAACGACTGAACAACAACAAACATTGTAAGGGAAACTTAAATATTCACATTTTAATAAATGCTTCCTTTGTTTGTCAAATATTCTTTTTTGTAAAATAAAACTATAAATAAAACTATTTTGAACATCATTGTAAAAATTACTATTGCAAAGAATTGGTTTCCTGTTACAGGCACTGTATCAGTTTTCACTACAGGTGAGGTAAGCCAACAATTGCTTAGCACCCTATGCCACCAGAGCAGAGTTCCTTTGGCAGAAAAGCAGGACTGTACAGAGAGGATTTCCATTGCAGAATATTGCAGAACATTGCAGAAAGGGGTTTTTCATTCCATTTATTTATTAATAACATTTTCTTTTTATTCCAGGAACCCCACTTGTACGTTTTAGGAAAAAAAATCCAAAACAATGATTTTTTTTCAGCTCTGTTTCATTATTTATTGGGATATTATTGTATTTGTTTATTTCTGATGCACTTATAGGTCTCATGCACAGTGGATGTTTTTGATGCTGCTTTCGGGGGCATCTGGCTTTTAATTTTTTTCTGCTTCTAAATGCCTCTGCATGTTAGCCTATGTACCATTGTGCACAAAGGAGGAGTTTAGAGGTAGGGGCATTTAGAGGCAAAAAAAAACCCCTCCACAGCCAGCTCGTCCAAAACACTTGAAGCATGTAAATGTGTCTAAATGTGCATTAACACTAGGTGCATTTAGCGATTGAGCGTTAATTCATTGAATGAAAACAATTAATGACCAAGAGCTTGATGTGCCTAAATGTTTACAAGCACTAAGCATTTTTTTATGCCAAAATACCACTGCCCGAGGAAAGGCATCTAGGAGAGATAGCAAAAACGTCCAGTGTGTGCGTGAGGCCTTACTCTTTGACCTCTTCTGTCTGCACAGAAACAAATTTTTCTGATGAAATTCTGAGTTTGGCTTTGAAGCATACAGATTTTTACATTAGCTAAATGATGTGACCACATTTCTCCTTCCCCTTATTTCTTTGGCCAGTTTTACATGGCATGGCTCTGCCACTTATTGTTTGGAAATCTGACAGGCTCGCCAGAGATGTAGGCATCCAATTGAAGGTGGCCTAAAAAAATTCTACTTGACTACTCTATGTATAGACTTTTCTGCCCAGCTTTCTCTAAGAATGATAGAACGATTGCACAAGCATAAGCTACCTTCTGTGTTAACCATTTGTCAGAGTGATCAGTGAATCCACAGTTACAGGCAGCTGAAGTTATATGCATATCTCTAGGACTTACTAGTTAGTAGCCCTGCCCATCTTATTAAGGGCCCACAGTGAGGCTACAGAGATGGGAAGGAGTGAGGCTAAGTTGATCTTTTAAAAGGGAGTTTAGAATATGGATATACTGTTAGCTGCTTGTGTCTCTGGATCCATTGGTAATTTTGACATATGGTTTTCAGCAAAGTTATCTTATGTATTTTTTAAAATGTACTCAATTTTATTTGCAGAGAATTATTATAGGTTAACAGAATACAATGATTATAAAATAACAATGTATTGAACAGAACCTGGCAACGGTAAAAACAAATTAAAGTGGTATTAAACTCAAAAGCAATAATTTATTATATTGCAGCTTACCAATTCATTAGATGTGATGGCTGCATTAGTTTTCTCTTTTTAGGCTGTCTTTACTTTATTTTCACATGCTGATCTGGCCAGTAGGTCTGTTTTTTTTCAACAGAATAAGCTTTTTTGCAGATGTAGCAGTTAGAAGGTGGAGACAAACAATTTATTATCGACAGGGATGCTTACAATGATCAGCTTTTTTAAAATTTTTGTAAAACCTTTATCCAAAAGGAACAAAATTGTTTCCTGTGATTGCTTATAAAGTAATAGATGGAGTTTGGCTTCAATTTGTTAGTGTACCTTAAGCCCCATACACACGTTCTAATATTGGCCCGTGTGTTTGGGACATAAGGCCAACACTCGGCCTGTGTGTGCGGCAGTCTGTCCGACAGAAGCCAGGTGAAAGTCCAGCTTCTGTCGAAGGGGCATGATTGAAAAACATCTGCCAATCGGCATCCAGTCAGCGCTCTCAGCCACCCCCTGTCAGAACACAATAGCTCAGCAGGGAGATTGCTGTACTAACATTGGATAGTTAGTACAGCGAGCTCCTCTCAAGCTCCCCAGTTTTTTTTTCATTCAGCCCGCTGGGTTTAACGAAAAAAAAAAATGATAGTGTGTACCTAGCTTTAATCTACTAGTCCATTCAACATTCCCCTACCCCCAGACTGACAATGCTGCTGTCCCAAGGTGGCCCTGTGCTCATTCATCCAGATTGGGGGAACTCTAATACAGGAGGTGTGTTACTGGCCAAATCACTAGGAGAAAATAAAGGGAAAAACAAAAATTAATCATTGGTAAGCTGCAATATATTACATTTTTGGTTTTGGGTTTAATATCGCTTTAAAGAAAAGTAAAAAGCATTACCATTCCAGTACTCAAATCTATACTATAGAGATAGTAACTGCAACCCGATTTGTCTCTATTGGTAATGCCTCCTCCTTTTTGTTTGCATACGTGCGGTATGCTGCTGTAAATTAATATAAGAGACAAGTATACTTCCATTGCACAACTACACAACATTATATCACCTAGCTGGATATTGGGACTTTGGGCCACTGCGCATTATGAAATGTTTATCACTGCATGAAATACATAGGGAAATCAAGATATGGTTGAAATTAGTGTAGCAACTAATTCTTTACTATAAGCATTTTATATGGTTTCTGTATCAGTATACATAAAAAAAAACTTTTTTTAAAGTTTTTTTTTCAAAATGTATAACTTGTTTCTTACTTTGTTATCTATCCGTAATGTTTATCCTATATAACACTACTGGATGGAAAATTATGGGACAGGAGTCTTAGAATGTTTAGCATCGTTAGCATACTTACTGTTACGAAATTATATAGAGCACTTACCTATATCGGCTATATTTCTTAGAACTGGCATCCTCATCGAGTCTTAATAAATTATCTCATTATTTATCAATAATGTTATTTTTTTTCATGCTATTAATTAACATTTGAATTCAAGTTAAATTAAGCAAACATTGGAAACAGCGACTGACCATATTTAGGCTTGTTTAGTAAGATAAAGAGCAATCTGTAAACTATTTTATTCAGAATGGTCCAATAGTAATCCAGTAATCTAACTTCAGCAACTGATTGGTTTCTGTTCTGTGCACTTTGAATTTTGCACTGCTTTTTTTTTTTTTTTTAAGCCAATTTATTATCAAGTACTGTCTAAATAGTTTTCAGTCATATTATCATCAAACAGTAGTATATGATGGAAAGTTATTGTCATCATTATTTCTACCTTACAACTTAAGCAAAAATAGAACACATTCGTTTTAATTTCATTAAAAAAAAAAAAAAAAAATCTGAATTATTGCTTTACCCTGCTTATTGCACTTGTGACAGTTGGCCACGACACATTAAAGACTACACTAGAGCAATGTGAGCAAACTAGCACTTAAGTCCCAGTTAATAATGTAACAGTTTCCTAATACCAGCTGTGTTAGCTTCCACTAGCAGCCAGGCAACATCAAAAAGTTTCTTCAAGTTCTGAATTCATACATTTTCCAGTAGTAATAACTTGGCACACTACATTTTTATCACTAACCTCATGTTAGCAGTCTGTGCTGTTCTTTCTCCTGTTTCTCCTTTGTGTATGTGTGTGTATGTGCCTGGTCCCAAAAGCTGATCAGCCTGGCTCTATCTTTGTTCTGAGGTTGCTGTGTTATGTGCCTGTGAGCTGCTACTCAGTACTCTGGTCACGCCTCCCAGTCTGTAACTGTTCCACACCAAAAGAAAAAAAACCTGACAGACTTTAAAAGAAGTGCTTAACTTGGAAAGGAAGACGACTGTAATAAATTGGATTGTATTTGTTCAAAATAGCTTGCTAAGCACTGAAGTTTAAAGAGAGCCTGTCATTCGCAAACCACTGCACAGAGAATTTAGCTGAAAAAACACTGAAAATCATTCTATATGATACTATGACTGATGGTTACATTTACTAAAATATAAAGGGAATTACAATGTATTTGAATTTCACTTAAATTTAAAGTAATTTTATTGTGCAGTTTATACTAAAGTAATATTACATGTGATTTTTTTTTTTTTTACACACTCACATCGATCCCTACCCTCAAGGAGCCCACAATACAAGGTCCCCAAGATTTTAAATAGTATAGGTCTATTAAACATTTTCAAAGTAGGCAGACAGTACAAAAAGTACAAATATACAATGTTGCCATTGCTGATCAAACAAAAGACAATTAACTTTGTTTGGAGAGCCCACTGCCTGACTGGAAACTGGGATTTGAGGGACAAGGCTGGGAACAACTTTATAGGCTAATGTGGAACAAGATAAGAAATTGTGGCTGTGTGGATATTTCAAACATCCCATGAACCAGAAATAGAAAGATAGAAGAGTATAGAGAGTAGAAGGGTAGGACCATTAAAGCGGAGTTCCACCCATTTTCTACATGTGCAATCAATCTCATGGCCATCCAGAATGCTCTTACAAATGACATTTTTTTTTTTTTTTTATAAGTAAATACCTTTTTGCTTTGATTTTCTGCAGCACATCCGGCTGCGGCCGCCTACGTGATTTCGTCACTAGGCAATTCGCAGGGCCTCCTGGGATATTGGCGTCATCTATCCCAGGAGTCCAAGTGAATCGCCTAGTGTGATGAAATCTTGTGTTATTTCCAGAGAGAGCGCCACGCAGTGGTATTACTACACAGGCACAAGATCGGGAGGTGCAAGCTGGGTAGCCAGCTGCACCGAATCCCAGAAATGAAGAGAAGAGGGCTTCAGATGCCCACAGCTGACAAGGAACCTGCCCGCTTTTGAGATCTAGTTAGTATTTCACTATATTGTTTCCCAAATCTATTGTGTAGTAAGACCTGCAGTTCCTCCATACATTGCAGGTGAGTACATTCAGTAATCCATTATTTAATGGAAGGGGAAAGATTTGACTGACAGAGGTTGATTTGGACAATGCAAAATCTGGTGCAGGTCTGCACAGACACCAATCAGCTTCCAGTTTTTTTTTTGTCAAAGTTGAATTGCACAAGCTGAAGTTAGAAGCTGATTGGTTACCATGCACAGCTGCACAAGATATTACAATGTCCAGTTTTAGTAAATCAACCCCACAGAATCTTTGAATTATGGTTCTGGTGGCCAGGAGAAAGAAGTACAACAGGCCTTTTTTTGGGGGTAGAGATAGAGCCTGAGATGAGTGAAAGTATGCAATTTCTGGTGTTGTCTGGATTTTGAGGCCTGTAACTTGCTTGAATATAGTGATGATTTGTAACCAGAAGGTCAAGATCTAAGAGTATGACCACCAGAGATGTAGTAGGGTCCCTTTTTTTTTTTCACAGCCTTGCACGTGTTGCGGGGAGGTTACAGCAGTGACCCATTGCCTTGAATAGTTTGTATTTGGTGGGAGATAGTGCCTGCTGTAGGACGTGTTCACACTTACTGAGTGGGGGGGGGGGGGGGGGCAGAAAAAAACACAGTTCAGTCATGTTTTTACTAACCCACAACCACTCCCTTTTTACCTGAAAATGCAGCGGCCAGGGATATATACTTGCAGTGGCTGCGATTCTTTGTTTTGCCACCACAGCCACACTACAACCACCCAGCAGTCCTTTCTGCTAATGTGAATGAGCCTGATCACAACAAGGGGGTATAATTGCTACAGTCGCAAAGTGCCTATCTGTACATCTTACAGATTTAGTAAGTAGAGGTAAACTCTCCTAAATTAACATGTAGACCTGTAGAACACTGAGTAAAACAGGATTGTTTTCTCCTTACTTTGTTCATGTTTGTCTACCTGCTCTGAACACATTTTGTAGACTCTTTGTTGACATGTGTAAGTTATGGCAAAGACACAGGGGGAGTCTTACTAAGACTGGAGAGTTCAAAATCTGGTGCAACTCTGCATGATAGCAAATCAGCCTCTACCTTCAGCTTGTTCAATAAGCATTGACAAAAAAACCCCTAAAGCTGCAGTTGACAGTGGGTAGATTGCCTTTGCGCCAACATTTTTTGTGTATAATATTTGCCACAAAAGACAATGGACTCCATTCACTAAAGCAAATTGCATGCGGTATTTAGGTGTCCGGACAAATTTTTCCTAAATATCGCATGCAATCCTGAAACTGTCATTTTTCTTATGCCTTTTTAGGTTATTTACAGCAAAATACTGCATGAAAAGGCATTAAATCCTATTCACAGTAGGAAATAAGTAATTAAATGCATGCAGTAATTAACCTCCCTGGCGGTATGATTATTTCAGATTTTATGTGCTGAAAGCGGTACAATTATTTTGCACAGAAATTTGGCGTTTTATATTGTGGGCCTGTAATTCTTAGGAATAACTCACTTAAATCTGTCCAAACAAGAGTCTAGTAGATATCCCGGGTATGATAAAGTTTGAAAAACGAAATAAAAAATTATAATATAATAAATAACTATAAATAATTATAACAAATAATAATATAATAATAATAAAAATTATTCAATATTGTAATCAAATCACAAACACTGAAATTTGCTCAGTTGCAGAATTGTCACTTTCGTTACTTTTAGTGTTTGGTGACGGATTTCCCCACAAATCACTATCACTCAATTCTGCAAGTGATTCTAATTTATTATCGCTGTTTTCTAGCTGCTCTAAAGCCACTTTTGATGTAAAGGGACAGTTTTGGTTGCTATGGACAATCTCTAGTATCCAGGCAGAAAGAACAGTATTTATAATATAAAACTGCATGCAGCACACTGGACAGACCACTAGGGACAAAGGGGATGTGTAATTATTTGGTACAGTATTGTAATCTATAAGATTACAGTATACTGTATCTATACTGTGTGTTTCACTTTTTGAATTTGCCGCTGAACTCTGTCCCCTTGCGTCGCAACGCTCGCAGGGAACGGAGCTCGGCACTGTGAATCGAGCGAGACACGGCGGCTCGCCGATCACAGCGGAGAGACATCGCAGGATCCAGGGGACAAGGTAAGTAAACTCTTCCTGGATCCTGCGATGCGATCCCGAGTCTGGCTCGGGGATACCGCTTTTGGTATTGAAAATCCACCCCGAGCCAGACTCTGGAATACCGCCAGGGGGGTTAAGTAGTGGTCCAGGCATGCGGTATTTAATCACTTGCCAAGTGCCGCGTGAACATTTACGTCGGCAGAATTGCACAGACAGGCAAATGGGTGTACAGGTACATCCCTTTAAATTTGCCGCCGTGTGGTCGCGTGCGCGTGCGACCCTGCCACGAGCTCCATGAGTGTGATCGCAGGTCCCGTGGACTCGATGTCCGCGGGGATACCCGCGATCGTCCCACAGAGAGGAAGAACGGGGAAATGCTGATGTAAACAAGCATTTCCCCGTTCTACCTAGTGACAGGACACTGATCACCGCTCCCTCTAATCGGGAGCGGTGATCAGTGTCATGTCACACATAGCCCATACCCCCTACAGTTAGAATCACTCCCTAGGACACACTTAACCCCTGCAGCGCCCCCTCCTGGTTAACCCCTTCACTGCCAGTCACATTTACATAGTAATCAATGCATTTTTAATTGCACTGATCGCTGTATAGATGTGAATGGTCCCAAAATAGCACCAAAAGTGTCCGATCCATTTGCCATAATGTCGCAGACACGATAAAAATTGCTGATCGCCACCATTACCAGTAAAAAAAAAAAATTAATAAAAATGCCATAAAACTATCCAATATTTTGTAGACGCTATAACTTTTGCGCAAACCAATCAATAAACGCTTATTGTGATTTTTTTTTTTTTACAAAAAATATGTAGAAGAATACGTATCGGCCTAAACTGAGGAAAAAAATTTTTTTTAAATATATTTTTGGGGATATTTATTATAGCAAAAAGTAAAAAAACGTGTTTTTTTCAAAATTGTCTCTATTTTTTTATAGCACAAAAAATAAAAATTGCAGAGGTGATCAAATATCACCAAAAGAAAGCTCTATTTGTGGGTAAAAAAAGGACGTCAATTTTGTCTGGGAGTCACGTCGCACAATAGCGCAATCAGTTAAAGCGACGCAGTGCCGAATCGCAAAAAGTGCTCTGGTCTTTGGCCAGCCAAATGGTCCGGGGCTTAAGTAGTTAAGGAATGTAATAATATAATAGGCAATTTTAAGTAGTCTCTACGTTTTTGGATCAGTTCTCTCAACAGTAATGGAAATACTAAATATGGAAATATGGAAAAAAAAAACTAAATAAAAAACTTTTTTTTTAAGTTTGGATAGAGTGGAGATAGATTAGAAAACCTGTCAGTTTTTTATTGTTGTCTGTACCTGTATTAGTGAAATTCACCCTCTCTATTGGTAATGTTCACCATTCTCATTGGAAGTGAAAGTAAAAGAAAATCCCAAATTTTGGGTTGTCCCCAGAAAAGTATTAGAGGGGATATCTTCCAATGGGTACACAGATAACAAAAGAATTACAAAAAAACCTGAAAGGGGTTATAACCCTCCCCTACTCTATCCAAAATGAAAAAAAAAAAAAGTTTTGCCTATAGTTCTACTGTAAGGCAAGTAGACTGTGCACATTACAAGCTCCAGAGCTTGGTACATGAGATGAGGCTTCACTTTACAAAGAACACCCAATCACATGCAAGAAAAAAACACAGCATTTTTTCTTGTACATGATTGGATGATGGAAGTCAGCAGAGCTTCACCTCATTCACTAAGCTCTGGAGCAACTTCACTTGCAAAGTGCTGAGTAGGGATGAGCCGAACACCCCCCTGTTCGGTTCGCACCAGAACATGCGAACAGGCAAAACATTTTTTTGAACAAGCGAACACCGTTAAAGTCTATGGGACACGAACATGAATAATCAAAAGTGCTAATTTTAAAGGCTTATATGCAAGTTATTGTCATAAAAAGTGTTTGGGGACCTGGGTCCTGCCCCAGGGGACATGTATCAATGCAAAAAGAAGTTTTAAAAATGGCCGTTTTTTCGGGAGCAGTGATTTTAATAATGCTTAAAGTGAAACAATAAAAGTGTAATATTCCTTTAAATTTCATACCTGGGGGGTGTCCATAGTATGCCTGTAAAGGGGCGCATGTTTCCCATGTTTAGAACAGTCTGACAGCAAAATGACATTTCAGGAAAAAAAGTCATTTAAAACTACTCACGGCTATAATGAATTGTCGGTCCGACAATACACATAACAGTTCATTGATAAAAACGGCATGGGATTTCTCCACAGGGGAACCCCGAACCAAAATTTTTTTAAAAATGGCGTGGGGGTCCCCCTAAATTCTATGCCAGGCCCTTCAGGTCTGGTGTGGATATTAAGGGGAACCCGCGCCAAAATTTTTTAAAAAATGGCGTGGGGTCCCCCTCAAAATCCATACCAGACCCTTCAGGGTACAGTGTAGTCAGTGTAATGTAGACTATATATACAGTGCAGGCAGTGTATTAATAATATATATATATATATGTATATACTCTGCATTCAGTGTACACTATATATAAAGTGCAGTCAGCGTAGAATATATATACAGTGCAGGCAGTGTACAGTATTAAGTGTGACAGAACACTATACACTGTACACTATATATAAAGTGCAGTCAGCGTAGAATATATATACAGTGCAGGCAGTGTACAGTATTAAGTGTAACAGGCAGTGAAAGAATTAAGAAAAAAATACAGCATGGATCCCCCCCCATACATACCAGGCCTTTTGGGTCTGGTATAGATTTTAAGGGGAACTCCATACCAAATGTAAAGAAAAACAGCGTGGGGTCCCCCCAAAATCCATACCAGGCACTTTGCGTCTGGCATAGATTTTAAGGTGAACTCCACAATCCATTCCAGACCCTTATCTGAGCAAGCAGCCTGGCTGGCCAGGAAAGGGAGCGAGTGCCCCCCCTCCTGAACCATACCAGGCCATTTGCCCTCAACATGGGGAGGGTGCTGTGAGGTCCCCCCAAAGCACCTTGTCCCCATGTTGAGGGGACAAAGGCCTCGTCACCACAACCCTGGCCCATTGGTTGTGTGGGTCTGCGGGTGGGGGGCTTATTGGAAGCCCCCTTTTTTGTGGGGACAAGGACCTTGTCGCCATCAACATGAGGACAAGGTGCTTTGGGGGGACCCCAAAGCACCCTCCCCATGTTGAGGGCAAGTGACCTGATATGTTTCAAGAGGGGGGCCACTCGCCCCCTCCCCTTTTCCTGATCTGCCAGGCTAATTGCTCGGATAAGGATCTGGTATAGATTTTGAGGGGGGACCCCACGACAATTTTTTTAAAAAGTTTTAGCTTAGAGTTCCTCTTAAAATCTATGTCAGACCCAAAGGGCCTGGTATGGATTTTCAAAAATGAGGAGGTACTGTTAATCTGCTAGGAAATGGCCAACATCCCTCTGTTATATGGGAATAGAAATATCCCCTAAGGGTGGGACTTTGAAGGCACAGAATGTAACAACAATTTTCTAAAAATGTTATTTCAATGAAAAACAAAAAGTATAATACAAAATTAAATACAATAAGTATAAAAACAGTTAGAGCTAGAGATACTAAACTAACATGTAGCAAACGACAGCATTATATCATGTATATGAAGTAACATGAAACAAAAAATGTTGTTAATGGTTATAGTAGGTTGCATATACTGATCCAGTATATGCAACCTACTACTGTATACCCATTGAATAAATGTTTTGTTTCATGTTACTTCATAAACATGATATAATGCTGTTGTTTGCTACATGTGAGTTTAGTATCTCTAGCTCTAACTGTTTTTATACGTATTGCATTTCATTTTGTATTATACTTTTTGTTTTTCATTAAAATTCAATTTTTAAAAAAATGTTACATTCTGTGCCTTCAAAGTCCCACCTGTAGGGGATATTTCCTGGTATGGATTTTTTTTTAATTGATTTTTTTCGTTGATTTTCCATTTATATTGCCGGTTATACATTACAGCCACAAGCAAGTTTAACCACTTAAGGACCGGATGGATTTGCTCCCTTAATCACCAGGCCATTTTTTGCTATACTGCACTGCGTCGCTTTAACTGACAATTGCGTGGCAGTGCGACGTTGTACCCAAACAAAATTGATGTCCTTTTTTCCCACAGATAGAGATTTCTTTTGGTGGTATTTGATCACCTCTGCGGTTTTTATTTTTTGCGCTATAAACAAAAAAATAGCGACAATTTTGAAAAAGAAACAATATTTTTTACTTTTTGCTATAACAAATATCCAAAAAAAAAAAAAACAAACTAATTTTTTCATCAGTTTAGGCCAATATGTATTCTTCTACATATTTTTGGTAAAAAAAGTTGCAATAAGCGTATATTGATTGGTTTGCGCAAAAGTTATAGCATCTACAAAATAGGGGATAGATTTATGGCATTTTTATTATTATTATTTTTTTACTAGTTATGGCGGCAATCTGCGATTTATAGCGGGACTGCGACATTGCGGTGGACTAATGGGACACTTTTGACACATTTTTGGGACCATTGACATTTATACAGCGATCAGTGCTATACAAAATGCACTGATTACTGTGTAAATGTCACTAGAAGGGAAGGGGTTAACACTAGGGGGCGATCAATGGGTTAAATGTGTTCCCGGGGAGGTGTTTCTAACTCTGGGGGGATGGGAATGACTGGAGGAGGAGACAGATCGCTGTTCCTAATCACTAGGAACAGCAAATCTGTCTCTCCTCCCCATCAGGACAGGGATCTGTCTGTTTACATTGACAGATCCCCATTCTGGCTCTCTGTGGAGCGATCGCGGCTGACCATGCGCATAGGCTCCGGCATCGTGCTGCGGGCACGTGCCCCCTAGAGCGCTTAAAGCGACTGATGTACAATGACAACGATTCGCCCAGGAGAGCCAACCTGCCACAGTACAACTGTGGCGGCTGGTCTTCAAGCGGTTAAATTAAATTTTTTCCTTTAGAAATGTAATTTTGCTGCGGCACTGTTCTACAGGCAGACTAAGGGGACACCCCAGACATGATATTTAAAGAAATATTTAATTTTTATTGTTTCACGTTAAGCATTATTATCATCACTGCTCCTGAAAAAACGGTCATTTTAAAAACTTTTTTTTGCATTGATACATGTCTCCTAAGGTATTACCCGGGTCCCCATACACTTTTTGTAACAATAATTTGCATATAAGCCTTTAAAATGAGCACTTTTGATTTTTCATGTTCATGTCTCATAGACTTTAATAGGGTTCGCATGTTCCCTCAAACTTTTTGCCTGTTCGCCTGTTCTGGTGCAAATGGAACCTGGGCGGGGGGGGTGGGGGGTGGTGTTTGGCTCATCCCAAGACAACACTGAAGAAACATAATTTGCTACAATGTAAAGTAGTGAGTGTACAGCTTGTAGAACAGTGTAAATTTGCTGTCCCCTCAAAAGAACTCAACACACAGTCATTAATGTCTAAACCGCTGGAAGCAAAAGTGAGTACACCCCTAAGGTAAAATGTCCAAATTGGGCTTAATTAGCCATTTTCCCTTCCCTAGTGTCATGTGACTCGTTAATGTTACAAGGGAGCAGGTGTGAATGGGGAGCAGGTGTGTTAAATTTGGTGTTATTGCTGTCAACCCTATGCCTAATTTTCTTTAAAGATGGTGTGCCCCCCCCCCCCAAAATACATACCAGACCCTTATCAGAGCATGCAGCCCGGCAGGTCAGGAAAGGGAGGGGCGAGCATGCGCCCACCCCCTCCTGAACCATACCAGGCCACATGGCCTCAACATGGCAGAGCCCCCCTGCCCCAAAGCACCTATCAACATGGGAACAAGGGCCTAATCTCTTTCTCACAACCCTGGGCTGTGGTTGTAGGGGTCTGTGAGCAGGGGGCTTTTCAGAATCTGGAAGCCCACTTTAACAAGGGACCCCCCGGATCCCACCCCCCCATGTGAATAAGTATGGGGTACATAGTACCCCTACCCATTCACCAAAAACGTGTAAAAGTGAATAAGTGAATAAAGACATTACAAGAGTTTTTGAAAAGTTCTTTATTAAAAAAATGTAAAAAAATAATCTCTCCCGATGTAGATCCATTGTCAATCACGATGCCCGCCACATATGCACCGTTCAATGAAGTTGCTGAGTGGCCCCGTCCCTTAGCTATTTAAGAAATGTCACAACGCAGAGCAGGCAGACCGTGGGAGCATTCGTTGCGAGCGGAGCTTTTTTCTTTTTCCAGATCCGGTGATGGCGGCAGGCATCATGATTGGAGATGGATCTACATTGGGGAACATTGTTTTTATTATTTTTAATAACAGAATTGTCAAAAACTCTTGTGCTGTCTTTATTAACTTTTACATTCATACCCCACTTTTAAGTACCCAATGGGGTTTATTTACTAAAGCTGGAAAGTGCAAAATCAGGCTCACTTCTGCATAGAAACCAACCAATGAGCTTCCAGGTTTTATTAACGAAGCTTAATTGAACTAGTTGAAGTTAGAAGCTCATTGGTTTCTATGCAGAAGTGAGCCTGATTTTGCACTTTCCAGCTTTAGTAAATAAACCCCATTATGTACTTAAAAGTGGGGTATGCCTGTACACCTTTTTGGTAAATGGGTAGGTATCATTCACATGCGGGGGTGAGATCTGGGGGCCCCCTTTAACGTTAAAGGGGGCTTCCAGATTCTGATAAGCCCCCCACCCCCAGACCCCTACAACCACAGCAAAGGGTTTTGGGGAAGAGGCCCTTGTCCCCATCAATCACCCCCCATGCTGAGGGCATGTGGCCTGGTATGGTTCAGGAGGAGGGGGGCACCCGCTCGTCCCCTTCCTTTCTTGACCTGATGGGCTGCATGCTCATATAAGAGCCTGGTATGGATTGGGGAGGACCCCACGCTGTTTTGTTTTTTTTATTGCCAGCTGATGGCTTCCCGGCCCGCTCATTAGCAACCAGCTATACCCTATTTGTTTAAAAAAAGGGCAAAATGCAACATGCAAAACACATGTAAAAATGCTTTAAAAATGCAACACTTGTGTTTTTGGTGTGGATCCATTGAAGTTTATTATACAAAAAATGCAATCTGCTGCGGGAAAAAAGTCCCTGACCCTTTCCAAAAATGCACCGGCTGAAAAAACGCATAGATATGAATGAGTACCATAAGAAACCATGTTAAATGGACTGTAGGGCATTTCTGAAAAATGCACTGAAAAGGCATAGGTGTGAATGTAGGCTTAAATTCCTCTTCTTGAGAGAGAATAAATTCAGTTGCTCTAATCTTTCCCCATAGCTGAGCTCCTCCATGCCTCTTATCAGTTTGGTTGCCCTTCTCTGTACTTTCACCAGTTCCCCAATATCCTTTTTGTGAACTGGTGCCCAAAACGGAAGTGCATATTCCAGATGAGGTCTTAGTAATGATTTGTACAGGGGCAAAATTATATCTCTCTCTCTGGAGTCTATAGCTCTCTTAATACATGAAAGGAATTTTCTCGCTTTGAAAACTGTTGCTTTGCTTTGCAAGCCATTATTACGTTTATGCTCTACCAGAACACCCAGATCCTTTTCAACCACTGATTCCCTCAGTTGTAGTCCCCCTAGTATGTAGTATGTGAACAAGGCCTTATTGTGACAATGGGGCTGGTGTGGTGATGATTGGGGACACTGTGACTGGCTGCACTGGTCTGGTGGCATTGTACTGCTGTGGTGGTGATTAGAGACAATGTTTGGCTGCACTGACATAAAGTGATATCAGAGCAGCCAAACATTGTACATGATCATCATCACCATAGTGACACTGCACTTGATCTGGTGACAGTTTGTACATCTTTTTTTTTTTACATACTACTGTCACCAGAACAGTGCAGTGTCATTATAGTGACATTGTACGGCTGTGCCTAGTGATCCGGGACACTGCACTGGCATACAGTGTCACAAATGCATCCAGCCACCGTCTCTGATGACCAGACAGAGACGTGTAAAGTCACCCTTCTGACACTACATTGCTCAGGAGGTGGTGATTGTGAGTGCTTACCAAAGCCTGCATGATGCAGCCTTTGTTTACAAGTAAGATTGGTCACATTGATCACACGGTGGCCTTGTACTGCGATCTGTGATCTATCTACCTGTATCCTCAATGCCGTTTTGCTCAACAATACAGCCTACCTGTGCCCAACAATGCCACCTACCTGTGCCCAACAATGCAGCCTGCCTGTGTCCATCAAAGCAGCCTGCCTGTGTCCATCATGCAGCCTGCCTGTGTCCATCATGCAGCCTGCCTGTGTCTATCATGCAGCCATCGCTATAACAGCTTACAATTCAATTGTCAACATGTCCCGGGATTGGAGAGGTGATCTGTCTATCAAAGTATCGGGGATCGGGTAGTATCGGGGAAGGAGGTGGGGCTGTATGTGGCGGCGAGCGCAGGGAATATAGAGTGCAACAGTCAGGGCTATATACTGTGTAACATAACATATCAGTGCACATGTTAGGACTTTGTAATGAACAACATAGTATATACAGTACAGTGGTTATCATTTTGTTATGGTTTGAAGAGCTCAGTGGTGAGGAGTAAGTACCCCCTAACAATGGTGGTGACTGTTATGTGCCTCCTTCTGTTGGTTACAAATGGTGCATTCCCTCTTTAATATTGATTGTTAGTGGTGAGTGTCTCCTAAATGTTGTGTTTATTAGTGAGTGACCCTTAAATGTTGGTGGTCGGTGATGAGTGCCCTCACAGACCACTAAACGCCAATGTAATACCACAGAACATCAATGTAATATTGGAGTTTAGTGGTCTGTGTGTACTTTTGTAGAGGTTTTGTCAAAACAGCTTTACAGATCCTATACTATTTCCTTCCACCTCCAGAGTCTCTGTGGAGTGGCATCAAGCTGGAGCAATGCTGGAAGTAATGTGCAGGATGTTACTGCATCCACACTGCCATCATACAACAGAGCATGCTACTCTGGCAGTCAGAGTTGTATGCACTGTTAGAGGTTGCACTAGACGCAGAGCAGCAGGCGGAGGACACCCAGACACTTGCCTCAAGTGTCTGGGTCTACAGACACTTGCCTCAAGTGTTTGGGTCTAGCGTTAAATTGTGGTCTGGGTCTAGCGTTAAATTGTGAAATCAAGAGTGCAGTGCCTAAGTGAATAAGAATGAACATAGCCATCTTATAATCAAAAACCAAAGTGTAAATAATATACTTAAAAATACATAACAAAAACATGACTTTAAAAAGTGCAAAAAAAGTCCCACAAACATGTGACTCTTGTTAGTGGTAAATATTACCTCCAACAGTAGTCCTTGTGTAATATTCATCCAACAGTCCAAATATATCAGCACACGTTGCTCCAAACCACCACCTTTGCACACTCACCAGCTGCTAAGCTGTGTCAGAAACGCAGCAGACAGCGTTTTTAGCACAGACAGGCCACTCACACAGGGGGCTGCCAGCACTACTGATTTTTTCAAGCCAAGGAGGAACGTAAGATGGCCACTGGTCCCAAAGTGTAAATAATATACTTAAAAATACCCAACAAAAACGTGACTTTAAAAAGTGCAAAAAAAGTCCCACAAACATGTGACTCTTGTTAGTGATAAATATTAACTCCAACAGTAGTCCTTGTGTAATATTCATCCAACAGTCCAAATATATCAGCACATGTTGCTCCAAACCACCACCTTTGCACACTCACCAGCTACTAAGCTGTGTCTGAAATGCAGCAGACAGCGTTTTTAGCACAGACAGGCCACTCGCACAGGGGGCTGCCAGCACTACTGATTTGTCAAGCCAAGGAGGAACGTAAGATGGGCGCTGGTCCCAAAAGTGGAAGCCGCGGCGTGACCTCAGCAAGTAGCTCCTTCCAACCCATTTTGTGCACATGCACGTCTTCAGGGGATACTAGAGTCATTGTTATATTCATTCTTC
The DNA here is from genome assembly GCF_042186555.1 of Aquarana catesbeiana. Classification (NCBI taxonomy): domain Eukaryota; kingdom Metazoa; phylum Chordata; class Amphibia; order Anura; family Ranidae; genus Aquarana; species Aquarana catesbeiana. The sequence continues at coordinate 261,738,181 of NC_133327.1, read as the reverse complement.
ATCACTTAGGCATTGCGCTTTTGTTTTCACATTTAATTTTTTGGGTTTGTATACTTATCTTATTTTCTATTTTCTAGCTGCCCAAGTATTGCACTTGTCAAAGGACACTGAGGGGATGTCAAGAGGCAAAGCTTCTCAAAAGGTATAAGCATTCTCCTATATAAGGATCTGTGGGGTTGGTTCACAAATTGCATGATTTGTAGCTAGGACCACATGGGAATAGTGTTTGGTTAATAATGGGAAGTCAAAACCTGTCAGTCATGAAAAATACCCTTGGAGCGTGGAGCACTGGACCAAGGATCCACACACTCTGATCCAGGCCTCAGGCTATTTATGGGCTCTCCAGCCATCTGCTGGACACACATCCACAGGGATTGGCTGGGTCCCTGTAAATATTCAGGATGACTTTCTGTTTTTCCTCCCACTGTGATTCTAAACAAAAAAGGCCAGTTTACTATCAGACTTTAGGAGGGCCAGACTGTGGCCAATGGGAGTAGTAAATGACCCAGCATCAGTGAGAGTAGTCAGGGTTTTAGTCTTGGTGGTCAACGGGAAAAAATAATCTGCATAGCACCTGTGGTCAGTAGGAGGAGGAATAGTGTCCCATCACTGGTGTCAGTTGAAAGAATGGTGCACCATCATTGGTGTCAGTGGGAGAAATAGTGCCCCATCATTGGTGTCAGTGGAAGAAATAGTGCCCCATGATTGGCGTCAGTGGGAGGAATAGTGCCACGGGGGCAAGATAAAGGCAAGCAAAAGACCACATCTGGCCGCCGGGCCGCAGTTTGGAGACCTCTGCTCTAGGATGCAGGGGGAAGCAATCAGACCAGCAGCCTGTGAAACATTGAGCAGACAAAAACAATTGACCCCTGCTTAACTAAATACAGATGAGCGAAACTAAATTTGTCTACCATCCTACACTAACTGTGAGTGTGCTACACCTGTTTTTGGAAACTGCCAAGCACGAGAGGCTAGTTCTTGGGGTTGCATTTTTCCAGATAAAGCTAAAGAGCTTTCTAAAATAACAGAGGCAAAAAAACAGATGGTATTTTTTTTAATTAGAATCATTTGCACAAAGGAGCAAGAGAATATTTGTCTTCATAACTGCTCTCTCCCAAACCACTAAAAAAAACAGGATCTCTCTCAATTTTTCAAATCCTGTTGAAGATCCTTGGGTAGGGGTTGATATATTGTGTGTACAGCTCCATAAGGTCAGCTGGTAATTATACCCCTAAATATGTAACTGTCCCCTTCTTCCAAGTGAACAGAAACTCAAATTGGCTATTTCATTGGGAGAATGGAATTCAGAGCGTAGGATTCCTTGTAAATTATTTCAAGTTTGAAAGATAGTCAAAGATCTCCAACACTGTTAGTCAGTTAGGAAGGGTGATGGTTGTCTCAAAAGAAGGAAGACCATGTTGTCAGCATATACTGCTACTTTACATTCCCTGTCTTTGATTCAGAAACCCTTCACTTTGGGGACTGAATAAAATAATGAAGAAAGGGCTCAAAAGTAAGTATAAATATTTTGGGGATAGAGTGAACTTCTGCCTCCTTCCACTGCTAATTATGAAGGCATCTGACAGGTGGCCAATTAGCTTCACTCTGCCCTCGAGTTAGATTACAAAGATACAATTATAGCAAGCATTGTATCTCCAAGTCCAGTGTAAAAATAACATCCCCATAAACCCAGACCACTATGTGAATACTATCTCATCATCCATCGAACGGAGAAGTCCCTAGCTGTTGAACTTAGTTGCCCCATGGTAGAAGTTCAGGGCCTTTATGGTATTATCCCAAGCCTCCCTCCCAGGGATGAACCCCACTTGATCCACGGATATCAAAGAGGGGATGAAGGCCGGAAAGTAGTTTACCATAATTTTAAAGAATATTTTCACATCTACATTGAAATATGAAATTGGCCTGTAATTAGACACCTAGATCAGATCCTTCCCTCTTTTTTATTATATTGTTATATGAGTTTTTGGGAGTTGTGGAGAGGTTCTGGGATTACCATTGAGTTCGTTAAAGGCTGCCACAAAGCGAGGCAATAAAATGTGTATCAGGCACTGTAACATAGGTCTATTTGGACCTGGTGTCTTACCCAGTTACATCTACTGGAGGGCAAGATTAAATTCCTTGGGAGTAAAAAGTTGTCTCTGAGATAGCAGGAGAACCGTAATAAAAAAGGTATTCTAGGATCAGTTGCAGATGTGATTGAGAAGATGAAAAAAGAAGTTTGAAACTGTTTGTAAACTCAGCTGTTTTAAAGTATGGTTTGCCTGACTTGTTATGGATGAAGTAGACTGTCAAAGGTATTTATCCTGCAGTGATCTCACTAGCAATCTACCACTTTTGTTGGTGTGTTCATAAAATAGATTTGGGCTAAGAATATACCGTCATCTAGAGTGTTTTTCCAGTTCCTCTAGGAGGCGTGCCTGTCTATTTAACGTGTTGCGCTATTGTACACACATTCAAAGGTCATAAACATTAGAAGTGATAAACAAAGTCCAATATAACAGTGAAACATGAGTCCATTGGTGAACAATAATAGTGCATATATCCATTCGTGAATAATAAATCCATTGGTGCCCAAAAGTTCTTATGCCTTCACCCACCACCTACCAACATGAACACAGCCATCATCACAGCAAGTTTACCAGAGTATAAGACCCCTCATTACAGAGGTCAAATCACTCTTGTAATTAAGCCCTACCACCTGGTAGCTCAAGGAATCCCACAGCATGAAGTTAGCGTTTGGAAAGCATCCACTCTTATACCAAAGAGGACTGCTATCACTATCACTATCATCCTTGGTATTGAATCCTAGAATATCTCTGATGAGGGGTAAGGCACAAGTTTGGCATGCACAGTGTTAGTTCATGGTTTAAACATTTCACTCTAGGATGCCTGTCATTGTCAGGGGAGGTTATCCTTTATTATTTTACCACTGAAAGTTTTAAAGGTTAAGTTCTGGCAAAGAGTGGGTAGCTCTTACTGTGATGCTTTGAGATTGAGAAGCCCATGCAAAAGATTGCATAAAAACTGGTGGAGAAACAAGATTCTAAAGAAAAAGAAAACCCTGCCATGATATATGCTGTATAAGGCACATCAGATAAAAAACAACATTTCTATACAAGACATAAACTGAATCAGTTCAGTGCAAGCCACAAAATACAAACCAAGACCAATGTTATACAAACCACATGCTCTTAGCTATGTTGTATTCACAGAATATAAACCACATAATATATTCTGTAAAGCTGCCTAAAAAATAAACCACAAACCCATATTTAATAGTGTAAGCAATGATTCATGCTATCCATCTTACAAAAAAACATATTTATTTAGATCAATATACAAGTATTTGGTGAGCTAAATCCATTTCTAGAATTGCTGAAAATGTACTGGTTGCGGGACCCTAATTCCTACAATTGATGCTTTTGAATCAGAAGTGCCTGATTCTTGCAGTCTTCAAAGGGATATATTGTCTCTGGAGGATGAATTGAGAATTGCACAAAAGCTTGGACAGTTCTGAGAACTGCTAAAAAATGCTGGCACAAAGTTATATATAATATTCAGTTAGCCTTATTTTTATTATTTTCATATTTGAAAGTTTTACTCTTTCTGTGTCTCTGACCCAAATAGTAGTAAAAACCGATAGGTGTTCCTTTGCGTCCCAATTCTATCCAAAACTAAAAGGAAAATGCATTTGGCCTAAAATTGGTTCAATTATTTCAAAAGGTTAGCCAGGTGCTTGGCTAAGAATGAAAGTGAAAGAAACACTGGCTGCAGCTGCTCTCTGTAGCTGTTGCCCTGTGGTGCTGAACTGGTTAACAGCTATTTCAGCAAGAGGAGGGAGCTGCTGAGCAGGAAGAGTTCAATAGACTGAGTAAGGCAGCAATGCACTGTTGGAACTGTAGTCCTGAGGAAAGACTCTATGGTGTAATCAAGAGCTTTTTAACTACATTCCCCAAGAGAGAAGATTGCCAGAAGAAGGGGAGAGAGCTGCATTTTTCCAGGCTGTACAGGACACAGCTTCCTCTTGCTGTGAGGGAGACAGGAGAGTGCACATCACTATCCAGTGTGCACCACCTCTGCTGTATATCAACAGCTTGAGCGAGATCAAGAGTGCTGAGTTTGGGAGTGCCAACAGACAGAGACACCTATGTGCAAAGCAGAGAGTGGACTATTCCCTGTGTGTGACTGGATGGTGAGCTGCAATATCACTGGAACTGGTGATCTGCTGCTGTGGAGATTTACTATCTGCTGCTAGAGAGAGTGAGCACTTTAGGAACTGGCCATACAGCTATCTAGTAGCCTTACTGCTGCCTGCAGGCTTGACTGGGACTATTCTCATGTGCATCAATGGTATAACTTATGACTAAAGACTGTCCCTTTACAGCTGCTACACAGAGACCTTTACCTATTGCAGGTGTGTTAGTGGGGCAGAGGTTGTTCTTGGAGTTGAGGTGCAGAACAAAGAGCCCAAATTACCACTAACAAACATCAATCTAGTGAGAAGACTACTCACTCCCATAGCCATGAAGAGTAACTCATTAGTCGAAGATGTTTGTCAGGCTTATCAATGCTAGTTGCTAGTTTCTACTACACTTCTGGTGGTGTACACAGTACACAGTACACAATACAGTGCAGCCATAGTACAGTTGCTAATACAGTGCAGGCAGTGTACACAGTATCTAATACAGTGTGTACAGTTTCTATTACACTTCTGGTGGTGTACACAGCACACAATACAGTGCACCCGTAGTACAGTTGATAATACAGTGCAGGCGGTGTACACAGTATCTAATACAGTGTGTACAGTTTCTACTACACTTCTGGTGGTGTACACAGTACACAATACAGTGCAGCCATAGTACAGTTGCTAATACAGTGCAGGCTGTGTACACAGTATCTAATACAGTGTGTACAGTTTCTACTACACTTCTGGTGGTGTACACAGTATCTAATACAGTGTGTACAGTTTCTACTACATTTCTGGTGGTGTACACAGTACACAATACAGTGCAGCCGTAGTACAGTTGCTAATACAGTGCAGGCGGTGTACACAGTATCTAATACAGTGTAGTGTGGTGTTGCAAAACAAAATATACATCATGTCCGGAAGGCCACCAAGGAGAGGCAGACGCTCACAGGCCACTAAAAGAGGGCAAGAAGCCTCTGTGTTTACAGTCAACAGTGCTGGTCGTGGACATGGTGCATCCTCTGCAGGTGGCCGTGGGGTACACTTGTCCTTTTTTTCTGCTGCTGGCCGTGTTATTGAGCCAGAACATGCAGAAGAGTTGGTGGAGTGAATAACAAAGCGATCGTCATCCTCCTCATCCTCTGTCACCAAGGCTCAGAGTAGTTTGCCTTCTAATGCAGCTGCCAAAGTGGCCTATTCCACCGGCTCCTTGTCCACAGTCACTCCTTCCGTAGCCCCACCATCATGCATGGAGGAGTCCCCAGAATTATTCGACCACAGTGTTGGGTACATGCTGCTGGAGGATGCGCAGCGATTTGAAGGCTCAGGTGTTGGTTCCCAGGTTGAGGAAGGGAGTAACGTGAGCCTAGAGAGAGGAGGTGCCCAAGAAGGACAAGACACTGGCAATCATGTACCCCCAGCTGCAGCATACTACCAAGTTTGCTCCAGTGACGAGGAAGGAGGGGATGGTGAGGTCACTGGCTGTACTTGGGTGCCTGAGAGAAGAGAGGAGGAGGAGGCACAACAACAACGAGGCAGGATGCACTCTAGGGGGCAGCTTAAGGGCAGCCACCCTATTGAATCACATTGCAGAGCTCCGGAGGTGCAGGGTGCTGCTGACTCCCCGCTGACTTTTAAAAGTTCCTTGGTGTGGGCCTTTTTCAACACGTGTGCAGCAGATTGCACTGTTGCTGTTTGCAACTTATGTCTGAAGTGGATCAAGCATGGCCAAAACAGCAGCCGCTTGGGCACCACATGATTTACCAGACATATGACGACCTGCCATGCAGTCCGTTGGCAACAGCACTTGAAAGACCCACATCAAAGAAAAAGGCGGACTTCTCCTTGCTCCTCATCTGGGATCTCCAACCCTACTATACCTCTAGTCCTCTCAAAAACCTGCACTGAGAGGAATGAAGGTATAGCAATAGGTGTCCCAAATACTTTCAGTCAATCTGCTAGCAGTACACCACCATCTGATTTTAGCAGGCAAATTTCCCTACCCCAGTTGCTGCAAAATTTGCAAGAAATTTGGTCCCAGCCACCCACATGCTCAGCATCTAAATGCTAGCTTGGGGGCGTGACCAAAATGGCAACCTGAGAGGACGCAGAAATCAGAGCTCTGCTAGATATCTTATATTTATCCTGTTCCCGGTTGATTTTTTGCCCTTAAAACTTGCCCAGTTTTGTTCTGGATGTCATACAGGACAAGGCACAAGGGGAAAAAGCTCAGTTTTCCACAGTCTGGGGAGGATTTAGCCCCGAAAGAATCTCCCCACGTAGCGGGCCAGTCTGGGAGTGTGCGCAGCATGGCGTCACAGACAGCAATGGAGGAATCAACGACGGAGAACCAGCTCGGCTTCCAGGAGGTGATGGCGGCAATTGCCTCCTGCCAGACGGTCCTGACTAACAAGATTGAGGCAGTACAGTTGGATATTGGCCTCATACGGCAGGACATTGACAAGCTCCGTTCGAGGGTGTCGGAGACGGAGCGGAGAGTCGGTCAGACTGAGGATGTTGTGGGAGAGCATGCAGTCTCCCTCCGTACCCTCCAAACTAAAGTCTGAGCCTTGGAATATAAAGTCGACGACGCGGAGAACAGGAATAGGAGGAATAACCTCCAGATAGTAGGTATGCCGGAGGGTGTGGAGGGGAAGAACCCGACGGTGTTTGTGGAGGAGCTTCTAAGAGCCATGTTGCCGGATGCTCAGTTCTCCCCCTACTTCACTGTGGAGCGCGCACACAGGATCCCCCCGGTCCCCGGACCTCCTGGCTCTAACCCTGATATTTCGAATGTTAAACTTCAGGGACCGGGATGAAATACTTCAAGCAGCCCGAAGAGCGGGTGAGGTGAAATATCAGAATGTGAAATTACTTTTCTTCCCAGATTACTCCCTCGAGACCCAAAAATTACAGAGGTCCTTTGACCAGGTTAGAGTGGGGCTTCGGGCAAGAAACATCAAATACAGTATCCTCTTCCCAGCCAAGTTGAAGGTGCAGGATGGAGAAATGGTAAAATTCTTTACTTCGCCTCGCGATGTAGCGGTGTGGTTGGAGTCCCTGCCTAACATCCGTTAGGGGGAAGGATTACGCTTGCCATCAACATTCTTTTAGGAACCTAAATCTTCCAAGTGCCTTCTTTTTTGTGATGCCCGCTTCGCATTTCGGTGTGCTCTATCTAGTTTATTCCACTCTAACTGGAGTCATTCCGGTGGTGCTCCCTGTCCTGTAAGTATCCAGCATAGTTGACTTCTTAGTGGCGCTGCCGAATGCACTGTTGTTATTTTAGTTATTACACGGTTATGCTGATGCTGGTAGGAGCTGAAAGACATGGAGACCGAGACTGTCCACAGATCATACAGTTCGTCAACAAACATGGGGCCCTAATACTAATGCATAGCCGTTAACTCTGGATGTTCCTTACATACATGCGGCTGGTTGTTACTAAATGCGCAGACACAGCTGAAAATGCAGCCCTGCATGTGCTATGTATTATGGCCATAAGTTGTTAACTACTTGGGAGGCAGTTTTTATGCCCTATGGTGGTTATATCCAGGTCCTGCCTGACTATGGACGGTCACCAACTGAGCAGCGGTTTATCCTCTTGTCGGCGGGTAATAACACTGGAGCAGCACACTGTTCGGACACGGAGTGGACTTATGTCTGCACTCTGGACTTTGAGGTGGGCCAACAAGCCTATTTTACTGCAGTTAGAACTAGTAACCAAGCTACATACCCCTGGAATCAACCAGGACAAATTTTGACGCAATGTCTAACCAGCATCTCTGTTGTTTCTGTTAAGCAACAGATCTCTGCTTAAAGTTCACATCCTCTGAACAGTTCTAACAGTTGGGGTGAAGGGGTATTATGCATCGCCAATTGTTGTGGGGGATGTGGGGAGGGAGGCAAAGTTTTCTGCTGTTGCAGATAGATGGGGTATTTACTTTATTGTTGCTGGAGTTGCTTTACTGTTGTTGGAGATTTGCGGTCTCCTATGTCTATGACTATTCTTACAAGCTTTTCTATAATATGCTGTCGTACAGTTTATGGCTGCCTGCCTGGTATGTAGAGGTGTGCTGGGTTGGGTCTCTGCCTCTTGGGATCATCGGTGGGGGGTGGAGACCTGCGGACCATGGCTATTTATCCATCACCTGTTAATTAATGACTAATGTTTCTATTATCTCTTGGAACGTTAGGGGGTTAGACTCGTCTATTAAAAGATCCCTAGTTTTCAAATTCCTTCAAAAATACAACCTGCACATATGCATCTTCCAAGAGACTCATTTGGTGGGCTCTAGGACTCTTGGCCTACGGAGAGCATGGGTGGGAGCCCAATATTATTATTATTATTATTATACAGGATTTATATAGCGCCGACAGTTTACGCAGCGCTTTACAACATTAGGGCAGACAATACAAGTACAATACAATTCAATACAGGAGGAATCAGAGGGCCCTGCTCATTAGAGCTTACAATCTAGGAGGGAGGGTCAAGTTATACAAAAGGGTAAAAGCTGTGGGGGATGAGCTAATGGAGAAAATAGTGCAGTTATTAGATGGAGGCAGGATAGGCTTCTCTGAAGAGGAAAGTTTTCAGGGATCGCCTAAAAGTGGATAAATTTGGAGACAGTCTGACAGATTGGGGTAGGGAATTCCAGAGGATGGGCGAGGCTCGGGAGAAGTCCCAGAGGCGGATATGGGAGGAGGTGATGAGGGGGCTAGAGAGCAGAAGGTCTTGGGAGGAACGGAGATGGCGATTAGGTTGGTATTTTGAGACTAGGTTAGTGATGTAGCTGGGGGCAGAGTTGTGGATGGCTTTGTAACTTATTGTTAGAATTTTGAATTTAATTCGTTGGGCGAGTGGCAGCCAATGGAGGGATTGGCAGAGAGGGGTAGCAGACACTGAGCAGTTTGTAAGGTGGATGAGTCTGGCAGCCGCATTCATGATGGACTGCAGGGGGGATAGTCTGTTTAAAGGTAAGCCGATGAGGAGTGAGTTGCAGTAGTCAAGGCGAGAGATAACCAGGGAGTGAATCAGGAGCTTTGTGGTTTCATTGGTTAGAAAGGGACGTAGTTTAGAGATGTTGCGGAGGTTGAGGCGGCAAGCTTTGGAAAGTGATTGGATGTGATGCTGAAAGGAGAGTTCAGAATCTAGGATAATACCTAGCACCCTGACATGTGGGGACGGGTGGATGGTTGTGCCATTGCTCTTGACAGAGAAGTCAAGGGAAGAGGCACGTGGGGGAGGAAATATTATAAGCTCAGTTTTGGACAAGTTGAGTTTGAGGAAGTGGTGTGACATCCATACAGATATGTCGGTTAGTAAGTTAGTGATGCGTGAAGAGACTGATGGAGTGAGTTGAGGGGTGGAGAGATAGATTTGCGTGTCATCAGCATAGAAATGATATTGAAAGCCATGAGAGGCTATCAGCGGACCCAGGGAAGAGGTGTAGATTGAAAATAAAAGAGGTCCAAAAACAGAACCTTGGGGGACCCCGACAGAGAAGTGAAGAGGAGTGAAGGAAGTAGAATTGTAAGTGACACTGAAGGTGCGTTGGGACAGGTAGGATGAGAGCCACTGAAGAGCGCAGTCACGGAGACCGAGGGAGTAAAGTTTTTTGAGGAGGAGGGGGTGGTCAACCGTGTCAAAGGCAGCTGAAGGATCCAGAAGTAGGAGTACAGAATAGTGTCCATTGGTTTTTGCAGTTAGTAGGTCATTTGTGAATTTTAAAAGAGCAGTTTCTGTGGAGTGTTGAGGGCGGAATCCAGATTGAAGGGGATCAAGAAGGTTGTTTTTAATGAGGTGGTCACTCAGTTGGTTGTAAACCAGGCGTTCATGGAGTTTAGAGGAAAAGGGGGGCAAGGAGATAGGGCGTAGGTTGTTAAGATTGGTAGGGTCCAAGGACGGCTTTTTGAGTATGGGGGTGACCAGTGCATGTTTTAGAGCGTCGGGGAAGATGCCAGAGGTGAGAGAGAGATTGAAGATGTGGGTTAGAGAGTGTAGGATGGGGTCAGAGGGTGACCGTAGCATTTGAGAGGGAATAGGGTCCAGGGGACAGGTGGTTAGGTGGGCGATAGAAAGGAGTTTAGCAACTTCATCTGTAGTAGCAGATTTGAATAGGGGGAGTGTCAGTTGTACCTGTTGACATGGGGTCTTAGCTGGGGGAGATACCTGTAGAATGGAGATTTCATCACGGATTGTATCAATCTTGTTTTTGAAGTGATTAGCAATCTCCTGGGCAGTGAGTGAGTCAGTGGGTGGAGGCGGTGGAGGACAAAGTAGAGAGTTGAAGGTAGAGAAGAGTTTACGGGGATTGGATGAGAAGGTGTTAGTAAGAGTTGTAAAATAGGTTTGCTTGGCAGTGTGGAGGAAAGAATAGTATTTTTGGAGGGCAGATTTGTATTGATTGAAGTCTTTGAGAGACTTAGTCTTGTGCCACAGACGCTCAAGAGCACGACTACGTTTTTTGAGACTTTTGGTGTCATCTGTTTGCCAGGGTTGTAGGGGTCGAGGCCTGATTCTGCGTGTAGTGAGGGGAGCGAGCTTGTCCAGGGTGGTGGACAGAGATTTATTGTAGATGGATGTGGCTTGGTTGGGGCAGGACAGGGGAGAGATTTTGCCATAGAGGTGGTCAGTAGTAGAATAGAGGAGAGAGGAGTTGAAGTTGCGAAAGTTTCTACGGGTGATGGTTAGGCGATTGGAGGGAAAGGTGGTGGAAGACAGGGGGAGAGAGAAACTAATAAGATGGTGGTCGGAGAGAGGAAAAGGATTGTTTGAGAAGTTGCATGGAGTGCATAGGTAGGAAAATACAAGGTCAAGGGTATTGCCATCAGAGTGAGTAGAAGCCTGTACCCATTGCTTCAGGTCAAATGAAGAGGTTAGACTAAGAAGTTTAGAAGTAGCAGGAGTGTTTGTATTAGCAGGGATGTTGAAATCACCGAGAAGGATTGTTGGAATATCCGCAGAGAGAAAGTAGGGTAGCCAGGCAGAAAACTCATCAAGGAAAGTTGATAATGGTCCAGGGGGCCGGTAAATCACAGCAATTCTTAGGGAAGTAGGAGAGAATAGACGTATACAGTGGGCTTCGAATGATGAGAGGGAAAAAGAGGGAGGAGGGTGAATAACCTGGAAGGTGCTCTTGGGGGATAGGAGGAATCCCACTCCACCTCCCTTGCGTCCATTAGGCCTAGGGGAGTGAGTCCAGTGAAGGCCACCCTGGGAGAGGGAAGCAAGAGAAGGGGTGTCATATTCGTGGAGCCAGGTTTCGGTGAGAGCAAGTAGATTGAAGGAATTAGTGACAAAGAGGAACAGCAGTGAGTTTGTTGCAGGAGAGAGGGAGGCTGGTGTTGGGAAGAAGAGGAATGGAGACTAGATTGTGTAGATTGCGACTACTGCCAGAGGATGTAGGGTGATGGTGATGGGTGTGTTGGGTACAGTTAAATAAGGGAGGCCCAGGGTTTGGGGAAATATCTCCAGCGATTAGGAGAAGCAGAAGAGTGAGGGAGGTAATATGAGAATATGATTTGTATGAGGGGACATGCTTCAGTATCCTGGGGGGTATGTTAGCAAGTGGGCTTAGAGTTAGAAAGAGGTGATGAGTGCAGTAATAGGGGGAGGAGAGAGGTGAGGGTGATATGTACAGATTGTGTGGTGGAGCAGAGGGATGTAGAAAAGAGAGCTTGAGGAGAGAGGCTGCAATTGTGAAGAGGAGGAGAGGTAAAGAGTGCATGTTTAAGAGAAGGAGAGATAATATGAAAATGAGATCACCTGCAATCTGCTATGGTTTGCTTTGTGCAAATCGCTGAAGTGCAAGAGCAGAAGTGCCACTTATTTTAAGAACGCCACTTCTTTGGAAGAACCCCTGTATGTGCAGCCCCCTGTATGTGCTCCCCCGTAAAGAAAGCCTTGTTATATACTGTGTTGGGTGTGGATATCACTCCACTTACTCAAATTATGCCAGGGGGGTGAGCGTATTGGTCCGTAGGTCTCTTCCATTCCAGTTACTAGATGTGCGTACTGACCCTGGAGGCAGATATGTGATCATGCATGCACTAATTTATGCTAAACAGATGATACTGGTGGGTTTGTATCTTCCTCCCCCGGCTGATGCACAACTGCTATATGACATTATGCAGATAGTGTTGGGATATAATATTCTGGAAGTTTTTGTATTTGGGGATTTTAATTTGGTGCCCTCACAAGACCTGGACAGACTGCACCCTGTGGCCCGCCCCTCTTCGATTTGCAAAATTGGGCAAATACTTTTGCCCTGACGGATGCTTGGCGACATTTTCACCCACATGACAGGGAATATACATGCCACTCCACCTCATACCGAACCCTCTCTCGTATAGACCTGGTCTACGTTTCCACTGGTGCCTTGCACTGGACGAGGGAGGTTAGACACCTAGCTAGAGGTATATCTGATCACGCTCCTCTTAATTTAACTATCGCATTGGTCGAGTCCTCGGGCCTGAAACTTAGATAAGGGGAGAGTATATATACCGCATATGTCATTGTGGAGAGAGGCTTCTTGATCCCTGGAGAGATTGGAGGGGGAGGCGGCACGGTGTGAGGCAGCATATGTTGCATCCCCAAGTCTAGATGGACATATGACATGGCAGAGGGCACTCAGAGAGTTATCCCTGTACAATGTTGAACAAACTAAAAAGTCAATGCTATATTCCAAGCAGAGGGTATTTGAACACGGTAATAAAAATGGCAGGCTTCTAGCTTGGTTGGCCAGGGGACAGGAGGAATCCACCCACATCGCGAATGTTAGGGACGCCCAAGGGTCGCTATTGTCCTCTCCTGAGGATATCAGCTCTAGATTCTGTAATTTTTTCCAGGATCTATACACCTCAAGGACCTGTACCACCTCAGCTGAACTGCAGGAATATCTAGATAGCGTTCCCTTCCCGGTTCTGTCTGAAGCTTGCAGGAACCAACTAGATGAGGATATCTCCCTGGAGGAGGTTCAGGCAGCGACAGGGAGCCTACAGAGTGGTAAGACCCCGGGTGCGGATGGGTTACCCACAGAGTTTTACATCCAACATGTAGAGATTATGGCACCTAGGTTAACGACCCTCTTCTCTGAGCTTGCAAGCAGGGAGGCCCTACCCGAATCCATGGAAGAGGCTATTATAGTCCTGATTCCCAAACCCGGTATAGACCCTCAGGATTGTGCGTCATACAGACCTATCTCATTGATCAATGTGGATGCAAAAGTGTTGGCTAAAATGTTGGCTACTCGCCTGTCCTCGGTTATATCCACATTGATCCATAGTGACCAGACTGGGTTTATGCCGGGGAAGGGAACGGATATGAATATAAGGCGCCTCTTCCTCAACCTATCTATATCACATGATAATGCAGGTAGCAGGGTGGTAGCCTCTTTGGACGCGGAGAAGGCATTTGACTCTGTGGAGTGGGAATACCTTTGGGAGGTGCTGAAACATTTTGGTTTCGGCACTGCTTTTCTGCGCTGGATTCGGTTGCTTTATCGGGCTCCGAGACCCAGGCTACGAACAAATGCTAGGATTTCGGATCCTTTCCCACTCCACAGAGGCACTCGTCAGGGGTGTCCGTTATCCCCCAGCCTCTTTGCGCTGGCAATAGAGCCCTTGGCAATACTTGTTAGAGAATCCCTGGAGGTTTGTGGGCTGCGGATAGGAGGTTTAGAAGAGAAAATATCCCTATATGCGGATGACGCCCTGCTATACCTGCAGGACGCTGGCCCCTCACTGGAAGCTGCTCTGGAACTTTTTGATAAGTTCGTTGTTTTCTCAGGGATTCAAATAAATTGGTCAAAATCAATTCTCTTTCCGCTAGATAACCAGTCCCCTGTCATGACCAGTCCTTCACTATTGAAATGGGTCACTGAATTTAAATACTTGGGAATTAGGGTGGTCAGGGATACCGCCCAGTACTATAATCAAAACATACTCCCCTTGCTCCGCCTTATTAGGGAAAGGTGCAGCTCATGGTTAGGTCTCCCACTAAACTTAATAGGTCATATTAATATTCTAAAGATGATAATTCTGCCCAAGTTCACGTATCTCTTCCGAAACAGCCCAAATTGGATCCTGTCATCGTTCTTTCGAGATGTGGACCGTTGTATTGTCTCATTTATTTGGAAAGGCTCTATCCCCCGCTTAGCAAAATCTACATTGTACCTACCAACGCAGATGGGGGGCTTGCCCTCCTAAACCTGTGGGTTTACTATTGGGCAGCGATGCTGGTCATGACCTATTGGTGGTTTGAGGGTAAAAAATCTAATGCTGCGGTGTGCCTGGGGGCGGCCTGCTTGGGTTCTTTGCAGGCCCTACAAAACTTAGTATATAGGGGGGGTTTGGGCTTATGAGGATCTACCAACTCCAACAAGGGCTACGGCATGAGTCTGGGTTGCAGCTCGGCGCCTTTTTTTCTGGCGGAGTACTGGTCTTCTGTACAGCCTCTGTGGGGGAACCCTAGTTTGCCCCACTTCAGGACAATACCAGATCCTCAGCTATGGGTGAAATTTGGTATTAAGACCTTAAGAGACTTTATACCCGTAGGTGTGCTGCTCTCATTTGCCCAAATCTCTAGGTTACATGGACTACCAGGGTGGATGTTTTTCCACTACGCCCAGATTCGTCACGCGGCTAGGGCCCAATTCCCCATTCCCCCGGTTGTACAACTGGATCCAGTGGAGGATCTCTTGTCCTGCAGTGGGTTGGAGAAGCCTCTTTCTGCTCTATATGGAACCCTGTAGTCTTCAGACTCCCCACAAATGGATAGGTTATGGAGGGTGTGGAAGATGGATATTCCTACCTTGGAGAAGGAGGATTGGGAGGACTGTTTGGAGGCGGGTCCCAGGCTGGTGGTTGCGGCGGGGGACAAATTGATACAAGTAAAATTTCTTCACAGAGTTTATTTTACCCCGGTGCGTCTGTCCAAGATATATTCTGATAGGGACCCACATTGCCCCAGGTGTAGGACACATCTGGGTACCTATATGCATATGTTCTGGGATTGCCCAGCCTTGTCAACATTCTGGTCAGGGATAATTGAACAATGAAACGTTCGATTGGAGTTATCGGTCCCTAGGACACCTGAGCTGGCCCTACTGGGTATCCATGAGGATGAGCACAGACCACATCATAGCAAGCTCTTAATCTCCTATCTTATGTTTTATGCCAAAAAAGAGATCCTTAGTAGGTGGTCGTCCTGACTCCCCCCAATATATCGTCCTGGGAAGATAAAATTAATGCTGCTTTACCTCTCTATAAATTGACATATATAAATCGAGGCTGCCCATGGAAGTTTGATAAGGTGTGGTCGCCTTGGACAAATTAATGTAGAGGTCTCAATGACCTGGTCTGCCCATCTTTCACGCTACAAGTTTAAAAGTGACGCCTGGAGGAACACCCACTAGTTCCCTTCTCGGCCCTCCCCCCTCCTCCTCTCCTTCTCCCCTTCCCCTTTCTCTCTCACCACCCCCTCACCCCCCCTCCCCCCCCCCCCCCCGTACCCTTCCCTTCCCTCTCCTCTTTTCTTCCCCCATAAATGGGCCAAGTGAAGTCTGGGATAAATTGTTTCTTGTAAGATTTGTCACTGTGGTACTGAATGTTATGAACTAGGGAAGACAGCTAAGCAATGTAAGATGTGTCAAAAGGTATGTATTATACCATGTTTGATATGTAACTATTTGCATACCTTCTGTATTATTTTCTGCTTTCTTTTCCTTCAATAAAGCACTCCTGATTGTTAAAAAAAAAAATGCTAGCTTGGCCAATTTGCTAGCACTGCAACTGCTACCTTTTCAGCTAGTAGACTCTGCCCCCTTTCTTGAATTTGTGGACTGTGCTGTACCTCAGTGGCAGGTTCCAAAATGCCATTTCTTTTCACGGAAGGCCATTCCAGCTCTCTACCGGCATGTGGAAGGCAATGTTTTGGCCTCGTTGGAAAGGGCGGTCAGCAGTAAGGTGCTTATTACCGCTGACTCATGGTTCTGCAGGCATGGGCAAGGACGTTGCCTTTCCTTCATGGCACACTGGGTAACTCTGCTGGCAGCTGGGAAGGATGCAGGACAGGGTTCAGTGTTGTTGGAACTTGTTCCGCCACCACGTCTCCAAAATGCTAGTGGTGATTCTGCCACAGCACTCCACCCCCTCCTCTTCTTCTTCCTCTATGTCCTCTTTTGCAGATTTGTCCTCTGAACCAGCAGTGCTCTGTAAGTGTTCAAGGGGCTACGCAAGCATCAGGCTAAAAGATGCCATATGGTGCTTGAGTTGGTCTGCCTAGGGGACAGGAGTCACACTGGGGCAGAGATTATGTCAGCTCTGCAGAGGCAGACTCAGAGGTGGATGATGCCATGCCAGCTTCAGCCAGTAATGGTAACAACAATGCAATGCAACAGCAATGGCACCAACCTTCTCTCCACCCTCCAACAGGGATACTTGACCCAGGTTCCAAGTTTGACATACGTCCTGAATTTGGTGGTGCAGCGGTTCTTGAGCAGGTACCCAGGCTTACAGGATCTCCTGAGGCAGGCCAGAAAAGTCTGTGGTAATTTCCGCTGGTCATACAATGCCGGTGCTCGGCTGGCTGACATTCAAAGGGAATGCAACCTGTCCACCAACCACTTCCTTTGTGACATGCCCACCAGGTGGAACTCAATGTTGGCAATGCTGCAGCGGCTGCACACACAGCAGAGGGCCATCAATGAGTACCTGTGTGAGTATGGCACCAGGACAGGGTCAGGGGAGCTTGGCTTCTTTTCGCCACACCAGTGGCAACTGATCAAGACTGCATGCACTGTCCTGTCACCATTTGAGGAGGCCACAAGGATGGTGAGCAGCGACAATGCATGCATCAGTGACACTGTCCCTCTAGTCTTCCTGTTGGAGCACATGGTTCGTGGAATCATGGACAGGGCACTTGAGGCAGAACAGTGGGAGGAAGAGGAGGACTTCCTTACCTCTCAAGGCCCCCTTTATCCAGATAGCATACCTGCGGGCCCGACAAACACACAGGAAGAAGAGGAGGAGGAGGAGGATTGTGTCAGCATGGATGTAGAGGATAACACTCAGCAGCAGTCTTCAAGGGATTTTCAGTCCCCAGAAACCCAAGAAGTTGTACATGGCTGGGAGGAGATAGTTACAGATCATGTGATCCTTAGTGACCCAGAGGACTCAGAATCGAATGCCTCTGCAAACTTAGGCTGCATGGCCTCCCTGATTCTGCAAAGCCTGCGAAAGGACCCTAGGATTTGAGAGGGATCATTACTGGCTGGTAACCCTTCTTGATGCACGTTACAAGGGTAAGGTTACAGAACTCATCCTGTCTTTGCAGAGGGAGCAAAAGATTTAACTTCTTCAGGAGGCCTTGAAGAAAGGTTTGTGCAACGCATTTCCAGGCCCTGGGAGGTTACAATTTCCTGGTGCTGGACAACGTGTTGCTGAGGCTTCATTCAGTCAGAGGAAGAGCGGTGGAGAAGGTGGCCGGCTACCCTATGCCTTTAAACAATTTTTCAGTCCTCAGCACCAAGGTATGCTCATTTCAAGCAACCATCAAAAGCGTCTGCATTACATGGTGCAGGAATATCTAGGGGCAAGAGCAGACTTGAAAACCTTTCCAACAGAGCATCCACTGGGTTACTGGGTCTTGAGGATGGACCACTGGCCAGAACTAGCTCAATATGCAACTGAGCTACTGACCTGTCCCGCATCCAGCGTGCTTTCTGAATGCACATTCAGTGCTGCTGGAGGGTTTGTAACGGATCAAAGAGTGCGCCTGTCCACAGACTCCGTTGATAGGCTCACATTCATAAAAATTAATCAGTCTTGGATCAGCAGCTATCAAGCACCTGATGCTGATTTAACTGATTGAACCCATGCCATTTTTTTCAATGATTTTCATCTATATTGCAGGGACCCAACAATACATTACAGCCGCAAGTAGTTTTAAATGCCATTTTTTCCTTTAAAATTGTCATTTTGCTGTGGCATTGTTCTAAACACGGGAAAAATGCGCTACTTTACAGGCATACTAAGGACACCCCCCAGGCATGATATTTAACTGAATATTTCATTTTTATTGTTTCATTTTAAGTGTTATTAAAATCACTGCTCCCGAAAAAAATGGCATTTTTTAAAACTTTTTTTGCATTGATACATGTCCCCTGGGGCAGGACCCGGGTCCCCAAACACTTTTTTATGGCAATAACTTCTAAGGCATCTAAGCCTTTAAAATTAGCACTTTTGATTTTTCATGTTCGTGTCCCATAGCCTTTAACGGTGTTCGCGTGTTCGAACAGATATTTTGCCTATTCGCATGTTCTGCTGCGAACCGAACCGGGGGTGTTTCGGCTCATCCCTACTCAGGAGTCACAAGTACAAATTAGAAATGGAGTCTAGGAGTTCTAATACCTACTACACTATACTATACACCACGTCTCATTATAATCAACAAAGAATAAGCGTACATGTCAACATTCTAATTTTGCAATATACCAGGTTGTCCAAGGGGACCATTCTTTGAGAGCTTTATTTAGCGTACCTTGGGTGGATGCCCACATTACTTTATATTGACAATGTATGAGGACAGTGTCCAACGTTGATAATAGGCTCGGAGCTTGCATAGTTTTCCAGTGTTTAACTATTGTCAACCTAACCTTTCTCTTGGTCTGGTAGATTGGCATCCGTGAAAATGGTTGTCCTCCCTAAAATATTATGTGTTCAGGTCACTTCCGATATGTTTACCACAAACATATCTCCATTCCATGTAATCCCTAATCAGCAGTTTTATCTGGCATGGCAAAAAAGCCCCCTGTGCCCGCTCCAAACTTATTAAAAATAAAATGGCTGGTGGGTTGGGAATTACTACAGTAGTGCATTTGTAAGGGATATTTTCAATGCCTAAATGCCCAATGCCTAACAAGGCTAGTTCAGGCATGGGTTGGATATAAAGAGTTGAGATTTCTGACAGGACATCAAAAATCTGAGACCAAAAACCCCTGACCCCCCTGCATGCCCACAGTATATGGTGTAATGTGCCTTTATCCCCACACAACCTCCAGCATCCCTGGGGCTACTGAGAAGCAAATGTAGATATGAGAGAAGATGTGAGATACCACGTCAAGAAAATGTTTTGATAAACTTCCCATAAGTTGACATTCACTGTCACTTTATATGTCACCTTGATAGCTCTGGACCATTGCACCAAGGAATAGGTGGAATAAAGATCCCTTTTCCCAATGTTCTGTGTGTAAGGTTCTGCTCAGTACTCACTTCTCTCAGAAAAGGTTATAAAAAAGTGAGATGCCCTTTGTAGTGGAATGGTCTGAAAAGAAATACAACCATGCCCTGCCTGAGAGGCAAATAGGTACTTTGAGATGCAGTTTAAGAAAAGTGGAGATTTGGAAATACCTAAAAAATATCTGATAAGGGTAAGTGAAATTCTTGCTGGAAGCTTGAGAATTATTTCAGCTTTGCCTTGATATATAGATCTTCCAGCCAGTGAAAGTCACGATTAGAACAAGTGTGCACCGACAGATCTGGGATGCACAACCGTAGGAGAGAAATGGGAATACAAGTCGATTTAGGGTTGTCACCTACTGATGAGGAAGTCAACACATTCCAGGCTTTCAAAGAAGCTTGCATAATTAAAGGCAGATGCTCTGTCCATTGTGAGTGATCCACAAAAGTTATTACATTAATCAAACTCCTTGTCGCATCACAAAACTAGCGTCCTTTTGTGAATCCTGACTGATCTGGATGAATGAGGTGTAGTAGAATATTGACTATTCACTCAGCTTATAATGTGGCATAAATTTTCAAATCTAAATTGAGCAATGATATAGGATTCCGGCCACTATATATATTTTTTAAAGTCAGCAGCTACAAACACTGTAGCTGCTGACTTTAAATAAGTAGACTTACCTGTCCTGGGTGCCCGCGATGTCGGCTGCCCGAGGCCGACCCGTACCTCAGCTTTCGGGTCCCGGCACCGCCATCCTAAGTAAGGGAAACAGGCAGTGGAGCCTTGCGGCTTCACTGCCAGTCTCCTACTGCGCACGCGCGAGCGGCGCGGCGATCTGTGAATGCCCACGTGGTTTTCTGGGAACACACACACTTCCCAGAAGGCAACGGGGCCGCTCAGCTAGGAGCAGAACACGCTGCGTAATAGGAAGAGGCAGATTAGGAAGACTGCCTAGCAACAAGGGTTCAGGTAAGTTTAAACATTTTTTTTTCAAATGTTTTTTTTTTATTTTTTTATATATTTTTCATGCTATATTCTATTTTAGGGTGGCCCTCCACTTTAAACACTAGTTCCAGATGCTGACTCAGGGTATGACTAAACTTTTTATAATACTCTCCTGCAAAGCCATCCGGTCCCAGTGATTTAGGTCTATGAGTTTTTTGACATTGCTATATCATCTGCTTTTCAAATCCCTGCGCTGTACTGGCTGAAGCACTGTATTGTTTGTGTATTGGAGTCACGGTTGTGACTATTGTTTGTGTGTTAACTGTTTAAAAATGCAATAAAAAGAATTTTGTGCATCTGGTAACAGCTCTTCTAGACTGAAGACATCACATAAATGTAGGGGTTGATTTACTAAAGGCAATTAAACTGTTCACTCTTCAAAGGAAGTTGCACTTTTCAAGGGAAATTTCCTCAGAGCTCAGTGAATAAGGTGAAGCTTTGCTGATTGTATAATCAAATCAAGTGCAAGTAAAAAATGCATTTTTTATATTTTCCTTGGACATTATTGGGTATTCTTTGCAAAGTGAAACCTCAACACATTTACTAACCTCTGACGATAATTCCATTGTAAGGTGCAACTTCCCTCTTAGCTTTTAGTTGATCAATCCAATAGTGTTTTCATCAACTGTAAGCTCTACAAACCTTAATGATACAATACTGGATCTATGCTGTCTTCACATGTACACATATTTTCTGTTTAGTTTGCTCCAATGGCCTCCTTAATGTAGACCCCTCCCACCTGCTGACCCCATAGCAATGGTAAGGGCTGCTATGATTATAGTTTTGCACAGCATACCATTCCATATGGTATATCATCAATCTCATCTACAGTTCTTATACAAATATCTTAAAAACAATATAAAACCTCAATAACTATTTAATTTGGATATATTATTTGACCATCATTTTTTAAATATATTGTACATGCCTTCTTCCATTTGAATTGTTGATAACAATAGTTCTAGGAAGTGATTGTCATTCATAACTTTAACAATAATATCAGAAATGTCTCTGCTCTGTGATGTATTGCCCACTGCCACAAACAATAATAATCTCCTGCGCTTGGGTGTTTAATCTATGAATAAGTGGTTCGACCAACCCTTTGAATTTAAACCATGCCTGCTGTCTTGCTGCCCTCCTCAGAACAATGGGTATTCTTAAAACTGGAACAAAAAAAGAAAGAAGGAGGGCGTACCGACCTTGTGCATTATCGATGGTAAATCTGATCACTCCAACATCAGGTCAGGATGACATCCCAAACGGCTGACGTGTTTCAAGACCGTACCAGACCGCTTAGGCTCTGAAGAAAAGGGTACGCCCTCAGCCATTTGGGATGTCATCTGATAACTCCGACATCAGGTCCGGGCTGCAGGTGTCCAGAGAGGCAGTCTCACCAATTTATAAGCCTCTTTTACTCACTTGTGAGTATAAATATTGTTGTTATAGCTTCTAATAAAATTTACCATCGGTAATGCACAAGGTCGGTGCGCCCTCCTTCTTTCTTTTTTCGCTGCCACAAACAAGCAGTATACTCAGCTTATGTAAGCAATATATAAAAATTCTGTAGCGCCAAAAATTTTTTATAAATCAGTTTAATATATAAAACAACTGTGTAAATATTTATCAGATGATAAGATCAATCCTCCATGATAGATGAAAGTCTTATTTGAAAGTAAGACTCCTTGATAATGTCCTATTGGACGAAACGCATCAGTAAGGAGATACTAGTGCTGACATCACGCCGCTGCACGATCCCGGGTTGGCTGCGGCTTTCTATGTAAGGAATTTTATGCTACTAATTGTGTTTTTATCTGTACATGCATTCATATTAAACTACTACACTGTGAGGATTATGTTGGTGAGCTTCATTTACCCTAACCTTATCCTGCTGAGGAGTGTCGCTGGACAGAGATATTGGGTGCAATTCTCATACTTCCACTGGATTTCTGACACATAAAAACAGGTGTTTTAGCTCTTGTAATGGCAGCCATCATCTCTGGTAAGTGTATACTTCACTGGGATGCGGTGGTTGACCTCTGAGCACTTTATTGGCAATCCTATTTTCACTTTAGAAGGTGTTGGACTTGGTTTCACTTCACTTTTTTATAAGGATTGATCTTATCATCTGATGCTGTTGCTTTTTATGAAAAACTGATTTATAAAACATTTTTTGGCACTACATTTTTTTATATAGCTTTAACAATAGATAAACTGTAAATTGTGTATTTTTTTGTAATAGCTCAAGCTTGTATTAACGAATTAGGCCTTGCTTCATGCAGTACATTTTATTGAAAGTCTTAAAGTCTATTAGTATGTGAACAAACTGCACATACATTATCTTCATCATAACATTTGGTAATTCAATTAGTTAAGAAGTCATCTTTCTGATGATGGAAAAACACAGAAGGTGGTGTTTGTACTACTGTGCTCATTTGTTCACAATTAGACTAAAAATGTTCCTAGAATTCATTTACTTGTTTTCAGTCATTAATGATTTCTAAAGAAAGAACTTGTGTTTTATTTGACATTAAAGCACATGCAAGTCTAATCAGACAATTTCATGTATCTACGCTTTCATCTTTGGTCCAAATAAGATGTTGTTCCTAGGACTTGAATTCATGTATGCTGTTCTTCTACAGGGAAAACATCATCAATTTGCATATATACATACTCTACCATAGGTGATCTACAATAACTTCTTCACTTAAAGTGTTACTAAACCCAGTAATATGAAAATATCTAAAGATCTTAAGATTTGTGAGGTCCAGTGTTCCCACAGACTTTTCAAGAAAGGGCTTATTACTTCAAGCACTAGACCATTTAAGGCAGCAAGGGGTGATCATGGAGGTCCAAGTTCCTGAAAGGGGAACAGGGTTTTATTCAAATCTGTTCACGGTTCCAAAGCCAAATGGCAACATAAGACCAATTCTGGATCTAAGAGCACTGAACCACTATCTCTCAGTGTGGCCCTTTCGGATGGAATCAGTCCGCTCTGTCGTTACCTCTCTCCAAGATGGAGATTTTCTGGCATCCATAGATATCAGGGATGCATACCTGCACGTGCCAATTTTTCAACCTCATCAAAGGCTTTTGCGCTTTGTCATAGAGGAACAACATTTTCAGTTTGTGGCTCTGGCCCTTGGGCTCGCAACTGCACCCCGGGTCTTCACAAAGATCCTAGCACCCGTACTGGTTCTTCTAAGATCTCAAGGGATCTTGATTGCAGGCTACTTAGACGATCTCCTACTCAGGGATCAATCGCTGCAGGTTTTGATAAGAGACGTGACCTTTACGGTCCAATTCCTGAAACATCTCGGATGGATCATAAATTCAGAGAAATCGGCCCTAAAACCAGTTCAAAGTCTGGAATACTTAGGCCTTGTTATGGACACAGTCCAGGCAAGAGTGTTCTTGCCTCCAAGAAGGGTCGAGGCCCTAAAGGATCAGGTTCGGCAGGTAAGCTGAAAGAGACGGAAGGATGGTTTCCTCATTCGAGGCAATTACGTATGCCCAGTTCCATTCCAGGATATTGCAGCAGAACATTCTGTCTGCATGGAGCAGGAAGATGCAGGCTTTGGATTCCTGCATGATCATAACCCCCAAGGCTCGAGGAAGTCTCGCCTGGTGGTTAGTAGACTAGAATCTGGTACAGGGAAGGTCTTTTCTTCCACTGTCATGGAAGCTAGTGACCACAGATGGGGATCGCAGTCATAGAAAGTTCCACAGTCCAGGGGAAATGGACTATGAAGGAACAGGGATTGCCCATCAATGTGCTACAGCTGTGGGCAATATGCCTCGCGCTGAATTATTGGACGTCAAAGTTACAGGGTCACCCGGTAAGGGTGCAAACCGACAATGACATGGCTGTAGCCTATGTCAACCATCAGGGTGGCACCAAGAGTCGTCGGACCCACATGGAGGTCAGTCATGTGTTATCCTGGGCAGAAAGGCATGTGCCAGTGATGTCTGCCATTGACATTCCGGGGTAGAGAACTGGAAGGCGGACTATCTCAGCCACCAACTTATAAATCCAGGAGAATAGTCTCTGCACCCACAGGTGTTTATGCAGATTTGCCAGCGGTGTGGTACACAGGATGTAGACCTGCTGGTATCCAGGTTCAACTGCAAGATTCAGCAGTTTGTATCCAGAACAAGAGATCCACTTGCGATTGGGATAGATGCTCTGGTAGTTCCCTGGACTCAGTTCTCTTTGATTTATGCAATCCCCCCGATTCCTCTTCTGCCACATCTTTTGCGCAGGATCCAAGAGAAGATGACATAAATCATTCTGGTAGCTCCGGCCTGGACCAGGAGGGCCTGGTACCCGGAGGTAGTGAGATTAGTTGTAGGCAAGCCTTGGACGCTTCCGCTCTGGCTCGATCTACTGTCACAGGGGCCTATATTCCACCCGAATTTACGCTTGCTGAATTTGACGGCGTGGCTATTGAAACCAGGGTGCTAGGAGATTGTGGTATCTCAGGACCAGTGGTAATTACATTGGTGAATGCCAGAAAGGTGGTCACCAGGAAGGTCTGTCACAGGGTTTGGAAGGCTTACATTACGTGGTGTGAGGCCAGAAGTTGGCATCCTCACAGATATTTGGTAGAGAGAATTCTCTCTTTTTTTCAGTCAGGCTTAGATAAAAGATTAGCCTTGACAACAATTAAAGGGCAGGTTTCAGCTTCAGTATCAGTGTACTTCCAGAAGCCTTTGGCTTCACATTCCCTGGTCTGGACTTTTCTTCAGGGAGTGACTCACTTATTGCCTCCAGTTAAATCACCTCTTTGCCCTTGGGATCGCCAGAAAAGAAGCAGTTGCACTTTTTGGATGTGATGCGGGCGGTCAGAGTCTAACTGGAAAGGTCTGCAAGCATCAGAAGTTCTCATGCGTTTTTTGTTTTGCTGGAAAGCCACAAGAAGGGTCAAGCAGCTTCTAAGCCGTCCATTTCACTTTGGATTCACCAGTTAATCACTAAGGCCTATAGCCTGAAAGGTAAAGCTCCTCCCTTTGGGGTTAGAGCTCATTCTACCAGTAGTGTTGGAACCTCCTGGGCTTTTCGCCATTAAGCGTCAGTGGCACAGATTTGCAAGGCCGCTACTTGGTCTTCGGTACATAAGTTCACAAGATTTTATTAGGTGTATGATAAGGCAGCAGAGGACTCAGCTTTGGCCGTAGTGTCTTACAGGCTGCTGTATAAATCTGATGCTGTTTTCATACCCCGTGTCTCCCTCCCCTCAAGGCTATTGCTCTGGGGCGTCACAGGTAGTAATGTATATGGCTGCTCTGAGTCCCGTGATGTACGAGAAAGACAATTGGATTTTTTCTTCATGTCAAATCCATTACTTTGAATACATCATGGGACACAGAGGTCCCTCCCCTCTCTTTTTGGGAGTTCATTGCTTGCTACAAAACTGGAGTACTTCCTGTATGTGAGGGGTTATATAGGGGATCACTTCCTGTTTTTGGTTATTCTACCAGTGTCCACTCACCTATAGGTGACGCATAACCCAGGTAGTAATGTATATGGCTGCTCTGTGTCCCGTGATGTACTCAAAGAAATGGATTTTACAGGTAAGTATGAAGAAAAAATCAAATTTTTTACATTAAAATATTGCCACTATATACCTTTTTGGATGATCTATATACAACGCTCAGTGATAAACTGCACTGTTTCTCCAGTGCTGAGAGTTCAGGAAGGAGGAGATTTCCACTGCTGCCTGTATACACACGTGTGATGTCAATATCATGTGACCTGGCTATCTCTGAGAACAAGTAAATGTTCTTTTCAGCATAAAAGACACAACTGAGCATGTGCAGGTTGGCTACTCTGCCAGTGTTAGATGGCTTTCGCCAGATAGACAGCGCAGGAGGGAAGGATCTATGCATACAGGATAAAACAGCTTTTTTACACAATGCAGAGGATTAACCCCTTAAGTTCCACAGTGAGCATAACAAGCATGCTATGCTGCATATACAGACAGATTTTACTGTTGTGGGTTTAGTGGGTAGTGGGTAGCACTCTCGCCTAGCAGTAAGAAGGGTCGCTGGTTCGAATCCCAACCACGACACTACCTGCCTGGAGTTTTCATGTTCTCCCTGTGCCTGCGTGGGTTTCCTCCGGGTACTCCGGTTTCCTCCCACACTCCAAAGACATGCTGGTAGGTTAAATGGATGCTGTCTAAAATTGTCCCTAGTATGTATGAATGTGAGTTAGGGACCTTAGATTGTAAGCTCCTTGAGGGTAGGGACTGATGTGAATGTACAATGTATATGTAAAGCGCTGCGTAAATTGACAGCGCTATATAAGTACCTGAAATAAATAAAATAAATACAATAGTAACACTTTAATTTTTCAAAATTAAAATATCCTTATTCTAATAAAGTATACAGCTGGCTAGCATTAGAGACTGTTAAGGCATAAATTATTATACAAGTGGAAGTTTATTAATACAATTTCATAAAAAAAAATCATATAAAATCAGCAGCTGATCAAACACAAAGGTATTTATGGTCGCGGCCCTATGACTGAGATAGATATGGATTATATAAACACGACAAGACTTACAAGATAAATAGACCTGAAGTGTGCCTTGGTCGTCTGGTCGGTATGCCAAGAAAAGGGGTCATACCCAAGATAAGTAATGGGTGATTATGGATAAGGAGAAGGATGTGCTGAGAAGTGCCCTGAAAAAGGGAAGGGAGGGAGGGTATCGTGCACTGGAACCGACAAGGAGCATGGGCGAGTGGGCTGCTTAAATACCCCCCAAGCTCCTCCTATAAATTCAGGCCACCATACTGGCCTTCTTATTTATGGTCGTGGTCCTATGACCGAGACAGATATGGATCACATAAACACACAACAAGACTTACAACATAAATATACCTGAAGTGTGCCTTGGTCGTCTGGTTGGTATGCCAAGTAAAGGGGGCAAAAATACTCAGATACGGGAGTAACTCTTTATTGGTTCTGTCGTTATTGAGCCAGCTTGGTGAAGGCCTGTGCCATTTCCAACTGGGGATTTGGGATGTATGTAGCAAAGCAAGCGGGCTTCCATCTGCCTAACTTCTTGATCACATGGTCTGGTACTCCATGCTGGGATGCAGCAGAGGCTGCTCCAATCCGGAAAGAATGTCCAGAGAACTGACCAGGGTCAAGGCCCAAATTGACTAGAAGGATCCTGAGGTGCCAGATAAACTGGCTGCCACTCAGGGGGCCAGTGAGAAAGGGTAACAGTGTGCTACCATCTGATTGGCTGGGTAGATGGGACAGTAGTCGGTCGAGCACCATTACTGGGCACCAGGTGTTGTTAGTCTGAAAGAGGCTGATGTCAACCCGGGACTGGTTTGATGAGTTTTGGAGACTGTAAGATGAAGGGTGTAATGGTTTTGAAAGTGAGTCAGGTGACGTCTGAGCAGTGTCGGACTGCCAGAGCCGTTAAAAGTAAATTCACTAGGCCGCAAAAAACCATAGAAGGCCAAGTAGATGGTCGCTTGGATGACTAAGCTGGGCAAAACCCCAAACAGAAAATGTGCAAGGATTTTAGGCATGTACCTAAAGATGGCACTCGTGATAGGTAGTCGTTTGCCGCTGGCTACCGGCTGGTGCTTCTGGATGCCATGTAGGAGGGATCTGACTGAATGGGCCGTGAACACTAACGGCTTTCTGGTGGCCTGTAAGGACGGAAAATGCTGGAGGCCGGCTAGGTATATCCTGATGGTATTGTGAGAAAGAGCCAACTGTGTGTGGCAATACGATATAAAGGCTAGGACATGTCTAACATCACCTGTCGCTGCTCTGGGGTAAGAGGCTAGAAACGTGCAGTAATTGTTCCAAGCGGTGTGATAGGCCTTCAGTGTGTTTCAGGCCAAAGAATGGTTAATGAGCTGGGTTGCGTTGGCAAGGTGGGATTTCAGTCCATTGTCAGCAATGACCAGGGTGAGACAGGAGTAGTCGTTGGGTGGGCTCCAAGCTCCTGCTTGAAAAATAAAATTACATTGAAACGAGACAGCACATCTGCTGCAATATTGCATTTGCCTGGAATATGCTTGCAGTGGACATTAAACTGGTGAAGGAGTGACACTGCACCAGCCTGCGCAGGAAGGACATGATGGGGAGTAATTTGGACCTGATGGTGTCGGTCGTGGCCTGATTGTCTGTAGTGAAGACCACAGTTTGTCCTGTCCAGGTGTGGCCCCAGACCTGGGCAGCTGCCACGATGGGATACAGCTCGAATAGTGATGAGGACTAAGTGAAACCAGGGATTAAGAGGATTTCTGGGGCCAAGGTTCGGAGAACCAGTGGCGGACAAAAATTGCAGCAAAGCCGTAGAGGCTGCGGTATTCGTGACCAACTGAGGTGACTGAGATGATGCTGATGGGATAAACATCGAAATGCAGTTCCAGTTTGTGAGGAAATCGTCCCACATAGCTAAGTCTGCTATCGCTGCTGGGTCTAAAAACTTGATCTGGGTTTTGCACTAGTGTGAGAAAAACCAAGAGCCGTGAGATAAAGAACCACCCCTGAGGAATAATCCTCATGGCGAAATTGAGCATCCCTAACAAGGATTGAAGCTGCCTTCTAATACACCCTTGTGAAAGGGTGAAGTCATGGATGACCGTCCTGATACGGGATAGTTTGTCGGGATGCAAGCTGGCCTGCATGGCACCTGTGTTGAGAGTGAAGCCTAGGAAGGTGATGGAGTGTGCCGGACCTACCACTTTATGCTCGGCTATGGGCACGTTGAGGTTGTTAAACACCACTCTTATGCCCTGTACCCACGATAGGATTTTCCGACAACAAAACCATGTATTTTTTTCTGAAGGATGTTGGCTCAAACTTGTCTTGCATACACACGGTCACACAAATAATGTCGGAAATTCAGGGGAGTTCAGGGAGTTCAGGGAGGCGCAGACAAATCATACACTAAGCCGAGTTTATTGGATCACTTGCCCTTGACAAGCCCAAAAGGACTGACTAGCCTGGTTGGAAAAGGTGACTGTGGGAAGGGGCCAATGATGAAGCCTCTAGTTCTGCCTGTAGCAGCGAGTCTATGGCCAGTTCATTGGTAGCCGCCGACTGGATGTTCTTGCATTCGTTAGTAGAGAGGGGTAGAGTGATGAGGCCAGTGTGGAACCCAGCTGTGAAGCCATGAACCAGAAATACAGCCAGTGAAGGGGTGGGGGGTGTGGAGAGGTAGAACCCCAACCAATTGACATCTATCCAGCCTAGTCACGACTTGTCCAGCTGCTTCAGCTGACAGGTGGCTTTTGGGTGTGCCTTATGGCATGCCGTGCAGATGTGCAGTAACCGACACTGGTTATGGGAGCATCCGCCATAGTTATAATTGTTGCATATGGCCACACCACGACTGAAAAAATAGGCCTAGTTTGTCCAGCTGCTGTGGTTGAGCAGGGGCTGGCAAGCCCTGACTGGTGCCAGAGGTGGAAGGGGGATAGAAGGGGCACCTTGTGGCTGCATCAGAGCACCAGTTCACCGTGTGCGTAGCGGACTGACAGTTAGTACAGAGCGGGGAGCGAAGACCTGTGAACTAGCGACAAAATAGTTCTGTGTCAGAAACACTCCAGTCTGTCTTGACTTGGAACTGGCTGAACCTGGCTGCTGCCCTTGGCCGAAAACGACTGGTGGTAATCACAAAAAGCATACCCTCCATACTTGTATCCTAAGTTCATGACCGTGTGAAGATATAAGTCCATCTGTTCCCTCCTGCTGGGGGTGGCTGAGCAAACAACATCCCTGAACATCTGAATGCCAGAACAAGCTCAGTGACCGTTAGCTTACGGTTGAGCCTGGGATCTTTTGATTTGACGATCACTGAGACACCCCCGCAGGTGTATGATCTATTATCAACCAGGTCGTGTACTGAAATAAGAAGGGATGCTAGATTGACATCCTTGCCCTCCAAGTTGTCCTTACTGAGGCCGGCTGAGACGAGGTGACCATGGAGGACGAGAGGTGAGGACTCTGGCGTACCTGCAGGAGGGGATGCCAGCACCAGGACCACGACTGGGTCAGAGAGGTTCATGGGAGGGTGCACCTCCAGAACTGTCACTCTGGTCTGCACATCAGAAACTGCTGCAGATAGGGAGGAGACCATGGAGTGCAGCTGGGATGGCCCCAGAGATGGACTGAAGGGATGCCTGTTGGGCGCTGGGCCCTGCAGTGGCTGGTGGCGGGAAGAGGAGCCTGAAGAGCTCTGCTTTCCTGGCCATAGCAGGGTAGGTAATGTCCTTGCGTCTAAGCTCAGCTGTGAGCTTGGGGATGGTCCATCCCCTGAGGGACTGCACGCTGCCGCTCTTGAGCCCACAGAGGGTGACAGAGGGGTAGGTGTGAAGTCATCACTGCCGACCTGCACCATGGCTCTGGCTATAAGACAATAAGGGGGTGCATGTGTTAAGAAGAGGCATAGCAGTAGAATAGTGAGCATAGTGGGATACAGAAAATCAGATGAGAAGAAAAGGAGAAGTACAGTGTAAGAACTGACAGGCGCAGGGAGGAGCCAACTGGGTTCTATTGTGTAGAACCCTGTAGAGTGAAAATTTAGAAAACTCGAAAGAATGCGTGGCAACCGAGGTGATCCAGGAGGTGACTGGCCAGGTAACCGATGCTTAGGTGCCTGTCTGTGCTGAACACAAACCTGTAGACCAGAGCCCCAGGGCGTACTGGGGCAGGCAGCTAAAGTCTGGTACGGCCTGAGTAGGAATGTTGCGGTCTGTAGACGGTGACGTATGCTCGACCTGCTAACGTTTGCACTGTCAGCAAGCTCAACGTTTTAGCGACCTGGTCTGCGTAGGTGAAGGGTCGTCCTTCAAAAACAGAGTGTAATGCAGAGACACATGTGACAGTAACTAACGCCTGATGAGCATGTCAAATTGTGTATGTGAAGTAAACGTATAGTTTAAGGGTGCTGCAGGATAATGTGACAGAAGAACCCGTGAACTACACACCTGAGTGGTGCCCTAGTAGCGAGGTCCTGGTACAGATCTAAACTTGGTCGACTGGAAACCTGTAGTGAGGGTGACATAAGTGTAACATATATATTCCTTTTACCTGAAAAAAAACTGTTCCACCCCTGCCATGTGATTGGCCCTGGTGAAGATGCGAACCCTATGTTCTTTTTTTTTTACCTGGGGAGATAACGTCCAACCTGGTGCAGGATGGAACCTGAACTCAACTGACCTAAGAGAGAAATGACAGAGAAAACGATGAGTGGCTCGCATGCCACTGGAGATGAATGGCCAACTGAGTACTGCTAAATGTGTGGCTGATTGTGTGCCACTGGACTGTGCTTGCAATGATTGCAAGAAGTTATGCTTGTATGCGTGTTTGCACTTAGGTGCATGCAGTGAGATGTTTTGTACAACTGTAGACGTGTTTGCAAGATTGCAAGCGTCTCAATGGTTTGCAAGTATCTGTGCAACAGGAGACGTGGTTACATAGACTGCAAGTGTCTGTGCTTCATGAGATGTGGTTGTAAAGGGTTACAATTTTCTGGGTTGCTGGAGACGTGGTTGCAAGGTTGCAAGTGTCTCAACGATTTGCAAGTGTCTGTGCTGAAGGAGACGTGGTTACATAGACTGCAAGTGTCTGTGCTGCAGGAGACGTGGTTGCAAGGACTGCAAGTGTCTCAAGATTTGCAAGTGTCTGTGCTGCAGGAGACATGGTTACATAGACTGCAAGTTTCTGTGCTGCAGGGGACATGGATGCAATGTTTACAGTGTCTGGGATGCTATAGACTTGGTTGCAACAGCTGCAAGTGTCTGTGCTGCAGGAGACGAGGTTGCAATGACTGCAAGTGTCTGTGCTGCAGGAGACATGGTTGCAACAGGTCACGTAGTGTCTGCGTAGCAAAAGGTGGCCTTTGGCAGGCGAAGAAAGAAAAGATAGGAGAATTTTGAATGTGTAGGACTAGAACTGAAACCCTCTGTGGCTGTGCCCTTATGGTGTAAGAAAATTAATCAGATACGAATCGTAGTATCGTGAGGTGGTGAGACTGGAATTGGACTGTAACAGGTATGGAAAAGGACCCAATATAAATCGTTTGTAGGGTGGGACATGAAACTAGTGTGAATCATTGTGTATAGTGTAAGCGATATAAATGGTCGTGCCGCTGAAACTACTGGATTAGAATTGGACTATGATGAACAAATGTATCCGACATGGATCGGTTGTGGGGTAGAACAGTAGATGGGGTAGATGCCTAAGCAGGGTATAATGAGGTAGGCAGATGAGAAACGGTAGGAAGGATAAACGACTCAATCCGATGCGAATCGGTGTGCAAAGCGTCCGGTGCAAAACCGTTATGCCGCCAGTACTAGGTTCGAATCGGACTGTAGTGGTTGTGCAACATATCCAGTATGAACCAGGAGAAATACAGTGTAGTGCCACGCATAATGCACATGGAACAAGTTTTCGGCAAGAAGATGGGAACAGGAGAGCACTTTCTTTATAGTAAAATTCAGCTCAATGTCACAATATATCAAAGTGGAGCAATGTCCCAAGGGGTGCTATATGTTCCCACAGGAATGTCCACTAGATGGGATTCTAGAGATCCCAACATGCCCAATTTCCAACATAGAGCTACAATGTTATTACGGTATCTCCAATGTGTTTTCTATGAATTTTACAGAATCTGGCAGACTTTTTGTGGAATACAATAAATGTGGGATACAAACAGTGTAAACAAGCCTTTTTTGTTTTGGATTTTTAATGGAAGAATTCTATTAAGCTAGTGAATCATTTAGATTTGCAATCTTTACTGCCCCCCTGTCATGGTTATGCAATAGAGTTTGTCTGTCAGCTTACCTATCACCATGTGTTCATCTCTAGAGACCAGCCGATTCTCACCTGACTGCTTTTATAATCTCTCCTTTAGCATGGCTCCACCCCAGATCCTATCAGAGAACTCTATATTAACCTGTGCACTGCAGGCCAGCCCTGCTGATCAACCTTTGTGTGTTTGGCTTCCTGTTTCCTTCTTGCCCTGTGCTCTACATTTGTTTCTGTTAACGACCTTGGCGTGTTCTCAACTATTCCTGTCTGCTCATGATCCTGACCTTTTGCCGTGTCCCAGACTATCCCTGTTTGCCTGTGACCCTGAACCTTTGGCGTGTACTCTGTTGTCCTTGTCTGCTTGTGGCCCCGACCTTGGATTATTCCCTTACTATCCCTATCCTCCTGTTGCCTACTGTGGGCGTGAGCTGGGGGACCCTGGGGGTCGCGACCTGGAGAAAGTTTCAGCCCAGTCCATCCTCACCACTAGAGGCTCTGGTGAACACCTGCTGGCTCTTAGACTCTGTGCCCCAGGTAATCTTACGCTCTAACCCCGGTGGGATCCGTGTTGGTGTTCCAGCGGCCCTGCCTTCCTTACCACCCTGACTCCCATCCGCCGCAGTCAGCCGTAGGGTCCACTACCTTGCGGAGCACTCCTGATCCCAATGGTGTGCATCTGTCACCTAGCCTCAGATGACCTGACACCCCCCGTCTTCGAGATACCTTTTGGAAAAAATTAGATCTGTTTATTGCAAAATACTAATACTTTTCTTTGCTCCAGAAGAAAACCATAACTTTTTCAGCTCCAATTGCATTTTATCAGGTACACAAACAAAAGGCATTTCTTAAAGACAGCAAAGATGTTATCAACAATCTAAAGAATTTAAATGTAGACAGCTCCACACTACTGGTAACACTAGATGTGGAGTCGTTGTACACCAATATCAAGCAGACAGACGCCCTGGCAGCAGTAGCATGGGGAATGAAAAACTTATCAGATTTGCAACTAAAACAGAGAAAGTTCATCCTAGAAG
Organism: Aquarana catesbeiana; assembly: GCF_042186555.1. Classification (NCBI taxonomy): domain Eukaryota; kingdom Metazoa; phylum Chordata; class Amphibia; order Anura; family Ranidae; genus Aquarana; species Aquarana catesbeiana. Next base: position 261,703,901 of record NC_133327.1, on the reverse strand, counting down.
GATTAAGAATGGCCATGGGGAACAATTTTTTCTGGCACAACCATAAATACTATAGGCAAATCAAAGGAGTAGGAATGGGCAATAAGTATGCACCGAGTGTGGCCAACATCTTCCTAAGTAAATGGGAGGAGGAAGACATTTACGGAAGATGCTGGCCACACTTGCTGCTATACAAACGCTATATTGATGACATTTTGATAATATGGAAGGGAAGCCGAGAACAGTTGGAACAGTTTATCCAACTTATCAGCGGCAACCAGTATGGGATTAAATTCACTGCTACAGTACATCAACATGAAATCAATTTCTTAGATTTAGAAATATACAAAAATGAGAATAAGCTCGGAACCAGAACACATTTTAAAGAAACGGATCGGAATGGATATATACCGATGGGGAGTTGTCACCACCCCCAGTGGAAGGCAGCCATCCCGAAAAGCCAGTTCATCAGGATTAGGCGGAATTGTGATCGAATGGAGGACTATTTACAACAGACAGATATCCTGATAGATAGGTTTATAGACAAGGGCTATAAAAGAAATATACTGGAGAACACACGGTCAAAAGTGGCTAACATGGACAGGGAATTAATCCTGAGTAACAAAGTAAGAAAACATAATCAGGATAATAGCATACCGTTCATCACGGGATTCAACACACAATACAAAGAATTAGAGGATATCATAAAGAAAAATTGGTCGATTATTAGCAGTGACCCACAATTAAGTAAGGTACTACCCCGGAAACCAACCTTCGTATATAGAAAAGCAAGAAGGATTAGAGACAAATTGGTAAAAAATGTGCCAGACCCCCCTAAAGATTTCTCAACACTTTTCAACCAGAGGGGTTTTTTTAGGTGTGGGAAATGTAAAGCTTGTAGATCCACTAACAAGAATGATAGGAAAATCACAAGCTTTATGTCAAACACCAAGGAGCAAGTATACAAAATAGATAAGTTGATAACATGCTGCAGTACTCATGTTACATACGTGCTGGAGTGCAGTTGTGGATTACAGTACGTGGGTAGAACAACTAGAGCCCTATCAGTAAGAATAGGTGAACATGTCAGAAACATCAAAAAAGGATTTAAACATCACAGCGTATCAAAACATTTCAGAGAGGTACATGATAGAAATCCCCAACACTTGAAATTTTATGGAATAGACAGAATAGTACGTAATTGGAGAAATACCAATATGAAAAGGGAAGTTTCAAAGAATGAAACCCACTGGATATTTAGATTGGACACGATGAGACCACAGGGGTTGAACGTGGAACTTGATGTAAATTGTTTTTTGGAAGATTATTAACATGTAATTGCTGTAATGTTGAGGGTTTAAGCATATATATTATATACATATAAATTTTTATTTTTATTTTTATATTTTCATACATTTTTTATTTTATTTTATTTCATTTTATTTTATTTTATTTTATTTTATTTTATTTTATTTGATTTGATTTTTTAATAATATTAATATTTTATTTTATTTTTATTTTTATTTTTAATTTTTATTTTTGTTTCATTTTTTATTTTATTTTTTATTTTTTATTTATTTTATTTTATTTTATTTTTATTTATATATATCTTTTTCGTTTTTTTCGTTTTTTTATTTTTGTATTTTTATTTTTATTTTTATTTTTATTTTATTTTATTTTTATTTTATTTTTTTCATTTTTTTATTTTTTTCATTTTTTTATTATTTTTTTCATTTTTTTCATTTTTTTCATTTTTTTCGTTTTTTTCATTTTTTAAAATTTTTTTCAATTTATTATTTTTTTCATTTTCTTCGTTTTTTTCATTTTTTTCGTTTTTTCTATTTTTTATTTTTTATTTTTAGCAGTTCAAGACATTTTTTCTTGGTAACAAGATATCTCTAAGTACTGACCATAGGTTAGAGACTAATTTTAATAAAGGGTAGGGGCGCACAGGTATTCCGCTGAAATAAAGTAATGTGGAAGATTTTGCTGTTCCATATTGTAAATCGTGCAATAATTGATGCGTAATAATAACATGTACAAAGACGTTTTAAATGTCACATAACCCAAGGGTTAAGTATTTAATAGTATGTGAAAGCCTCTCCAACAGATACGGATGGGGTAGTTGTAAATATATCCATACATTTCTAGTATATTAGGGACTAGACCGGAACACTGACATACAGAGAGAGAGCAGGGGAAAGGGTATGCGCAATACACAACTACAGGAATGGGCTAATGCCCACAGATAAAATGGCGCCAAGTGGGAGGAAGTCCTACTAGAGAGCATGGTAAGGGAATACCCATAGTTAAGATGGCGGCATGGGTACTTCCGCCCATGTTTAATATAAATAGAATAGGAACCAATTAAATGGCAGCTTCCTGATGACGCAAATTGCGAAACACGTAGAGGCTGCTGGGAGATATACACCCACGTGATCAAGTACGAACGTGGCTGGTGAGGACGCGAACGGGTACGAGGGGAGGAACGGAGGTCGCACAGCATACAGTAGGCGAACTAGACTGCTATACCTACCCGTCCCTAACTGTTGGAATAGCTTGGTGCCGGCTCAAGGGCACATATAAATGTGAGTGCACAGTTTTTATTTGTTTTTTACAATAAACAGTTTAAACGGTATTGCGCGATGATCGTTTTATTCATGTTTTATGAGGAACACTAAGGTCCAATCATAACTGTTGAAGAAGTTCCCTTTGAGTGGAGTGGTTATCCCTATGAATGAACCAAAGGTGTAGTTTTAAAGAAACATCTGGTGAGTGGCCAATCTCACAGGTGGTGGTGGAGCACTAAGTCACTAGTACATTGAATTAGCACAAGAGCACGCCAATCACGGCAATTGATAGAAGATTTGAATACATCACTGGGAGACTTTGCCACAAATGTGACACACATCATTGAACTGTTGAATTTTTGGATTTTTTTGATATAATTTTTGATATAATTTATTTTTTAATGTAATGATTCTATATGGATCCATGTTGTATATGGAATAAGTTTGCACTTTATGGATAGGATATAAGCGTATTTAGATGGGAGCAGCGCATTCACACACACAGCATTTGTAATCTTTACTGCCCCCCTGTCATGGTTATGCAATAGAGTTTGTCTGTCAGCTTACCTATCACCATGTGTTCATCTCTAGAGACCAGCCGATTCTCACCTGACTGCTTTTATAATCTCTCCTTTAGCATGGCTCCACCCCAGATCCTATCAGAGAACTCTATATTAACCTGTGCACTGCAGGCCAGCCCTGCTGATCAACCTTTGTGTGTTTGGCTTCCTGTTTCCTTCTTGCCCTGTGCTCTACATTTGTTTCTGTTAACGACCTTGGCGTGTTCTCAACTATTCCTGTCTGCTCATGATCCTGACCTTTTGCCGTGTCCCAGACTATCCCTGTTTGCCTGTGACCCTGAACCTTTGGCGTGTACTCTGTTGTCCTTGTCTGCTTGTGGCCCCGACCTTGGATTATTCCCTTACTATCCCTATCCTCCTGTTGCCTACTGTGGGCGTGAGCTGGGGGACCCTGGGGGTCGCGACCTGGAGAAAGTTTCAGCCCAGTCCATCCTCACCACTAGAGGCTCTGGTGAACACCTGCTGGCTCTTAGACTCTGTGCCCCAGGTAATCTTACGCTCTAACCCCGGTGGGATCCGTGTTGGTGTTCCAGCGGCCCTGCCTTCCTTACCACCCTGACTCCCATCCGCCGCAGTCAGCCGTAGGGTCCACTACCTTGCGGAGCACTCCTGATCCCAATGGTGTGCATCTGTCACCTAGCCTCAGATGACCTGACACCCCCCGTCTTCGAGATACCTTTTGGAAAAAATTAGATCTGTTTATTGCAAAATACTAATACTTTTCTTTGCTCCAGAAGAAAACCATAACTTTTTCAGCTCCAATTGCATTTTATCAGGTACACAAACAAAATCAAATCACTTGTCCATGGCCGTATATATATATATATATATATATATATATAGACACATCCATGGGAATCATTAGACTACATTCTCTACATCTATTGTTTTTTTTAATCATCACTAACTATATAGTTTATGATACTGTATATCAATTATATTTTATACTTAGCATCTGCTCCCTACTTGGATTCTTTAACATTAGCAGCTAGGACTGCATTTTTATTTAATTATTTATTAAATATTAGTGAGCTTGTTTATTTATTAAACATCTAATCTCAATGATATATGGGCTTATTCAGCTTTATTAGTGCTAGCGTTATATAATATAGCCATGATTTCTGAGGATTTTGTACAAATAAACATGTATACTTGTCCTAGGTCAAAACTCCCACTTTGTGGATGTACAGGGGTTCAATTAACAGCTCCAGGATGTGTTCCTGATGATGACTCACGTAGTAACCTTTGCTTTCTGAGATTTTTCTGGGGGGCATGGGAGCAGGATATACAAAAGTCTTTACTTAATTGCTGCCTGTCAGTAGTATTGGTTTGTGTTTCTGAATTCAAATGACACTAAAGGAAACATGTACATGCAAGCACCTTAGTGCCAAGCAGATTTAAGTATTTTAGAGATCGATGGTTTAACAAGACCTCCTGGGACTCTAAAACCTCCTGTAGTCAGGTCATAGGTTACTCTTCCCAGTACCTCTGGCTTACATTAGTATGCATAACTAGTGGTAGAATATTATAAGCATATATCATTTCCCAATAGTGGGAAACTGTCTATCTATCTATCTATCTATCTATCTATCTATCTATCTATCTATCTATCTATCTATCTATCTATCTATCTATCTATCATGTCAACCATAATTTGAATGGATATAAACTCAGTAACGTTATAAATTTAGAATGATGTGCTTAAGGGGTAAGATGCTTTATTTTTTTCAGCATATGTATTAAGCAAGATTCTAGCCTGGTCTAATGCATGCATTCACATCCATAAATAATGCCTAAAGCGTATATCCACTTTTATAATTAGCTTTAAGAAAACCTCACATTATGTTTGTTTGCCTAAAAACATTTAACATATATATATATATATATATATATATATATATATATATATATATATATATTTTTTTTTTTCTCACCTTTTAGATGTTTCTTAGGAGGAGGTGTCATGGCTGACTGCAAATTTTTTTGAACAAAGTTACAGAGAGCCTTTGCCAAATCTGTCCTCATTAACATACACAGCCAGAAGCCCAGCCTCTACACCTTTAACCCTTTGTTAGGAGAGTGTTTAAAACTAGTTAAAAATGATAGGGCCCTTTCACATGGGCTGTTCGATCAGGTCCGGATGACAGATTTTTCAGACGGACCTGATCGGACCTTGCAGTATCCAAACCGGTCGGGCTGAGCTGTATGTTCCTGTTATCGTGTATTTTACATGTTTTGATGTTCTGTGGTGGCCAACTTCCTTTTTTACCATGCAATGCTGTTTTTACTATGGATACGTGTAAGTGCAATACTTTATATTAAATGCAACCCTTAAGAGGTGTTACACTATTCAGCGTTTTATTTAGATCTGACTACATAATCGTCGTTTGGGTGGAGTCCCCTGGATGCTCCGGAGCTGTTCCTGACGTGGTTCCTTTGTATATCCCCTGATGATGACCCCTACCGGGCAGAGCAGGACTTAGGGTGGTGGGGTCCCCTGGGCTTGAGTCACTTTCGGGCCCTACCTTCTATACATTACCTTAAACCTTTAGTTTTCTTTTAATCGCGCCACTCTGATACCGTTTTACAGGTTTTCTCAACGGCAGTAAACAAGGCACTACGTAACTGCCAAAAACCAGCAAACCTCAAGATAAGAGTTTAAGGAATTTTAAGGAAAAAAACTATTTAAGGAAAAAACTTACATTTAAATGCTCATCAATGCAGCCTTGCACAGCGTCAATCTGCATGCTTGTCCAGTGTCATTTGCAGCCTTGTCAGTGTCATTTGCAGCCTTGCCCAGTGACATTGCAACCTTGTCGGTGTCATTTGCAGCCTTGTCAGTGTCATTTGCAGTCTTGCAGCCTCCATCTGCAGCCTTATCAGTGTCCATCTGCAGCCTTGTCCATATCATTTGCAGCCTTGCCCAGGCTGCAGTTAAACTTGTCAGTGTCACTGCAGTTTAAATATGGTGCCGTCCTGTGTATCTCGGCTCCTGACGGCTTTTCTCGGCTCCTCTCGCAGTCCCCCCCAGTCCCGCCCTATAATGGACATAACACAGGTCCAATGGCGGGACTGTGAGCGGAGCCGAGTGCCGACATACATAGCCAAGTGTACTCAGCTAGCTCCGCTCACAGTCACGCCCAGTCCCTGTGTTATGTCCATCATATGGCAGGACTAGGTGTGACTGTGAGCGGAACTAGCCGAGTATAGCCGAGTACACTCGGCTGGGGCCTGCGGGGCCCCCTATTGGGCGGGGCCCATGGGCTTGAGCCCAGTTAAGCCCAATGATAAGTCTGGCCCCGCTACCGGGACCTATTCATCAAGCCTGTCTTTGTAATAAAGGGTCCAGGCTCTCTGGTAAGAGTCTAACCTATTGTGGTGGTTGTATGTTCACTTGGTGAAGGGATTGGATAACCTTATTCACAGTTTAATAATGGAGTTTGCCATTTGACCATTATGGTCCATTTGAGAGACTGATTTTTCTGGACTGTTTATTTATTTATAATTTTTTTCAGTATTTTTAATATCAATCACTGTAGCGCAATTACCTTTATTTTGTTTCCAGTCGATTAGTACCCAAGATGGAGTAAAGGCACACAGAAGCAGAAAGTGTCATCGTTATTATTTGGTTAATCAGGAGTAGGGATGGGCCGAACACCCCCCCCCCCCGTTCGGTTCGCACCAGAACATGCGAACAGGCAAAAAATTTGTTCGAACACGTGAACACCGTTAAAGTCTATTGGACACGAACATGAAAAATCAAAAGTGCTAATTTTAAAAGCTTATATGCATGGCATTGTCTTAAAAAGTATTTAGGGACCTGGGTCCTGCCCCAGGGGACATGGGGGAACCCCGAACCAAAATTAAAAAAAAAAATGGCGTGGGGGTCCCTCTCAAAATCCATACAAGACCCTTATCCGAGCACGCAACCTGGCAGGCTGCAGGAAAAGAGGGGGGACGAGAGACGCTACGGGAAAGCCATAGGGATGTCCACGTGCATCAGAGGGGGGTGGACCGGGTGGCCCCGCCCCCCTCTGACGCTACAGGGGAAGCCATAGGGGTGTCCCCGTGCGTCAGAGGGGGCGGGGTCACTCAGCGATGACACCGTGTGGCCCCGCCCACACTTTAAAAAGAGCTGTCACCTGCGTGGAGGACGCATCATATGGAGATCTTCTTTATTTTTTTTGGTCCGTTCGCGGAGGTGAATGGACTACGTGGGACAGTTTTATTTATTTTATTTTTTAGTAATGGACTTCTCCCACGGTGTGTGTTGTTTTTTTTTTTTTACCATTTTCACACTTTTTTTGTGAAATGGTACGGGTACAATGTACCCGTTACCATTTCAAACGGTTCAGGAGGGGGGGGGACGCTCTCTCGTCCCCCCTCTTTTCCTGTGGCCTGCCAGGTTGCGTGCTCGGATAAGGGTCTGGTATGGATTTTTGGGGGGACCCCACGCCATTTTTTTAAAAAAAATTGGCGCGGGGTTCCCCTTAAAATCCATACCAGATCTGAAGGGTCTGGTATGGATTTTGAGGGGGACCCCCACGGCATTTTTAAAAAAATGTTGGCGCGGGGTTCCCCTTAATATCCATACCAGACCTGAAGGGCCTGGTATGGAATTTGGGGGGACCCCCACACATTTTTTTTAAAATTTTGGTTTGGGGTTCCCCCGTGGGGGAATCCCATGCCGTTTTTTATTAATAAACTTTTATGTGTATTGCCGGACCGACAATTCATTATGGCCGTGATTCGTTTTAAATGACTTTTTTCCTTTAGAAATGTCATTTTGCTGTCAGACTGTTCTAAACACTGGAAACATGCGCCACTTTACAGGCATACTATAGACACCCCCCAGGTACGAAATTTAAAGGAATATTACACTTTTATTGTTTCACTTTAAGCATTATTAAAATCACTGCTCCCGAAAAAATGTCCCTTTTTAAAACTTTTTTTTTGCATTGATACATGTCCCCTGGGGCAGGACCCAGGTCCCTAAACACTTTTTATGACAATAACTTGCATATTAACCTTTAAAATTAGCACTTTTGATTTCTCCCATAGACTTTTAAAGGGTGTTCGGCGGGTTTTGAATTTGCGGCGAACACCCCAAATTGTTCGCTATTCGGCGAACTGGCGAACAGCCAGTGTTCGAGTTGAACTCATGTTCGACCTGAACATAAAGCCCATCCCTAACCAATAGTAACAGATAATGCATGGAGGGCAGCAGCAAGACTTAACAGTCCCAAATCATCATGACATTAGATTCTTGTTAACACAGGTGACTAGGGTATAACGGTTCTTAGCTGGTGATATTTTAACCCAGCCCCAGCAGTTGAGGTGTCACTTTAATAATGTTTACGTCACTGGAATAGCATCTGAGTGAAAGGGGTGGCTGATAGGCAGAGCAATGGTGCAGGCACACTTAGCAGACTGATAGCAAGATCTAGAGTTCCCAGTTAGCAGAGCTAGTAGCAGTATCTTTGTTCTGTCTCTCCTCAACAGGATCTTCTCAATAGTGCTAAAAACATTGCCCCTAACCAGCAGGGATCCTGTTCCTACTCTATCCACTTCACAAATGTACGCCAACTGCAACGGGACAGTGCTATTTATTAACATTGCCCTCACTAAAGATGGCAGCGGAGGTCATCCAGCTTCCAATAGGACAGCCAGTAACACAGTGCCACCTACAGAGGGGAGGATAAACTGCACCTGCCTACAGGGCTGCTGCAATTATATATCAGCTGTGTGCTCACGTAATATTGTATGCCTCTTTTTTTATACATGTCACCTCTAGCTAATGATTAGAAAGTTATTTTTCTATAGAGAAGCTTTTGTATAAGGTTTAATTGTATAAGGCTTAATAAATAATTATTCAGATACTATGTAAGACCCTGTGACTTTCAATTATGACTTTGCTTGTGAGTAGTTTGAGGGGCTATACACATAGGTTCAATGGATTAATACAATTACTGCCAGCTAAACTCAAACCTTAAAGTGATATTAAACCCTCAGTTTTTCAACATTGTCAGCAGCTGATTTATTTACTTACTGGACTATGCCAATTCTTTACCTTCTAATCCTTGTCTATGTTGCTGTCTAAGCTGGTACCAGGAACAATGTCCAAGGTTTCAAGCGGCTCCTTTCTCTTGCAGCGTCATATGGAGTCATCCTCACATGCAGGGACTAGAGTTGTGTCTCTGTATACTGTGTGTATCAATAGAATTACAAAACCCCAGAGTCTAGGATGGAACCTGCCAACCTAACAGACTGGCTTCAAACTGCACCATCCACTGTTAACTCTTTCCTGTGAAGACCAGAAGTTCAGAAAGAAGTTGCGAGAGCAAGAGCCAGCAGCATTGAAAGTTGTAAACTGACAAGTATTTTGGTCCCTTAGTTCTAAGTAATACCCTTTGGCTGAAAGACTTGATGGACACCAAATTTCAAAGCCCTTCAGATATATGAGATATGTTGAACCCTCCAGTTGACAGCTTCTCCAGTTGGAGGCTTCTACAGCTGAACCATCCTTATCTGTCACCTCTCAGTGTGGCATTTCTCACCAACAATCAAATTCTTTCAAAAGTTTATGTATGGAAACCAGCTCATCCACCCATACAGTTTTCACAGCCTAAAAATTCCATGTACAACCATCTTTCTTCACGTCCCCTTTTCTGCATAAGTGGGAAACAGAACTGGGAACTTAATTCCCCCCTGCTCAAAGAGATAACATACTATATTTCTTGCGCTACTCTCCGATAGCAAGCAAATTCTAAGATTCGGGGTATAAACTTTAAACTATATGGTACACAGTGCCAAAGGTCCTACAAAAAGTTTATATTCAATCCTCGGGTTTGATTTGGAGATGTAAGAATGCAGAAGGCACACATCTAGATGTCTTTTGGTCATGTAATAAACTGAAAAACTTTTGGACAGAAGCAAAGACTCTTATCATTGAATTGATCGACCTTCACTTGTCTGTTGAAACAAGTAAGCTGCCAGGTCATCGCCCATCTCTCTCTTGGAAAAGATGCAAAAATTCTCTCTCAAAGTGTAACTTTACCCATAACAACTTGATAAAAATAATGTTCTTTAGCAAGGAACATACATTCCACAATAATAATTATGCTACCAAAATTAATGTGTGCTGTAAATTGCCTCCAGCATTGCTCCTGTTTCTTCTTGCTGGAGGCTGCCATTTCGCTCAAGCCCAGAGCCTCTGACCAGCAGTAAATCTTTAGGCTGTCAGCAGATTAGCCTCTACTGGCTCTGATTTCTGGCATAATGATAAAAATGTGAATGTGCAGGGCAGGCCAAAACAGTGTGTTACTGGATTTTAAAAAGTATAGGCATTTATTTTTAATGTTTACATAGATATACCTGCAAAAGGGGACAGCATGAAGTGATCTAACAGGGCTTCATTTTCTTACTAAGTTCCACTTTAATTCATCTTTTAAATGCTGCCAATGTTTGCATTACATCCCAATGGTGACAGGAATCCCCTCGTACCTTGCTTATGTAGTTTGTGAAAATCAATGAGCTGCAACATATGGAAAAGTCTCACAACCTCCTTGAAAAGAGAAGGAAATGTTTTTATCGTACCTGGTTCTATTGGACAGAGTTTGCCTGTTGCAGAGACTATGAAGCCATTTTGGCAGACTAGGTGTAGTCAATTCTATGCTCGGCATGGACCTACCCCAGGCTCCCTTCTCTTCCCTTCTTTTCCTCTCCATCACCCCGCTTACCAGTACTGTTTTCTTGTCCATTTTCTTTCTTTCCTTAAAGTGATATTAAAGTCTTGACTTTTTTGATTAAAAATAACATACATGTTATACTTACCTGCTCTTTGCAGTAGTTTTGCAGAGAGCAGCCCAGATCCTTCTCTTCTCAGGTTCCTTGTTGGCTCTCCTGACTCCTTCCTCCTGCCCAGTGCCACCACAGCAAGCGGCTTGCTATGGGGGCACCTGAGTCGAGCAGCAGCTCTGTGTGTCCATTCAGACACAGAGATGTCCCGCCCCTATCTCTCCTCCTTGGCTCACTAACTTTGATTGACAGCAGCAAAGCTAATGAGGAGGGAGAGTCCTGGACAGCCGAGTCTCCCATGCACCATCGCTGTATCGAGAGGGGGCTCAGGTAAGTATTAGGGGGCTGAGGGGGGCTGCTGCACACAGAATGTTTTTTATCTTATTGCATAGAATGCATTAAGATAAAAAAAACTTCTGACTTTACAAACACTTTAACCACTTACCAACCGGCCCATAGCCGAATGACGGCTGCAGGGCGGTTGGATAACTCTGGGTGGACGTACTATGACGTCCTCCCAGAATTCCCCTCTCGCGCGCCCCCTGGGGCGCGCACCCGAACACATCCGTGACCGCCGGGTCCAGGGGACCCGGCGCATCACGGATCCCGGTAAATGGCCACTGATCGCGGCCGTTTACCATGTGATCGCGCCGTCAAATGACGGCGCGATCACATGTAAACAGACCGGCATCATCTGATGACGCCGGTTCCTCTCCTCCCCTCCTGTGTACCAATCGGTACACAGTGAGCGGGGAGGGGGATGGATGGATGTCTGCAGCGCTGTGGGCTGGATGTGTAGTGCCCACAGCGCTGCACAGAGACATCCATCCATCCATGCTCAGCCATCCCTCACTACTAATGCTGTGCAATACTCTGCAATACCCCCACAATACTCTGCAATACCCCCACAATACTCTGCAATGCTGTGCAATACCCTGCAATACCCCCACAATACTCTGCAATACCCCCACAATACTCTGCAATGCTGTGCAATACTCTGCAATGCCCCCACAATACTCTGCAATGCTGTGCAATACTCTGCAATGCTGTGCAATACTCTGCGATACCCCCACAATACTCTGCAATGCTGTGCAATATTCTGCAATGCCCCCACAATACTCTGCAATGCTGTGCAATACTCTGCAATGCCCCCACAATACTCTGCAATGCCCCCACAATACTCTGCAATGCCCCCACAATACTCTGCAATGCTGTGCAATACTCTGCAATGCCCCCACAATACTCTGCAATGCTGTGCAATACTCTGCAATGCCCCCACAATACTCTGCAATGCTGTGCAATACTCTGCAATGCCCCCACAATACTCTGCAATGCCCCCGCCATACTCTGCCATGCCCCCGCCATACTCTGCCATGCCCCCGCCATACCCCGCCATACTCCGCAATACCCCGCCATACTCCGCCATACCCCGCCATACTCCGCCATACCCCGCCATACTCCGCCATACCCCGCCATACCCCGCCATACTCCGCCATACTCCGCCATACCCCGCCATACCCTGCCATGCTGAGCCATGCTAAGCTGTACTCGCCCTCTGTATGTGGCCAGGCTGTGGAAGTCTCACACATGGGGTATCGCCGTACTCAGGAGGAGCAGGAGAATCTATTTTGGGGTGTCATTTTTGGCATGTACATGTTATGTGGTAGAAATATTGTATAAATGGACAACTTTGTGTTAAAAAAAAATAAAGCGTTTTAACCACTTCCCGCCCGCCGGCCGTCATACAACGTCCTTGACTTTGTGCGGAGATATCTGAATGATGGTTGCAGCTACAGGCATCATTCAGATATCAGCTTTTTCAGCCGGCGATTTCCTACACCATGAGAATGATCATAGCATAGTTCTTACGGGAGGCGAGAGGGGACGTCCCCCCTTCCCGCCGCCTTGCGGTGCTTCTACCGACTCACCACTACGATCGAAGCCAGGATATTTTTTTTTTTTTTTTTAAATTTCAGGCTTCCCAGCCTAGAGGTGAGATGTGGGGTCTTATTGACCCCATATCTCACTGTAAAGAGGACCTGTCATGCCATATTCCTATTACAAGGATGTTTATATTCCTTGTAATAGGAATAAAAGTGGTCAAAAATTTTTTTTTTTGGAAAAAAGCATCAAACTAAAATAAATAAAGTAAAATGAACAATAAAAAAAAAAAAAAAATTTTTAAAGCGCCCCTGTCCCTGTGTGCTCGCATGCAGAAGCGAACGCATACGTAAGTCCTGCCCACATATGAAAACGGTGTTCAAACCACACATGTGAGGTATCGCTGCGATCGGTAGAGCGAGAGCAATAATTTTGGCCCTAGACCTCCTCTGTAACTCAAAACATGTAACCAGTTAAAAATTTTAAAGCGTCGCCTATGGGGATTTTTGAGTAGCAAAGTTTGGCGCCATTCCACAAGCGCGTGCAATTTTGAAGGGTGACATGTTGGGTATCTATTTACTCGGCGTAACTTCATCTTTCACATTATGCAAAAACATTGGGCTAACTTTACTGTTTTGGTTTTTGTAAAGCACAAAACTGTTTTTTTCCAAAAAAAACGCGTTAAAAAAATTGCTGCGCAAATACCGTGCGAGATAAAAAGTTGCAATGACCGCCATTGTATTCTCTAGGGTCTTTGCTAAAAAAACATATATAATGTTTTGGGGTTCTAAGTAATTTTCTAGCTAATAAATGATGATTTTTACATGTAGGAGAGAAATGTCAGAATTGGCCTGGGTGCTCCAGAACGCCTGGAGGTGCTCCCCTGCATGTTGGGTCTCTGTATGTGGCCACGCTGTGTAAAAGTGTCACACATGTGGTATCACCATACTCGGGAGTAATAGCAGAATGTGTTTTGTGGTGTAATTTGTGGTATGCATATGCGGTCTGTGAGAAATACCCTGCTAATATGACAATTTTGTGGAAAAAAAAAAAGTAAAAAAAAAACCTTGATTTTGCAAAGAATTGTGGGAAAAAATGACAACTTCAAAAAACTCACCATGCATCTTTCTAAATACCTTGGAATGTCTTCTTTCCAAAAAGGGGTCATTTGGGGGGTATTTGTACTTTTCTGGCATGTTAGGGTCTCAAGAAATGAGATAGGCCGTCAGTACTTCAGGTGTGATCAATTTTCAGATATTCGCACCATAGCTTTTGGACTCTATAACTTTCAAAAAGACCAAATAATATCCACCGATTTGGGTTATTTTTTACCAAAGATATGTAGCGGTATAAATTTTGGCCAAAATATATGAAGAAAAATTACTAATTTGCAAAATATTATAACAGAAATGAAGAAAAATGTATTTTTTTACAGATTTTTTGGTCTTTTTTCTTTTACGGCACAAAAAATAAAGAACCCAGCAGTGATTAAATACCACCAAAAGAAAGCTCTATTTGTGTGAAAAAAAGGACAAAAATTTCATAAAGATACAGTGTTGCATGACTGAGTAATTGTCATTCAAAATGTGAGAGCACCAAAAGCTGAAAATTGGTCTGGTTAGGAAGGGGGTTTAAGTGCCCAGTTGTCAAGTGGTTAATATTCATTGGAGTTAACTATTCTCTGCTGTAAATTTGTTTTTACACCCAGTTCCCAGTCCGCATGATTCAGAGAATATGGTGTTAAAAAGACTACTCTGGAGAGTTTCTATTTTTTTTTTTTTTTGGTAGGATACAGACAAAACGTGCTTTCATAAGATCTGAGGACTCAAGTTGTCATGCTGTTGTTATTGTCAACTTCAATATCCTATACCTGTAACACTGCTACATGTATATATCTGTAATTCGTGTTTCTATTGAAAATTTAAAATATAGAATAAAAAAAAAAAGTAAGAAACTGTAAGTGCTAGGGTGTGAATTTTAACAAAAAGTTTACCTGGGAATGTTTTTTTTTTTTATTGTGCTTGATGTGTTAAACAAAAAAGAAAAAACTTTGAGGGTTTAAAGAACGAAATAGCACTCAGCCGGTATGTACTTTGGGTGGCCATAAGAAGTTAATTTGATTATTTTCCTATGCTACAATGTTTTGCAGTAGCAACACAAAGTAGTACAACAGAAAAATGACTACAAAATAGCAGTATGACTGATTCCCTGGCAATAATATCTAGCAGCACTTAGAGGGTTAAACTGATAGAAGAGACATTTTCTAAAGTAAATTGAAATGAAGTTATGAAAGGATATTAAGTATTTACAAAGCTTTTTTTTTCAGATAAATGCGTGAATGCAAAATCTATACTTGAGAACAGGATAAGCTTGGGGGTATCTTGCTTTGAAAATGATTGAAAGTATCTTTTCTATTAGACGTTAATGTTATTCAAAAACCAACATCAGCTGAAGAGAACCATCAGACACCAAAGGCTGCATTTACATTAACCAGAACTTATTTTCATTCTCACAAGAGTGGGTTTTGTGGGGAAATATTCTTCTGAATATGCTGATCGGAATGGTTTGTTTCTGGTTGTATATCTGCATTTCCACCACCTGAGGGCCTCTTGTGATTGTTTCCACTTTGTTGCCTTTCAAGACAGCAGCCCTTTGATATATGCTTCATTGAAATACTCTTTAGAACATGAGCTTCTTAAGCTACTTGAAGCTTTATTTGCAGAGGTTTTAGTAAAAAGTAAACATTTTTTATAGTTAATAGAGTCTAAGACAAATACAATAGTACAATCAGCTTAAGATCTGCTGTATCTACACTGCAGTGTTCTAAATTGTTCCTTCCAACATCTTTCGTTTTATCCATGGCAGTTCTCTAATGGAAAGTAAAGACTATGAGGCAATTTGTAATATTATTATTATTATTATACAGGATTTATGAGATAGTCTATTACCATTGTAATACTTATTTATTAAATTAAGTTTTACATAGTACTTCCGAGCTGGGGAGATGGCTGAGGCTGAAAAATATTTTAATAATGTTATTTTAAACGTAAAGTGTATTTCCACAATTGCAGCCAAATTGGTATAACCAGTATACAGTGCTACCCTGCCTCTTAATTAAACAACCCTCAAAAAAACAATGTGCTAAACATCCATTTGATAAATATCATACATAAATAAAGTGTAGTCTTGTTTTCATATAAAGGAGAAACAATTGCATAGCTCAGGAGGGTGTCAGTGACAAAGCCAACACTTGCTTAAAGTGTTACTAAAGCCAGTAATATGAAAATAGTTAATCCGACCCCCTCCTCAGTGCCCACAGCTTAAAAATCTTCTTTTTACATTAAAATACTGCCACTATATATCTTTTTGGCTGATCTGTATACCACGGTCACGTGATAAACTGCAAGGTCTGCCTTGTGCTGAGTGTTCAGGTAGGAGGAGATTTCCACTACTCTGCCCTGAATAAAAAAGAGACAAGTTCCCTTTATAACATACTTTTTTAACCCCCTCAATACAGTACACTTACACTCCCTTCCTGCCCAGACCAATTTTCAGCTTTCGGTGCTCTCACAGTTTGAATGACAATTACTCAGTCATGCAACACTGTACCCATATGAAACTTGCGTCCTTTTTTTCACACAAATAGAGTTTTCTTTTGGTGGTATTTAGTCACTAGTGGGTTTTTTATTTTTTGTGCTATAAATAAAAAAAGACCGTAAATTTGGTGAAAAAAATGCCTTTTTCTTTGTTTCTGTCATAAAATTTTGCTTATTAGTAATTTCTCTTCATAAATTTTGTCCAAAATTTATACCGCTACATATCTTTGGTAAAAATAACCCAAATTAGTGTATATTATTTGGTCTTTGTGAAAGTTATAGAGTCTGCAAACTATGGTGCCAATCACTGAAAATTGATCACATCTGATCAGGCCTTCAGTACATCAGATGAATCTCATTTCTTGAGACACTAACAAGTCAGGAAAGTACAAATACCCCCCAAATGACCTCTTTTTAGAAAGTAGACATTACAAGGTATTACGTAAGTAGCATGGTGAGTTTTTTTAAGTTGTAATTTTTTTCCACAATTCTTTGCAAAATTAAGATTTTTTTTTTACAAAATTGTCAAATTATCAGGTTATTTCTCACAGACAGCATATGCATACAACAAATTACACCCCAAAATACATTCTGCTACACATGTGTGAGACTTTTACACAACCTGGCCACATACAGAGGCCCAACATTGAAATAGCACCTTCAGGCGTTCTATGAGCATAAATGACATATCTCATTTCTCAACCACCTATTACACTTTTGAAGGCCCTGGAGCACCAGGACAATGGTATTGCCCACAAAATGACTCCATTTTGGAAAGCAAACACCCCAACATATAATCTGTGAGGCATAATGAGTCTTTTGAATGGTTCATTTTTTTCCAGACGTTTTTGGAAAATGTGGGAAAAAAATGAAAACGCATTTTTTTTTTTTACACAAAGTTGTCAATTTATAAGATATTTCTAACACATAGCATGTATATAGCAAACATTACACCCCAAAATACGTTCTGCTATTCTTCCCGAGAATGGTGATACCACATGTGTGAGACTTTTACACAGCCTGGCCACATACAGAGGCCCAACATTGAAGTAGTACCTTCAGGCGTTCTAGGAGGATAAATTACATGTCTCATTTCATTCCTACCTATCACACTTTTGAAGGTCCTTGAGCACCAAGACAGTGTAATTACCCACAAAATGACCCCATTTTGTAAAGCAAATACCCCAACGTATATTCTATGAGGCATGGGCTGCAAATAAGTACTCGGGTACTCTGATGGGCTGGAGACAGGTACTCAGGTAACTTGATGAGCTGCAGATAGGTACTCGGGTACTCTGATGGGCTTGTGACAGGTACTCAATTACTCTGATGGGCTGGTGACAGGTACTCGGTTACTCTGATGGGCTGGTGACAGGTGCTCGGGTACTCTGATGGGCTGGTGACAGGTACTCGGGTACACCGATGGCCTGGTGACAGGTACTCGGGTACTCTGATGGGCTACAGATAGGTACTCAGGTACTCTGATGGGCTGGTGACTGGTATTCGGGTACTCATATGAACTGTGACAGGTACTCAATACTCTTATGAACTGTGACAGGTACTCGGGTACTCATATGGACTGTAACAGGTACTCGGGTACTCAGATGAACTGTGACAGGTGCTTAGGTACTCATATGGACTGTGACAGGTACTCGGGTACTCAGATGAACTGTGGCAGGTACTCGGGTTCTCAGATGGACTGTGACAGGTACTCGGGTACTCTGATGGGCTAGTGACAGGTACTCGGGTACTCTGATGGACTGTGACAGGTACTCAGGTACTCTGATGGCCTGGTGACAGGTACTCTGGTACTCAGATGAACCGTGACAGGTACTCATATGGACTGACAGGTACTCAGATGTACGGTGACAGGTACTTTGATGGGTGGTGACAGGTTCACTTTATTGGGGGGGCGCAATCAGTGTGTGATTGGTGTGCACTGTAAGCGGTAACGAGATGTTACTGCAATCTCCTTCTCACACACGATCGGTGTGTGAGGAGGAGAACCCGGTAATATCTTGTTACCACGGTTTGTTGACATTTAGTGATCGGCTGTGAAAGGATCACAGCCGATCACATGGTAAACAGCCACCGGCCAATGGCTTTTTACCAGCGTCGGTGACGAGCAGTGTTCCCGGGAACATGCCGCCACTGACGTGCTCGAGATCGCGCGCATGTGCCATGCAAAGTGGGGCGGTACCACCTGCGATCGCCCATGACTTCATCACGGCCGATCACGTGGTAAACAGCCATGCCCAATGGCTGTTCACCCCCCTCAGTGGCGAGCGGTGTCTCCGTGACACGCCGCCACCGAGGGAACAGGGATGAGCGTACACGATTGCGTGCATTCCCTGTTTAAATGGAGGGCTGTCATATGACGCCCTCCCAGAACGAGAGCCGCGCCGCCTGGCCGTCATATGACAGCCGGCGAGCGGCAAGCGGTTAAAGTCAGGAATTAAAGAACAAAAAAATTTTGTGGAATTGTCCAGCATACGACTGCTTATGATATAAAATTGAAGGCAGGCTGTCTGCATGAGCAGTGGCATCACTGTTTCAAAGCAGAACTCTAACAAGATACAAATAAATAGTCCATTAAAAAATAAACAAATAAAACCATCTTTTTTGTGCAATATTCAGCTTCAATCTAGATATTTCCTATGAAGTAATTGTTTTTTGTCACTAGATGTCCTCAGTCTGATAGCCAGCATCATTCAACCCACTTCCTCTGAGCTCAGGTCATCCTGAACCTACCGTCAGCCTGTTACTGGACAGTGAAAAATGAAGCAGTACAGTGATGAGCTCGTCTTTCTGCCATTCTGATTTCTCCTCCTATCGGTATGATATGTGTCAACTCATGAACCTATTGGCTTCTTGTGCTGCTTTTTCCTCTCATGCTCCATCGCTGTACAGCTGATACCAGGTCAAATTCAGATGTTTGCACTGCTTGTATTTAAAAATGTATATTTATATTAATCAAATAAAAAAAACATCAAATCAGCAGGTGCAGTCCATCAGAGCCCATACACTATTAATATATTGTATGACCAAAAAATACATATGTAAGGTGCACACTCTCTAAACAGTGTTTCAGTAATTGATAGTGATTGATAATTTGATTGATAGTTCCAATGTTTAAATGATGTTAAAAATACTGCCCATACTGCTAGAATGGACAAAAGATCTGCAGATCACTCTTTCCAGAGGAGGAGAAGGAAGATACAATAATTTATTTTGCACATTCTACTTCTTCCAGTGAAATAATCAGGAGACAAACTACAAGCTAATGGCAAAGTGGTACACAGTCCCCATCCTTCTACATTGATTCTTTCAGACCATTCCTTCAGTATGCTGGTGTTGTGAGGCAGAGGCAGACACTATATTACATATATTTTGGACATGTCCATGGGTCACTAATTTCTGGTCAAAAGTCGTAGACATGACATAAACATTTATGGACTTCATTGTCCCTTGGGATCCTGCCTTCTTCCTGCTACACCACAACCACCACTAGACTGTAACGGTTGAAGGCAGGGAGGAGGCCTTTCGTGTGGTTTTACTGGAATACATTTTTTCACTCAAAATATTTTAATATCAAAACTCTTGCTAACCTTAAACTATAAGTTAAAAAAAGCCCTAGTGTATTTTCAGTGTTAGATCTGACATTGTGGGGCGTTAAATGTCCCAACATCCCTTTTACTTCTCTTAACTTTTCCTTTCTTCATCTCTCTAGGCTCCAAGATTCCAGCTTTTCTCCTCTTTGCTTTCCATTATGTCCCTTTTACCACTTTCCTAACTTGTTTAGTTTTTGATAATTATTGTTGATGTTGACTCTCCCCAATCAGAGAGACCTTCTTCATCTCCTAATCGTTGTTTTTATACTTATTGAAAAATTGTGTAATTGCTGAGATGCTGACAAAATAGCCATTTTTTTATGATACTCCAAGGGCATTACTTGTATGTAAGAGTTACTTATCTTCTGGTATCAAATAAATTGTTTATCTCATATATCACCACCAAGGATGAGTCGAACACCCCCCAGTTTGGTTCGCATTAGAACTTGCGCACATAAAAAATTCGGAAAATTAAAGTCTATGGGACACGAACATGAAAAATCAAAAGTGCTCACTTTAAAGGCTTATACGCAAAATAAATCAGGATAAGGATGAATAGGAAAGCCACCACCAGCACCCAAAACTACTGACTCTTACCATCAGTGTGTAGGGTACACACATTAAATGTATAGGTTATGGCCCGTTTTTTTGGCAAATTTTTTTGCCGGCAAATTTAAATTTTTTTTCAATTCAGTTTTCTGTGGGAACCCCGCTGACAGCTGATGATTCATTGGTTGCTAAGGATGCGGCGGCCAGCTTCCCGGCCCCCTGCTTAGCAACCAGCTATATACAGTGGTAAAAAAAGAACTGCAAAACACATCAAAAATCACAAACGCACCACTTGTGTTTCTGGTGCAAATCCAATGAAATCTATTAGCCGTAAATCGCGGGGAAAAAAAGTCCCCAAACCTTTCCAAAAACGCACCGGCAAAAAAACACATAGATGTGAACTAGTACTATAGGAAACCATGTTAAATGGACTCTAGTGCATTTATGCAAACTGCAAAACGCACTAAAAAACGCATAGGTATGGACATAGAGTAACTCAGAGTTTTATTGATATGTAAATCAAAGTGATGACATAATTTAAAGCATTCTTACAAGTAAAAACAAATATTTAACCCCTTATTAAAGAGTCGCTGTCACAATATTAAAAAATGCGGGTTGTTGGCTCAAACTTGTCTTGCATACACACGGTCACACAAATGTCAGAAATTAAGAACGCCAAGAACGCGGTGACGTACAACACGTACGACGAGCCGAGAAAAATTAAGTTCAATAGCCAGTGCGGCTCTTATGCTTGATTCCGAGCATGCATGGAATTTTGTGCGTCGGAATTGTCTACACACACTCGGAATTTCCGACAACGGATTTTGTTGTGGGAAAATTTGAGATCCAGCTCTCAAATTTTTGTTGTCAAAAATTCCGACAGCAAATGTTCGATGGAGCCTACACACGGTTGAAATTTCCGACAACAAGCTTACATTGAACATTTGTTGTCAGAAATTCCGACCGTGAGTACGTGGCATTACAGTGTTAATTATATATATGACCTTACTGCATCACTACTTCCCAGCTTCACCCTCCTGTGGAAAATTTTTGGACTTGGGATACATACTTGCACTACATACGGCACATTAGTGCCTGGAGTTGCTATCCCCGGTGGTCATAGGAAAAACTTGCTTTCCCCCTCTTGCTGCACTCGCAGAGCCCCCATTTTTGCTCAACCATCCCCTACACTGTGGGAATATTCCTTATCCTGTTTTAACAGTGATTTCACAGTGATTTCACTTCACCATAGTGTCAGGTGCTTTATTACCCCAGGGATATTATGTTGACATATGTATGTGTGGATTTTTATGATGCAGCTGCATCTTGACCAGACAACGTTGTCTTTTTTAATTCATTTTTTACTGATGTGTTGGTGATGGGATATTTATCCGGTGTTTTTTGTATTACCATTTGATATTTTTGTGTAATAAAGTTCCCTTATCTATAAGCTGCATGGTCCCTAGTAATTACTGCAGGTGAGGCTCTCATTTCACTTTTTCCTTTTGTTTGAATTGCTAGAACATTTGACTACTCCATGAAGAGTGACTTGAATATCTGTGCCTGCAAAGCTACTCCACCACCCCCTCACTACCCTAAACAACCTTTTAAGTAGCAGGCTGGGAAGGGGGGAAGGGGAATGCTATAGAATGTCACTTGAGCAACAGCAGGGGCTGCTGACATCACATCTATTTTAGATCCACCCACAGACTGCACAGTTTTCTGTAAAGTAAACAAGGAATATCACGTGACCATGGTATATGATGGTTCCAAAAAGGTATTTTACAATATTTTAATAAGGCGGGCTATTGATAGTTTGTATGCATATTTTTGTTTTTTCTTTTCCTATGTCAGCATTGCTTAAAAGCTCCAGAGGTTTGACAAAGGGGGCCACACCCCAAAATGCATAACCACGTCATCATGATCACACATGACATCATCACGGCTATTTTGTGGGCCTGCCACAATTCCCTGGCGTCCATAGTGGTTCTTATCCATGGTGTTCCCCTGGTCAACTTCCTGGTTCTAAGCACTTGCAGGGGCTTGTTCACCAATGATCACCTGGAAGGTTGCCACCTGCTGGAGACCTATTGATACACTTTTTTAAATGTATTTTAAACTTACCGTATATACTCGAGTATAAGTCGAATTTTTCAGCCCATTTTTTGGGCTGAAAAAAGCCACCTCGACTTATACTCGAGTCAGTGAACAAAAATGCAAGAAGTGGAGGAGAAAAGGGGGCGGGGTCATGCCGCTGGGTGACGCTCATGTGTTTCTCCTCCCATAATGCTGTCATAATAATGCAGGCTGTATATAATGGACACTGGCAGGCCGTATATAATGGACACTGGCAGGCCGTATATAATGGACACTGGCAGGCCGTATACAATGGACACTGGCAGGCTGTATATAATGGACACTGGCAGGCTGTATATAATGGGCACTGGCAGGCTGTATATAATGGGCACTGGCAGGCTGCATTTCATGGGCACTGGTAGATTATGTTTAATCACCGCCGCTGTGTCCCCTGTGTTACACCTCCCTCCAATGCTGTATCAGATCGCCAGCAATGTCCCGCCTCCTCTTGTGACAGATGGCACAGTGTTCCAATGCTAGGAATCACTTTGCCGTATGTGATAGGAGACGGGACATCGCTACCGCGGCTGCACGGTGATCTGACAACAGCGGGATCTCACATGCGGTGAGTGAACTGCTCCACTACAATAAATGTATGACATGTGCAGAAATATACATGTGCAGAAACCAAATACTGGTATATGTTATACCAGATAATGTGTGGTTCCTACCTGTATCAACCATAGCTCTGGTTCCAAAAACACATTATCAACAGGAGTATTATGGCCACGCATAATTTTTTACCCCAAGTGTTATTTTATCTTTTACCTATTACCTATTATTTTTAACCTCAAGTGTTATCTTTCTTTCAAAGTGGCACCGGTATTTACGGTAGATGGTTGAGACAAACTGTTTGACATTTACAATGGCTCCCGTATATATACAGCAATGGGCACTGGCAGCTATATACCGGTATAATGGACACTGGCAGGCTGTATATAATGGACAATGGCAGGCTGTATATAATGGACACTGGCAAGCCGTATATAATGGACACTGGCAGGCCGTATATAATGGACACTGGCAGGCCGTATATAATGGACACTGGCAGGCCGTATATAATGGACACTGGCAGGCCGTATATATAATAGACACTGGCAGGCCGTATATATAATGGACACTGGCAGGCCATATATAATGGACACTTACAGGTCGTATATAATGGACACTGGCAGGCCGTATATAATGGACACTGGCAGGCTGTATATAATGGACACTGGCAGGCTGTATATAATGGACACTGACAGGCTGTATATAATGGACACTGGCAGGCCGTATATAATGGACACTGGCAGGCTGTATATAATGGAAACTGGCAGACCGTATATAATGGACACTGGCAGGCTGTATATAATGGACACTGGCAGGCTGTATATAATGGGAACTGGCAGGCTGTATATAATGGGCACTGGCAGGCTGTATATAATGGACACTGGCAGGCTGCATTTCATGGGCACTGGTAGAATATATATTATGAGCCCCAACACAGGCTGCTCTATGCAAACAGTCGTGTCATCACATTCTGTAATATCATCAGCCTGCATTAGGCCTCAAACTATACAAGTCTTTTTTTTTTTATCCTGTTAGAAATGGATCCCAATACTTCTACCGGTAATCCTGGACCAAAACAAAAACGCAGTTCATACGAAGCTGGTTTCAAACTTATGGTTGTGTCAAGAGCAGAAGAAAACAATAACTGTACTCCAAGTAGGGAATTTTGTGTTAGTGAAAAACTAGTGAGGGACTGACGGAAAATGAAAGCTGACTTGGAAAAGATTCCAAAGGATAAAAAAGCTTGATGTGGTTTACCAACTTCATATGGGGCTCTAGAGACTGAATTGCATAAATGGGTTATGGAGTGTTGTCAAAATGGTTACTGTGTAACACGCATGGGAATTCGCTTACGTGCCCTTTAAATGGCTAAAGATGACAAATTAAAAGCACCAGGCATTGAAAATGTTGTCAGCAGGATTGTGTACCCGCTTCATGAATAGGTTTGGCCTATGTTTGCGGCAAAAAACAAAGATTTCACAGAAGTTGCCAAAAGACCTTGATGAAAAAGTGATGTCATTCAATTCATTCATCATAAAACAAAGAAGGATCCATAACTATGACCTGGGAGATATTGGCAATATGGATGAAACACCTATGACCTTTGATCTTCCAAGCAACAGAACTGTGGCAAGTTTGGGAGCCAAAACTATTTTTCTCAGAACCACAGGAAATGAAAAAAACATTTCACAGTTGTTCTGTCATGTTTGGCTAATGGAACCAAGCTGCGGCCTGTCATTATTTTTAAAAGAAAGACCTTGCCTAAAAAGGTCAAATTCCCACCACGAATTACAGTGCGCGCACATATTAAAGGCTGGATGAAGACGGAACAAAAAAATGGCTGGAAGAAATTTGGAACGGACGACCAGGAGCAGCCTTAAAGAAAAAAACATCATTGCTAGTTTGGGATATGTTCAGAGCCCACACATCTGATGACATAAAAAAATTGGCAAAATCTTCTTAAGTTACTTTGGCTGTTATTCCAGGTGGGCTTACATCTGTATTGCAGCCGCTAGATGTGTGTTTAAATAAACCTTTCAAAGACTGTGTGCGAAAGATGTGGCATGAATGGATGTCCTCTGGTCAAGCCTGACTGACAAAAGGTGGAAATCTGATGAAGCCCGACATAGAATTGATAGCAACGTGGTTTTGTGATGCATGGGAAGAGATTCCGGAGGACATGGTGCAACGCGCCTTCAAGAAATGTGGCATTAATGATGCCCCGTACACACGGTCGGATTTTCCGATGGACAATGTCCGATCGGAGCGTGTTGTCGGAAATTCCGACCGTGTGTGGGCTCCATCGGACATTTTCCATCGGATTTTCCGACACACAAAGCTTGAGAGCAGGCTATAAAATTTTCCGACAACAAAATCCGTTTTCGGAATTTCCGATCGTGTGTGCACAAATCCGACGCACAAAGTGCCACGCATGCTCAGAATAAATAAAGAGATGAAAGCTATTGGCTACTGCCCCGTTTAGAGTCCCGACATACGTGTTTTACGTCACCACGTTCAGAACGATCGGATTTTCCGACAACTTTGTGTGACTGTGTGTATGCAAGACAAGTTTGAGCCAACATCCGTCGGAAAAAATCCTAGGATTTTGTTGTCGGAATGTCCGATCAATGTCCGACCGTGTGTACGGGGCATAATGCTATGGATGGCAGTGAAGACAGCGCTTTGTTTGAGAACTACAGCAGTGACAGTGATGACTGCGAACTTAGTGATGATGACAATGTCTATGCTGACAACCTCACACCAGCTAATGCTGAAGTTCTGTTTGGACAAACAGATGATGAGGAGGAATCCAGTTTTGAAGGATTTTAACTCTTGTGTTTTAGCTTCGTTGCTGATTGAGCTAAGGTTTTTGTACTTTTAAAGTTATTGTTGATACCATATAGTTTTTATTGACCCTCTTTTCCACTTACAGAGCTAGTTTACTGTTTTTCTTTGAAATAAATATTCAAAAACATTATTGGTATCTATTTTTATTTTTGAAATTTACCGGTAGTTGCTGCATTTCCCACCCTAGTCTTATACTCGAGTCAATACGTTTTTCCCATTTTTTTTTGTGGTAAATTAGGGCCTCGACTAATACTCGGATCGACTTATGCCCCGTACACACGGTCGGACATTCCGACAACAAAATCCTAGGATTTTTTCCGACGGTTGTTGGCTCAAACTTGTCTTGCATACACACAGTCACACAAAGTTGTCGGAAAATCCGATCGTTCTGAACGAGGTGACGTAAAACACATATGCTGGGACTCTAAACGGGGCAGTAGCCAATAGCTTTCATCTCTTTATTTATTCTGAGCATGCGTGGCACTTTGTGCGTCGGATTTGTGTACACACGAACGGATTTTGTTGTCGGAAAATTTTATCGCCTGCTCTCAAACTTTGTGTGTCAAAAAATCCGATGGAAAATGTGTGATGGAGCCTACACACGGTCGGAATTTCCGACAACAAGGTCCTATCACACATTTTCCGTCGGAAAATCCGACCGTGTGTATGGGGCATTATACTCGAGTATATACGGTAACTGCATATTTATTGTTTTTTTAATTTTACCAATATGTTTTAATAAATTCCACACTTAGGTAGTGGCACTTTTCTATCCTCCTTTTTTCTGTTTAAACAGGATATTATCTTTGTGTATAGGAAGGTAGTTGTCCTCATCTGTGCTCTTCAAGTCAAGTTGGGCATCACATAAATCCCCCTACCCTATCAAAGTTTTTACCCCTAATAAAACAACAAAAACAAAGCAGTCATTGAGAAAAGACAGCTGGCAACTACAGTACATAGTCCTCAAGTATTTTATTTTGCCATACCAGTGAGTACACAGACAGTGGCATACACGTTTCGGCGATAAGCCTTGTTCACAGCAGACATGTGAATAATAAAATAAACATATATATATATATATATATATATATATATATATATATATATATATATATATATATACAAAAACATCAAGAATGGTTTCTGCCCCTCCCTCAATTACACACATTTGATTGAGCAATCAGTGATTAATCACAAAATGTCAGCAGGTGTAATGCTGACAGGAGGGTAGGAAGTAATACCTAATACAACACCTAGTGAAATAAATTAGAATAAACCCATGTTGATATATGTAATAGAGAAGAGAAATACATCCATAGAAAAATATTTAAAAAATACTGTATATGCAAAGTAATATAGAAATACACATACATCAAAAAATGAAGGGGAAAACTATGTAAGAAACAGGTCTACATTGTAACGGTGATTCATTCCCTTGGGTATTCTCGTTTGAAAATTGAATATCCACCAAAACTCACGTAACAAAAGTTGGCGGTGTGTATCCCCACCACCAGAAAACATTTTAACTCTTTCCAAACCTATAAACGAAAAAGATGACATATTCCCATCATACTTAAAATGTTTGGATACGTTAGATAGATTTTTGTCACTGTTATAAGATGCCCCATGGAAATGTTCATTAACTCTTGCTCTTAATGGTCTAGAAGTACAGGCTACATATTGTTTATTGCATTTGCTGCACTCGACAGCATAGACCACGTTGTCCGTGCCACAATTTATATAATCACAGATGGAAAATTCTCGTCCAGTGGCACACAAAACAACTGTCCTATGCTGTCCTGATTGTCTAGGACATGTGAGTAGCTTGGGCATGTGATGAAAAATGTGAATCTTATGAAAGTCAACCATGAGAAACTCTGCTACCTTGGTGTTTAACACTCCCATCTCCACACATGTGTTAAGCAGGTGGGATAATTGTTGCTTTAAAAGAGGTGTGGGATTGGCATCAAGGACCTGAAATGTGGTGTTATCCTGCAGTTGACGTATTGCCTCTGCTCTACAGTCACTGGAATTAACCACTCTTCTAATGCTTGTGAAGCCTGGTCCATCCCTGTTTCAAAGTTCACTAACCCAGATGGAACTGAGGCCTTCCCTGAGAAGAACCATAGCATCTAATATCAATAATTGATGGGGACAGACCCATTCTTGACAAAGTTCTCCACTCATTTTTCTACATCAAGGAAGAAGGAAGCAGGAGGCATCCCTGAAGTAAATACAGGAGTGAAGGCGTTCGCTTTGGTCTCTACCACAGTCTGACTTGGGCTCTTATTATTAGCTGATATTTGTAGCTTTATTAAGCAGGCTTCAACATCTTCTGTTAGGTGGATACTGTCTCCCAGGAAGTGGGTAGGAATGTCTCTTCTCTTTTCTGTTCCAATAATTTTTATTGTGAAAAAGGGTTTTTAAGCAAACAACGAGGTACACAATAATCTGAATGCATATTAAACAATGGTGTTACATTGGAAATTGTCATCCTTTCGCTTTTCTAATAGCACACAGGTTACGAGCAGAAGCTGGATCCACCTTCATGCATAGCACAAACACTCTTTGCTCTGGAATTACCGTAGTGTCTTAATTGTTTGGTGAATCTGCTCATTAGTCCATTCATCTCTCAGCACATCAAGCACTACACACAGTTCTGGTTGACCATTTTGATCTTGGCACCATTTGACAGCTGCAGCAGGGTCCATGTTGACTTCCATGATTTTATTTAGGTTACTGGCACTCAGAACAGAGGAATCCTCGAATGATAACCCACATGAAGTGCTACCCCTGTAGGAGCCACTGGATAGGATTGGTCCTCTGTTCTTTGCCTCTACCTTCTCAGGAACCTAAGCCCCTCTGGCACACCAGGTTGAGTGTACATACTGTACATACAATATCACAGGAAATCACTTAAAGCAATACTTAGTACCCAATAGTAATGATATAACAAGGAAAACAGGCACCACATCAGGTAGTAAAGGCAAACATAATATATTGTCACTGAATTTGGTTGGCAACAAGGCAAGAATACAATGGATTTACAATGGTAATAACACAATTTAGCATACAAAGTGATTAACAGTAAGGACTAGGCATAAGATGACATATGGCGTCCAGATCAGCATAAACAGTAGCAAGGCCACCTCAAGTACAGCAGTGAGCAGCAGTAAAGATTAATTTACTGAGTGGTGGATCTATACTGCCAGAGTGCAATCATGGCAGTGATGCTAGTCCTAGACCAAATGAGTATGCACTGTTCAAAAGAAAAGAAGGATGGTAGTGAAGGAGGCAGGGGAATATGGGAGGGGCATGTTCTTTTGCCGGCTATCCTTGGGGCCTTTTAAGAGCATTGGTGCACTTAAAAACAATCCTAGTTAACCTTCATGCAATATAAGTACAGTATAGGTACGGTATAGACTTGACACAGGTGCAAGGTAGATGTGTTTTAGATGCAGGAAAGGTTTGTTATAATGCAGTATAGAGTTAGTATAGATGCAGTCTAGGTTTGGAATTAATGCAGTATGGGTGCTATATAGAGTAATCTTGGTGTCCTGCTGTGAGTGGCTCAGTCCTTGCTAGCAGTATCAGTAATTGGGAATAGCCCTCTCACCAGCCCTCCTAGATGCTGCAATGACCCCTCACTGTAGAAGGGAGGCCCCCTTGGTGTCTCCCTCCAGTGATCAGTGGTGGGAAGCAGAGGGTGAGTGGACTCTCTAGTCTCCTTGTGGCAGGGGTATGGGTGTTGTGGGAAGTGCTGTGCTACCCCTGGTTGTCCTCACTCCCTGTCTCTGCTTCAGATCTGGACTGGTATGATCTCCAGCCTGCAGGCGAATAGTCAGACAGAGGTGCTCTCTCGCTAACTCCCTTGGTGGAGGAAGAACAGACTACAAATCCCAGGATTCTCAGTACTCTCCATAGAAGTCCACAGGCTTGCTTTGCTTTAGCTCTCCCCCTGCTGGCCAGAAGAAGATGGTGCAGCATAACATCAGTATCTCAGTAAAGGGAGAGAAAAATAAAAGGGCAATCTCTCCATCCCCATATTGCTGTAGTTCAGCACCTGACTATTGTCCCAGTTGACACTGCCAGGTCTCACAGAGAGAGTTCACTGGGGAAGGGGGGGGGATATTAACATTTTGCTATGGGTACGCAATTGGCAATGTGTATTGTGCCAGAAATTCTCCCATGCTTCACAAGATGATCTGAAATTTGTGTGTTCAGTGAAGTGAGGCTTAGCTGAATATGTGTGTAGTTGAACATACTAGCACATAAGAAACCTCAAATATTGCAGTTGTGAAAATCCCAATCTATTTTAAATATCTAAAATGTTCAATCAATGTAAACATATGCAAAACCATTATGCCGCGTACACACGGTCGGACTTTCCGGCATACTTGGTCCGGCGGACCAGAGTGTGCCGGACAATCCGCCCGTGTGTGGGCGGCGGCGGACTTTTCCGGCGGACTTCTTCCCAAAAGCCCGCCGGACCTAGATTTCAAACATGTTTGAAATCTTTCCGTCGGACTCAGTTTCGGGCGGAAAGTCCGCTCGTGTGTGTGCTGGTCCGACGGAAAGCCCGCTCGTGTGTAGGCTGGTCCGACAGACCAAATGCGACACGAGGGGATGGTATTGCATCTCGCGCTCGCTGCAATAGGAAAAACAAATCTTCCTATTGCGGCGAGCGCGGGGCATACCAGGCCCTTAGGTCTGGTATGGATTATAAAGGGGAACCCCGCTACGCCGAAAAAACGGCGTGGGGTCCCCCTAAAATCCATACCAGACCCCGATCCGAGCACGCAGCCTGGCCGGTCAGGAAAGGGGGTGGGGACGAGCGAGCGCCCCCCCCCCTCCTGAACCGTACCAGGCCGCATGCCCTCAACATGGGGGGTGGGTGCTTTGGGGGAGGGGGGCGCCCTGCGCCCCCCCCCCAAAGCACCTTGTCCCCATGTTGATGAGGACAAGGGCCTCTTCCCGACAACCCTGGCCGTTGGTTGTCGGGGTCTGCGGGCGGGGGCTTATCGGAATCTGGGAGCCCCCTTTAATAAGGGGGCCCCCAGATCCCGGCCCCCCACCCTATGTAAATGAGTATGGGGTACATGGTACCCCTACCCATTTACCTAGGAAAAAAGTGTAAGTAATAAAACACACTACACAGGTTTTTAAAATATTTTATTAAACAGCTCCGGGGGGGGGGATCTTCCTCCGGCTTCGGGGGTCTTCTTCCGGCTTCGGGGGTCCCTCCGCTTCATCTTCTCCCGGCGTCCGGTTGGTTCTTCTCCGCTCTCCGGCCTCTTCTCCCGGTGTCGCAGGTCTTCGGCCGGCCCCTCCGCTCTCTTCATGTAGCTCTATTGCGAGCGGAGGTCCGGACTTCTGGGCTTCTTGGCTTCTTGGCTTGGCTTGGCTTCTCTTCTCTTCCCCCAGATGTTGACACGACGCTCTCTCCGGCTGGACTGGTTTCTGAGGGCTGCGTTGTGACTTATATAGGCGGAGACCCCGCCCCCATATGATGTCACAGTCCCTGGGCATGCTGGGACTGTGACGTTTTAGGGGGCGTGGTCGGGGGGCGTGGTCGACCACGCCCCCTAAAACGTCACAGTCCCAGCATGCCCAGGGACTGTGACATCATATGGGGGCGGGGTCTCCGCCTATATAAGTCACAACGCAGCCCTCAGAAACCAGTCCAGCCGGAGAGAGCGTCGTGTCAACATCTGGGGGAAGAGAAGAGAAGCCAAGCCAAGCCAAGAAGCCAAGAAGCCAAGAAGCCAAGAAGCCCAGAAGTCCGGACCTCCGCTCGCAATAGAGCTACATGAAGAGAGCGGAGGGGCCGGCCGAAGACCTGCGACACCGGGAGAAGAGGCCGGAGAGCGGAGAAGAACCAACCGGACGCCGGGAGAAGATGAAGCGGAGGGACCCCCGAAGCCGGAAGAAGACCCCCGAAGCCGGAGGAAGATCCCCCCCCCGGAGCTGTTTAATAAAATATTTTAAAAACCTGTGTAGTGTGTTTTATTACTTACACTTTTTTCCTAGGTAAATGGGTAGGGGTACCATGTACCCCATACTCATTTACATAGGGTGGGGGGCCGGGATCTGGGGGCCCCCTTATTAAAGGGGGCTCCCAGATTCCGATAAGCCCCCGCCCGCAGACCCCGACAACCAACGGCCAGGGTTGTCGGGAAGAGGCCCTTGTCCTCATCAACATGGGGACAAGGTGCTTTGGGGGGGGGGGCGCAGGGCGCCCCCCTCCCCCAAAGCACCCACCCCCCATGTTGAGGGCATGCGGCCTGGTACGGTTCAGGAGGGGGGGGGGGCGCTCGCTCGTCCCCACCCCCTTTCCTGACCGGCCAGGCTGCGTGCTCGGATCGGGGTCTGGTATGGATTTTAGGGGAACCCCACGCCGTTTTTTCGGCGTAGCGGGGTTCCCCTTTATAATCCATACCAGACCTAAGGGCCTGGTATGCCCCGCGACGGGGCTCGCAAGGTGTCAATCTAGCCGATAAAAGCGGCAAGATTGACATCCTTTTCTAGTCCCGTCGCACCTGAGTCACGTTCAAAATGAACGGACTTGTCCGTGTGTGGGCAAGTCCGTTCATTCTGAAAGTCCGCCGGAACTCCGGCGAAAGTCCGTCGGAAAGACGGGCGGACTTAGCCCGCCGGAAAATCCCGGCGTGTGTGGGCAAGTCCGTTCGTTTTAAAGTCCGGCGCACCTGGCGGACAAAGTCCGTCGGAAAGTGTGCCGGACCAAGTAGGATAGAAAGTCCGCTCGTGTGTACGCGGCATTAGCTTAAATTTTAATTGTATATACAATGCAAAGGCATCAAAAAAATAATTATGCCGATTAACTCTACACATAGAAACTGTGGTACAAAACTAAGGCTGGGTTCACACTATTGCGAATTTGATGCAGGTTTCTCCATTTCAGGTCCGAATTGAGACAAAAATTTGGACTGAAATCAGACCTGAAACCGCAGGGACACACCGGACCCCCTGCTGTGAGCCGCTCCATGCTTCAGTGTGAACCCAGCCTAAAGGAGGCAAGTAATCAATGCCTTGGTAAAAAATGCCTTCTTTTCAAAAATACTGGTATTCTGAAGAAATGTCAAAAGATACAATACAAATCTGAAGCATGCGGCTAGGGTTTTTGATTGATTTGCAAGGCTGCAATATACTGTTCTTTTATAATATAACTTTAAACGGAGCCAGTGGGACTCACATAACCAACAAATTCTTATTGGTTGCTACTTTCACCATTTCTTCTATTTGATAGAAATTCTTTATACTGTTGTAGTGTCAACATACTGATGTTTATGTAACTGCATTTCATTATTTTACTATTGGATAGAGATGAAAAGTGTTTACTCATCTATATCATAGTGTAATATCCACTCTGATGAACACTTAATTAAATTGGGTCAGCTTATTTTCAGATGGGGTTCTATTGAACAGTCATCCTTGTCATAACAGCAAGTTACAGCCATTTTCCACAGGAGGAGGTGGAAGTCATTGCCAGAAAAGCCAATGAGAACTGAAAAAAATGGTTATGATTCCAACATGGAATGAAATACTACAACTACAAGCCAAGTCACTGTGCTCTGGAGACAAGTAGGAGCACCTGGTGACAATTAATGTTGTTACATGCTGCTCCAAACAAGTAACCCAATGTGTTAAAGGGTTAAGTACAATCTTTAAGTCAATGTTTTTTAGATATAATGCACTTATAAAACTACAAACGTAGTGCTACACACTAGTTCCATGCGACCATAGGAGCCCATATTTCATGAATGTGCAGAAAACTGTAATACATATAAATAAATAAAAAAAAAACAATAAGCAATTTCATCAAATACACAATTAATAATCACAGTCCATTAATTTTCATCTGCCAGTTATAAAACAACAAACTGTTCTGTTAAACACGTTAAATGCACACGTGGTGCTGCAATAGTATTAGCCACAATCCACTTATACTCAGTAGTGCTTTTTCCATCAATCCTAGGGTAATGCCAGTGAACAGACCCACTCACCAGGTAAAAAGACTCCTTAATTAAAAGAAGGTCTAAAGCCTTGTACACAAGATCGGATTTTCCGCAGATAAAACCTCAGACTTTTGTCTGAAGGGCGTTGACCAGGAACTTGTCTTGCATACAAACGACAAGGAATTGTCGGCCAACAAACACAAATGTAGTGACGTACTAGACGTACTACGAGCCGATAAAGTTCAATTGTCATGCGTCACCCTTTGGGCTCCTTCTGCTAACTTCATGTTAGTAGAAGTTTGGTGAGCGTTGATTTGAGCTTTTCATTTTGCGCCTTTCATTTTGCACTTTTCAGTTCGTTTCTGAACGGCCGTTCGTCAACCAGCCATGTTGCGGAATTGGAGGAGATAATGTGTTATTTATTATTGGCCTTGGAGTTATTGCTTTGACCCATGTCCAGTCCAGGAACAGGAGGAAGAGGATTTCTTGGACCAAAAGTTGGTTGCTTTATTAATCGTGACCAATTATATCTTTGCTGCGGGAGCTCCAGGAGAATAATCCGGAGGATTTTCGGAATTATCTCCAGATGACGGACCCCTGCTTTCACCAACTCTTGGCATTGTTGACCCCCTACCTTAAGAAGCAGGACACATGCATGAGGCTTTTATTTTATTTTTTGGTTGAATAATGATTTGATATGGTATATGTTCTATATTTTTGGATGCATAGAATGCACTTTTTGGTTAAATGGCAGATAGCATAGTCTAATTTTCTTTATTTTCTTTTTTAATGCACAATAAAAAAATTGTGTAGAATAATACTTGGCTATGTGTTTTACTTCAAATGACAGTTTGGGAGTAGGCAGTTACATTTTAAAAAATACAATGTAAAATTAACAAGGGACACCAACATAGTTGTATCTTTGATATAAAAACTACCGGTAGTAACTTGACCAAAAAAAAAAAAATAATATTATTCTTGATATCACTAGAAAAAAAAAGCCTTTTTAAATACGTTTGGCAGAACTCCATCAGTATCACCAGCAAAGCAGCTTCATTATTATTCCATTAAAGAAGAAGAGAATGTGCGCTGCATTTCGAGATTTCATAATTTGCTGCATCTCGAATGTGAATTCTCCATTATGAACGCTAGTTTTACAAGACCGACCGCTTCCGGCTCGTCCTTGTTTCCGAGTATGCATGTTTGTACTTTCGACTTTTGTCCGACGGACTTGTGTACACACATTCAGAAAATCCAACAACAGACCATTGTCCGCGGAAAATTTATAAACTTGCCATCCAACATTTGTCCACAGAAAGTTGGCCAACACTTGTCAGATGGAGCGTACAAACGATTGGATTTTCGGCCAACAGCCTGTCATCACACAGTTTCTGTTGGAAAATCCGATCGTGTGTACGAGGCTTAAAGGAAAGTTGTACAAGAAAATTTTATAATGTATAGCCTCGTACACACAATTGGATTTTTGGCAGGGAATTGCCTAAAATCCGACTGTTAGTACGCTCTTTCAGACAATTGTTGTCCAACTTTCCACCAACAAATGTTGGATGGTAGGCTAGTAAATTTTCGGCGTTGTCAGATTTTCATATCGTGTGTACACAAGTCCATTGCATAAAAGTCCAAAGTACAAACACGCATGCTCGGAACCAATGCTCACCAAATATGACATTAGCAGAAGGTGCCCAAAGGGTGGCGCTCAAGAGCTGAAATTCCTCGTAGTATGTCACTACGTTCATGTTTGTTGGCCGACAATTGTGTGCCGTTAGTATGCAAGAAAAGATCCAGGCACACGCCCTTCGGACAAAAGTCTGACGCTCAGTTGGCCAACAATCCGGTCGTGTGTACGAGGCTTTAGATTTATCAAAAACATATAATATGAGGTCAAACCTAAACACTTTTAATTTGTATGCAATCAGGCAGGCCCTTGCACTAAATAGTTGAAGGTAAATCTAAAGAAATTTTAATAAGAAAATTGTATGTTGTATGGCTTAAACTTGGGTCCACACTTGTGTGGTGCAGGACACTGCATGTGATTTGGATTGGAATCACACCGCATTCCTATTCAAATCACATGCGATTCTTTTAAGTGTAATTTGAGCCCATTCATTTTGTATAGGCTCAGTTTGCACTGCACGAAAAAGGTGCAGGCATCTTTTTTTTTTTTTTGCCTCACCAGAATCGGATCACATGGGTGTTCACACCGATTCTTGCAATCGCAATGCGTTTTGCGACCTGTTTTGGGTCGTCATTGTTTTAACATTGACACCGGTGGCAGATTGCAAGAACAGACTGCCATTTCAGTGTGGTTAGGATTCGCTGCTTTTCTCGCACCACATATATGTGAAACATGGCTTAATGTACTTGATTAAATTGACCTGCAGCAGGCAAAATCGCCACCTATTTCTGGCAATGGCACTGTCCAAATCGGTGTGACTTTGCGGCGCTGCATTGACTCCCAAAAGCAATTTCTGCGCTACTTTTGGCATCTTCTGGGGCGATTTGAATAGACATCTGTGCATGAACTCGCAGAGATGTCTGTCAAATCGCCCCCAATCAGACTGAAATGCTGGTTGAAATTGTGGGAGTTCAGCTGAACTCGTACGATTTCAAACCTGCCCTCAGTGTGAACGTGGGCTAAGACTGAGTTCACACTATTGCGAACACAGACATCGCATGTGATTCGCACCCGCACTACTGTGCTGATCACATGCGATGTCTGTGCAATGCGAGTTCAGCACTCGCATTGGATTTGCATAAAAAAGGTGCAGGAACTTTCTTTTTCCCCACACTGGAATTGGATTGCACAGGTGTTCACACCCATGCGATCTGATAACTGTCTGATCTGTGAACCGATCTGCGGGTGTCATTAACATTGTATTGTCACCCACAGCGGTTCGCAGAGGGCAGTGAGAACTGCCTGCGGGAGAGATGTGATGCGGCAAGTGGCACTGGAATCGTGCTGGTTCCCGCATTGCTATAGTGTGAACCCGGCCCCTTTCACACTGTTTGTTTCCATCTGACTATCATCCAATCCGCTGAATGGAAGGGGAATGAATTCCCCATCGATCTGGTTTTGGCAGACAAGATCAGATTGAATGCCAGTGGGAGTCAGCTGACTCATGTCCACTGACATCCACTGCTCCATAGAGAACATTGGCTGGTCCGATTAGGTCTACCTGTAAAATTGACAGGCAGACCTGATTGGACCACCTATGTGAAACCAGCCTCAGTGAAAGTCCCTTATGAAAGAACCCTTATGTAAAAATGAGTTGAAGGATGCTGGTTTAATCTGACAGTCTGATATTTTGACTTCATAGAAATGGATCTTTTTTTGCGAAAAGAAAAACTTTGACCTGGGCCATGTCTTAAATCAGTCCAGATACCCTAAGTAATGGGAAAGCTGGAGGCCAGACTTCTTGATGCTGATCACCCATCCAAACATTTGAAGGAGCTGGATCACACTTTGAATGTTGGGAGAAAGTCCTTGGTTGAGGAGTCTTTAGGATAGGTTCACGCTGTTGCGAATGGCAATTGCGAATGGCACCGCACTGCTGGGCAAATCACATGCCATGTCTGTGCGATGCAAATTCAGCCATACAGATTGTATGGCTGAAGTCGTGCAGGACCCTTTTTTAAAATCTGTAATGATCTTTGCAGCTACCAGCAATCAGCACCAAGCAAGGAAGTCTCCAACCATTGATAAGGCAAGCCATAGATGATGCTATTTTCTTTCCTGCAACCATGGGTTGCAGGAAGGAATATCGTTCAATTCCCCCATTAACACAGTCATTGTTGATTGGGGAATCCCTCCCGTGGAACTATTGTGTTCTCCTGGCAGGGGGGCTGGGGGAGCTGTCCCTGCTGGGAGAATCACAGCCACTGGCAATAATCGCATGTAAAAATCCTACATGCTGAATCCACTTGGGTACAATCAGCCTACCCATAGATGGTTCGAATCTCAGCCGGTCCTCACTGAACTGGCAGAGATTAGAACCATTGCTGACCGGCTTAACTTATTTATGGCTCCTACATGCTACATGATATACTGAAGAGGAGTGCAAATAAGTTGTAAGCAATATGGAACTTCCTGTGCTGAGAGATGATTGCAGGGATTGCTGGAGAGTAGAGGAGATCAGCAGTATTGTCAATACATGCTGGGTAGGAGTCCTGCTTCCTTCTCACACACAGTAGAACTCCATAGATGTCTATTGCATGCTTATGTGTGGAATTACACCCAAAAATACATTCTACTGCTTCTCATGAGTATGGGGATACCACATGTATTCCATGGACTCAACATATATATATAGAGAATGGGGTGATTGGCGCTACCCTATATAGTGCTAAGTGATTTGTCAAGAAGCAGTGCAAAATTATTACACTGAACTCCTTACACCAGATCAAAAGTGAGCATGCTCCCACATGGGAGTATAATGAGTGAATGGTGAAAAAATATCAGTTCTTAGATAGACAGTATGTAGACAGCTTATATATCTAGAATCTAAAAAGTTAGTATGTGTTAAAAGATTAAGTACATGCTAACTCCTATTGACTGTGATTCAACCAATTACTAAAAATGAAAATAAATTAAAAGTATAAATATAAGAACTATATGACACAAAAGTGCAAAGGTGTCCAGGGGTATCCACACCCTATCATACAAGTGCTAAGCGTGTGAACATACCACACTTAATACAGTGCAATAAATCCACAGTTAGGCATAAATGTGTTAAGTGTCCAGTTTGATAGCCCAAAACCTAATCAAAATCAAAAAGCATAAGATGTGAAAACACAAAAATATAAAAAAAATATATATATAAGTAGTCCCAAAATGTTCAGTGTTCCATATATAGAATGACTTCCGTGCACGGCAGGTAGTGTGACTGTAGTGATCCCCCAATGGGTCCCCACTCACCGGACGTAGTTACCCCTGCAGGGGTAATAGGCATAGAGTGGGTAGCTTTGAATGGGTAGCTTTGAATGGGTCTCCTCCTTAGTAGCTGTACCAGCCCATCTATTCCTCCATCGGGCTTGTGTCCCTGTTCAGTCAGGATCCGGGGTGTGTGCTATTCAGGGCTTCCCAGGGCGTTCTCCATCAGCAAGCGGCAGAGTCCTCACAGATAAAACAAGGGGCTCCCATTGTGCAGTATTTAAAATGTAGTTTATTAAACTGAATTTGATCTGGTATTAGCCTTTAGCAGTCCTTGCACAGCAGGGCAATCATTGAATGTTTTCTCTCTTTTATTTTGCTCCTCTGATTTCACTTGTCATATAGTTCTTATATTTATACTTTTAATTTATTTTCATTTTTAGTAATTGGTTGAATCACAGTCATTTGGAGTTAGCATGTACTTAATCTTTTAACACATACTTACTTTTTAGATTGGAAATATATACGCTGTCTACATACTGTCTATCTAAGAACTGATATTTTTTCACCATTCACTCATTATACTCCCATGTGGGAGCACGCTCACTTTTGATCTGTATATATATCTCTGTAAGTTCCCTCGGGAACCCAATAAAGGGTGGGCAGCAACCCCACATTATCCTAAGCGCGGAATCTATTTTAAATTTACATGGACTCAACATGCCTATCAGCAAATAGCTTGGAGTGTCTACTTTCCAAAAAGGGGTCATTTGGGGGGGGGGGGGGGTTGAACTGTCCTGGCATTTTATGCACAACATTAGAAGTTTAAATTACATATCACCCACTCTTCTAACCACTTTCAGACAAAGCCTTTTCTGACACCTTTTGTTTACATGAAAAAATATTTTTTTTTTGCAAGAAAATTACTTTCAACCCCAAACATTATATATTTTTTTAAAGCAAAGGCCCTACAGATTAAAATGGTGGGTGTTGCAACTTTTTTTTTTCCACAAAAAAACCCACTTTTATAAAATTTTAATGCACTAAAACACACTATATTTCCCAAATGTTTGATGAAATAAAAAAGATGATCTTATGCCAAGTACATGGATACTAAACACGACATGCTTTAAAACTGCGCACAAACGTGCAACGGCGACAAACTACATACATTTTTAAAAGCCTTTAAAATCCTTTACAGGTTACCACTAGGGATGAGCTTTATGTTCGGGTCGAACATGAGTTCGACTTGAACATTGGCTGTTTGCCCGTTAGCCGAAAACCGAACATTATGGGGCGTTCGCGCCAAATTTGAGCGCCGCGTAATGCCCCATAATGCACTGTGGGAGCGCAGTGCATTGCTGTATGATGATTGGCCAAAGCATGCACCATGACCTGCATGCTTTGGCCAATCCCAGTGCCCTCAGCTAAGAGAGCCATAATTGGCCAAAGGCAGGACGACTAAGTCCATGCCCCACACTATATAAGGCTGCCTGCACGTCGGCCCAGTGTAGTGTGTTGTTGGCGTGGACGGAGAGAAAGTGTCATTTAGATTGAGCAGGCAGGAAGGCAGGTTCTTCAGTTAGCTGCAGTGTACTTAATATATACAGTATATACAGACAGTCTTGTATATATATATATATATATATATATATATATATATATATATATATATATCCACTGCATCCAGTTTAGCTATATCTGACTGCAGGCGATTCCTGGTGTACTTTTTCTAATATACTTCAGGCAGGCAGGTTATTTAGTTAGCTGTAGTGTATTTAATATATATATATATATATATATATATATATATATATATATATATATATGTATATATATATATATACAGTCAGTCTTGTATATATATATACATACATATATATATACCTGGAGCACCAACACAGATTCCACAGGGAGTTACAGCATAGATTCCCCAGGGCGCGGAGTCTAAGAGCCAGCCGGAGCCGCTAGTGGTGAGGATGGACTGGGCTGCAACTGGCTCCAGGTCGCGGCCCCCAGGGTCTCCCAGCTCACGCTCACGGTAGGCTACAGAAGGATGGAGCGGAAACAGCAGCCCAGGACAGCAAGGGATAGTAAGGAGGTAGCCAAATGTCGGGGCGACTAGCAGACAAGGATAACAGAGAACACGCCAAAGGTCAGGGTCGCAGGCAAACAAGGTATAGTCGAGAACGCCCCAAAGGTCAGGGTCACAAGCAGACAGGGATAGTCGGGAACACACCAAGATCGGTAACAGAGACAAACTTAGAGCACACAGCAAACAGGAAGCCAAACACAATATTGCACGGCAAGGCAGGCCTGGAGAATATGGTGTTAAATAGTGGTTCTTGTTGAGGCTAGGGTGGAGCCACACTGAGGGAAGATTACTTAAGCATGCAGGTGTGAGAGTACAAGCCTCAAGGCTGATACACAGACCAGGTAAGAGACAGACAGGTCATGAATGTATTACTGCAAGGTCATGACAGTACCCCCCCTTTTACGAGGACTCCCCCTCCCCCGCTTTGGACCAGGCTTGGAGGGGAACTTCAGAAGACGAGGTGCAAAGACTTCAGCAGCAGAAATCCATGATCTCTCCTCAGGACCAAAACCTTTCCAATCCACGAGATACTGAAGGACACCTTTACAGAAGCGAGAATCCAAAATTCGACTAACCTCGTACTCCTGATCATCTTCAGAGACTGGAGCCAAGGTAGGGAGAGGACGAGAGAACTTATTGAGCAAAGGGAATAGGTGTTCTTCTTTGCCTCGGAGTTCTTCTAGGGGTGCGAACTTGACTGCTGGGCCACCAAAAGGTACTTTGTAAAAGTTCAGCTGTCTTGTGGGTTCCAAAATGTCCTGCAAGGGCATGATCATGGCAAAGACCTAGGGCGGCAACTCGCACATTTTCAGGTACAAAAATTCTGTCATTGTGCCATAACAGTCCATCCCTTGCTTGTAACACCATCCCAGAAGAGGATGAGATACCAATAGAGGCCTGTTTAATCTGAGACAAGAAATCTTCCTGCAGTAAGAGACAATTCCCAGGGGATAGAATGGTGTCTGGAGGAGCAGGTTCTTCTGAAACACCATACATATGGGACAGAGCATCCGGCTTTGTGTTTTTTGACCCTGGCCTGTAGATGATGTGGAAGACAAATCTTGTGAAGAACAGTGCCCACCTGGCCTGCCGAGGTTTCAGACGTCTTGCGGCTCGCAAATATTCCAGATTTCGGTGGTCAGTGAATATTAAGATTGAATGAGCTGCCCCTTCTAGCAAGTATCTCTACTCCTAAAGGGCAGCTTTAATTGCCACGAGTTCTCGGTCTCCTACATTGTAATTTTTTTCTTCCGGGGATAACTTATGAGAAAAGAATGCCACAGGGTGTAGTAAGGCTTTGGCTCCTTGATGTTGAGACAGAACTGCCCCCACTGCCGTTTCTGAAGCGTCTACCTCTAAGACAAACGGTAGAGCAGGATCTGGATGCCAGAGTATAGATGCAGATGTAAAAAGTCCTTTTAGAGTTTCAAATGCAGACTGTGCTTCTGAAGACCATTGGAATCGCTTGCATTGTTTTGTCAACTGAGTGATGGGGGAAATTATTGTGGAGAATCCCTTGATAAATTTCCTATAGAAATTTGCAAATCCTATAAACCTCTGTACCCCTTTCTTGTCT
The DNA here is from genome assembly GCF_042186555.1 of Aquarana catesbeiana. Taxonomy (NCBI): domain Eukaryota; kingdom Metazoa; phylum Chordata; class Amphibia; order Anura; family Ranidae; genus Aquarana; species Aquarana catesbeiana. The sequence goes on along the minus strand of NC_133327.1, from coordinate 261,661,267 downwards.
GTGGGAGATGGCCAATCCAGGATGGCAGAGACCTTCTGGGGATCCATCTTGATGCCGTATGTGGACAAGATAAGGCCCAGGAACTGGATACTTTGGCGTTCGAACTCGCAATTTTCGAGTTTTGCATATAGGCTGTGCTGTCTGAGTCGGGACAGGACTTTTCTCGGTGACCCTCTAAGGAAGAAGAAAATATTAAAATGTCATTGTCATGTCATTGTCATTGTCATGTCTATGTTAAAATATACTGTAACAAATAGGTCTAAGTAGTCCCGGAAAACATTATTAATAAAGTGCTGAAATGTTGCTGGGGCGTTGCAAAGTCCGAAAGGCATTACTAAGCATGCGAAATGTCCAAATCGGGAACGAAAAGCCGTTTTCCACTCATCACCTTCGCAAATACGCACCAGAGTGTATGCCCCATGTAAGCCCGTATAGATGACGGCAGAACGGAGTCTCTGAAACAGCTCTGGCATCAATGGCAGGGGGTAACGGTTCTTAATCATTATTTTATTGAGGTCCCGGTAGTCCACACACGGGCGAAGGGAATGATCCTTTTTCTCAATAGAGAAAATCCCAGCTCTGGCTGGGGATGTGGAGGGACGGATAAACCCCTTCCTCAGGCTGTCATCAATGTACTCCTTCAAAGTGGCAAGTTCAGGTTCTGTCAAAGGGAAGATTTACCTGAATGGTATTTTGGCCCCAGGGAGGACAATCATATGGCCTGTGAGGGGAAAGAGTCTCTGCTCCTTTCTTGCTAAACACGTCAACAAAGTCCCGGTAAGGTGCAGGAATAGAAGAACATAATTCAGCATCAGAGTCCATACATAGCAGAGGAGATTGGTGAGTAGATGGCTTGGAGAAGCAATGTTGCTGGCAGTAAAGGGAAGGGAACTCGATTCTTCCCGAATTCCAAGGAATGCAGGGATTGTGTGCCTGGAGCCATTGCATACCCAAAATGATAGGGAACAAGGGTGAAGCTATGGCATCCAAACTTAACAGTTCTCTGTGAGTACCGGATATGGTGGCAGGTAATAGAACAGTTTCATGAGTAACAGGACCAGATTTAATGCGTGACCCATCTGCCAGGTGAAGTGAAAGTCAATGAGATCTTGGCTGCAGTGGGACCTTATGTTGTAGAGCAAAAGTCAAGTCAATAAAACAGCTGCAGGTCCCAGAATCGTCAATAGCGGGTGCTTGGATGACCACATCCGGATGTTGTAGTGAGATCTGAATAGCCAGGTGAGAAGACTTGTGAGGCAGCGAGGACTGGTTGACAGAAGAGAAGGTCAGGCATCTGCAAATCTTGGCTGGACAGGACCTCACATAATGGCCACTCTTTCCACAGTACAGACACAGGTGGTTCTGTTGGCAATACTGGTGTTCCTCTGGAGAAAGGGAAGGATGAGGCATGCCGAGCTGTGCTGGACTTGGTGGACTGGGGACTTGTGGCAACATCCCTGAAGACTGGGACCGCCCGGCCGATCTTTCAATCCTGCGTTCTCTTAAACGTCTGTCAATCTGGATTGTCAGGTTTATCAATGTTTCCAAGGAACCAGGTACACCCACATGGGCTAACTCGTCTTTTGGAGGTTCAGATAAGCCTAGTCGGAATTGGTAACAGAGAGCGGCATCATTCCATTTGACATCTGCGCTCCAGCGTCTAAAGTCTGTCACATAGTCCTCAGCGGCTCTATGGCCTTGCTGGAGCGCATGTAGGGCCGCCTCAGCTGTGGCAGTTTGCCGGGGGTCCTCATAAACTTGAGCCATAGGCTTGAAGAATGAAGTCAGATTTGACAGACAGGGGTTACTCTGTTCCAACAAACGGTGGGTCCAGGCCTGAGGCTCACCTTGCAAGAGGAAGATTACATACCCCACTTTAGTAGCCTCAAGAGAAAAGATCAGGGGCTGTAATGAAAAGTACAGTTCGCAAGCGTTATGAAAAGTCCTGAACTTGCTGCGATCGCCTGAGAACTTTTCTGGAGTCAGTACCCAGGGTTCAGGTGGCAGCATTACTATAGTAGATGCGGGAGAAAGTTCAACTGATGCAGATAAGACAGTAGCTGACGTGGGAGATGAGAGTACATGGATTTACTCCTCAAGCTGACTGTAACCTTCCTGCAGAATCTTAACCATTTGTGTGAGTGTTGTAAGGTGATGGCACAGTTGATCCACTAGGAAGGTTGTTCGTCCAGGCTCAGACATGGCTGCTTTGTACTATCACATACCTGGTAGTAGAGCCTGATTGGACAAGGAAGGCTTCCCTTACACCTCTGACTCGGGGCCTCTGATAGTGTGAACAGAAGGCACAGGAGTGCAGAGTTGCACAAATGCCAAGGAGTCTTGCAGGCAGCAGGGCGGATGTCTTTGGTAAGCTGGCAAAGTCACCAGAAGGTCTCGGCAGACAGGTAGCTGGTGCAAGTGACATCAACGGATAGCAAGGTCAGGCAGGCTGGGTCATGCACGGCAGCAATAATCAGATGCAGGGTACCGGCAGGAACATAGTCAGGAAGCAAGCCGGGTCTGGAACCAGATCAGTGCAACAGGAACCAAAAGAGAAGGCAGAAGAGATGTCACAGGATAAGCCGAGGTCAATACAGGTGGATTTCAAGGATGGTCAAGACAAGCCGGGTAGATAACAGAAATCAGGATGGGTTTAAATAGTCTTATTTGGCGCCAGCGTCAATCTCGAGTGTGCGCGGGCACGTGCAGATGCACGCAAACCTTGGCGCGCACGGGGATGCTTATATTTGTATGCCAGTTCGCACATGCACACTTCTATGCGCCAATGCCCAATTCCTACGAGCAAAGGGAATAGGTGTTCTTCTGTGCCTCGGAGTTCTTTTAGGGGTCCCAACTTGACAGCTATCTTGTGCACCCTGACAGGTGGTGTACACAATACAGTACACCCATAGTTGTTATTACACTTCTGTTGGTGTACACATTATAGTTCACACATAGTGCAGTTGCTACTACTTTTCTGGTTGTGTACACAGTACACATTACATACAGTGCACCCATAGTTGCTATTAGACTTCTGGTGGTGTACACAATACCGTTCACCCCTAGTGCAGTTGCTACTACTTTTCTGGTGGTGGGCTTCCTGATGACGCAATACTATTTGCGATAGAGGCTGATGGGAAAATTATTACGTCACTTCCTGCCGAGTGAGAGCGAGGCCTGGGACGCACGCCAACACAGGAGATCATAGGGGAACAAACACCGATACTTTCTACCCCATACACACCGCTGGATAAGCTTGGTGTCGGCTTGTGGGCACATAAAATTGTCAGTTTGATAGCTTTTATAACTTTTTTATAAAATAAGTAAAGGCATACTGCGCAATGATCACTGTTTATTTTTAATGAGAACTGATAGAACCGGATAAATCAATTATACTGATATACTGTTTGGGAAAAGTGCAGACTGATGCTTTGAGTGGAGTGGTTATCCCATTAATGAACCAAAGGCGTATGTATATTTATTTGTGGTGAGTGGCCAATCTACAAGGTGGTGGTGTTGTCACACATTGGTACAATCAGTGGCACGGAGACACAGATGAGGGATGAACACATAGGATTAATTTGATTTTCACTGAAGCAATTCACTGGGACTTGATGCACATTATTTATTCACAATTTTTTTTACATACTTTTTTTCGTTTTTTCGTTTTATTTGTGAATTCACTTTGCTGGTTTATTTTAGCACTGTATATTTAATTGGTTTATACAAGTATTTATTTATTCATTTTATATATGGAGTGCAGCTTATATTTTAGTTTTTTAGGTGTACTATTTGGTGTTTAAAATTTTGGCACATATTAACTGTTCATCCCTGATAGGAAAAATGGAAGGTATTTTGTAAAAATGTTCACAGTTATGCCCTGTACACGCGGTCAGATTTTCCAACGGGAAAAGTGCGATCGGATTGTTTTATCGGAAATTCCGATTGTGTGTGGGCTCCATCAGGCTTTTTCCGTTGGACACACAAAGTTTGAGAGCAGGCTATAAAATTTTCTGACAACAAAATCCGATCGGTTTAATTCCGATCGTGTGTACACAAATCCGACGCACAAAGTGCCACGCATGCTCAGAATAAATTAAGAGACAAAAGCTATTGGCTACTGCCCCGTTTATAGTCCAGACATACGTGTTTTACGTCACCGCGTTCAGAACGGTTGGATTTTCCGCCAATTTTGTGCGACCGTGTGTACGCAAGACAAGTTTGAGCCAACTTCCGTCGGAAAAAATCCATGGATTTTGTTGTCGGAATGTCCGATCAATGTCCGACCGTGTGTACAGGGCATAGTAGTTAAATGATTTATATTTTTCACTTATATATTTTTTTCACTTATATTTTTTCACTGCTATAATAAGAGTGGCAGAACACAAATTTGATTTAGGAGTTGGCGCAGTCAACACTTTCCTTTTTTCGTCCTGAAGCTTTGTATAGTACATACGCATTCATCAGAGCCAAATGGAATAAGTATACAGACACTTTTTTTATACCAATGTCTGGCCTTACGGCAATTAGGTACGGCGCCAACAACTGGTCGTTGAGGTCCACCCCTCCCATATTAAGGTTATGTTCGTGGACACAGAGGGATTTCTCCACAACACCAGTCGCCGTAGGAAATTGGATTGTCGTGTCTGCGTGAAGGGAGGACAGAACAAAAACATTCTTATTATCCCTCCACTTCACAGCAAGCAAATTATTACATCTCAAGCAGGCTCTCTCCCCCAGCCTAAGACGGGAATCTATAAGCATTTAGATGGCACTGTGCCACATGTACCAATTCCATGATCAAACAAGTGACTAAAAAGTGGCACGCTTGTGTAATAATTGTCCACATACAAGTGGTACTATCACGTACCTGGTAGTAGAGCCTGATTGGATGAGGAAGGAGTCTTATTTGGCGCCGTCAATCACGGGTGTGCGTGGGCATGCGCAGATGCACGCAAACGTTGGCGCACACGGGAATGCGCAATGGTTTCTGTTTGCACGCCAGTTCGTGAATGCGCACTTCTTGCACCAATGCCCAATTCCTATGAGCAAAGGGAATAGGTGTTCTTCTGTGCCTCAGAGTTCTTCTAGGGGTGCAAACTTGACTGCTGGCATGTGCACCCTGACAGGTACCCCTTTCCAAATAACAGTGACACCAAGTCCCACACAATCTTACCAGCACTCCCTATGTAGTCTGGGCAGTTCTCTGGCTCTACGTAACTATCTCTTCCCCTGTAAACCATAAAACTATATGTATAGCCTGTTGTCCTGTCACAGAGCTTATACATCTTGACCCCATATCTGGCACGCTTGCTAGGAAGATACTGTTTGAATGACAAGCGACCAGAATACTTAATCAGGGACTCATCAACGCAGACAACTTGATTGGGAGTAAATAAGGCTGCAAACTGCTGGTTGAAGTGGTTTACTAGGGGCCGAATTTTGTGGAGCCGATCGTATTCAGGGTCACTCCGAGGATGAAAGAGTTCACTGTCATCGAAATGCATGAACTACAAGATCTGCTCGTATCGTGTCCTGGTCATGGAGGCAGAGAATACGGGCATATGATGAATTGAGTCAGTGGACCAATATGACCGCAACTCACTTTTTTAGTTATGCCCATGAGGAGTGATAGGTCCAGGAAGGTCTTGAATTCGGAGACCGTAATAGGTCTCCAATCTCTGGCAAGGATCAACTGGGGATTAGCGGCGATTAATTGACCAGCATACAAATTGCTTTGGTCCACAATAGATCTATAGAGATCTTCTGTGAAAAACAGCGAATAAAAATCAAGTGACGTAAGTCTTCGGTTGGACATTTTGGCCTCTAAATTTACTGGTACACTAGTGAGACTAACAGGAAAAAAGAGCACTGACTTTTAGCAAATGCTTCCAACGCTACCAAAAAAAACTGTTAGCGTTCGCAGTGATTAGGCCTGACTCTGCGAATGCTGCAGTTAAGTGTTTCGTGTTTTGTAAGTGATCGATTGATACTGCACTTGGGTGGGCTGGGCTGGGCTGGGAGGAGGGGCTAAACGCAGGTGATAGGAGGTATCTGGGCTGATCCCGCTAACACTGCGTTTTTGGCAACCCTAAACTACTGGGGACGCTAGTATAGATCTGATCAGATCAGATATTGATCCGTTCAGACACTACTAATGCCGCATACACACGACCGGACTTTCTGGCAGAAAAGGTCCGATTGAACGAATCCGTCGGATATTCCAATCGTGTGTGGGCTTCATCGGACCTTTTCTGTTGAAAATTCTGACAGACCTTAGAAATAGAACATGTTTCAAATCTTTCAGACGGACTCGATTCCTATCGAAAAAAACATTCGTCTGTATGCTAGTCCGACGGACCGAAAATGAAGCAAGGGCAGCTATTGGCTACTGGCTATTGAACTTCCTTTTCTAGTCCGGTCGTACGTCATCATGTTCAAAACGATTGGACTTTGGTGGGATTGTGTGTAGGCAAGTCTGTTTCGTCGGAACGCCATCGAAAAGTCCTTCGGAGTTCAGTCCGACGAGAAGTCCGCTCATGTGTACGCGGCATTAGTGTATGGTGCGTGCGTGGGTGTTACTGGCACTAATCTGAAGCTGCCTGGGGCGATGCAGACCCTAATTAACGCTAAAACCTAACTGATATCACCCACCGGGTGATCAGGGGGTTAAACCTTTTATTAGGTAATATATGGCAGGTGCCCTGACGCTATAAAAAAATAACTAACTGACCAGCATCACTGTGACACTTATACAGAGATCACTGGTGACAGGGGGTAATCAAGGGCTTAAACCTTTATTAGGGGGTTAGGGGGGTCCCTAGACCTATCTGGGGCTACTACTAAGTACCTTAACGCTGATTAGTGTCACAAATGACACCAGTACAGTGATTTAAGAAAAATATGAACACTGCACTGGGTAACACAGTGACAGGGAGTGAAGGGGTTAACTGGGGGGACAATCGGGGGGTGCTCGGGGGGTGAAATATGTGCCTATGTGTACCGTGTCAGTGTAGTGTTGGTGCAACTCACGTTTGGATGTCCTCTCTCTGGAATAGAAAAGAATTACAGGAGGAGAGATGACATCACTTCCCCTGCCTAGGTTTACACTTACATAGGCAGGGGAGCATTTCATTCATCAGGAACGATCAGCAGGTCCAGGCCAGAAATCATTGGCCTGGGCCTGGAGATTGATCAGTTCTGAAACTAATCCGAACATCGCAGCCGCCTAAGGCAGCGCGCCCGACGTAACATAAAGTCGCTTCACCCACCCGTGCCATTCTGCCGCAGGAAACTTGGATTTAGATCTACTTTAATTATTGCATTTTGACTATGAAGCTGTTAACTCTCTGCAAAGAGTATATTCACAATGCAAGTTATAAGCCAGACAGGACATACATTCAGTCCTAACATTATCATATTTATAATTATGTGCCAGTTTGAGATGAGCCTATTATGGTTTTCTTGTTAAATATGATTTAATATTTGGAGTAGAACATGGCAACTTGTCTGATATAAATCATACACCTACACACTGAAGAAATGAGGCATGGACTGTTTATTATCTTCTACAATTATTAAACACATTCCTTCATTAAAACGTAGGACAAATTAAAGGCAAGCTCCAATTACAGACAAAAATCATTAATATTCCATTGTCAATATTAACATTTTTTCTTATTTAAAAAGAAGAGATGGAGGGTTACATTTATTAAACAACAGATGTCAAAGTTAGCTTGTGGACGAGATTGATTTGAGTTGATTAGACATAATGAACAATTATTTTTTCTCTTGTGCAGTATGTGATTTATTTCATATCTAATGAGGCTGATAATCAGATGTGAAAGTGGCTATAAATTTGCTTTTATTTATTCATTTTATTTATTAAGAAAACAGATGAGTATATTGCCATAAATTGCAATAATCATTAATAGTAATATTGTAGTACAGAGGCACAAACTGACAAAAAACAAAAACTTTAATCATATTAAGAATTGCTAAAGTTGTAGGGTACATAATAAAAGTCACCTATAGGGACTTTTTACATTAATCAGACATATTTGTGTGGGTGAAAAAATTAATATTCCATCACCCATTCTCCTACATTAGCCTGTTTAATAAAAATCATTGATTTGAGAGCAAGTCTGTAAAATGAAATGAGCTTCTCAATATATTTTCATCCGGGCTCTTCTTCTACACTAGCAGATTTTAATACAAATTGAAATACGTGTTGCATGGTTGTTGCAGATCAGGGAAAAATTATTGACAAGACCAAGAACAGCCATTAAACTCCAGGTTTACCTCACCTTCTTGACATTGTTTATACCTGTAGTTCTTAAAAATGTTAGGTATATAGTAACATTTATGAATGGGCATTAATGGGTATTGTTATCATCTTGCAGTATTTTATACAAAATACTTGGAAAACTGTGTAGCATTAATAGGCCCTGTAAGCACTATTAACAAACTTTTTCAAAGATAAAAGTGTGTTAAATTATTTTGAAAAGTGTGTAACAATAGACATATAGACTGTTAGCAGGTTGGCAGACTAAATTCAGTGAAATGTAGGAAAACCTTACCCATGTACTTGTTTTAAGCCAGCGGCGCATATAGCACTTAAAGGAGAAGTATAGCCAAAGCTCGTTTGGCTTTACTTCTCCTGTGGATCACAGGAGAAGTAAATGTGTGTAAGTTACCCTGTGTCTATTAGGGGCACAGGGTGACCGAGAACCCCAGTCAGGTCTACCTAACCCGACTCCCAGTACAACCACATCGGACTCAGAATTTCCTTTTACCCCTGTTATCCAGGATATATGTGTGGTTTGCGCTGAAAGAAAGAAGGGGCTCTTTCACTTGGGACATTAATATATCTGAACAATATCCCTCAAGAAAATATGAAGATAAATAATTTTACCTTTCAGACTGCTAGATTGTTTGAGGCGTGGCTGTAACCCATTGTTCTATTGTTTATGTCTGCCTTGGGACATAGGGATGTATATGGGATGTATATGTATTTGTGGATTAGCGGGATGAGGGGAGGGGGGGTTTCTCCAGAAGCCCCTCCCAAAGATGGTCTACTATTGAAATGTTTATATACCTATGTGTCATGTTACTGGAGGAGGTAAAGTTTACCTTGCCCTGTGTCATTATGCAAAGCAAGGGGGAATTGTCCTCTGAGTGTATATCTCTCTGTACCTGTGTTTGAATAAGGAGTCTTATGTTTTCACCCTACACTGATGCTTCCTGGCTGTGAACACGTCCAAACCACCACCAGAATCCAAGGTCGGGATAGCGGACATATGGATCTGACATCAGAGTTGCAAGGGCTATTGTGGTGCGCTCTTTCAGCAATCCCCAGCGGATCATTACCTGGAGATCAGGCAGCATATTCAGGTGCAGGTCTGGATTGGAGCCCTCCTGGTCACGGGTGGACACCAGGGCAAGTGCTTTTCAACCCTAGGGCAATGGGTCAGTGACCAACGGGTGTTGCGGATTCCATTCCTGGGAGAGTGGCCCCAGAAGCAATGGGTGTCCATGTTGGACAGGCTGGTCCAGCAGGAGATAGAGCTGGAAAATCGATATCGGGCTCTGCAATGGCAAGCAGAGCATGAATATTTAGGGGAGACAACAGAATGCTGTCTGGAGGGATATGACTTTGGTGGCCCTGGATTGCTGTGGGAGAGCCTTACAGATGGTTTTGTGTTTGGCCATGAAGGGGAACCTACCCTTGAGGACCTGCGAGAATACAGAGGGGCTATGCTTGGTCTTGCAGCGGTCTCAGAGCTTAAATTTGATCTGGACTATTTGCTAAGGAAAGAACAGCATCTGAAAAGGGCATACAGAAAATTGCTAGAACACGTTCAGTAGCATGCCCAGAATCGGCAGTGGAAACTCTGGAGATGGCAGTCCCCAAAGCTGAAGTTCTGACAACAGGGCAGAGCTCTGATAACCTCTGCCCAGCACTGATACATCTTCTGGGTTCCATGGACAGGAGATGGTGAACCTCTATCCCCAGAAACCAGTTCCAGAGACTGGGGATTTAATAGACTTTTCTGCTGAGGAGGAACAACCTTGTGAGCCTCCAGCAGAAGAGCTGGCATCAGGGCCAAACATCACTGAGCTAAGCCCAGCACCAACATCGGTTTCGGCCTTCCTGAGAGAAGAGGCAGTCAGCCTTTCTCCCACAACACTGACAGAGACATGGGATTTCCTGCCAGCAGTATCTGTGGAGTTACAAGAAACTTCTACAGCTGAAGTGCTGACAACCGGACAGAGGGTCCAAGACCTCTGCCCCACACCCACAACAGTTCCAGAGGCCCAGGGTTAGACGCCCTAACACCCTAGAGAATAAAATGGCGGTCGTTGCAATACTTTATGTCACACCGTATTTGCACAGCGGTCTTACAAGCGCGCTTTTTTGAGAAAAAATACACTTTTTTGAATAAAAAAATAAGACAACAGTAAAGTTAGCCCAATTTTTTTATAATGTGAAATATAATGTTACGTTGAGTAAATTGATACCCAACATGTCATGCTTCAAAATTGTGCCTGCTCGTGGAATGGCGACAAACTTTTACCCTCAAAAATCTCCATAGGCGACGTTTAAAAAATTCTACGGGTTGCATGTTTTGAGTTACAGAGGAGGTCTAAGGATAGAATTGTTGCTCTCACTCTAGCAATCGCAGTGATACCTCACATGTGTGGTTTGAACACCGTTTTCATATGCATGCGAGCTCAATGGGACGGGGCACATTAAAAAAAAATATATATATATTTTTTCTTATTTATTTTACCTTTATTTTTTTATTTTTACACTGTTCTTGAAAAAAAATTGTGTCACGTTTATTCCTATTACAAGGAATGTAAACATCCCTTGTAATAGAAAAAAAGCATGACAGGACCTCTTAAATATGAGATCTGGGGTCAAAAAGACCTCAGATCTCATATTTACACTAAAATGCGATTAAAAAAAAGAATTAAATGTCATTTGAAGAAAAAAAAATGTCCCTTTAAGAGCTATGGGCGGAAGTGATGTTTTGATGTCGCTTCCGCCATGCAATGATATGGAGACAGGTAAGGGCCATCTTCCCCTCACTCATCTCCATACCACACACGGAAGAGGATCCGATCGTCCCTGGGCTACCGATGGCCTTGATAAGCAGAGGGCACCAGAGCACGGTGGGAGGGGGGGCCCTCTCCTGCCGCCGATAAAAGTGATCTTGCGGTGAATCCACTGCAGAGACCACTTTTATCTGAAAGCGGACTGCCCGCTGAAGAAGAGGATACCAAGGTTATGATAGCTAGCTGCTGCCATAACAACGATATCCCTCTTCAAAGTACCGACGTATAACGACGGCGGGCGGTCCGTAAGTGGTTAAATCATAATAAAAACAGAAACTACTAAAATGACCCCAATCAAAATTTACATACCTCAGTTCTTAACCACTTCCCACCTGGCCACTGCATATGTACGGCTGGGTGGGCGCTCTCTCCTTCTGAGTGGATGTTCAGGAACATCCCTCAGAAGGAGGGGGCTCGCGCGCATGTGGGCCCATGCATCGGCGCGATCCCGATGCGCTCGTGTCACCCGGACATGGCGCATCTCAGATCGGCAGGAGGGCTCTGTGATTGGCCCTCCTGATCACATGATGACCGTGTCCAATCACAGCCGTCATGTGATGTAAACAGAGAGCCGGTTGCTAGGCGATCGGCTCTCCTCTCCTCACACATTAGTTGTCAGTGAGGAGAGGAGAGCGGATCGCTGCAGCTGGCTGGTGATAAGTGTGAAGGAGCTGTTTTTTACAGCTTTTTACACACTGATCACCAGCATAGTAACACACAGTGTAAAACCCATGTCCCCAAAACACATGCCCCCAAAACACATGTCCCCAAAACACGTCTCCAAAATACATGTCCCCAAAAACATGTCCCCACACACATGTCCCCAAAAACACCTGTCCCCCACATATGTCCCAATAAAATCACATGTCCCAATGATTATCTGCACACATATGACCGTGATCACCTGCGCACATCTGTACATGATCATTTGCGTACATCTGTCCGTGATCACAAGAACCAATTATTATACACTTAACAGGATTTTTTTTACCAAAGACATGTAGCAGAATACATTTTAGCTTAGATTTATGAAAAAAATTGATTTTATTGGATTTCTTTTAAAATAGAATAAAGATAATATTGTTTTTTTTCCAAATTTCCGCTATTTTTCCGCTTATATCGCAAAAAATAAAAAACAGAGTCATGAATAAATACCACCAAAAGAAAGATCTATTTGTGCGAACAAAATGATAAAAATTTCATTTGGGTACAGCGTAGCATGACCGCGCAATTGTTATTGAAAATGCGAAAGCGCTGAAAGCTGAAAATTGGCCTGGGAAGGAAGGGGGCGAAAGTGCCCAGTATTGATGTGGTTAATATCGCGTATTGCCCCCTTTAACATCAATGACAGCTTGAAGTTTTTTGTGGTATTTGTGGACGAGGCTCTTTATTTTCTCAGATGGTAAAGCTATCCATTCCTCTTTGCAAAAAGCCTCCAGTTCCTGTAAATTCTTGGGCTGTCTTGCTTATTGGACTGTGTTTTATTGCACTGCACTTCTTATATATGTAATTTTTCTGAGATATTTAATTTAAATTTTAATAATGGTCCAAACCTTTAGTCTATACAAACCAAAAAAAATTACAATAGCATAACCACATCACTTACAGGTGGTGGTACATGGCGTGAGACCGTAAGGGTTCATAATTTTTTGCCTGCATCTCATGGTTAGAGGAATGAATGGAAGAGGGAATGGTGAAGTAAAGGGAAAAGCACATGTGATTGGTAGTGGTAGAGACTGTGGGAAGCTAATTTTTTTAAAGAAGCAGTAGCTAAATAGTACCATGGGTACTGGAGGGGTTCAGGAATGGATATGGACCAGATACCTAAGCAGGGGGATGGTTTGAATACAGGATAGAGGGATAAGGGTAGTTGTAGGAGATTGGTGGGGCAGTTACAAAATAAGATTGAGAGAATGTGAAAATGCTTGCATGGGGGGACTGGGTTATGGCAGGTAGAAACCTAAATGTGCAGTTGGGGGGGGGGGGGGGGTAATGGGCAAAGGGCAGAGGTAACTTTTTTCTACAATTAACAATACCAATCTTTGTTGGAGATGATGCAATTTCTCTAATTATATGGGAGCAATTAATAAAAAACACATATGCTTCATTGGGTCAGCAGCTACTAGCAAATACTTTCGTTTGTTTTGTTAGTCATGGCTTATGTCAATTACTGTTTTACTTTGCTGATTTGCGTCCTATTGGAACCCCTGACCTTTGATGTCCTTGAAGCCGATTCTTAGGGAGAGGATACTGGGGTGAAGCTGATTCCTGAAATTGTGTCCACAAGGGAACTTCAGCAAAGCCATGGTAAGATCCATGTCAGTGTTTGCAACACTACCCATTCCATGGCGAAGTTGCAAGCCCAAAACTTGATCTGGCGGGGTGAAGAAAAGATGAAATTCCAGAAGAACACCCCACTTTCACTTGAATGGAAGGAGATAGCCAATGTTCAATTCTTGAGATGGCGAGAGATGTTTTTCTTCAGGAAGACAAATCCTTCAGGGAATGAGCTCCACGGATTCCATTGGGTGATCTGGAGCAACAATTGGCAGAGTTGAAGCAAACAGCTGCCATTTGAGAGTTACAAAGCCCTTATGACGCTCTTTTAATTGTAGTGAGGAAAAAGACTGGCTCCCTTATGCCGCAAACACGCGATCGGAATTCTGCTCAAGCTTGGCTTGCATACACACGATCACACAAAAGTTCTCTGAACTTTAGACCGTCAAGAACGCAGTGACGTACAACATGTACTACGGCACTAGAAAATGGAAGTTCCATATGAAGCACGCCACTCTTTGGGCTCCATCTGCTAATCTCGTGTTTATCTCGTGTTAGTAGAAGTTTGGTGAGAGATGATTCGCGCTTTTCAGCCTTGTGCTTTTCAGATCGTTACTGCTCTTCAGTTTATGCTTGTGGGTTTGTATCTGTTCTTCAGTGCGTGTAGTCAGTTCGCATCTGGGTTTCAGTGCGTATTATTATAGTACAGATTTGTTTTTCAGTGTGTTCTTGTCCGCTCATTTCTGATTTTCAGCTCGCTCTTCTCAGGCCTTTCTGTTTTTCAGTGCTTTCTGTTAGTTCGTTCTGACCAGCTGACCGTTTTGAAGCCATGTTGCGGTTACATACTCGTCGTAGAGTTTGTGCTGTGCGGGGGCTTGGTGTTGGGGTTCTTGCTTTGACCCAAGCCCAGTCCATGAACAGGGTGGGGAGGAGTTCATGGACAAAGAACTGGTTGCTCCAGCATGACCAATTCTGTCATATGCCTTTGTTGCGGGAGATCCAGGAAAATAATCCTGATTTCAGGAATTTTCTCCGGATGACTGACCCCACTTTTCACCATCTGTTGGCTTTGCTGTCCCCTTATATTACGAAGCAGGACACTGCATGCGGCAAGCCATCACTCCCGAGCAGAGGCTCGTCGCCACGTTGTGGTTCTTGGCAATAGGGAGTAGTCTGCAGGACCTCAAGTTCTCAACAGGCATCTCCCCCAGGCTCTGGGGATCATTATTCCAGAGACCTGTTCTGCCATTATACAGGTCCTGCAGAAGGACTATATTAAGGTAAGTTTTCCCCTTTAACATCACATTCTATGTATTTAATGTTTTCTAATGTATTGTATTTCTTTCATCATTCCCTAATTACCATGATTGTAATATGCTGTGAATGTCCTCTTTGTCCTCATGCATGCTGTAAGCTTTTAATGCTCCTTTTTTGTCCTTCATGCATATTTGGGGGGTCCCAAACTCATCTAGAACCCCCCTAAAATTTTTACAATGGGCCATCAGAGGGGGTGAGGAATCTGATAAGTGTACCTTATCTTTTTGTCTTTAAATACTCCTTAAAATAAATGTTATACTGATGTTGGCCAAGAATGTCTGTGTCTAATCTGCTTGCAATGTTATGTGCATAAGTAGTAATTTTATTTTTTCTGGTTTGACTCCAGTTTCCTTCAACGCCACAGGACTGGCAGACTGTGGCCTCCCAGTTTGCCGAGTGGTGGGACTTTCCCAACTGCGGAGGGGCAATCGATGGAAAACATGTACACATCATCCCACCACCCCACTCGGTGTCATACTATTTTAACTATAAGGGGTTTCATAGTGTTGTGTTGATGGCGGTGGTGTCAGCAACATATGAGTTTTTTTATGTGGACATGGGGAAGAATGGTCAGATGTCGAATGGTGGAGTCTTTGCCCAGACGGAGTTCTACCGACATCTCCAGAGTGGTGGCTTGGGATTGCCACCTGCTGAAGAGAACGTGGAAGGACTCCCATTTGTGTTTGTTGCAGATGAAGCATTTGGTCTGGGTGAACATCTGATGAGGCCATTCCCCCAGAGTACCCTCACCCCGGAGAAGAGGGTTTTTAATTACCATCTGGCCAGAGCCAGAAGAGTGGTGGAGAATGTGTTTGGTATAATGGCCAGCCAGTTCCGCCTATTTCTTACGGCAATCAACTTGGCGGAGTATAAACTGAATCACATAGTGCTAGCATGCTGTATTCTACATAATTATTTAAGGAGAAATGCTCCAAATTATGTGGCCTCAGTTGGGCCTGAGGCCGCAATTCAGGACATAAATCTAATGATGGCCCTGGAAGCTGGCTGTCCTGGCTTGCCCCCCAAAGCACCCGTGATGTGCGGCAAAAGTATCTGGACTATTTTACGGGTAGGGGGCCATTGCTATGCCAGAAAATTGTTGATTCTTTTCTAAAATTTTTGATCTGAAATCATCTTGAATTTGATTTACTGCTTGTGTTTCTTTTAGCTGTCTCCTAGGTTCTCCTAGTGCACTTGTAGTGCAAGTGGATTTTGCTTTAAATAACCCCCATTGTCACTGTAAACACTAACTTAATACGAAAACTGGTATTGAGCATTGAAAGAAGAAGCCACACATTGTTGAGTATAAAAACTTTTATTCCGTGCACATTCACATGTGCGTTGTAAAACATTTTTCCACCAAAAATACATCTTTGTTTAATTAAGTTTGACATTTTTAGTTTTATATTTTGCTTTAACAGTCATGTTTCAAACCATAACATACACAACTCTGGAACTTACAAAGTTCAATGTACAAAAAGTGAAGGCAATATCAGACATGAGTATGTCAAAACTGTGTTGATCTTGCCTTCATCAGATGGGGATGATGTCACCCCTGTAAAAGCCAAATTTTGAAGATGCACAAAAATTGGGATTCAAAATGGGGATTTCCCTCCTGATCCCATTCCTAATGTCAACATGTGCTAGCTCCCATCATGAGAGATCAAAGGATGTGTTTTGGGGGTGCAACCCCTTCCTCTCACCTACTTGAGTTGCGAGGAAGGGGTTGCACCCACAAAACGCATACATTGATATCCCATGATGGCAGATAGCACATGTTGACACACTGTGTGCATCTTCAAAATTTGGCTTTTAAAGTGTATTAAAACTTTAGGAAATTTCTCTAAAAACATCTAAAATGGTGTCATTTTGTTGTTATTTAGATTCTCCCTAATACATCAATCATGCTCTTCATTTTTTGTTCAACGTCATTGGTTTTTTGCTTTATAATGTCCACAACATGCACATCACCTAAAATCAAAAATCACACCATGTATTATAAATATGCAGGCATACATCTATTACCTGAAGCTGTGGTCTCAGACACTGACCTGTTGTGGTCACTATTTTGCCCACTTCATCCACCTCTCCTTCCTCCACATCCTCAGGTTGCAGTGTGCTGAGTTCCCCTTCTTTAGGAGGTGGGGCATTCTTGGTGTCCTCAGATGTCCTGAGTCTTTTCTCCCCTATGAGAATTAAACTAAAGGTATACTTAGCACACAGATATTTGAGGCCAGAAATAGGAATATGAAAGATTGCTTGGAAGTGTGGTACAATTGTCTGTTTTGGCACCAAGCTAAATACATGATTTTTTCCCATACCAAAGCTGGAATACTTACCTTTTTTGGACAATATTCACACATGGAGACACCCCTAGTATCCCCTGGAGCACCTGTGTGGGACACCCTAAAAAGTTTTTTCTGGTGTCCCACACTACTGCTCCTGAGTCCAGATGTGTAAACAGCTGCTGAGTGTCCTCTCCTTACATTACACTGAATCAAGTTTGCATTTCATTCTAGTTACAAACACATCTAGATAACAATGTACTAAACTTATTTTAATACAAATAAGCATGACCAAATGCAGTTAACCCTGTATCTGCAAAAAACATTGTATTATTAGTGGGCGAACTAATGATGTTTACTACAACTGATTACTGTGCCCACGAGCCTGAAAGTTGGCATTTAAAACTGTACAACAGTAAAGAAAAGCACATGGAGCAGCATGCAAGTAATAATAATAATAATAATAGGAACACAGGACAAATACTAACTTTTTAGAAGCAGTTTCTTGATCCTTCTGTACTGATCATGCTCCCTCAATTTCAGGTCTGACCAGCGTTTCCTTAATTGCTCCTTGGATCGTCGTACCCCAAAATTCCTGTGCAGACTTCTCACAACTTCAGATATGATCTTGGCCTTTCTCACATTAGGGTTGGTGTACAGTCCATACTTCCCATCATAGTCGGCCCTCTTTAAGATGTCCACCATCTCCGCCATCTCTACAAAGGACATATTTGAGGCCTTATATCTCCTCCGGGATCAGGACGTTTCTGGCTCCGGGCTTTCCTCAACGTTACTGGAATTACGCACCTGCTGTGTCTACGCCATGTCCTCTCCCACTGTGCCAAAAGAGAAGGGGCGGGGAATATTCTAGAAAGAACGTCAGGGGCAGGCGACGCGGGCAGAGTTTCACACATGCGCAGTGTATATAAAGCGCAATGCGCGTGGGTCGGACGTACGATCTGTGAGTAGAGGAAGTGCCGATCGTGAGAACGAAGGTAACATTTTATCTTGGGGCATCAGTGGCCTATACTGCTTCTAGATTGAGGCCTACATTGTGATAAGATTATGAGAGTTTAGCCTGACATTAGTATTTTTCTCTTGTTTTTTGTCTTGCAGAAATAATGAATCCGTTCAAAAAGCCTGAGTTTGTGAGCCAGTTTATCGATAGGTACAGGGAGCTGCCCAGTTTGTGGCAAGTCAAACATAATTTATATCATAACAGACTAGCTAGGAAGGCAGCGCTGGAGAAACTGTTGGAATTTGTGAAGACGGAGGTCCCCAACGCAGACAGCGATTTTTTGGACAGGAAAATTGGTAGCTTGAGTAGCACGTACAAGAAGGAGCGTAATAAGGTCCTGGCATCCCAGAGGTCAGGAGCAGCAGCAGAGGACGTGTATGTACCCAGTCTGTGGTACTACAACAAAATGCGTTTTCTGGAAGACCAGACTGAAGTGAGGTCATCACTTTCCACACTTTCTTCCCCCCAGCTATGGCTTCCGAGGACCAACCTGGGCCCTCTATCCAGGAAGAAGTGGAGGAGCCCAGCTTGAGGCAGGTATAGTATTTTTATACATATTTCTTGTCCTAAAATTAATGATGTTAACTAGATGTTATTATTGATAAGAAATTAATGATTGAACAAAAAGTGTTTTACATATCAATAGACAGTAATGGCCAAAAATGATTGGGACAAGAAAAATGCTAGGGTCAGAATGATAGTCTTTTTTATTTATTAACATTCAATTTGCAACAGTCATGAGCTGAAAATTGTGTGTGATTGATGAAGCAAAAACTAAAACTATGTCCCTTTTTGTCCCCCACAGGAAAGCCTCAGCCAGGATGAGGGTCTGGAATGTGGCAGGCAGGAGGTGGCAGGGGGAAGTGGCAGCCAGGAGGTGGCCAGGCCCAGTGGACTGACCCAATCCCAGGTCCCTCCCCTCTGCCTACCACCCAAAAGGCCCAGGAAGGGGAGGAACGTGGATGAGGCAGCACTTGCTTGAGAGACCCCCCCCAGTGTTCAAGAGGGCTATGCCTGCATACTAGCAGTGAAAATGCAGGAAATGGAGGAGGGCCAATGCCGCATCTGTGGGAACATCATTTTACAGACCCTAAATAAGGGGTTGTGTGGCCAACTGACAGAAAATACACACCTTTCTGAGTTCATTCATCCTCCTCCTCCTCCACTTCCTTCACCTCCTCCTTCTCCACCTCCACCTCCTGCCATAACTCAACGAACAAAGCCACAGCGTGCAGGGAAGTGTGCAAATAAGACAAGAGAGTGATGGCCTGGGTTCAGTCTGGTCTGACAGAAGACGCAGGCTGTGTAGTACCACAGCCTGGGGACATATATGTGATCTGCTGCTGTTCCTGATCTCTCGGAGTCCAGGACCAGATTGTGCTTCCTATTATATGGACTCCTCAGGCTACCAATTTTCTTTTTCAAATAATTGATATCTGCCCTGGGGTCCAAAGGCTTCGCAAATTTCTGCAGTTTCTCCAGCTTTGCCTTCCCTCTTTCTTTTGTTATGACCCAGAATAAATGGTAGTTTTGTTTTCAGCAAATACTTGCCTATGTGTTTTTATTAAAAAAAAGGACAGTTTGTTTGTGAGTAGGCAGGTACATTTCAAAAATACAATGTCAAATTAACAAGGGACACCAACCTTCTTGAGGTTAACACAAGATAATAATGTTGTTGTGGTAACTTGACACACACAAAAAAAAATGATGGTGATCACTAGAAAATAATTTTAAAATAATCAAAAAAAAAAGGAGATCTTGATTTAAATAAAAAAAAAAAGGAAAAAAAATCACTATAAAAAATAATTCTAAATATTATTATGGAGATCTGGCATTAAAAACTAAAAATATTATTAAGGAGATCACAAGAAATAATAAAGAAATAAGTTTGTCAGAACTCTGTGTTAATATCAGCAGCAATACAACTTCATTCTTCTAGCATTATAAAGAACAAAAGAATGCGCTGCATTAAAAGATCCAAAAATTTACAGCGTGAGGAATGTGCTATCTCCATTACGAACGCTAGTTTTACCAGACCGAGCGCTTCAGTCTCGTACTTGATTCTGAGCATGCATGTTTTTTTGCTCGTTGGAATTGCATACAGACGAACAGAATTTCCGATAGGAACTTTTTCCCATGGAAAAATAGAGAACCTGCTCTCAATCTTTTGCTGGCGAAAATTCCCCCAGCAAAAGTCCGATGGAGCATGCACACGGTCGGAATTTCCGACCAAAAGCTCACGTCAGACTTTAGCTGGGGGAATTTCTAATCGTGTGCACGCGGCATGAAGATGTGTATCAACTATTGGACACTCAGCCAGAGAACTGTTCCAAATCAGTACACTACACCTTGGATAGAAGATGCGCTTCAATGTCTGTCTGGGTGGAAAGGGGTTCAGTGTGTTTGATTTGAAGTGACTATCAAATTCCCATGCACCTGTTAGACTGAGAGAAGACTGCTTTTATCTACCCACTGGGGGTACGAGAAGACTTAGGTGGCTTCAGACATCTGGTGTCAGCAAAATAAGAGAAAATTTGATCCGAGAGTAAGAGGGCAGGACTTGCAACCCTGTGTTCAAGTACTGGCAAATAATCTGGGTGATCTTGGGAAACATAAGTTAGGTGATTGATGGAAGTCCCAGCCCTTCGTTATCTGTAAGCAGTTGCCTGGATTGCCCATATACCTGATTTGCCCAGAAGAAAGAACTGGCCCATTAAAGACCTGTCATCATAACCACCTCTTGCTACTAGCAGAAGCAGTTCAAAAACCAGATTCAAAGACCGCCCAGACTGTCTCTCAAAGGCAATACCCAGAGATCTCAGTCTTTGCCACCAAATGCAGATGAAGAGGAAAGCACTGAGGAGGAAGATGCCTACATGGACTGGTTGTAGCCACCTACACTCCTACATCTACATCTCCTCCTCCTGGGGAAACAAATACAGAAATTTATACCCCAGGGACAATCACTGGAGAGTCAAGAAGACCCTCCAACTTCCCTGACAGCAAAGGACAGAGAGACTTCCCAACCACCCACAGAACCAGAAGAAGAACCGGTTTGAGGAGGGCCATCTGAGCCAATAAATCAAAGAGCAAAACCAGCTATTGCCCCTCCAAAAGACTGATGACACATTAGGTGAAAGTTCTGAAAAAGTCATTTTCACCACTCAAAGAACTCACAAAGCACTGGTCGTTCCCATTATAGATTTAGTAGAAAGCAAATCTAACCTACCCCCTTACACATTTAGGTGGGCCATCCCAATATCAGCAGATTATGGACAAGACAACCTTGTTCCTTCTAACAAATAGTGGGAGGCTCCCTTGTCCAATTGGTATGATTTTGTGTAAATGTAAACTTTTTCCTTTAGCTGTTTATCTGGAATAATCTATAATAAGTTATAAGTTATGAACATTATATGTTTCAGGACTCTACCCCAAATATTTCTGGGGGGGGGTGTAGCTAGGTGGTGCTTTGCTAGAGAAAGAAAAGAGTAGAGTTGGGCAAACAGTTCGGGCAGAGCAAAAGTTCGGCCTGAACATCGGCTGTTCGCCTGTTCGGCGAACACCCAAATTTGCAGGGTTCTTGCTGAGTACCCCACAATGCACTGTGTGCTGCACAGTGAATTCTAGGGCCCCAATTGGATGAAGTCTTGCACCTGACCAAAGCAACGGCTTTGCCAAATAAGGCACAGAGCACTGTCTGATTGGACAAAGTGATGACAAAGTGATCGCTCAGTGCTCATAGTCCCACCCCACACTATAAAAGATTCCTTCCAACAAGAAGCTTTTGCGTTGTGTTGTTGGAGTGGAGATATACAGAGCAGGGCTCAGTTTGCTACTAATGGGTTAGTATGTTCACCCACTGTGACTTTGAGTATTAGTTTAATGTTAGTATAGTGTAGTGTGAGTATAGTGTGTGAGTATAGTGTGAGTATACTGTAGTTTGTCAGTATAGTGTGAGTATAGTGTAGTATCAGTGTAGTGTGTTAGTGTAGTGCAGTGTTTAACATTTGTGTTTAAACAAATGGGTTTAAACATTTAGTGCAATATAAATTTTTAAACATTTGTGTTTAAACATTTGGCGCTATATACAATGCTGTATACCCCCTTTCTTGGTTGCTGTTTTGTTTTTGTTTTTGGCGTGAGGGTTGTCTTTTTTTTTTTATCCTGCCTGCCCCCCTGTTTATTAAAATTGTCAGCCGTTGATTTTTTGACTGCGATACTGGTGTTCCCCCTTTTTTATTTGTTTTTTTTTTCATTTCTATCAGTGTAAGTCCTCAATTTAAAGAGCACCAAACACCACTTTGCATTCAATAAAGTGCATCCAATCACACATTTCCCAATTTCTATTAAATTTGGGTAATAAGCCCCCCCATTATGTCTGGGAGGCCAATAAGGAGAGGCAGATGTTTCCATGCCACTATGAGGGGGCCAGCAGCGTCTGTGTCCACAAGGCAAAGGTAGACGCAGGGCACATTTGTCTCTGTTTAGTGATGTTGCCCGTGCTATCCAGCTACAGCATACAGAAGAGATGGTGGACTGGCTTACTAAATCATTCTCGTCCTCCTCATCCTCTATGACCCAAGCTGACACTAGTGCGCAGTCCTCTGCAGCTGCCAGAAGGGCTTATTCTGCCTCCTGGTCCAGAGCTACTCCTGCCATAGCCCCAGCATCATGCATAGACTTGCTTTTTGAGGATGCATGGAAATTACTTGATTCTGATTTTGGTTCTGAGGTAGAGGAAGAGAGTAACATGATCCTACAGAGAGGGGAGAACAATGATAAACAACAAATTGGCAGTCATGTCCCACAGCTGCAGCGTATTGCCAAGTTCCATGCTCCAGTGATGATGAAGATAGAGAGGATGATGATAATGAGGTCATCTTATGCCACTTGGGTGCCAGATAGAGCAGAGGAGGAAGGCACAAACCCAACGAGGCAGGATGTCTTCCAGAGACAGCCAACGTGAAAGATTACAGAGTAGCCACCCTATTTCATCAGATTGCGGAGCTTATCTCCCGGCCCACTTCCCACAGCTCAGCTGTGTGGGTCTTTTTTTAACACATGTGCAGCCAATCGCACTGTTGCAATTTGCAACCTCTGCTGCAAGCAGATCAAACATAGCACAAACACCAGCCATTTGGGTACCACATGCTTGACAAGGCATTTAACCTCCCCCCACTCAGCCTGTTGGCAAGAGCACCTGAAAGTCACACACAAGGGACACAATTCTTCTCCTCCTCACTCCTCACCTTTCATGTCTACCCCCGCTATATCTTATGACCTGTAAGCAGCCTCCACTGACAGGGATAATTGTGTAGCAAAGGGTGTCACTGGTTCTTGCAACAGGTCTGCCAACAGCACACCTCCAGCTGTAGAATATAGCAGGCAAATTTCTCTGCCCCAGCTGCTGCATCGAAAAAAAAAAATACACTCCATGCCACCCACATGCCCAGCGTCTCAATTCCAGCTTGTCCAAATAAAGAAAGCTTGCAGGGAAAATCAATTTAAATGTAATTTTTTTTCCTTTATAAATGTCAGTTTTGCTGCAGCAGGTTCTATACACAGTACAGATGCGCCACTTTTCAGGCAGAATAAGGGCACCCCCTAGGCACTATACTTAAATACATTTTTTATTTTTATTGTTTCACTTTAAGGATCATTAAAATCACTGATCCTGTAGAAACAATCTTCTTTTAAAAGTTTTTTTGCATTGGTACATGTCGCCCAGGGCTGTACCTGGGCCCCTATACCCTTTTTTATGGTGAATAACTTGAATATAAGCCTTCAAAATGGGGACATTTTATTTTTCAAGTTTCCGGTCCCATAGACTTTAATAGGGTTCATGGTTCTGGTCCGAAAGTTTGCGATGTTTCCATCTCTAGAAGAGAGCAAGTTTAGGACACCACCAGGGAGAGATGACAAGCAGAAGGAGCTCAAGAGAGTTTTGGCAGCAGTGAACCATGGTAGATGTAGGTTGAGAAGAGAATACTGCTATTATGGACTGGGTAACTACAATCCCCAGAGACAGACTGAGGAGGAGAAAGGGTTGCATTTTCCTGGGCTGAGGAGTGGACATTCTCTTGCTTAGCTGTGAGGCAACTGAGGTGCACAAATTGCTACTCCTGTGTGCACATAAGCCTGCCACAAGCATGCGAGCTGAGCCAGAGATTGCAGTGCTGTTAACCGAGATGCTGAGAACCAGAGTTGCCCCAGGCACACCAGGAAGTGAACTGACACCTGAACAACATGGCTGCATTGCTAGGATTAGTGGGAGGTCACTGCTGCCATTAACCTGTTGTTGCTGGCAGAGACTGAGCACATAGGGCCTGGCCATCTAACTAGCAGCATTAGTTACTGCACGCAGACTTTACTGGGATTGTACTTATGTGCATTACCATAAAGGTCCAAATGCTAGCTAGCTGAAGACCTAGGGAAAATGACTGTCTCCTCAGATAGCTGCCCTACAAGAACTTTACTTGCTGTCCATAGTAAGAGGTATCTCTGTAGGGAGTTCTGGGTCCTAGCGTAGCCATTCATACAGAGTGCACTAATCATCATTGCAGTTACTGTTTATCTATGTCATTGTTTAATGATGGTGTGTAGATTACCAGGTACAGATCAATCCAAACATATAGATCCCTATTCTAACATACTATAATATGGTGACTTAATTTCCCCTCCCCGATTGATACCAGAGTACCCCAGTTTCAGTGGTGTTCTTTCTCCGGCCTTGGATACCTCCAGCTGTCACCTGTGTTACCAGAGCTACTCTGGACTGAGTCACACACATTGCTGTGATGAGTTGATGCTAGTGCAGCTTTCATATGCATATGTATAACTTTCATTGTTCAGTGTATGCATATTTTTGCCATCCTGAACTGGTTTTGCATTATTGGTTCTAACTTTGCGCCTGTTTAGTAAACTTTAAATTGCAGTTACCCTCTGCCTGATTCGACTGAATAACCTCTTTGTTAAAAGTGCACACTGTTCATGCACTTATTGTTACTTTGCTTTCAAGGAATATGGCAGCCTGCTGCAAACAAAGGACAGCTTCACTTTGCTCAATTAACCAGTGCTTATTTCATATATTCAATCATGCAGGGAAAAGTAATTACCTTCCATGATAACATACAATAAATGATACCCCAATATATTGCACAATGCTTGGGGCACTACTAATTGTTGTGCTAATGTTCGCTGTTTGTCTTGCATTACCACAAAGGGATAGTGTTAAAGAGCCCTCAGGTTTCTCTCCTTAGTGCTCACTAAGGCTATAACAGTCTAACTTTTTAGCAAGCTACAAGGTTATGGGTAGCAGTAAGAGGTGTTGGAAGAGCAACAGCATGTAAGGTAAAGTACTGTGAACTAAATACTGTATGCATTATACCTATCTATCCAGCAGGTGGCACTGTAGTGTGTATCTATGGTAAGGTAATCAGAGGAAGTACTATCCTTATTGTGTTATATGCACTGGTTTGTGTTATCTTCCTGTTCCATGATGATAAAGACATGTTCTGATATTTCTCCATGACAGTAACGTATTCTCTGCATACATGAAGCTTCCAGCGCATGATTTCAATACTCAGCTAATAGGTTATGGGTCCAGGCACACCCAGCAAACCCAGCAGCACCCAGGTACTGGAAAAATAATTCTGCAAGTCTGTGAGTACTGTATGCAACAGTGAAGGGAGAGATGATTAATGCGCTACCCAAAAAAACAAAAACAAAAGACAGCAGCTACAAACCAAGTGACCAAAAGGAAAACAAATATGAAATAAATTGTAGCGCTAAAAACACATGTATTAGTAGTAAATATAAAGTTCAAAGTGCATATATGCGTAGTGTCCCAAGAAATAAAAACAAATATGTAATCCTAAAGGAACAAAAGTCCACAGTGGAAAAGAATAATCCGTGTGGATAACCTTGTCTGCTTCCCAACCGTCAGCTTCTATATCATCAACTTAAGCGAATAGATGAAATACGCTTACCAGAGAAGTTGGATTTTCATAAGCATAGAATCAATGGAGCTTAGTGCCACCCAGGGCGAAGTAGTGGAATGTTGGAGGCAAGGGTAGAGCCTCTGCAAAACTGGGAAATCCTTTCTTTATCCGCCAAAGCAGAGCCAAAGATGAATTCCAGAAAACGAAGTGGTTCCTCAGTTCCCCATCTTCCCTTTGAGGAGAACCTCTACTTCTCTTTTCAACCTTCTGCTAGATATTGGAATACCTTCACCTGGACTGGTAGAAGTCCTCAGCACTAGCTGGGTGGTCAGAGGCAAGCGTATTTTATCTATTCGCTTAAGTTGATGATATACAAGCTGACGGTTGGGAAGCAGACAAGGTTATCCACACGGATTATTCTTTTCCACTGTGGACTTTTGTTCCTTTAGGATTACATATTTGTTTTTATTTCTTGGGACACTACGCATATATGCACTTTGAACTGTATATTCAGTACTGTATGCAAACTGCTGAAAGATGGCAAGCGGTTCAGTTGTGATGTTTGCAATTGCAAAGCTGAACAATGCCAATTACCAGCTGTGGAAGTTTAAACTAGAAATGATTCTAACCAAGGATGAATTGTAGCAAGTGCTGAATACAGACAGACCCACAGATGGAGAGGAGGACTGGGACAGGAAGGATAGACAGACAAAAGCAATTATAAGCTTACTAGTGGAAGATGACCAGCTTACCCACATAAGAACAGTGAAAATGGCCAAAGGTATGTGGACTTCATTACAGAAACTGCATGAGCTTTCAAGTCTAAACAGCAAGCTATTTCTACTAAGAAAGCTGTATAAGATGAGACTAGAAGAAGACCAGCAAATGTGTGACCATGTAAAAGCTATGCTAGAGATCATAGAGCAGCTGCGTGCCATCAGAGAGGACATCAAAGATAACCATATTGTTGCCCCATTCCTCTGCAGCCTTCCAGAGACATATCTGCTCTCATTAATGCTTTAGAAACCCGAGCAGGAACTGACGCTGGAATATGTCAAAGGGAAATTAATATATGAATATGACAGAAGGAAAGAAAATATGCACCATGATGACAAAGCTCTTAGGATGTACAAAGGCACAAAGCACAACAAAGAAAGCAGAGCCTGTTTTCACTGTAAAAGGAACGGCCACTTAAAAAAGGACTGTTCTATCTGGAAAGCCAAGCTGCGAAAGCTAAAGCTATTCACAAAAGAAAGCATCAAAACAGCCACAAAGGAAACTGCAGACACTTCATGAAATGGAACCTTTAAAGTAACACAGAGCGGCAAACCACACGGCTGGTGCATAGACTCAGGAGCGACAAGCCATTAAAAATACTTCATTCGAAGTGGCATGGATCAAAGCCTAGCATAGGGCACATCACAGTGTTTGGATGTAAAGCATATGCCTATAGTCCAAGTGAAAAGCGATCCAAGCTGGAGAACAGAGTCATAGAGGGCATTCTAGTAGGCTACAGTGAGCAAACTAAGGGTTACAGAATCCTACACCCAAAGACTGACAAAGTGACAATAAGCCGTAGTGTTTATTTTGATGAGAGCCCATCACCAGAAACACCAATCCCTGAAAGCTGTGAAGTGAATATGCCAAGAAAACTAAAAGAAAAGTTCGACCAACGCAGACCTGTACAAGAGTCAGAACAAGAGGTGGAACTCACAATGCCTAAATCAAGTTCCCACCAGATCCTGCTGAACTGCCTGAAGTCAGAAGATCCACTCAGACTATAAAGGGGATATCACCCTGCAAGCTGTTACACACTGTCAAAACACACAGCATGCTTGAACCAACATCCTGAGAAGACATAGAAAAACTGCCTAAACATGAAGCCAACAAATTGAGAAAGGCAGAAGAAGAAGAATTAAAGTCACTTCAAAGAAAATAAGACCTGCACACTCACAAAGCTCCCTCCTAACCACAAAACTATAGGAAGTAAGTGGACTTTCTTTTCAATCTTAGTTTATTTCAAAAGCAAGAAAATAAAGAATATAACAGAGAAATAACGTTCTTTACAGTATAACATCACATAAATTATACATAGAATAGTGAGGTGTACCTTAACCATGCATATACAAGAATGATCATTCTGACATGTATCTTTCGGTGAATTAGTTAGTGTTATCTGAGGGTTCCTTCTCATCAAATTAGAATGCTGTAGGGATCATGTATTCACCTATTATAGATATTCAAATCATTTAACTATTCTGGGTATATGATCTTTAGTTATATGCATGAGTGATTGGTTCAGTACTTAATGAAGGGGAAACAGAGAGAAAGTTGGAAATAAGATCGTGTGTAGAAGTAAGGGATGGCAGTAGAAAGTATGCCGTCCCCACACCAAGATCAACCTCATTAAGATATTTCTCTAATTGAACCCAAAGTTTGGAGGAAGAGTGATGGAACCAATCCACTATACGCACGAGTACCGCTGCCTTATGGTATGTAGAGGCATCTGGGATCCCTGCACCCCCCCTGACCTTCGGGAGAATCATTGTGTCATATTTTATCCTGGGGCAATGTCCCTGCCATATGAATTTAGAAAAGATCTGGCAAAGCCTTTTGAAGAACGAGGTGGGGATATGGATAGGAATGGTCTGAAAAAGGTATAGGAATCGAGGGAGAACATCCATCTTCAAGACATTCACCCTACCCAACCAGGAGAGCTGTTCAGAGGCATATGTGGCCAGATCCGCTTGAGTTCTAAGAAGTAAAGGGGTGAAGTTGCTGGAAAATAGTTGAGATGCGACTGTTGGAATATGAATTCCTAGATAACGAATAGATGTGGAGCTTGTCTTAAAAGGGAAGGAAGACGCGAGCTGTTGGAGAGCCGCTGCTGGGAGTGAAATGTTGAGGATTTCCGACTTATTAAGATTAACTTTAAAGTTACTAATCTCTCCATACCTCCGAAACTCCTGCATAATGGAGGGTAGGGAAACTTGCGGTTGGGTTACAAATATGAGTAGGTCATCATCAAATAGGGCAATTTTAGTGTGTAGGGGGCCTATATTAACACCATGAATAGCCGGATTGTTTCTAAGGGCAATGGCTAGATGTTCCATAACAATCACATAAAGAATGGGGGATAAGGGGAACCCCTGCCACGTTCCATTGTGTATAGTAAATTTTGGAGATAGGGAACCGTTTAGTCTAATCCTAGCAGAGGAAGATGTGTAGAGGGCCATTATTCTGGAAATCATGTTTTGGCCTAGACCTAGTTGTTGCAATGATAGGTGGAGAAATTGCCAGTCGACACGGTCGAAGGCCTTTTCCGCATCGACTGTGAGAAGGCACAATGGGATATTGTGGGCCCGAGCATAATCCGCAATGAGAAGTGTTTTCAGGGTGTTATCTCGCGCCTCTCTTCCACTCACAAAGCCAACCTGATCTAGGTGTATTAAGCGGGGTAACAATGGTTGCAACCTATTAGCTAGCACTTTCGCATACACCTTTAGATCTACTCCTATTAGCGAAATAGGTCGGTAATTAGCAAAAACAGTTAGGTCTTTGTCTGGTTTGGGGATGAGGGTGATATGTGCCTCTAGGGTTTGTGGCGGGAACACTGAGCGCTCAGAGATGGAGTTAAATACTTTTGTTAAGAAGGGAGTAAGGAGGGGAGCAAATTGTTTGTAAAATTTTGGAGTAAAGCCATCAGGACCCAGGCTTTTACCAGATGGGGTAGAAGCAATGGCTCTGGCAACCTCGTCTTCTGAAATCGGGGCCTCGAGGTCCTCTATCGTTTCGTTATCTAGAGTGGGTAGTGCAGTTTGCGCGATGTAGGAGGCTGCAGTAAAGGGAGGTTCAGTGGGGCTTGCTGTAGGTATATTATACAGGGATTGATAGAAGTCCCGGAACACCCGTCCCATCTCAAAGGTGATGAGACGGTGAGTCAAAGGTGAGTTTTCCCAGAACTGTCCCGTATGTGGTGTATAAAGGTGTTAGGTTGTTTGGTATGTAGGGTGCGAGCCAGGGATCTACCACATTTATCCCGAAATTTGTATTGATAAAAGGCTAGTTTGTTCGCAAACATGCGGGCTGATGCCTCATATAACTCTCTAAGTTGAGTGCAAGCGGAAGAAACCTCCGCAAGCACTTCCACCGTCGGGGAGCATTTATGAGTAGTTTCTAGTGTCCTAAGCTTGTGTACTGCCTTAGCTATCGCAGCTGAGCGTTCTTTTTTCATGCGGGCACCCATTTGAATAAACCTACCCCGTAATACCGCCTTCAATGCCTCCCATTTAATGGGTGGTGAGGTGTTATCAGAGGTGTGGTCTGTGAAAAAGTTTGATATTGTCTCCGCTATCTGTGTATCAAACCCTGGTTCAGTCAAGAGAGAGGCATTTAACCTCCATGTCCATTCTTTTATTGGAGTAGAGGGGATTGCAAGCATCAGGAATATAGGTGAGTGGTCGGACCAAACCATAGGGTCTATTTCACAATTGGGGGACCAATCTAAGCAGCCGTGATCGATTAAAAAATAATCTAAACGACTGTATGATTGGTGAACGTTGGAGAAGTGTGTGTAGTTTCGTGAGTCCGGATACAGTATTCGCCATACGTCAATGAGATGCATATTGTAGATGGCACGTTTTAGGGCCCGTATTTTCGGAAAGGGTATAGAGGAACAGGATGTCGATGAATCCAAAAGTGGATCCAGGGAAGTATTAAAGTCCCCTCCGAGTATGATCTTGCCCTCCACAAAACCCACCAAAAATCTTTAGGTACTGCAAGGCTGATGGGACTTGGTGTGTATTAGGCAAGTATACGTTAGCTATTGTAAATTTAGTCCCCCATAAGGAGATTTTCTCAAAAACATACCTGCCCTGGGGATCTGCCACATGATCGAGCAGCTCAATAGGGAGTGTTTTATGAAACGCAATAGATACTCCCTTAGATTTTTGTGTCGGGTTGGTACTGTGAATCCATCTATTAAAATATCTATTGGAGCAGGAAGGGGTGGAGTCAGAATGGAAGTGGGTCTCCTGCAGCAAAAGTATGCTGACCTGTCTTTTGTGCATCTGATATAGAATTTGCCCACGTTTCGACGCAACGTTAAGTCCGTTTACATTATACGAACAAAATTTCAGGTGGGGGCGCAAAGTCACCATGTGAGCCATGCTGGAGTGCCAAAGGCTGTAAAGGGGAGAGAGTAATAGGATATGGAGGAAAGGTATAGGGAGCAGAAATGGAAAGAAAAAAGATAGAAAGAAAAAAAAGGAGGGGGAGAGAAAAATTAAAAAAAAAGGGGGGGGGGGGGGGGGGAGGAAGAAATAAGAAAGGAGCGTGTGGATAACGGAAGAAGTAAGGTATAAATGAAAAGACACCTAAATAGATGTGTCTGGGAAACTAATGTGTTCGCTAACGCAAAAAACTGCGCGAAAAATCACGCTTTAGGCACAAACCGTGCTTGTCCTATTGCGGGGGAAAGATTGAGATGAATGCACCTGAGCCGTGATCCCGACAGCAGACCAGGCATGCAAGTAGTGTGTATGGCACACTTAATATTTAAAACGAGTGTGGGGCATAAGGCAGCT
Organism: Aquarana catesbeiana; assembly: GCF_042186555.1. Lineage (NCBI taxonomy): Eukaryota > Metazoa > Chordata > Amphibia > Anura > Ranidae > Aquarana > Aquarana catesbeiana. Next base: position 261,629,724 of record NC_133327.1, on the reverse strand, counting down.
TAACAACAACAAATGATAACAGTCAACCAAGTATGTGCATTGGATTTAAATAGTTAACCCTGGGGTATACATAAAATAATTACATTGGCTCTTGCATATAAAGAAAGTTATTGAGCCAAAACAATATTGTGAGTATATGGAGGGTATAAGGAGCTGGGGATCCTCCCGAGGGGGCAATCCTCTGCTCCATGTGTAGCGCCCTTTAGACCTGTATCCTCTGCAGCAGAGATTGAGTAAAACCGCGTGCCAGACCCCCCCAGGGCAGTACCCCCCACCCCCCCCACACATCCCCCACTGCATATAATACCAGGAGAGGGATCAATCTGAGACAAAGCAGAACATCTTTAGAAAAATAAAAAAACATAACATTGGTATACATTCGCATTACCTGACGCTCGTCATTGTGAGAGGCACAAAAGTGACTTCAATCTATGTTCTCACCCGAACCCCAGCCAAATAGTAAATTGGCAAAGAGCAGGGAAAGAGCCAGTAGATCCGAACCCTATATTCACTACATCCCCTACCAGGCTTACTGGAGGTCTTAGCTTTCAATTAGGAAAAGCACAGTTAAGGGATCGAAAAACATTTCATGCCGCCTAGAAATGCAGCGAAACTTCCGGGAGCCCTTGGAAATATAATTGGCATGGTAAGACAAAACAAGCCATCAGTCTCCAACTAGCTGCTGAGTTAATCTTCTGGAGAAGTAGGTCTTCTTATCCCTGGGCCAGAAGAAACTGATCTAGACCTAGGACGTCAGCGGCGCTGTGGAAGTGGGCCAAGTCCCAACTGTCTTGATCTATCTTCTGGAGGGTCTAACCAGTTCAAGACGTCTACCAGGTCTTGGTCAATAAAGAGAAAAAAGTCAGGCAGTTGGTCTGGATCAGAGAGCGTGAACCTGCTATCGCCCCGTGTCACCTTGATGCTGAAGGGGTGACCCCATGTATAGGTAGCTCCGGCTTGTCGTATAAGGTCAAGTAGAGTGCGCACCACTCGATGCATGAACAGCGTGTTGCGAGATAAGTCAGTATACAGGTGGATATGGGCTCCAAAGAATTCAACAGATCCCAGGTTCCATGCCTTTCGCATGATCTCTTCTTTTAAGGTGTAATATTGGACCCGACATAAAACATCGCGGGGGCGACCATCTCGGGCCCCTCCTGGCCCTCCTACTCTGTGAACACGATCCAATTCAATTGGTGATGCTGCCTCTCTTCCCAGTACTTTATTGAGGATAGTTATGACAGTGGGTTTCAATTCTGCTCCAGATGTTGGCTCCGGTATGCCTTGCAGTCTAATGTTATTTCTGCGACTGCGATTTTCGCTGTCTTCTATGCGGAGTTGCTGGTGGCGTAGGCGCCATAGATGCGTCGCGGATGAGGATTCAAGGGCTGTTATACGTGCCTCATGGTCATCTTGAGCATTGGTTAAGACCGATACTGCTTCCTCATTAGCTGTGACTTGTTGCCTCAGAGCGTTCAGCTCCACATGTAGGGAATCTTCCATTTTGCTTGCCCATGATTCAAAATCAATTCTAAAGGCAGAGAGGAGGGCAGCAGCTTCCGTTCTAATGGGTTCTCCCGATAAGGGATGCATAACTGACTGGGATTCCCCGGGTGCCTGTGTCAGGCGATGTGACTGACCTCGCGGAGGAGGCTGATGGCCCTCCCTTGGAATTCTGGAGTTTCTCATTATTGTCCTCTGCCGTGCAGGCTGCTGCTGTAGTGGAAGTGGGAGGCTTGGTCTTCCCTGGGTTGCGGCCAGGTGCCATCTTGACTTTGGGGGTCCGGGGGTCAATCGGCGCTGTTCTAAGTAGATACCTCTGTATGGTGCCTTGTTGAAGGTCAGTAAGCTCCGTGGAGTGTGAGCTAGCTACCGCCATGTAATATGCAGGTGTGCTATGCTATGAAGATAGCCTGTAGCTGTGGGAATAGCACCGAACTCAGGGGCGCGGGTCCTCAGCCATCCATAGTCAGTCACTCTCCATCAAATCCCAGCCTCCACGGGGATAAGGGGGACTGGGGAGGAAAGGCAGGCCTGCGGTAGCAGTGGCGTCACCCTGTTAGCATGGGCGCAAAGCTGAAACACCGTATGGGCGGGGGTTCATAGGTGAAAGCACTGTCCAGTTAGGGCACAGTATCTGAGGGTGCGGGCCCGTCTTGTAAGCTAGGCCGCAAGATGGCAATATGGCGGCCGTCACTGGATGTCTCTAAAAGGACCTTTACTTAAGTTTCCGGGGTCAGTGAGGGGTCCGTGCAGGCTATGGACTTGCCGGTTATGCCCAGGGGGTGACCACTGTATGTGGAGGTGAGTTAAATGTCTCCCTTACCTCCGGTCGCGGCACCAAAGACCGGTGATGCTGCAGGCCTCACAGGCCTCGGGCCTGCTGTAGGCCACGGGTGTCCAGGGCCTGTTTCCTCTGTGTTGTCTGGGGTCCCCTCACAGTCCGGTCCGCTCCGGATACAGCGCTCTCAGCCTCAGGCTGGCTGATCGCCTTCCGCACCACCGATCGCGGCACTCGAGACCGGGGATTCTGTATGTCCCATAGGCCACAAAATGGTGGTCGCGTCTGTGGTGTGAGGCCAGCCGCGGCCTAAAAACAGCCCAATCCGCCGGCCAATCTGCTCAAGTGACCCCTGAAGAGACTCAGCTAGTGCCCAGTGGCCGTAAGGTAGAGTTTGGGGCAAACTCTAAATTTGTATGCTCTGGATGGCAGTAGATTGCAGAGGGCTAAGCGGAGCTCCTCTGCAGTGCGTCCATTCACCTCGACGTTCGGACACGCCCCAGTAAGTGGACATTCAAGGTAAAGTCAGATGCAGAAGGGAATATCTACAAATACAAAGCCAGACTAGTTGCCAAGGGTTACTCCTAGAAATAGAAGATTACGTTGAAATATTCACTCCCATCATAAAACACTCCACCACCAGAGCACTTCTTGCCGCTGCAGCTGGGAAGGGCATGCAAGTCATACATCTAGACGTTAAAACTGCTTTCCTATATGGAGGCATTAAGCAAGATCTGTACATAGAGTAACCACCGGGGTTTGAGCAAGGAGACAACCTTGTGTGTAAATTACAGAAGAGAATCTACGGTCTTCAACAATCTGCAAGAATGTGGAATGAGAAAGTGAACAAAGTACTTACCAGAGAGGGATTCTCAAGAAGTAAAGCAGACCCCTGTCTCTACTCCAGGAATCAAGGAGACAGATAGATATACATCCTATGCTGATGACATTATAACTTGTTTTTGAACAAGAAGGGGATTACAATCAGATAGTTCACAAGCTGAAAGAAAATTGTGAAATCAAAGAGCTAGGAAACATTAGCTACTATCTGGGAATCCAAATAAAAAGAAGAAGAAGATGGAAGTGATCTTCTCAACCAATCTCAGAAATTCTCAGAAATCTTTGAACAATTCCATATGCAAGATGCAAAGGAAGTGAAAACTCCTATGGAACCAGGCTTTCAAAAGAGCAATGAAGCAGAAAACGTACTACCCAACAATGACATGTATCTCAAAGCAATCGGTAAGCTGCTATATGTTGCCGCTGTGTCAAGACCAGGCATAGCTGCAGAAGTGGGCATACTATGCAGGAAAGTCACAGCTCCCTGTCAGTGTGACTGGAACACAGTGACAGAAACCATGAATCAGACTGAGACAGAAGTACAGTTAAATCACACTTGTTTAATAATAATAAAAAAAAGGTAAACAGAGTAAGCGTAGTCAAAGCCAGAGTTCAGGAACCGGAATGGATAGTCAGACAAGCCAAAACTTCAGGGAGTCAGAGATGAGCCTAGTAGAACAGCAAGCAGGATCTGGAGCCAGAAAAAATGTCAGCCAAGCAAGTCTTTAACAGGAACACAGGAGAGCGTCTCTAGAGATGTGACCAAGGCGAAGGCAGAGATCATCTGGACTGGACAGCTTAAGTAGGCAGGACTGAGGAGCAGGATGTCATCAACAGGTGAGTCACTGTGGAGAGATAGGAGCTGACATCTAGCCGACAGCTGAGTGGCCAGCTTTGAGAAGGAAGGGCTGACAGTACCCCCTCCTCAAAGACCCCTCCCCCTCGGAGGACCACCTGGCTTGAGGGGAAATCGTTTATGGAAATCACGGAGGACAGGGGCATGTACGTCCGAGGATGAGACCCAGAAGCATTTCTCCTGGACTGTACCCTTTCCAATGTACCAGGTACTGTATGCACCCACAGAACCTTCAGGAGGCAACAATGGACTGTACTTCATACTCCTCATGGTTCTCAACCTGTACAGGGTGAGGACGAGACACTGAGGTAGTAAAACGGTTGCAGACCAAAGGTTTTAATAAGGAGACATGAAATACAAATACGCATATTAGAAGGAAGGTCCAATGCGTAAGCCGCTGGGTTAATCCTGTGAAGAATACGGAAAGGCCCAATAAACCTAGATGTGAATTTCAGAGAGGGAACATGAAGTCGGAGGTTGCGAGATGACAGCCAGACCCGGTCCCCAACCTGGTAGGAAGACGCAGGCGTCTGCGGTCAGCATGGAGTCTGTGCCTATTATTAGCATGTCGCAAAGCCTCCTGGACTTGTGCCCAAGTGGAACGAAGACCACAGAGATGCTCCTCTAACACAGGAATACTCTGCGGAACAAATGAGCCAGGCAACATGGAAGGTTGGAAACCATAGTCCGCCATAACCGGGGACAATCAGGAAGCAGAATTCAAGGCACTATTGTGAGCAAACACCGCCCACGATAAGAGATCTGACCAGCTGTTATGGTTAGAAATATAGCAACGTAGGAATTACTCCAAGGACTGATTGGCTCGTTCTGCAGCACCCATTAGACTGTGGGTGATACGCAGAGGAGAAAGGAAGCTGAATTCTCAACTGTGCACAAAAGGCTCGCCAGAACCGGGACACAAACTGACTACCCCTGGCCGACACAATCACCTTGGGTAGCCCATGTAAGCGAAAGATCTCCCGAGCAAAAATAGAAGCAAGTTCCTTAGAAGTGGGCAACTTCTTAAGTGGAATACAATGGGACATTTTCGAAAACCGGTCAACCACCATAAGGATAACTGTGTTGCCCTGGGAGTTGGGTAACACCCCAATGAAATCCATAGACAGGTGGGTCCAGGGCCTCTCTCCATTAGGTATGGGTTGTAGGAGGCCTACTGGAAGGTGTTGTTACTCTGAGCACACACGGAACAGGCAGCTACGAAGGCCATTACATCAGCACGTAGACTAGGCCAACAGAATTGTTGGGAAATGGCCCAAAAGAGTTGATTCTTCCCAGGGTGGCCAGCAGCCTTGGGAGAATGATAAGTCTGGAGCACGGCAGCACGGAGACTCTCTGGGACAAAGCAGCAGTCATAAGGTTTCTCAGGAGGAGCATGGACCTGAGCAGCAAGAATTTTGTCACCCAAAGGAGAACCTTAGCCAGAATAAGATTAGGAGGAAGCAAAGGAACCGGAATCGACTCCATCTTGGAAGTGGAGGAAAATTGTCGTGACAAAGCGTTAGCCCTTACATTCTTAGTACCGGGTAAGAATGAGACATGTAAGAATGTAAGAATGTAATTGAAACTAGACAAGAAAAGAGCCCATTGCGCCCTTCTCGAGGGAGGTGTTTAGCCTCAGACAAGAATGTGAGATTCTTATGGTCAGTAAGAATGAGAACCGGCACAGTGGTACTGTCAGGAGGCACAAGCCGCCTCCGTCCGCCGGGCTCCACGGCACATGCGTGGAGGACTCACGCTGCGCCATACACCCGTTCGCGGCCCAATGGTGCGGCGCGCGCGGGTGCACGGCGGTCCCCGTGTGCGCGCCGTGACCGTGCGGGTGCACGGCGGCGCGTCACGGTGACGCGCTCGCCGCAGGGCTACTTCTGACGGCTCCAGCACCCAGTCGGGTTGCTGGTTTGTCGTCAGCTGTACCCTGTTCCCTGTGCCTGTCATTTTCCTGTTTCCAGAGTGTCACCAATACTGACCCCTGCCTGTATAAACGGACTACTCTTTTGCCTGCTTGATACCCCGGACCTCTGCTTGTATAAACGGACTACTCTTTTGCCTGCTTGATACCCCGGACCTCTGCTTGTATTAACGGACTACTCTTTTGCCTGCCTGATACCCCAGACCTCTGCTTGTTTATAACGGACTATTCTTGCCTGCCTGATACCCCGGATCCCTGCTTGTTCCACGTTTACTTTCTCCCTGCCTGTCTGAGACCCCTGGTCCTTGCCTGAATTACGGACTTGCCCGAGCTGATACCCTGGTCCACTTAACCACTTGTTTTGCAGCCTCTCCAGTACCCAGCGGCCACACGGACTTCCTTCAGAGATCCAGTCACCACCGGAAGCCCGTGCCTCCGCGTGCCCCCAACTCCCTGTATCACCTCCAGGGGTCGGGTGCGCGTGGTCGTAAGGGCGAGCCGCTCTCGGCATCTCAGCCTCGGTGAGTATAGTCCTTGACAGTACAAACCAGCCAGATGTCCGAGGCCGACAGAGCGCGCTCTCCTCTGGAGATCCTATGTCAACAGGTCTCCACTTTGGCCGACTCAGTCCAGAAGTTACAAGAGGGGTACGCTCAGGTTGATAATCGCCTCCAACAGATTGCTGGAATACTTCCCTCCGCCGCTGCAGCTCCGGCACCCGGCAATGAAGGTCCGCTTCCCCAGGCCTCCGCCAGCCCTACGGTCATCATGGCGCTTCCCGAGCCTAGGGTCCCTACGCCCGAACGTTTTTCAGGGGACCGTAAAAGATTCAGAGCTTTTAAGAACGCATGTTCTCTTTACTTTGCCCTCCAGCCCCGGACATTTGCATCAGAGATTGTCAAGGTGGGGTTCGCTATCTCATTGCTGTCAGAGGAACCTCAGGCTTGGGCCCACGGCTTAATGGAACAGGGAAGTCCTGTATTAAATTCCATAGACACCTTCTTTGAAGGTATGTCCAAACTTTATGATGACCCCCAACGGAAGGCTACCGCTGAAGCCACTCTACACCACTTGTCCCAGGGAAGGAGGCCCATTGAAGATTACACGGTCGAGTTCCGTAAATGGGCGGCCGACACGAACTGGAACGAGCCGGCTCTTCGCTACCAGTATCGTCAAGGCTTGTCTGAACTCCTTAAGGATGAGCTAGCCAGGATGGAGACCCCAGAGACTTTGGAAGAACTCATTCAGGCAGCCACGCAGTTAGACAGGCGCTTGCGAGAACGCCGCTCCGAGCGGTTTCAGGGTCCACGCCCTTCGTGGACGCCATTCAGAGCCCCATCCATGCCGTCAACCTCCTCCATCACACCTCCTGAAGCTGAACCCATGCAGCTAGGCCTGGTTCGGGCCCCGCTAACATCAGAGGAGAGACAACGCAGACGGCAATCCAATTTGTGTCTGTACTGCGGGGGAGCGGGACACTTCCTGCGCGGTTGTCCAATAAGGCCCAGTAAGTCCTTTCAGCCTAGATTGATGAATTACCAGGATAATGATGCTCCAAAGTCTTATGTGATGTTGTCTGTTTCCTTGCAGCTACCGGAAGGGGAGTCTCGCCTACCCGCCATCATTGATTCGGGGGCCTGTAGCTGCTTCATGGATGCAGCCTTGGCCCACAGCCTCAGTATTCCCTTGCAAACCAAGACCCAAGGGTTACAGGTGCATCTAGCTGATGGGTCTCTTCCGAGGTCCGGTCCAATCACCCAAGAGACCCAGCCCATCTTAGTAACCACCGACTCCGGGCATCAAGAACTACTACGGCTCGACCTCATCCAGTCTCCCATCTTCCCAGTCATCCTCGGCCTGCCCTGGTTACAAGCTCATGATCCGCAAATCCAATGGAGCACCAAGGAGGTGTCCTTCTCCTCTCCATACTGCTCGGAGCATTGCCTCCCTTTAACCTCGAAGGTGTGTGCTACAGTTACTACCTCGTCCGACAAACTGCCGCAGATTCCCTTTGAATATCTGGAGTTCCAGGAGGTCTTTAATAAACAAATGGCTGATCGCCTACCACCTCATCGGCCTTATGACTGTCCGATCGACCTGTTGCCAGGATCAGTGATCCCGTTCGGTCATATATTCCCTCTCTCCGAGACCGAACTGGAGGCGCTCAGACAATACATCGATGAGAGCCTAGAAAAGGGGTTTATCCGTCCTTCGTCCTCACCTGCGGGAGCAGGGATATTCTTTGTTGGGAAGAAAGACGGGTCCCTTAGACCTTGTGTGGACTACCGGCAGCTCAACAATATTACTATTAAAAACAGGTACCCACTACCACTCATTCCGGAGTTATTTCAACGATTCCGATCTGCCAAGGTCTTTTCCAAACTTGACCTGCGGGGTGCCTATAACCTTATTAGAATCAGAGCTGGAGATGAATGGAAAACAGCATTCAGGTCCAGATTTGGGCACTTCGAGTACCTGGTGATGCCATTCGGGCTATGCAATGCTCCAGCTACTTTCCAACACCTAGTTAATGACATCTTCCGAGAATACCTGGATGACTTCCTTGTTGTCTACCTAGATGACATACTCATTTTTTCTCCCACGATGGAACTACACAAGGAGCATGTCAAAAGAGTCCTCTCTATATTAAGACAACATAAGCTTTATCTGAAAGTGGAGAAGTGTGAATTCGAGAGGTCAGTGGTCCAATTTCTGGGGTTCATCATATCGGCCGGCGGGATCGCAATGGATCCCCAAAAGATACAAGCTATCCAAGATTGGCCAGCTCCATCTGATAAAAAAGGGGTCCAACGATTCATAGGATTTGCTAATTTTTATCGGAAGTTCATCATCGGATTCTCGACCATTGTAGCACCTATCACCCAGCTAACTCGTCAACACAACCCTTTCCGGTGGAGTGAGGCCGCACAAGAGGCCTTTCTAAAATTAAAGGATCTGTTTAGTTCGGCTCCAATTCTTCGCCACCCCGATCCTTCTCAGCCATATGTTCTGGAGGTGGATGCCTCGGAAATTGCCACAGGGGCCATTCTCTCTCAGAGACAAGGGCCCAAAGCCATCCTTCACCCCGTTGCTTTCGCTTCTCGGAAACTTAGCCCGCCAGAGTTAAACTACGACGTGGGTGACAGAGAGCTGCTGGCCATAAAGTTTGCCTTAGAAGAATGGAGGTATCTGCTCGAGGGCGCATTACATCCGGTGATGATCTTTACAGATCATAAAAACCTCGAATATTTACGGACGGCAAAACGACTAAGACCTAGACAAGCCCGCTGGGCTCTCTTTTTCTCTCGCTTCAACTTCCACATATCCTATAGACCTGGCTCAAAGAACGGAAAGGCAGACGCACTCTCACGGATGTTCTCAGCAGAGTCCCAAGCTTCAGAACCTGGAACAATCCTCTCGTCCCAAAACTTTCTTGGGATAACACAAGTGGATCTAATGTCATCCATTAAAACAGCGTCCAACTCTTGCATGGAACCAGAGGTGCAATCCTTGAAAAGAAACGGTAATTTCTTTTGGATCCGGGGAAGAATCTTTGTGCCACAGGAGACACGGTCGCTAACCCTCAAGATGTGCCATGACCATAAGCTCGCAGGGCATTTTGGAATAAGGAAAACGTCCGAACTAGTCTCTCGTTCCTTTTGGTGGCCTGGGTGGAGACGGGATTGCAAAGAATACGTGGCATCCTGCCCTTTGTGTCAGAGGAACAAGGGTCGAAACGCCAAGTCTTGGGGCTTACTAAGACCTCTACCTATCCCCGAACGACCATGGTCTGACGTCTCTATGGATTTTATAGTGGACCTGCCAGCCTCGGGGGGTTTTACCACTATTTTTGTCGTGGTTGACCGTCTCTCCAAGATGGCCCATTTTTTGCCCATGAAGGGCACCCCCTCGGCCTTAGAGACTGCCAATATTTTTTTGAAGGAGATCATCAGGCTCCATGGAGTACCAAAGAACATCGTATCGGACAGGGGTGTACAATTTACGTCCAAATTTTGGAGGGAGCTCTGCAAAGCCTTAAATATCCAAGTCTGCCTCTCATCAGCCTATCACCCCCAGAGTAACGGCCAAACGGAAAGGACGAACCAGACTCTAGAGCAATACCTGCGGTGTTTTTGCTCGGGATCTCAAGATGATTGGGCAAGTCTTCTCCCTTACGCAGAGTTCGCGTATAACAATTCTGTTCACGCTGCTACTAACCAAACGCCCTTCTGGGCGAATTGTGGATTCCATCCCACCTTTCTGACCAACGATGCTCCTGAGATATCAGTCCCTGCAGTGCAGGACAGAATAGCCTCTTTACAAACAAATTTCCAGAGGATTCAAGATATGTTACAAAGGGCTCAAATGGATTACAAGGAACAGTATGATCGGGGCAGGAGAGAAAATCCTACCTTTAAACTAGGAGAAGAGGTCTGGCTATCCACTACCAATCTTAAACTATCTGTGCCTTCGCGGAAATTGGGACCCAAGTTCATAGGTCCTTTCCCCATCAAAAGAATTATCAATCCTGTGGCTATGGAGCTAGCACTACCAAAGACGTACAAGATCCATCCTGTTTTCCGCGTGTCTTTACTGAAGCCCGTAGTGGACAGCACTTTCCCGGAAAGAGGGGAGCCTCCTCCGCCACCAGTTAGGGTGGATGGTGAAAATGAGTTTGAGGTGGAGTCCATCCTTAACTGTAGGAAGAAGGGCAGACAACTGCAGTATCTGATCCAGTGGAAGGGTTATCCACCTGAGGACAACTCTTGGGAACCCGCGAAGAATCTACATGCACCACGCTTAATCCAAGCCTTTCACCGAGACCACCCGGAGGTGATGTCCAGTCTGGGCGTCCAGTGTCCGCCCTTAGGAGGGGGGCACTGTCAGGAGGCACAAGCCGCCTCCGTTCGCCGGGCCCCACGGCGCATGCGCGGAGGACTCACGCTGCGCCGTACACCCGTTCGCGGCCCAATGGTGCGGCGCGCGCGGGTGCACGGCGGTCCCCGTGTGCGCGCCGTGACCGTGCGGGTGCACGGCGGCGCGTCACGGTGACGCGCTCGCCGCAGGGCTACTTCTGACGGCTCCAGCACCCAGTCGGGTTGCTGGTTTGTCGTCAGCTGTACCCTGTTCCCTGTGCCTGTCATTTTCCTGTTTCCAGAGTGTCACCAATACTGACCCCTGCCTGTATAAACGGACTACTCTTTTGCCTGCTTGATACCCCGGACCTCTGCTTGTATAAACGGACTACTCTTTTGCCTGCTTGATACCCCGGACCTCTGCTTGTATTAACGGACTACTCTTTTGCCTGCCTGATACCCCAGACCTCTGCTTGTTTATAACGGACTATTCTTACCTGCCTGATACCCCGGATCCCTGCTTGTTCCACGTTTACTTTCTCCCTGCCTGTCTGAGACCCCTGGTCCTTGCCTGAATTACGGACTTGCCCGAGCTGATACCCTGGTCCACTTAACCACTTGTTTTGCAGCCTCTCCAGTACCCAGCGGCCACACGGACTTCCTTCAGAGATCCAGTCACCACCGGAAGCCCGTGCCTCCGCGTGCCCCCAACTCCCTGTATCACCTCCAGGGGTCGGGTGCGCGTGGTCGTAAGGGCGAGCCGCTCTTGGCATCTCGGCCTCGGTGAGTATAGTCCTTGACAGGTACCTTCGAAGAGATGTCTCCGTTCTTTCAGGGACAAAATGATCGCTAACAGTTCTCTGTCACCAATTTCGTAATTGCACTCCGCAGGTGACAATTTCTTGGAAAAGTAGCCACAAAAATGCATAGCGCTCTCAGAGGTAGGATGTTGAGACAGAAGGGTGCCAACTCCAGTCTCAGAAGCATCAACCTCAAGGATAAAAGGTAACATACAGTAGGATCAAGATGTGCCAACACAGGAGCAGAAACAAAGGCAGCTTTGAGACTCTCAAAGGCCTTAATGGATTCCGGAGACCAACTCTGTGGGTTACCGTCCTTTTTGGTCATATCAGCCAGGCTTGACCAGAGACGAGAAATTACAAATTAACTTCCGATAATAGTTGGCAAGGCCAAGAAAACGCTGCAGAGGACGTAAACCCATGGGTCGGGGCAACTGTAGGACTGCTGAAAGTTTCTCTGGGTTCATCGAAAAAACAGCAGTGGAAATTACATAACCCAGGAATTTAACCTGTTCACGATGGAATCTGCCCTTTTACAATTTACAATAGAGAAAGTTCACTCTTAGTTTCTGAAGCACACAACAGACATCTGTGTGGTGGCTCTCCAGGGACTTGGAAAATATGAGGATATCGTCGAGATAAACCACCACACATAACTGCAACAAATCTTGGAGGACATTGTTAATAAATTCCTGGAAAACTGACGGGCGTGACAAAGGCCAAAAGGCATTACGAGGTACTCATAATGGCCTGTTCTGGAATTAAACACAATTTTCCACTCATCACCCTCCTTAATCCTCATGATATTGTATGTCCCTCTCAAATCAAGCTTTGTGAAAACCGTTGCTCCCGTGAGGTGGTTCTCCTCCGGCAGGGAGGAGAGTGAAGAGGTGCACAGGACCTTGGCTACCTTCTGGAAGCATGTCTTACAGCATTGTGGCGACCAGGAGAGAACCTCAGCACGGAGTCAATCAAAAAAGAGGTTGTGCCTCTGTAACCAAGGATAACCAATAACCAGCAGAAACTTAGGCGAGGAAATGACTTGGAATTGGATTATCTCATGGTGAAGAGCCCCCACGGCCATAGACAATGGAACAGTCTCATGAGTCACATGGGAAGGCTGTAGAGGTCCTCCGTCAAGAGCCTCAATGGCAAGTGGAGTGTCAGGCAGCTGCAGGGGAATCGAGTGCTTCAATACAAAGGCAGCATCAATGAACAGGCCTGCAACCCCAGAGTCAATTAGAGCCTGTATCTCGACGGATGACTCAGCCCAAGAAAGGTTAACCGAAACCAGGGGCTTATCCTTCTGGATAACTGGGGATGAAACAACGCCACCTAAGGTCTGTCCGTGACAGGACCTCAAGGTTCAGGCATTTCCTGGACAGGTAGCACAAGACTTCAAAAAGTGACCTGCCTGGCCACAATAAAGGCACAATCTCTCCCTCCTCCTAAGGGTTCTCTCATCCGCAGAGAGACGTGTAAAGCCCAAGTGCATGGGTTCATCTTCACAGACCGACTTGGTACCAGGAGGCATGGGAGGTGAGGGAGGCAAGGGTGGGACTGCAAAGTTTGGAGACAAATGTACAGGAGGCTTCTGCAAGTGCTCCTTAAAAGAGAGTCTCTGAGTTCTCTGAGTTTCGAGTCAATGAGGATGGCAAACGTGATCAACCTCTCCAGCTCAGTGGGTATATCGCGGGCTGCTATCTCATCCTTGATGGTATCCGAGAGACCATGAGAAAAAGCAGCCACGAGGGCCTCATTGTGTCTGTTGTGTGTTGTGTCATGGCGTAATCCAGCAACAGTTCTCATACTCTGTTTGATGGACATGAGGCACTTGGCAGCAGAAGCGGAGCATGCGGGAACATCAAATACCCTTTTAAAAGAAGTCACAAACTCAGGGTAACTCAAGACAACAGGTTTTTGATCTCCCATAGAGGGTCTGCCCAGGCCAAGGCTCTTGCAAAAAGCAAAGATATCACGAAACCTACTATGCTTCTGTCCGTGGGAAATGCCTGGGGCAGCATCGCAAAGTATATCTCAACCTGGTTGAGAAAGCCTCTGCATTGGACTGGATTGCCCCCCAAATCACTGGGGAAGTGGAACCAGACATACCTCTTTTAGAGGTAATACTCGAGGCTGGTGCCTGCACAGAGACTGGAGCAGCAGCAGGGACGGCCTGCAACACAGGTTGTACCGGAACAGCCACAGTGGGAGATTCCAGGTGAGCCGTGTGACTGATCCATGCGGTGATCCTGCTCATCCAGTCTGGAAAAAATATTACCAACAAGTGGATTCACTGCATCTTCTGAATTCATGGTCTTTGCCTACTGACAGAAACCATGAATCAGACTGAGACAGAAGTACAGTTAAATCACACTTGTTTAATAATAATAAAAAAAAGGTAAAAAAAGGTAAACAGAGTAAGTGTAGTCAAAACATAGCCAGAGTTCAGGAATCGGAACGAATAGTCAGACAAGCAAAAACGTCAGGGAGCCAGAGATGAGCGTAGTAGAACAGCAAGCAGGATCTGGAGCCAGAAGGAATGTCAGCCAAGCACGTCTTTTACAGGAACACAGGAGAGCGTATCTAGAGATGTGACCAAGGTGAAGGCAGAGATCATCTGGACTGGACTGCTTAAGTAGGCAGGACTGACGAGCAGGATATCAACAGGTGAGTCACTGTGGAGAGATAGGAGCTGGCAATTAGCCGACAGCTGAGCGACCAGCTTTGAGAAGGAAGGGATGAGCCCAGCTCTGACACACAGTAATGCCCTGTACACACAATAGGATTTTCCGATGTAAAATGTGTGATAGGACCTTGTTGTCGGAAATTCTGAACGTGTGTAGGCTCCATCACACATTTTCCATAGGAATTTCCGACAAGCAAAGTTTGAGAGCTTGCTATAAAATTTTCCGACGACAAAATCCGTTGTCGGAAATTCTGATCGTGTGTACACAAATCCGACGCACAAAGTGTCACACATGCTCAGAATAAATTAAGAGAGGAAAGCTATTGGCTACTGCCCCGTCTATAGTCCTGACATACGAGTTTTACGTCACCGCGTTCAGAACGATCGGATTTTCCGACAACTTTGTGTGACCGTGTGTATGCAAGACAAGTTTGAGCCAACATCCGTCAGAAAAAACCTAGGATTTTGTTGTCGGAATGTCCAATCAATGTCCGACCGTGTGTACAGGGCATTAAAAGGGTGATACAAAGGAACAATTCAGATGAAGTTACGGTTACCAGCAACATCCAATCCAAAACTGGTCGGATATGTGAATGCTGTTTGGGCCGGGGACTGCACAGACGGCAAATCCACAAGTGGAGTCATCTTCCAGTATGGGGAAGGAGCCATAAGTTGGTCTAGTCAAAAGCAAACTGTCGCTCTATCTTCAACTGAAGCAGAGTACATTGAAGCAGCACACACATGTCAAGAAACGATATGTATTCGTCAACTTTTTGTGGATATTGGGATAGACTAGTCAAAACCAATTCCCATTTTTGAAGACAACCAGGGATGTATAAGGCTTACACTATCAGAAAGGGTCAACCCTAGGACCAAACACACCGAATTCAAGCATCACCTACTGAGGGACAATCAAGAGCAAGGTGTTATTGACATTCAATACTGGCCGTCAGAGGAGATGACTGCTGATGCATTCACCAAGCCTTTGTTGAAGGAACGTCATAGTTATTTCCTGAAGAAGTTGAATATAACTTGACAAAGCACATGCTGTTGAGAAAGGGTGTTGGAAGAGCAACAGCATGTAATTTAAAGTACTGTGAACTAAATACTGTATGCATTATACCTATTTATCCAGCAGGTTGCACTGTAGTGTGTATCTATGGTAAGGTAATCATAGGAAGTATCCTTCTTATTGTGTTATATGCACTTGTTTGTGTTCTCTTCCTGTTCCATGATGATAAAGACATGTTCTGAAATTTCTCCATGACAGTAAATAAATTCTCTGCAAACAAGAAGCTTCCAGCGAATTATTTCAATACTCAGCTAATAAGAGGATGATCAGGATGTGATGACCTGTATCCATACAGCCAAGAACAATAAAGACAATAAATCATGCCAACAAAAAGTCTTGTTTGTTCAATTAAAAAAAACGACTTTACTTTGTTATCTGAAGTAATGACAAAGGTATTGAAAAATCAATGTGGGCCCATACTTACAATGTAAATATTGCAGTGGACCACAATTATATACAGCTGTGGTTCTATTTATTTTTGTGCAACAACAATTCAGAAAAAATATTTTAAGCTGCAGAGCAGGGATATGGCTTGGAGGCGATTGTTTATAGGTGGAACTTCAGGTGCCAGAGTTTCTGTGTCTATAGGCTCCTGAAGAATTCCAGTCTTGGAAAGAAGGATGATTTTGAAACCATATTTACTTATAGTCACATCTTACTTATAATCCTACCTACACTGCTCTTCTCCAGTGCCTCCATCTTGAATTGAGACACACTGCAGAGATGTTTGTCGGGTCTATGTGAACTGGCAGAGATCCGGTATTTTTTTCTGTGCATGCAGAGATCTCTGCCTTCTGCAATGTGTGACATAGACATCCCCGGAAGCAGTTTGCGGGATATTGTGCATGCACAGCAATGCTGCGGGGGCTCCTGGAGAGACCCGTGGCATGTCAGCGCATGCGCTGGATCCAGATACATTATCTTTGCCTAGGTGAGGATTGAAGATGTAAGGTTAAGAAAAAAAAAAAAAAAGGTATTTACTTTTTACGTTTTTCTTTCTGCAATTGTGTAAGAGGGAGGGGGAGGAGAAAAGAAGGAGGACTTTAAAGTAGAATTATAGGCAAAACATTTTTTTTTTTCAGTTTTTCATTTTTTTTTTCTTTTTTTTTTAGAGTATAACCCCTGTAAGGTTGATTTTTGCCCTCTTTATCCCAATGGGGTGATTTACTTTCACTAAAACCTAAAAAGTTAATGAAAGTTCATATAGAAATGAAAATTCCAAAAGTGACAATATGCATCAATGAAGACTGAAAATTGGTGCCAGAACTGTGACCTTCACCATAAGACACTCTTTGCCGCTCAGCTCAATGATAGAACCCCTGAGTCAACAAAGGATCAAAAAGGCTTTCCCTTATGGGCAAAATCCTGGAGAGTAGCTATAAACCTCTTCAGAGTGCAAAGCACATGGATCACCACATTAGCTCATATACAGGGGATCGCAGCATAAGATCATCAGTGTCCCAATATCCTGATATATGCAAATAAAACAGGAAGTATCTAGTGCTCTCTGCTGGCATGCATTTAATATGATAAAAATGAAGAATCACACTTACATACAAGGCACTCCCATTAAGTGCCAGCAAAAAAGCGTTCTGCCACATAAAACCACATGGAGTCAGCATGAGGAGATGACCGCGGGTGGCGTCAATCCCTCTTGCACGTTTATTGTCCTAAGAAGCAGCGTATAGGGAAGCACGTCATACAGCCATTTTAACTCCTTTGCGTCCGTGCTATAGCCGAATGACGGCTACAGCGCGGACCTACTTTGCCGGGACACCATCATATGATGTCGTCCCCTCTCGTGCGCCCCCTGCAGGATGCGTGTGTTACGCTCTGTGATCACTAAGTCAATGAGACTCGCCCATTTACCACGTGACCAGCTAACAGCGCAAGGAGAAAAAAAAGCAGATCACCGGCTTCTGTGAAAGGGACATCGGTCCCGAAAAGGAAGAGGCACAGCCACATCATCTGTGCCCACCAGTGCCGCCTGCCAGTGCCCACCAGTGCATATCAGAGCCACCAATTAGTGCCATCTATCAATGCCCCCCAGTGGTGCCCATTAGTGCCTCATCATCAGTGCCACCTAGCAGTGCTGCCTATCAGTGGCACCTACCAGTGCCCATCACTGCCACCCATTAGTGCCTATCACTGCCACCCATCAGTGCCACCTATCAGTGCCCTTCAGGGCCACCTATCAATGTCCTTCTGTGCTGCCCATCAGTGCCACCCATCAGTGCCACCTATCAGTGCCACCTGTCAGTGCCACCTCATAGTGCCCATCAGTGCAGCATATCAGTGCCCATAAGTGCAGCCTCATCCGCGTACATCAATGAAGGAGAAAAATTACCTGTTTACAAAATGTTATAAGAAATAGAAAACCCAGCAGTGATTAAATACCACCAAAAGAAAGCTCTATTTGTGGGAAAAAAATGATAAAAATTTCATTTGGGTGCAGTGTTGCATGACTACGCAATTGTCGTTCAGAGTGTGACAGTTAGAGTTGCCACCTCATCCCTTTAAACCCGAACACCTTTGAATTACACAGGTTCTGAGGCTAATTTAATGCAGATAAGGCACCAAGTGAGTTTAATTACCACCTTAATCAGCCACAGGACCTGTGTAATTAATATGTATTTGGGTTTAAGACTAGGTTCACACTGCTGCAGTGCGAATTTAGCACGATTTTGATCCGATTGCGTTGCAAATTTGCATTGCGAATTCTTTGTGTGTTCTTGCGATTCTACTGCAAATTTTGCAATCTATGGAGCTGAATTCGCATTGTACACGGATCAAACTCGGACAGGACCCTTTTTTTACGCAGGTTAAATTCGCAACGCATTGATGTGAACAGCACTCATGGAAAACAATGTTATTAAAATGACTTGCGAATTTGAGCGATCGCAGCGGCTCAAATTCGCAATAAAATTCGCAGCAGTGTGAACCTAGCCTTAAGGATGAGGTGGCAACCATAGTGACAGTTCTGAAAGTTGAAAATTGGTTTGGGCAGGAAGGGGGTTTAGGTGCCTAGTAAGCAAGTGGTTAAATAGCAATGAATAATCAACAGAGAGGCAAAGTTACACCCATCATTAACTCATAAGTAATTTGCATCCTGACCACAGGAGGGAGACTAGTGAGCTGAAACAGCTCAGCTGATAAATAATTAAAAAGGCTGTCCCCTTACAGAGAATATCAGCCACAGGAAGTCTTAAGGACCCCCAGGTTACCAGATCCACTGTCCCCATTGGAAGATTTTCCTTCTATTACTTTTCTGGAGACAATCAATTTGGGTTTTTCTTTTACATTCACTTTCAATGATAATTGTAAACAGAACAAATAGACAGGGTGAATCTTCTGAACAGGGGCACAGGCAGCAATAAAAACTGACAGCTGTTCTAATCCCTCTCCCCTCTATACAAAACTAAAAAAAAGTTCTGCCTTCAGTTATACTTTAACCACTTCTGGACCACCCACCGCACATATACTGCGGCAGGGCGGCCCGGTTGCGTGAAATGACGTACCTGTACGTTGTTTCATGCATGAGAAACTGTGGGCGTGTGCAGGGGATCCGATGGAGCGCAGAGAGGCAAAATGGGGATTTGCCTATGTAAACAAGGCAGATCCCTGTTCTGACAGGAGACAACACTGAGAATGTCTGTTCCCAGTGATCAGGAACAGCGATCTCTGTGTTGTCCCAGTGAGCCCATCCCCCACACAGTTAGAACAGACTGAGGGAATACAGTTAACCCTAGTGCCCCTAGTGTTAACCCCTTCCCTGCCAGTGTCATTTATACATTCATAAGTGCTTTTTTTTTAGCACTGATTACTGTATTGGTGTCACTGGTCCCCAAAAAGTGTCACTTAGGCCCCTTTCACATGATTGGACCATTGAGGTCCGCCTGTCAGTTTTGATGGCGGACCTGAACGGGCGCTCCATGTTAGTCTATGGAGCGTTGGATGTCAGCGGAGACATGTCTGCTGACATCCGACCCCGTCCGATCCGCTAAAAGCAGACGGATGGCCCTACGTCCAGGTCCGTCGCTGGCGGATCGGATCGGGTGAGATCTGATGAAAACGGACATGCTGTCCGTTTTCATCCGATCCCTCCATAGGCGGCAGCGGCGCCTGACAAGCCCCTCCCTGCTCAGTGAGCAGAGAGGGACCTGTCATCCGCCGGCTCAGTGGAGATCATCGGACAGATCTCCTGCTGAGCCGGCAGACCGAGGCGGGCTCCGTAGAAACGGAGTCCGCCTCATGTGAAAGGGGCCTTAGGGTCAGATTTGTCCGCCACAATGTCACAATCCCACTAAAAAAGTAAAAGTCCCTAAATCTATCCCCTATTTTGTAGACGCCATAACTTTTTTTTTTTAAATATGTAGAAGAATGCATATTGGCCTAAACTGATGAATACATTAGTTTTTTTACATTTTTTTTGGATATCTATTATAGCAAAAAGTAAAAACAGTATTTGTTTTTTTTTTTAATTGTTGATCTTTTTCTGTTTATAGTGCAAAAAATAAAAAACGCAGAGGTGATCAAATACCACCAAAAGAAAGCTCTATTTGTGGAAAAAAAAGGAAGTCAACTTGGTTTGGGTACAGCGTTGCACAACAGCACAATTAACCACTTACCAACCTGGCCAATTCTGACACTTTGCTCCTACATGTAAAAATCATCATTTTTTTGCTAGAAAATTACAT
The DNA here is from genome assembly GCF_042186555.1 of Aquarana catesbeiana. NCBI lineage: Eukaryota > Metazoa > Chordata > Amphibia > Anura > Ranidae > Aquarana > Aquarana catesbeiana. The sequence goes on along the minus strand of NC_133327.1, from coordinate 261,609,703 downwards.
AGAACCCCCAAACATTATATATGTTTTTTTAGCAGAGACCCTAGAGAATACAATGGCGGTCATTGCAACTTTTTATCTCTCACGGTATTTGCGCAGCAATTTTTCAAACACTTTTTTTTTGAAAAAAAACAGTTTCATGCTTTAAAAAAAAAACAAAACAGTAAAGTTAGCCCAATGTTTTTGCATAATGTGAAAGATAAAGTTGCGCCGAGTAAATAGAAACCTAACATGTCACGCTTAAAAACTGCACACGCTCGTGGAATGGCGCCAAACTTCGGTACTTAAAAATCCCCATAGGCGATGCTTTAAAATTTTTTACTGCTTACATGTTTTGAGTTACAGAGGAGGTCTAGGGCTAGATTTATTGCTCTCACTCTAACGTTCGCGGCGACACCTCACATCTGTGGTTTCACCACCGTTTTCATATGTGGGCGGGACTTACGTATGCGTTCGCTTCTGCGTGCGAGCACACGGGGACAGGAGCACTTTAAAAAATGTTTTTTTTTTTAATTGTTAATTTTACTTAAAAAAATTTAATTTGACACTTTTTAAAAAAAAATATTTTTGATCACTTTTATTCCTATTACAAGGAATGTAAACATCCCTTGTAATAGGAATATGGCATGACAGGACCTCTTTACAGTGAGATATGGGGTCAATAAGCCCGTAAGAACGATTAAGCGGCTGACCCGCCGCTATGATCATTCTTATGGTGCAGGGAATCGCCGGCTGAAAACGGCAATATCTGAATGATGTCTCTAGCTGCAGGCATCTTTCAGATATACCCCCACAAACCCAGGACTTCCATGGACGTCCTAAGGTCGGCAAGTGGTAGCGATGCAGTGCCGTATTGCAGAAAGTGGCCTGGTCATTAAAGGCGTAAATCCTTCCAGGGTTGAAGTGGTTAAGGAAAGGAGTGAAGGTCCACTTTAAAGTGACAATACAATATCTTCAGCAGCAAGCAGTAAAAGTAAAGATCGATATACAAAATGCTTTACCTGTAGGAATTGACCGGTCCTGACAGCTTTGAACTAATAAAAGTTAAATCTATTTATTTTCAATGGATTTCTACACTTTGCACATCATCAGTTCCCTTTAGCCTAGGTTCACATTGAAGCGATTTGGCATGCGATTTGGCATGCAATGGCACCGTCCAAAAGTAGTTCCTGTACTACTTTTGGCGATTTGATTATCAAATGCCTGATGAAGGGGTCCTGCGTGGCTCTGAAACGTTGCACTACACTGTTTTGCAATGTGATCTTTCTTAACGTTTTAACAAAATTGATGATCCTTGGTGTGATGGCGAAATTATACATATTGCATAGGTTCCAGTATCCAGCTGGCGGTCGCTACAGCACCCAGTAGCCGAAAGAGCTTATTTCAGGAACTTATGCGATGGGAATATGGACTGTGGACTTTTTTTATAAGTATAACTCACATGTATAACTATTAGGAAGTGATTGAAATGTTTTTTTTTTTTTCACCATGCTTAACCACTTGCCTACTGGGCACTTAAATCCCCCCTCCTGCCCAGACCAATTTTCAGCTTTCAGTGTTCTCACACTTTGAATGACAATTACTCAGTCATGTAATACTGTACCCAAATGATTTTTTTGTCCTTTTTTCCATACAAATAGAGCTTTCTTTTGGTGGTATTTGATCACCTCTGGGTTTTTTATTTTTTGCGCTATAAATGAAAAAAGACCGAAAATTTTGAAAAAGAACGAATTTTTCTTAGTTTCTGTGATAACATTTTGCAAATTATTAATTTTTCTTTATAAATTTTGGCCACAACTTATACTTCTACATATCTTTGGTAAAAATAACCCAAATTAGTGGATATTATTTGGTCTTTGTGAAAGTTAGAGAGTCTACAAACTATGGTGCCAATCATAAAAAATTGATCACACCTGATGTACTGGTGGCCTATCTCATTTCTTGCGACCCGAACAAGTCAGGAAAGTAAAAAATACCCCCCAAATGACCCCTTTTTTGAAAGTAGACATTCCAAGGTATTTAGTAAGATGCATGGCGAGGTTTTTGATGTTGTCATTTTTTCCCACAATTCTTTGCAAAATGAAGATCCCCCCCCCCCCCACAAAATTGTCATTGTAATAGGTTATTTCTCTCACATGGCATGTGTATACCACAAATAACACCCCAAAATACATTCTACTACTCCTCCTGAGTATTACGTTACCACATGTGTGGGACTTTTTCACAGCCTGGCCACATAGAGAGGCCCAACATGCAGGGAGCACCATCAGGTGTTTCGAGGAGCATATATTACACATCTAACTTGTTGACTACCTATTACACTTTTGAAGGCCCTGGAGCACCAGGACAATGACACTGATGTGGCAATGATGACAGATGGCACTGATAAGTGGCACTGATGGCACTGATGTGGCACTGATGACAGATGGCACTGATATGTGGCACTGGTGACACTGATGTGGCACTGATGACAGATGGCACTAGTACGTGGCACTGATGACAGATGGCACTAATACGTGGCACTGATGACAGATGTCACTAATACGTGGCACTGACAGATGGCACTAATACGTGGCACTGATGACACGTGACACTGATAACAGATGGCACTAATATGTGGCACTGATGACTTGTGGCACTGATGACAGATGGCACTAATACGTGGCACTGATGACACGTGGCACTAATACGTGACACTGATGACAGATGGCACTAATACGTGGCACTGATGACAGATGGCACTAATATGCTCTCCCTCTTTACACACTGTCTCTGTGAGGAGGGAGAGCCGGCGATGAGAGATGATCTCATATGTTTACATATTTCTCTCATTGGCACCGCCGATCGCGCTGAAAACGGCCGCTGTGATTGGCCGTTTTCAGCGACTTGTGTCTGGCTGTGTCCAAGGGACATGGCCAGCATAGAACTTCCTCGACGCGGGAGCACGCATCGCAGAAGTAAACAGGAGGACGTCCAGGGACGGCCTCCCGGAAATTAGCGTCCGCACTGCAGCCATCTTTCGGCTATAGCACAGGTGCAAAGAGGTTAAAGAGGTTGTAAACCTCTGAAAATAAAAAAACAAAAACAAAAAAAAAACCCTGCAAGACAAAGGCATAACTAGTTAGTATGCATTGCATACTAGCTCATTATGAAATACTTACCTCAGAACGATGCCCTGAATCGGCATCGGCACTCCAAGTACACGGCAAACACCTTCCTCCAGAGTTACTTCTGGGTTCACAACTCCATCGCTGTGATTGGCCAGAGCCGTGATAATGTCACTCCCGCAAATACGAGCCGCTGGTCACGGCACAAGTCCTGAAGAAACACCACTAGCATCCCATTTCTTCAGTGCGCAGCACTTAATGATGACGTCAGCAGCAGCACATATAATGAATATCTTGCACAGTTTAGGAGATATTCAAGGTACCTTACAGGTAAGCCTTGTTATAGGCTTACCTGTAGGTAAAAGTGGTGTAACACAGTTTACAACCACTTTATGTTCAAATGTTTTTATTGGTATAGAAGGAAAAGGATAACAAACAAGTACAGAATCAGTCTCAGGATACAAAGAGAATAAAATCACGCCATTTGTTCGGGGATGCAGCCCATATTAATTTGACGAGAAAGGTATTCATAACAGACGCGTAACGTACGCTAGCTGTTGCGTAACTCTATGCATAGAGATGTGGTTAATCTGTTCAGCTAGAATAAACAAGGGAAGCAGGGAAGGAAGGGTCACTCCTCATGGCGGATAAACACATTTGAGGTGTTGTGTGATCTAACTGCCAAGAAGCAACCTGTAACATTTAGGGTATTTCAGTAAGGGTATCAGGCTGGACAGTTTGGGAGAGTGACCTAGGTTGTTTTTAAAGAGAATGTGTGGAGTAAAGATTGCGTGGATGGGTTGTCCCAGATAGGGGTAATCTATGTTGGGCTAAGACTGTGTGATCTGAAAAAGAAGGAGGGTAAGAAGGAGGGTATGAAGGAAAGAAAAGAGAGCTAAAGGTGGTAGGGGGGAAGGGGGGCAGGAGGGCTAAGAGGAGAGGGGAGAGTGAGGTAACGAGGATAGGTCCCGGAGGTTGCAGTATTAGACTTAGTGGTCCCTAGCGACATGAGTAAGGGAGGTTAAGGGAAAAGCAGTGATTGATCGAAGTCAGAAGGGAGATAGTGATCTACCCATGGTTTCCATAGGCGTTGATATTTTTTACTTTGTCTAGGAGAGTAGCTTCCACTTTAGCATGGATCATGGGCCTGGTGACACAATTTTTGGTTTCTGTGATGGTAAGGTGTGGAGATTTCCAGGCCTTCTCAATGGTTTGTTTCGCTGCGGTAGTGACCTTTAAGAGGAGTTTAAATTGTGGGCGGCTCACTTCCGGAAGTTTACAACCACTTTCAACATAGGAAGGTCTAGTGTTGACCGGCTTTCTTTTTTTTTTTTTTTTTTTCAGAAGTGCTTCTCTCCCCACAAAAGTCAATACGTATGCAAAGGCAGGTGAACCAGGTCAAATACATTTCAAACTAAGGTCAAAAGCACACTGAATTTGTCCATCAAAGTCTGTCGACACAGACTGCTCATTCCTTCAAAAGGAAAAAAAAAAAGGAAAAATGTTGATTTTTTTGTATTTAGTAATTGCAACAGATTTTTTATTTTAGACCCTTAATTTGTATTGACATTAGGCTGGAGTTCTTTATATAAGATTACCAGTTTTTGTTCCTGTGTCATGGGCAATTTAAAGCTTTATAGGATAGTTGCCAGCAAAGGGACACTTTCCTTTGATAAGGACCTAAAGGTTTTATGTTGCACTTGCTGCAGCAGTTTATTTGCCTCTTCCTGCCTGGTAGAATATTCCATAGGACATGACAGGCTCAGGTTTGCAAAATAAACAGACCGTCCTGCAGAAAAGATACTTGCCAACTATGCTATAGTTCCACAAATTGTTAGTTCTAAACCTTGTCAAGAAACATTCCGAAGTACACTTAACCCTGCATCTGCTATAGAGGCACGGATTCCCTTGCTTCAGTGATCAAGGCTGCCTCCACATCTGTCTGGATGAAGATGTCACAGAACTTTTATAGATCAGGTTTTGCCTTCAGGTGCCTTCATGCCAATGAACATGATTGCTAATAAGACATTCTTATATCTCCGGCTTTATGAATAATTATCGTCTCGGGTGGGTGTCTGTGGAGAGGAAATGGATTGTAAACAGTGATTGCACCTGTCACTTTCTCATCATTGCTAGGTCCTCCCCTTTGAATAAGTTGCCTGATTAGAGGGTAGACTATATGACCTTATTGCACAGAAAGTCTGACTCACAGATTCCTAAATAGAGAACAGATATAGGACACGGTCTGACGCACATGCACGATATGAGCTCACTGCAAACTGATGATACAGATCTCTGTCCTTTTATCTCCAAACGCCTGCCAATGTATTTTTATTGGAGAGTTTATGGGATTTCAACTGAATAAGCAGTTTTGGGCTGAATGGGTCCCTAATTTCTTCTATTTAATGCAAATGAGAAATGCATCCTTGGTAGGATGTGAAGGCTTTTGTTCTTTCTTCTTCTTCATACCAAGACCAAAATCACAAGATTCAAACTTTAAAGAAGCAGGGTGCATATCCAGGTACAATGAAGAGACAAAAATAAAGGTTTTCAAATTGTAACACCTCCTGACATTACTGTGGGTGATATTTACTAAAACTGGAGCACACACAATCTGATGCAGCTGTACATAGCAGCCAATCAGCTTCTGACTCCAGCTTGTTCAATTAAGCTTTGACAATAAAACTTTATTTTATTACTTTATTATTTTGTGTACACAAGTTTTAGTAAATCTCCCGTGTGTTTAATGACACCAAGACACAGCTTTTCTTCATGTATTCATTCATTATACCTCCAGGTATGGACAAGGTAGTAGACATGAATATTAAAAAAGAAAGGGGCTAATACAATACTTAACCACTTCCCGCCCAGTCAATAGCATATTGACGTCCGGGAAGTGGTTGCGTTATCCTGACTGGGCGTCATATGACGTCCAGCAGGATAACATGCCGGTGCGGGGGCGCGCAGCGCGGCGATCGGGGGCGGCGTGTGTCCCTCGGACACAGCGCTTCCCCGATCTAGGTAAACAGCCAATTTTATTGGCTTTTTACCCTGTGATCGGCTGTGTCAAAGTCGCAGCCGATCACCTGTCACAACAAACTGGCATCCAGAGCAGGGATCGAGGAAGGCGAGTGTCCCTTGGACACAGCGCTTCCCTGATCAGGGTAAACAGCCAATGAAATTTCATTTCATTGGCTGTTTACCATGTGACCGGCTGTGTACAATCACAGCCGGTCACAAATGTAAACAATGAGTAGCTGTTACTATCTGATCCCTGCTCTCTCCTCACACATCGATCGTGAGAGGTGAGAGCAGGGATCAGTGAGTGAAATCAGTGTCTGTCTGACATTATTGTATTGTACTGTGCACAACACGGCCCCCACCAATAAAGAGGACCTGTCACGCAGCCCATCTGTCAATCAGCCCATCTGTCAATCAGCCCATCTGTCAACCAGCCCATCTGTCAATCAGCCCATCTGTCACAGGCCCACCGCCATCGGTACCGCCACACAAGCTACCAGTACGCCCATCGGTACCACCACCAGTAACACCACTAGTACCTCCATCAGGCCCACCATCTATACTGCAACACAGGCCGCTACCAGTATCGCCACTAGTGCCGCCATCGGTATCACCACCACCCATACCACCGTCAGTACCGCCATCGGTACCACCACCACCCATACCGCCACCTGTACCGCCATCACCACCTGTACCGCCACCACCACCCGTAACGCCATCGGTACCCCCACCACCCGTACCGCCACCGGTACTGCAATCACCACCTGTACTGCCACCACCACCTGTACCGCCATCGGTACCACCACCACCTGTACCGCCACCGGTACCGCAATCACCACCTGTACCGCCATCGGTACCACCACCACCCGTACCGCCACCAGTACTACCACCACCACCTGTACCGCTATCGGTACCACCACCACCTGTACCGCCACCGGTACCGCCACCACCCGTACCACCACCACCACCCGTACCACCATTGGTACCACCACCACCCATACCACCATCTGTACCACCACACAGGCCTGCCACTAATACCTCAATCAGTACCACTACCACCAGCAGTACCATTACACAGGCCCGCCAATAAGCATTGCCATAATGTCCCAAAGGGTTTACACACCTGAGGAGGCATATGAGATTCTTGCCATGTCGGATGATGAGAGCAGCGGGGAGCTCACATCATCTGGTTCAGAATACGAGCCAGTGGAGGATAGTGGATCAGAGTCCGAGTCCATGGAGGAAACCGTCCCTCCCAAAAGAATGAGATCAGGACCAAGATCAGGACCAAGATCACGAGATCTGCCCACGACCAGCAGCGCCAGACCCCAGGAAGAGGAGCCCAGTACAAGCACTGGAATTACCCGCTCAACCCAAAGAACCCAGCCCCAGTCCTACCTTCCCGATGCCCTGGCAAACCCCTTATGGTTGCCTGCCAACTCAGGATCTGCTATCATCCCCCCTTTCACCGCACAGCCAGGTGTGCAGCCTGACACTACAAATTTTTCTGAATTCGATTATTTTTCTTTATTTTTCCCATAAGATTTTCTGCAGAATATGGTGGATCAAACTAATTTGTATGCATCCCAATTTATTCCTGCCAACCCCAATTCTTCCTACGCCCGCATGTTCCAGTGGCGATGTGTCACACTGGATGAATTTAAATTTTTTTTGGTCCTAACATTCAATATGGGGCTTACAAAAAAGAACGAAGTCCATGCATATTGGTCCACCCACCCCATCCAACACATGCCCATATATTCCGCTGTCATGTCCAGGACAAGATACGACATGATTATGCGTTTTCTCCACTTCAATGACAATTCACAGTGCCCTCCCCGAGATCATCCCAACCATGACAAATTGTACAAGATATGCCCCCTAATCAATTCCTTTTCCCAGCGATTTAGAGAAGTTTTCATCCCAGACCAAAAAATTTGTGTGGACGAGTCCCTCATACATTTCACTGGCCGACTGCACTTCAAGCAGTATATACCAAGCAAGAGAGCCAGGTATGGGCTGAAGTTAAATAAATTATGCGATCGAGCCACTGGATATGTCTTCACATTCCGGATCTACGAAGGCAAAGACTCCCAGCTCCAGTCCCATGATTGCCCCACATATATTGGAACCAGTGGGAAAATTGTCTGGGAGCTGGCATACCCCCTATTCGACAAAGGATACCATTTATATGTCGACAACTATTATACCAGCCTGCCCCTTTTTGTCACCTTTATAGTAAAAAAACCCCGGCCTGTGGTACCTTAACCACTTGACGACCGCCTCACCCCGATTTACGTCGGCAAGGTGGCACGGACAGGCAAAATCACGTACATATACGTGATTTGCCTTCCGCGGGTGGGGGGTCCGATCGCCCCCCCCCCCCCGGTGCCCGAGGCGGTCGTCTTTTGTCCCACGGCGATCGGAGATGAGGGGGAGGCCATCCGTTCGTGGCCCCCCCCTCGCGATCGCCGCCGGCCAATCACATCATTCCTTTGCTGCTGTATGCTAAACAGCAGCAAAGGAAATGATGTCATCTCTCCTCGGCTCGGTAATTTCCGTTCCGGCCCGAGGAGAGAAGACAGGTATGTGAGTGCACCAACACTACACAACACAGTAGAACATGCCAGGCACACTAAACACCCCGATCCCCCCCCAGATCGCCCCCCGATCCCCCCCCAATCACCCCCCCTGTCACAAACTGACACCAGCAGTTTTTTTGTTTTTTTGTTTTTTTTTTCTGATTACTGCATTGGTGTCAGTTTGTGACAGTTACAGTGTTGGGACAGTTAGTATTACCCCCCTGTAGGTCTAGGATACCCCCCTAACCCCCCCTAATAAAGTTTTAACCTCTTGATCACCCCCTGTCACCAGTGTCGCTAAGCGATCATTTTTCTGATCGCTGTATTAGTGTCGCTGGTGACGCTAGTTAGGGACCTAAATATTTAGGTTCGCCGTCAGCGTTTTATAGCGTCAGGGACCCCCATATACTACCGAATAAATGTTTTAACCCCTTGATGGCCCCCTAGTTAACCCTTTCACCACTGATCACCGTATAACTGTTACGGGTGACGCTGGTTAGTTTGTTTATTTTTTATAGTGTCGTTTATTACCGAATAAAGGTTTAGCCCCCTGATCGCCCGGCGGTGATATGCGTCGCCCCAGGCAGCGTCAGATTAGCGCCAGTACCGCTAACACCCACGCACGCAGCCTCCCTTAGTGGTATAGTATCTGATCGGATCAATATCTGATCCGATCAGATCTATACTAGCGTCCCCAGCAGTTTAGGGTTCCCAAAAACACAGTGTTATTGGGATCAGCCCAGATACCTGCTAGCACCTGCGTTTTGCCCCTCCGCCCGGCCCAGCCCAAGTGCAGTATCGATCGATCACTGTCACTTACAAAACACTAAGCGCATAACTGCAGCGTTCGCAGAGTCAGGCCTGATCCCTGTGATCGCTAACAGTTTTTTTGGTAGCATTTTGGTGAACTAGCAAGCACCAGCCCCAGGCAGCGTCAGGTTAGCGCCAGTAGTGCTAACACCCACGCACGCACCGTACAGCTCCCTTAGTGGTATAGTATCTGATCGGATCAATATCTGATCCGATCAGATCTATACTGGCGTCCCCAGCAGTTTAGGGTTCCCAAAAACGCAGTGTTAGCGGGATCAGCCCAGATACCTGCTAGCACCTGCGTTTTGCCCCTCCGCCCGGCCCAGCCCAGCCCACCCAAGTGCAGTATCGATCGATCACTGACACTTACAAAACACTAAATGCATAACTGCAGCGTTCGCAGAGTCAGGCCTGATCCCTGCGATCGCTAACAGTTTTTTTGGTAGTATTTTGGTGAACTGGCAAGCACCAGCCCCAAGCAGCGTCAGATTAGCGCCAGTACCGCTAACACCCACGCACGCAGCATACACCTCCCTTAGTGGTATAGTATCTGAACGGATCAATATCTGATCCGATCAGATCTATACTGGCGTCCCCAGCAGTTTAGGGTTCCCAAAAACGCAGTGTTAGCGGGATCAGGCCAGATACCTGCTAGCACCTGCATTTTGCCCCTCCGCCCGGCCCAGCCCAACCAAGTGCAGTATCGATCGATCACTGTCACTTACAAAACACTTAACGCATAACTGCAGAATTCGCAGAGTCAGGCCTGATCCCTGCGATCGCTAACAGTTTTTTTGGTAGCTTTTTATTGAACTGGCAAGCGCCAGCGGCCTAGTACACCCTGGTTGTAGTCAAACCAGCACTGCAGTAACACTTGGTGACGTGGCGAGTCCCATAAGTGCAGTTCAAGCTGGTGAGGTGGCAAGCACAAGTAGTGTCGCGCTGCCACCAAGAAGACAAACACAGGCCCGTCGTGCCCATAGTGCCCTTCCTGCTGCATTCGTCAATCCTAATTGGGAACCCACCGCTTCTGCAGCGCCCGTACTTCCCCCATTCACATCCCCAACCAAATGCAGTCGGCTGCATGAGAGGCATTTTCTTTATGTCCTCCCGAGTACCCCTACCCAACGAACCCCCCAAAAAAAGATGTTGTGTCTGCAGAAAGCGCGGATATAGGCGTGACACCCGCTATTATTGTCCCTCCTGTCCTGACAATCCTGGTCTTTGCATTGGTGAATGTTTTGAACGCTACCATTCATTAGTTGAGTATTAGCGTAGGGTACAGCATTGCACAGACTAGGCACACTTTCACAGGGTCTCCCAAGATGCCATCGCATTTTGAGAGACCCGAACCTGGAACCGGTTACCGTTATAAAAGTTAGTTACAAAAAAAGTGTAAAAAAAAAAAAAATATATATAAAATAAAAAAAAATAGTTGTCGTTTTATTGTTCTCTCTCTCTCTCTATTCTCTCTCTCTTGTTCTGCTCTTTTTTACTGTATTCTATTCTGCAATGTTTTATTGTTATTATGTTTTATCATGTTTGCTTTTCAGGTATGCAATTTTTTATACTTTACCATTTACTGTGCTTTATTGTTAACCATTTTTTTGTCTTCAGGTACGCCATTCACGAATTTGAATGGTTATACCAGAATGATGCCTGCAGGTTTAGGTATCATCTTGGTATCATTCTTTTCAGCCAGCGGTCGGCTTTCATGTAAAAGCAATCCTAGTGGCTAATTAGCCTCTAGACTGCTTTTACAAGCCGTGGGAGGGAATGCCCCCCCCACCGTCTTCCGTGTTTTTCTCTGGCTCTCCTGTCTCAACAGGGAACCTGAGAATGCAGCCGGTGATTCAGCCAGCTGACCATAGAGCTGATCAGAGACCAGAGTGGCTCCAAACATCTCTATGGCCTAAGAAACCGGAAGCTACGAGCATTTTATGACTTAGATTTCGCCGGATGTAAATAGCGCCATTGGGAAATTGGGGAAGCATTATATCACACCGATCTTGGTGTCATCAGATGCTTTGAGGGCAGAGGAGAGATCTAGGGTCTAATAGACCCCAATTTTTTCAAAAAAGAGTACCTGTCACTACCTATTGCTATCATAGGGGATATTTACATTCCCCGAGATAAAAAAAAAAATGAAAGGAACAGTTTAAAAATAAGATAAAAAAGAAAAAAAAAAAAAAAGAAAAAAAAAAAGCACCCCTGTCGCCCCCTGCTCTCGCGCTAAGGCGAAAAGGCGAACGCAAGTGGCGGTCTGTCGTCAAACGTAAACAGCAATTGCACCATGCATGTGAGGTATCGCCGCGAAGGTCAGATCGAGGGCAGTAATTTTTGCAGTAGACCTCCTCTGTAAATCTAAAGTGGTAACCTGTAAAGGCTTTTAAAGGCTTTTAAAAATGTATTTATTTTGTTGCCACTGCACGTTTGTGCGCAATTTTAAAGCATGTCATGTTTGGTATCCATGTACTCGGCCTAAGATCATCTTTTTTATTTCATCAAACATTTGGGCAATATAGTGTGTTTTAGTGCATTAAAATTTAAAAAAGTGTGTTTTTTCCCCAAAAAATGCGTTTGAAAAATCGCTGCGCAAATACTGTGTGAAAAAAAAAAATGAAACACCCACCATTTTAATCTGTAGGGCATTTGCTTTAAAAAAATATATAATGTTTGGGGGTTCAAAGTAATTTTTTTGCAAAAAAAAATAACTTTTTCATGTAAACAATGAGTGTCAGAAAGGGCTTTGTCTTCAAGTGGTTAGAAGAGTTGGTGATGTGTGACATAAGCTTCTAAATGTTGTGCATAAAATGCCAGGACAGTCCAAACCCCCCCCAAATGACCCCATTTTGGAAAGTAGACACCCCAAGCTATTTGCTGAGAGGCATGCCGAGTCCATGGAATATTTTATATTGCGACACAAGTTGCGGGAAAGAGACAAATTTTTTTTTTTTTTTTGTACAAAGTTGTCACTAAATGATATATTGCTCAAACATGCCATGGGAATATGTGAAATTACACCCCAAAATACATTCTGTTGCTTCTCCTGAGTACGGGGATACCACATGTGTGAGACTTTTTGGGAGCCTAGCCGCGTACGGGACCCCGAAAACCAAGCACCGCCTTCAGGCTTTCTAAGGGCGTGAATTTTTTATTTCACTCTTCACTGCCTATCACAGTTTCGGAGGCCATGGAAAGCCCAGGTGGCACAAAACCCCCCCAAATGACCCCATTTTGGAAAGTAGACACCCAAAGCTATTTGCTGAGAGGTATAGTGAGTATTTTGCAGACCTCACTTTTTGTCACAAAGTTTTGAAAATTGAAAAAAGAAAAAAAAAAAAGTTTTTTCTTGTCTTTCTTCATTTTCAAAAACAAATGAGAGCTGCAAAATACTCACCATGCCTCTCAGCAAATAGCTTGGGGTGTCTACTTTCTAAATGTATTTTGGGGTGCAATTCCACATATGCCCATGGCCTGTGTGAGCAATATATCATTTAGTGACAACTTTGTGCAAAAAAAAAAAAAGTGTCACTTTCCCGCAACTTGTGTCAAAATATAAAATATTCCATGGACTCAATATGCCTCTCAGCAAATAGCTTGGGGTGTCTACTTTCCAAAATGGGGTCATTTGGGGGGGTTTTGTGCCACCTGGGCATTCCATGGCCTCCGAAACTGTGATAGGCAGTGAAGAGTGAAATCAAAAATTTACACCCTTAGAAATCCTGAAGGCGGTGCTTGGTTTTCGGGGCCCCGTACGTGGCTAAGCTCCCAAAAAGTCCCACACATGTGGTATCCCCATACTCAGGAGAAGCAGCTGAATGTATTTTGGGGTGCAATTCCACATAGGCCCATGGCCTGTGTGAGCAATATATCATTTAGTGACAACTTTTTGTAAATATTTTTTTTTTTTTTTGTCATTATTCAATCACTTGGGACAAAAAAAATAAATATTCAATGGGTTCAACATGGCTCTCAGCAATTTCCTTGGGGTGTCTACTTTCCAAAATGGGGTCATTTGGGGGGGTTTTGTACTGCCCTGCCATTTTAGCACCTCAAGAAATGACATAGGCAGTCATAAACTAAAAGCTGTGTAAATTACAGAAAATGTACCCTAGTTTGTAGACGCTATAACTTTTGCGCAAACCAATAAATATATGCTTATTGACATTTTTTTTACCAAAGACATGTGGCCAAATACATTTTGGCCTAAATGTATGACTAAAATTTAGTTTATTGGATTTTTTTTATAACAAAAAGTAGAAAATATCATTTTTTTTCAAAATTTTCGGTCTTTTTCCGTTTATAGCGCAAAAAATAAAAACTGCAGAGGTGATCAAATACCATCAAAAGAAAGCTCTATTTGTGGGAAGAAAAGGACGCAAATTTCGTTTGGGTACAGCATTGCATGACCGCGCAATTAGCAGTTAAAGCGACGTAGTGCCAAATTGGAAAAAGACCTCTGGTCCTTAGGCAGCATAATGGTCCGGGGCTCAAGTGGTTAAAAAAAAAACGTAAGGTATTCCCACAAAATCTGATGGCAAAAAAGTTACAAAAGCGAGAATTGGCATTCATGAGGAACGAGGAGATGTTGGCCATGAAGTGGAGGGACAAGAAAGATGTCCACATCCTCTCTACCATCCACAATGACACCGTGGTGGAGATCCAAAGAAGACGCGGCCCCATTGTAAAGCCCGAATGTGTCCACGACTATAATATGTATATGGGGGGGTGGATTTAAACGATCAGGTGCTACAGCCCTATTTATCAAACAGAAAGTCCCGTTACTGGTACAAGAAAGTTGCCTTTCACCTGTTTCACATGGCCGTTTTTAATTTGTTTGTCTGCTACCAAAAAGCAACACAAAGCCAACAAGTCACCTACCTCAAGTATATTGAATATATCGTCACTGCCCTCATTTACCAACAAGGTCCCGCCCCAGGAAGCATTCGCTCGGATAATGTGAGTCGACTTCACGAGCAACACTTTCCCTATAGCATTCCCCCCACAGAATCTGGAAGAAGACGCCAATTGAAATGCCGTGTATGCAGCAGAGGAGGAGTAAGAAGAGACTCCAGCTATTATTGTCCCCAATATCCCTCCCAACCTGGCCTGTGCATCGGAGATTGCTTCAAAAATTATCATACATCCATCCAATATTAGTTCCCTGTATTATTATCAGACTGCCATTTCCCCATTTGCCTGCTACCATGTTAAGTAACTGAGCCTGGCCGGTTTACCGACGATGTCTTTGCTTACCGATTTAAACCACGTTTACCAACCACGTGCACCAACCTCAGCCTGTTTACCAACGATGCCTCTGCCTGCCGATTTAAACAACGTTTCTGACTTCCACGTGTACCGACCTTGGCCTGTTAATCGACCATGTTTTTGCCTGCCACTTGGACTGATCTTTTGGCCATCTACTTTAGTACACAGGGGTCTCACATATGTGAGGAGCTTCAGAATAGCATTCTGAGTAGAGAAAACCAGTTTTTCGTTTTCTGTGCTCCCAGAACAGGGTCTGGTTGCCCGGAGGCTTCAAAGTGATTTGGGTGGGAGAAGCCTCTACCCCTGTCCCCCTGGCCCTAAGCTTGATGGTCCTTCCTGCTGCCTGGACCAATACTTTGGCTGTGCTGACCATATTGCTGCCTGTAAAGACCCATGACATTATGGACCATGTTTCTTCCTGCTGTTTGGACCAATACTTTGGCTGTGTTGACCATATATCTGCCTGCTGCCTCTACTGACTTTGGACAGTATTTCTGCCGGGACACCTCTGCCTGCTACCTGGACCTGTGCTTTGACTGTGCTCTGGCTGTGCTTTGGCTGTGCTCTGGCTGTGCTGACAGTATCTCTGCCTGTACGAACTATGGACAGTATTCCTGCCTGCTGCCTGGATGATTGCTTTTGCTGTCGCTGACCTCATTCCTGCCTGCTGCCTGAACCGATGTTCTCCTCTGTGGACCACTGCACTTCTAAAACCACAGGTAATCTTTTGTTATTTGGTATGTACCTGCTATGTGTTAGAAATATGAAGGGCCTTCAAAAATGTGATCGGTAGTCAGAAAATGATATGTGTAATTAATGCTGCTAGAATGCCTTGAGGTGCTACTTGGATTTTGGGCCTCTGTATGTGGCCAGGCTGTGTAAAAGTCCCAAACATGTGGTATCGCCATACTCAGGAGGAGTAGCAGAATGTATTTTGGGGTGTCATTTTTGCTATGTACATGCTATGCGTTATAAATATCTTATAAAGGGACAACTTTGTGTAAAAAAAATGCATTTTAATTTTTTTCCACATTTTCCAAAAACTTCTGGAAAAAAATGAACCATTCAAAAGACTCATTATGCCTCATAGATTATATGTTGGGGTGTTTTCTTTCCAAAATGGGGTCATTTTGTGGACAATTCCATTGTCCTGGTGCTCCAGGACCTTCAAAAATGTAATAGGTGGTTGAGAAATGAGATGTGCAATTTATGCTTGTAGAACGCCTGAAAGTGCTACTTCAACGTTGGGCCTTTGTATGTGGCCAGGCAGTGTAAAAGTCTCACACATGTGGTATCGCCATAATCAGGAGGAGTATTGGAATGCATTTTGGGGTGTCATTTTTGGTATGTACATGCTATGTGTTAGAAATATCTTATAAATGGACAACTTTGTGTAAAAAAAATGAGTTTTCATTTTTTTTCCACATTTTCCAAAACCTTCTGGAAAAAAATGAACCGTTCAAAAGACTCATTATGCCTCATAGATTATACGTTGGGGTGTGTGCTTTCCAAAATGGGGTAATTTTGTGAATAATTCCATTGTCCTGGTGCTCCAGGGCCTTCAAATTGTAATAGGTGGTTGAGAAAGGATATGTGCAATTTATGCTTGTAAAACGCATGAAAGTGCTACTTCAATGTTGGGCCTTTGTATGTGGCCAGGCTGTGTAAAAGCCTCACACATGTGGTATTGCCATACACAGGAGGAGTAGAGGAATACATTTTGGGGTGTCATTTTTGCTATGTACATGCTATGTGTTAGAAATATCTTATAAATGGACAACTTTCTGTAAAAAAAATGCATTTTCATTTTTTTTCCACATTTTCCAAAAACTTCTGTAAAAAAATGAACCGTTCAAAAGACTCATTATGCCTCATAGATTATACGTTGGGGTGTGTGCTTTCCAAAATGGGGTCATTTTGTGGACAATTCAATTGTCCTGGTGCTCCAGCGCCTTCAAAAGTGTAATAGGTGGTTGAGAAAGGATATGTGCAATTTATGCTTGTAGAACGCCTGAAAGTGCTACTTCAGTGTTGGCCCTTTGTAAGTGGTCAGGCTGTGTAAAAGTCTCACACATGTGGTATCGCTATACTCAGGAGGAGTAGCAGAATGTATTTTGGGGTGTAGTTGCAATTATGCATATGCTGTGTGAGAGAAATAACCTGTTAATATAACCAGTTTGTGTAAAAAAAAAAAATAATAAAATCTTAATTTTCCCAGGAATTGTGGGAAAAAATTACAGCTTCAAAAAACTCACCATGCCTCTTAGTAAATACATTGGACTGTCTACTTTCCAAAAAGGGGTCATTTGGGGGGTATTTGTACTTTCCTGGCTTGTTAGTGTCTCAAGAAATGAGATAGGCCTTCAGGTGAGATAGTACATCAGGTGTGATCAATTTTCAGTGATTGGCACCATAGTTTGTAGACTCTATAACTTTCACAAAGACCAAATAATATACATTAATTTGGGTTACTGTTACTAAAGATATGTAGTAGTATAAATTTTGGCACAAATTTATGAAGAAAAATGACTTGTTTGCAAAATTTTACAATAGAAACTAAAAAAAAGAAAGTTTTTTTCAAAATTTTTGCTGTTTTTTTGCTTATATCGCAAAAAATGAGAAACCCAGTGGTGATTAAATACCTCCAAAAGAAAGCTCTATTTGTGAGAAGAAAATGATAAACATTTTGTTTGGATACAGTGTAGCATGACTGAGTAATTGTCATTCAAAGTGTGAGAGCGCTGAAGGCTGAAAATTGGTCTGGACGGGAAGGTGCATAAGTGCCTGGTATTGAAGTGGTTAATCATGTTATTATCAGTGAGTAATGCTGGAAAATATGCTTAATAAAAATATTATTGAAGTGTAGCGCTGACCACTGCAGCAGCCGCTGGTTATGACGAGTTCTCTGTTCTGCCACAACTTTCTAAATTGCTAGGTTCCCACTGACACACCTAGTCATAAGCTAAAAGCCTTTAACACCTGTGTTACATAAGCGATAGAAAGCTACCACTTAATAACAAGAAATTAGGCCACAAGCAACTTGGTGATATATCAATTAGATATATTATAGCAATGCAGTTAAACAATGCATATGTAGCCCCTTCTAGTGTGTGCTAGAAATAGTGTAGATTGTGTTAGAGTAGGTAACTTTAGTTTTGCTCAGAGCTAAGCCTGAGCTGTGGTATTTGGGTCAGGGTTCAGTGACTCAGGGCTGGATGACTCATCCTGATAGCTCCTTTGGTGCCTCCCCCTGTTTCTGGGATATTGGAGAATGTTATAGAGCTAGTGGGCAGGAGGATAGGAGGAGCTGCCTTGAATATTTATGAGGCCTCGGCCAATCCCAGTAGCGGGCTGGCAGGGGGCAGAGCTTACCTCATAAATAGGTATCAGCTTTGCCAGCAGGGAGTTGGGTGGAAGATGGAGATACAATGCTGAGAAGGCTGTCGGTGGCTCTCATTGGTTCCCCCTAATTTAGGGGGGTGTCTTGCCTTGAGCCGGGGCTCGGGTGCTGGAAGAATCCTGCCATAACACACGAGAGGAAGCCTGGAGGGCATGGGAGCAGGAGGGAGGACAGCGTGAGTAGATCAGCACTGCTGGGGACTTACAAGGGGGGAGACTGTAGCCATGTTCTCCCTGAAGACAGCGGTAGGCTTAAGTCTTCATCCTTCCCCAGGTGATCTCCTGAAGAGTCAGCTGGGTGGGCTAGTAAGAGTCACTGTGGAGGACTGGAGTGGAGAAGTTAGCCTGGAGGGCTAGTGAAAGGGGCAGCTGCAGCCATAAGGGTTGGCAGTGCCTGAAGAGGTGGTGCTGAGATTAGTAGCCACAGAAGGAGAAGTGCAGGCTGTTTCACTGACATCTTCCTACACAAAGGGCTGCGAGTCTTTGTCTGAAAAGGGCCATTTTTAGATCTGACTGAGAGCCTGTCTGATCAACTAACAGTGATTCAGCTGGATCCAGCAAGCAAGTGTGTGCAGGAGGTAAATTGATTAAACTGTAACTGTGCAGAACAGGGTCAAAGTATCGGCGTAAATTAACTCAGGAAAGTAAAGATTCTTGTTTGCACACTACGCATACAGCCCCAGTAGTGGGCGGACATATATGTTCATGACTTAAGGGGTACCCCTGGAAGTACTGGCACCTATTGTCTGTAGTGACTGGCTTCCCTTGGGTCCTTCTGTAGGTGGTGCATATGTAGCTGTCCCTTGAGTCCCTGAGTGTGCAGTAGAAGGCAATCTCTATTGGCTTAACTGTGTTAAAGTTGTGATAAGCAAGGTTGGTCAGCTCACCCCTCCTGGTACACAGAAACCCAAATTAGATCCCTTGCCGGTGTGCAGTCCTCTGAAGTCAGGTCCAACAAGTCTCAGTCTCTGTACTCGGATCTCCACAAGGCTCACAGGCCCTAGCTCTTTGGTCACTCTCCCTCTCAGGTGTAGGCAGATAGGCACACACAGCAGGTCTGCTTTCTGGGGTCCTCCGCATAAGACTCTCTGCGAACATCTCTCTGGTGCAGCTGCTGCATGTCCAGTCACATGTCCACTCAGCTCACTTTCCCCCAGCAAAAGGTCCCGAACTCTGCAGATTTTTCAGGACAAATACTGTCCTCTCCCCCTCTGTATCCAGGAAATAGTGGTTCTGTGGCCAACAGCCTTCAGTTTTGAGGTAAGTGGGTGAAAGAGAGCAGTACCCGGCTACATGTAATACTCATTATATTTATGATAATACATCATACAAACCACGCTGAATACGAAAGCTGTAAACATTTAAACTCTATCAAAATGTTAAGCATAATAAATGAGGCTCACCAACTATGTAACATTGGTAATGGATACATAATTTTATTCCATTCGGACATTTCGTTTTTGCAAAGCATATTGAGAATAGCACTGTAAAATAGAATTTATATGTGTGAAGGAGATCTAAAGATGCATAAAATGACAGAAAAATCTACACTGGGTGATTGTATAGGCCAGGGATATGCAATTAGCAGACCTCCAGCTGTTGCAGAACTACAAGTCCCATGAGGCATTGCAAAACTCTGACAGCCACAAGCATGACACCCAGAGGCAGAGGCATGATGGGAGTTGTAGATTTGCAACAGCTGGAGGTCCGCCAATTGCATATGCCTGGTATAGGGCATCATTTTTCCTTATGAATTTTAGTTAAAGGAGAAGAACAGCCAAAGCTCGTTTGGCTGTAATTCTCCTGTGGATTACAGGAGTATAGTTCATTCTGCACTCCTGTGACCCATTTTCAGCTGATGGCGGGCTGATGCTTGCTGTCGGCTGACATCACAGAGCTCACAGAGCCAGTGCAGGCTCAGGCAACATTGCGACAATAAAGTCGGGATCCACCCACGAGCCGCTGAGAGCCTGAACCGACCGCTCCCACCTCTACCACAGCCCAGCGCTTCAGTGAGCAAGGAGGGGGGCAAAACAGACAGCGGTGACTGACAGTCACCAGCTCCCTGCTCATGGAGCTCTGAGAACCGAGCGATCAGTGGTCTTTGATCGCTTGGTTCTCAGTCTTAGAGCCATTGGGAGACAGATGCAGCATCGGACCGATCCTACATCCACCTAGTAAGTATGAATTAAAAAAAAAAGCCCAACTTCTCTTTTAAGGTATTCACATTTTCCAAAACCAGATATCTCTAATGTTTTGACCCTTTATATCAAATGTTGAGAAATGTATTTTCCTGCTATATTATGGCAATATATTCATACAGGCAACAGTCAAAATCTTCTTTCTAAGAGCCCATTCACACAGGGACGACTTGTCAGGCGACCTAGTCGCCTGACAAGTCGCCTCCCGTTCTGTGCTATGGAATCGTTCTAAGGGGAGCGACGCAAGTCTCTCCGACTTAAAAAAAGGTTCCTGTACGACTTCGGGGGCGACTTGGGGCGACTTGCATAGACTTCTATACAGAAGTCGTTTTGCAAGTCGCCCGGGCAGTCGTTTGCAGGTCGCCTCGCTGAGTCTATGCGTCTTCCTGTCCCCCCGCGCTGTCTGCTGGGACACACACGGGTCTAGCGGACCTGACGGACCAGTTAGGACGTGGGGACCAGTTAGGACGCGCAGCGCGAGACTCGCGCATGCGCAGTAAGGAATCGGAAACTGAAGCCGCAACGCTTCACTTCCTGATTCCCTCACAGAGAATGGCGGCGGCAGCTGCCGAGGACCGAGGGACAGTTCGGCCTCGGGTGCCTACACTGCTGCATTCGGGGACAAGTAAGTGTCCTTATTTTAAAAGTCAGCAGCTGCAGTATTTGTAGCTGCTGACTTTAAAAAAAAAAAATGTTCGCGGGACTCGCAAATGGACACATCACTGCTATTAGTAAGTGGAACACATATACCGATACCCTGCACAAAACTTAGGTTCAGTATCAAAAATCAAACACTAAACTGGTTACTGGTAAAGGATACCAACTTATTGTCACTGGTTGCAGTAAATAGCAGGATGCACAAAAATAGTAAAAGATTATGTGAATCACAGTTCACTAGACAACATGTTCATTAGGCTATATCAGCATAGAATAGAATTCTATATAGCTAAATTGATGTAAACCTGGTAATCTACCCAATCAGTAATAAGTCATTGCATTAGAATACAGAAACAGCAATGATAAGGCAATTGAAAAAGAGGGCAAAGTCCCTGGAAACGCACCATGCACACTCCCTCTCCCAACATCCACAAGGCATTTTGATAGCTGTCATCCTCGTGTGCAGCTTAGAATGCGGGTGCAATGCTCTGCAAGCTCCAAAGGAAAAGAAAATTTAAAAATGCACATTTTTTTACCTGCAAAAAAAAAATGCATTTATTATTTTTGTTTTTTAAAGTGAACTTATCCTTTAAGCATAAAGTTCTCCATCAGCCAGTGCTGATGCTGATTTATGAAAGAAGGAAGAGGTATCACTATTCATCATTTGGGTGTTATTTTTAGCATTGTGCAAATGCCTGTGTTTAATAACATTCTATGTTAAACATTTTTGCCTTGAAAAAGGATTGCTCCATATCCACAACCTTGCCATGCTTTGAAAGGTATTCATTTTGGTGCCAAGACAGCTTTTATTCTGCTGCCTTAATAATATTCAATCCAGTGGAGACACAGAAAGCACTGCGACACAGTGTCCCAAATTGCCTTCTGTCTCTAGCCAAGGATCTGGCCACAGTAATGCAAATAGTGTATTTACCCATGACAAACTTTCTGTATATAAGAGAAAATGTGGAACCCACCGCTCCTGGTTATAAACAACGTGCTGCTAGCCCAATAATGTATATAATAAAAAGCAAGATACTCCCAATGGCTTATGCACAGCTTACAAGTAATGAGAAAAAATTGTTTTGTATGAAAATATTGTTTTTATTTTCAATGGTTAAAATTGCATCACTAAAGCAGCAATATCAAAAAGGAAAGGGGATGGGAAGGGGAACATGTGGAAAAGGAGGATCAACAACAAGAGCTCTGGTGTACACAAAAATAAATATATTATATGTCTATATGACATTTAACAAAAATAAATCCACAAATGGTATATCTGTGAATATTGCTGTTTAGAGTAACCCCAATGCGTTTCAATCATAATTTTGTATACGATTTTCTTCAGGGGGATACAGACATCTATAACATAGCAATACAGAATATTAGCAATATTTACATCCATAATCTCATCATCATTGGGAATAAAGAGCCTGTATATGAAGGAAT
Source organism: Aquarana catesbeiana (assembly GCF_042186555.1). Taxonomy (NCBI): domain Eukaryota; kingdom Metazoa; phylum Chordata; class Amphibia; order Anura; family Ranidae; genus Aquarana; species Aquarana catesbeiana. Next base: position 261,587,212 of record NC_133327.1, on the reverse strand, counting down.
TCAAATATAACAAATGGTCATACCTTTGATACAAGAAATATTTAAGTAGCTATATTAGGAGCAAAAAGACAAAACGTCACATCACATCAGGATATGCTCACGGTGGTCCACCATCCAGAAAATGGGCAGGGAGTCCAATTCTGTCTACAGGAGGTCATACTTAATTAAACGTGCAGGGGTGGGAAGAGACACAAATTACATAGTTACATAGTTATATAGTAGGTGAGGTTGAAAAAAGACACAAGTCCATCAAGTCCAACCTATGTGCGTGATTATATGTCAGTATTACCTTGTATATCCCTGTATGTTGTGGTCGTTCAGGTGCTTATCTAATAGTTTCTTGAAACTATCGATGCTCCCCGCTCCACATCCTTGCCGCTCTTACAGTAAAGAACCCTCTACGTAGTTTAGGGTTAAACCTGTTTTCTTCCCATTTTAATGAGTGGCCACGAGTCTTGTTAAACTCCCTTCCGCAAAAAAGTTTTATCCCTATTGTAGGGTCACCAGTACGGTATTTGTAAATTGAAATCATATCCCCTCTCAAGCGTCTCTTCTCCAGAGAGAATAACTTCAGTGCTCGCAACCTTTCCTCATAACTAATATCCTCCGGACCCTTTATTAGCTTTGTTGCCCTTCTTTGTACTCGCTCCATTTGCGAATATATATATATATATATATATATATATATATATATATATATAGTATCTCACAATAGTGAATACACCCCTCACATTTTTGTAAATATTTTATTACTGAAGAAATGACACACAGCCATTGATGACACACAGCCATTAATGTCTAAACCGCTGGCAACATAAGTGAGTACACCCCTAAGTGAAAATGTCCAAATTGGGCCCAAAGTGTCAATATTTTGTGTGGCCACCATTATTTTCCCGCACTGCCTTAACCCTATTGGGCATGGAGTTCACCAGAGCTTCACAGGATGCCACTGGAGTCCTCTTCCACTCCTCCATGACAACATCACGGAGCTGGTGGATGTTGGAGACCTTGCGCTCCGCCACCTTCCGTTTGAGGATGCCCTGCAGATGCTCAATAGGGTTTAGGTCTGGAGACTTGCTTGGGCAGTCCATCACCTTTACTCTTAGCTTCTTTAGCAAGGCAGTGGTCATCTTGGAGGTGTGTATGGGGTCGTTATCCTGTTGGAATACTGCACTGCGGCCCATTCTCCAAAGGGAGGGGATCATGCTCTGCTTCAGTATGTCACAGTACATGTTGGCATTCATAGTTCCCTCAATGAACTGTAGCTCCCCAGTGGCGGCAGCACTCATGCAGCCCCAGACCATGAGACTCCCACCACCATGCTTGACTATAGGCAAGATACACTTGTCTTTGTAATCCTCACCTGGTTCCCGCCACACACGCTTGACACCAACTGCACCAAATAAGTTTATCTTGGTCTCATCAGACCACAGGACATGGTTCCAGTAATCCATGTCCTTAGTCTGCTTGTCTTCAGCAAACTGTTTGCAGGCTTTCTTGTGCATCATCTTTAGAAGAGGATCCTTCTGGGATGACAGCCATGCAGACCAATTTGATACAGTGTGTGGCGTATGGTCTGAGCACTGACAGGCTGACCCCCCCACCCCTTCAACCTCTGCAGCAATGCTGGCAGCACTCATACGTCTATTTCCAAAAGACAACCTCTGGATATGACGCTGAGCACATGCATTCAACTTCTTTGGTCGACCATGGCGAGGCATGTTCTGAGTGGAACCTGTCCTGTTAAACCTCTGTATGGTCTTGGCCACCATGCTGCAGCTCAGTTTCAGGGTCTTGGAAATCTTCATAGATCCTAGGCCATCTTTATGTAGAGCAAAAATTCATTTTTTCAGCTCCTTAGAGAGGTCTTTGCCATGAGGTGCCATGTTGAACTTCCAGTGACCAGTATGAGAGAGTGAGAGCAATAACACCAAATTTAACACACCTGCTCTTCATTCACACCTAAGACCTTGTAACACTAACGAGTCACATGACACCGGGGAGGGAAAATGGCTAATTGGGCCCAATTTGGACATTTTCACTTAGGGGTGTACTCACTTTTGTTGCCCTAGTGGTTTAGACATTAATGGCTGTGTGTTGAGTTATTTTGAGGGGACAGCAAATTTACACTGTTATACAATATATATATATATATATATATATATATATATAAATGAATTAGTCAGAGAGGGCTGAGACAGCTATCTCAAACCCCCAGGTAAACTGACCATATTGCAATATATTTTCAAAGAAAAGAGATGGTATATGGTTACTTACTGAGAGTTGTCTTTCACTACATGCTCCTGTCCTACAACTATCCAGTGTGTTGTATCCACATAGGAATAGGGTGTATACTGGGTGTGCCGTTTATATGGAAGCCTGCTGATGCCCTGACCTGTCTCACCTGTGTGCATAATCAAGTTATGAACTAGCGCATCAGTGTCTCACCCTCCTGTATTGCACGCCCCTTTGAGCCATGAATATATCAAAGGCCAGCTGTATGGCCTCCTCGGCATCATGGAAAATCCCGGCAATGGCCGCAAACCCGGCAATGGAAACCTGCCCGGTGTTGTGACACCACGCGCTGGCACACCACCCCCGGCTGGTGGACATGGGCACGGCAGACACCAGTGCCTGGAGTCAGCCACTGAACACCGCTGACGCCGAGGGAGATCCCCACCTGATGACAGAGGTGTGGTGGGAGGGACAGACCCTGGAGTTTTCCTCCCCCCCTTCATGCCAGGAGACAGAAAAGGAAAGAGCCCCGACCATCTGACCAGAACAGGAAACCACCGAAAGACCTGCATGGGGACACACAAAAAAAGGGGCACGGTTATTGCATACATCTATACATTTTTCTTTATAGGTAATTATTTAACATGTACATGTAAAAGTCCTTGTATAAAAAAAGCAAGGACTTTAACTTATCATTCTGGTTTATTAATTATGTTTTAATCAATATTGATTTTAAAGGAGTATATACTCCCAGAAGAGCTTGCAAAAGATGCATCACCAATTACGGTACTTAACTGTTATTATCTTACTATATTAATCAATTATGTGTATATTAATGACTGCATGTGTGTTTGGTACAGAGGAAGAGACATACATTCATCAATTTTCTTGACAGATTTGGAAAATTAGTTTGTCTTCCCTGAGGCCCTTTATTCCCAATGATGATGATGTTATTGATGTCAATGTTGCTAATATTCTGTATTGATATGTTATAGATGTCTGTATCCCCCTGAAGAAGATTGTATACAAAATTATGATTGAAACGCGTTGGGGTTACTCTAACCACTTCAGCCCCGGAAGGATTTACCCCCTTCCTGACCAGAGCCCTTTTTACAATTTGGCACTGCGTCGCTTTAACTGCTAATTGCGCGGTCATGCAATGCTGTACCCAAACAAAATTTGCGTCCTTTTCTTCCCACAAATAGAGCTTTCTTTTGATGGTATTTGATCACCTCTGCCGTTTTTATTTTTGTGCTATAAACGGAAAAAGACCGAAAATTTTGAAAAAAAATGATATTTTCTACTTTTTGTTCTAAAAAAAATCCAATAAACTCAATTTTAGTCATACATTTAGGCCAAAATGTATTCGGCCACATGTCTTTGGTAAAAAAAATGTCAATAAGTGTATATTTATTGGTTTGCGCAAAAGTTATAGCGTCTACAAACTAGGGTACATTTTCTGGAATTTACACAGCTTTTAGTTTATGACTGCCTATGTCAACCCCCCCATATGACCCCATTTTGGAAAGTAGACACCCCAAGCTATTTGCTGAGAGGCATGTCGAGTCCATGGAATATTTTATATTGTGACACAAGTTGCGGGAAAGAGACAAATTTTTTTTTTTTTTTTTTGCACAAAGTTGTCACTAAATGATATCTTGCTCAAACATGCCATGGGAATATGTGAAATTACACCCCAAAATACATTCTGTTGCTTCTCCTGAGTACGGCGATACCACATGTGTGAGACTTTTTGGGAGCCTAGCTTACGGGACCCCGAAAACCAAGCACCGCCTTCAGGCTTTCTAAGGGTGTAAATTTTTGATTCCACTCCTCACTGCCTATCACAGTTTCGGAGGCCATGGAATGCCCAGGTGGCACAAACCCCCCCCCCAAATGACCCTATTTTGGAAAGTAGACACCCTTAGAAAGCCTGAAGGCGTTGATTGGTTTTCGGGGCCCCGTACGTGGCTAGGCTCCCAAAAAGTCCCACACATGTGGTATCCCCATACTCAGGAGAAGCAGCTGAATGTATTTTGGGGTGCATTTCCACATATGCCCATGGCCTGTGTGAGCAATATATCATTTAGTGACAACTTTTTGTATTTTTTTTTTTTTGTCATTATTCAATCACTTGGGACAAAAAAAAAATTATATTCAATGGGCTCAACATGCCTCTCAGCAATTTCCTTGGGGTGTCTACTTTCCAAAATGGGGTCATTTGGGGGGGTTGACATGACATAGGCAGTCATAAACTAAAAGCTGTGTAAATTCCAGGAACTGTCCTGGCATTTTATGCACAACATTTAGAAGCTTATGTCACACATCACCCACTCTTCTAACCACTTGAAGACAAAGCCCTTTCTGACACTTTTTGTTTACATGAAAAAATTTTTTTTTTTGCAAATTTACTTTGAACCCCCAAACATTATATATTTTTTTTAAAGCAAATGCACTACAGATTAAAATGGTGGGTGTTTTTTTTCACACAGTATTTGCGCAGCAATTTTTCAAACGCATTTTTTGGGGAAAAAACACACGTTTTTAAATTTTAATGCACTAAAACACCCTATATTGCCCAAATGTTTAATGAAATAAAAAAGATGATCTTAGGCCGAGTACATGGATACCAAACATGACATGCTTTAAAACTGCGCACAAACGTGCAGTGGCAACAAAATAAATACATTTTTAAAAGCCTTTAAAAGCCTTTACAGGTTACCACTTTAGATTTACAGAGGAGGTCTACTGCTAAAATTACTGCCCTCGATCTGACCTTCGTGGTGATACCTCACATGCATGGTGCAATTGCTGTTTACATTTGACGCCAAACCAACGCTTGCGTTCGCCATAGCGCGAGAGAAGGGGGGGACAGGGGTGCTTTTTTTGTTTTTTTATTTATTTTTTTTTGCTTTTTTATCTTATTTTTAAACTGTTCCTTTCATTTTTTTAATTTTTTTTCAATCATTTTTATTGTTATCTCAGGGAATGTAAATATCCCCTATGATAGCAATAGGTAGTGACAGGTACTCTTTTTTGAAAAAATTGGGGTCTATTACACCTTAGATCTCTCCTCTGCCCTCAAAGCATCTGACCACACCAAGATCGGTGTGATAAAATGCTTTCCCAATTTCCCAATGGCGCTGTTTACATCCGGCAAAATCTAAGTCATGAAATGCTCGTAGCTTCCGGTTTCTTAGGCCATAGAGATGTTTGGAGCCACTCTGGTCTCTGATCAGCTCTATGGTCAGCTGGCTGAATCACCGGCTGCATTCTCAGGTTCCCTGTTGAGACAGGAGAGCCAGAGAAAAACACGGAAGACGGTGGGGGGGGGGGCATTCCCTCCCACTGCTTGTAAAAGCATCTAGAGGCTAATTAGCTGCTAGGTTTGCTTTTACATGAAAGCCGACCGCTGGCTGAAAAGAATGATACCAAGATGAAACCTAAACCTGCAGGCATCATTCTGGTATAACCACTCAAAGTCGTGAGTGGCGTACCTGAAGACAAAAAAATGGTTAACAATAAAACACAGTAAACGGTAAAGTATAAAAAATTGCATACCTGAAAAGCAAACATGATAAAACATAATAACAATAAAACATTGCAGAATAGAATACAGTAAAAAAGAGCAGAACAATAGAGAGAGAATAGAGAGAGAGAGAACAATAAAACGACAACTATTTTTTTTTATTTTATATATATATATATATTTTTTTTACACTTTTTTTTGTAACTAACTTTTATAACTGTAACCGGTTCCAGGTTTGGGTCTCTCAAAATGCGATGGCATCTTGGGAGACCCTGTGGAAGTGTGCCTAGTCTGTGCAATGCTGTATCCTACGCTAATACTCAAATAGTGTATGGTAGCGTTCAAAACATTCACCAATGCAAAGACCAGGATTGTCAGGACAGGAGGGACAATAATAGCGGGTGTCACGCCTATATCCGCGCTTGCTGCAGACACGACATCTTTTTTGGGGGGGTTCGTTGGGTAGGGGTACTCGGGAGGACATAAAAATGCCTCTCATGCAGCCGACTGCATTTGGTTGGGGATGTGAATGGGGGAATTACGGGTGCTGCAGAAGTGGTGGGTTCCCAATTAGGATTGGCGAATGCAGCAGGAAGGGCATGATGGGCACGACGGGCCTGTTTGTCTTCTTCTTGGTGGCAGCAGGACACTACTTGTGCTTGCCACCTCACCAGCTTGAACTGCACTTATGGGACTCGCCACGTCACCAAGTGTTACTGCAGTGCTGGTTTGACTACGACCGGGGTGTACTAGGCCACTGGTGCTTGCCAGTTCACCAAAACGCTACCAAAAAAACTGTTAGCGATCGCAGGGATCAGGCCTGACTCTGCGAATGCTGCAGTTATGCGTTTAGTGTTTTGTAAGTGACAGTGATCGATCGATACTGCACTTGGGTGGGCTGGGCTGGGCTGGGCTGGGCTGGGCCGGGCGGAGGGGCAAAACGCAGGTGCTAGCAGGTATCTGGGCTGATCCCGCTAACACTGCATTTTTTGGGAACCCTAAACTGCTGGGGACGCTAGTATAGATCTGATCGGATCAGATATTGATCCGTTCAGATACTACACCACTAAGGGAGGTGTACGATGCGTGCCTGGGTGTTAGCGGTACTGGCACTAACCTGACACTGCCTGGGGCTGGTGCTTGCCAGATCACCAAAACGCTACCAAAAAAACTGTTAGCGATCGCAGGGATCAGGCCTGACTCTGCGAACACTGCAGTTATGCGTTTAGTGTTTTGTAAGTGACAGTGATCGATCGACACTGCACTTGGGTGGGCTGGGCTGGGCTGGGCGGAGAGGCAAAATGCAGGTGCTAGCAGGTATCTGGGCTGATCCCGCTAACACTGCCTTTTTGGGAACCCTAAACTGCTGGGGACGCTAGTATAGATCTGATCGGATCAGATATTGATCCGTTCAGATACTACACCACTAGGGGGAGGTGTACGGTGCGTGCGTGGGTGTTAGCGGTACTGGCACTAACCTGACGCTGCCTGGGGCTGGTGCTTGCCAGTTCACCAAAACGCTACCAAAAAAACTGTTAGCGATCGCAGGGATCAGGCCTGACTCTGCGAATGCTGCAGTTATGCGTTTAGTGTTTTGTAAGTGACAGTGATCGATCGATACTGTACTTGGGTGGGCTGGGCTGGGCCGGGCAGAGGGGCAAAACGCAGGTGCTAGCAGGTATCTGGGCTGATCCCGCTAACACTGCGTTTTTGGGAACCCTAAACTGCAGGGGACGCTAGTATAGATCTGATCGGATCAGATATTGATCCGTTCAGATACTATACCACTAAGGGAGGCGTATGCTGCGTGAGTGGGTGTTAGCGGTACTGGCGCTAATCTGACACTGCCTGGGGTGACGCATATCACCGCCGGACGATCAGGGGGCTAAACCTTTATTCGTTAATAAATGGCGGGTGCCCTGACACTATAAAAAATAAACGAACTCACCAGCGTCACCCGTAACGGTTATACGGTGATCAGTGGTGAAAGGGTTAACTAGGGGGCAATCAAGGGGTTAAAACCTTTATTAGATAGTATATGGGGGTCCCTGTTGCTATAAAACGCTGACGGCGAACCTAAATATTTAGCTCCCTAACTAGCGTCACCAGTGACACTAATACAGCGATCAGAAAAATGATCGCTTAGCGACACTGGCGACGGAGGGTGATCAAGGGGTTAAAACTTTATTAGGGGGGGTAGGGGGGTATCCTAGACCTAAAGGGGGCTAACACTAACTGCCCTACCACACTAACTGTCACAAACTGACACCATGCAGTAATCAGAAAAAAAAAACTGCTTGGTGTCAGTGTGACGGGGGGGGGGGGGGGGTGATTGGGGGGTGATCGGGGGGGGGATCGGGGGTGTATTGTGTGCCTGGCATGTTCTACTGTATGTGTGTGTGTTGTGCACTCACTTTCCAGTCTTCTCTCCTCGGCGCCGGAATGGAAAATGCCAAGCCGAGGAGAGATGACATCATTTCCTCTGCCTCTGTGTACAATACAGAGGCAGGGAAATGATTTGATTGGCTAGGAGCGATCGTGAGGGGGGGGCCACGAATGGATGGCCTCCCCCTCACTTCTGATCGCCGGGGAAGATTTGCCGACTGCCGCAGGCACGGGGGGGGGGGGGGGCGATAGGACCCCCCACCCGCGGGCAGGCAAGGACGTACCTGTAAGTCCTTTTGCCTGCCCGTGCCATTCTGCCGACGTACATCGTCGTGCGGCGGTCGGCAACTGGCTAAACAGTAGTATCCACAGATATACCATTTGTGGATTTCTTTTTGTTAAATGTCGTATAGACATCTAATATATTTATTTTTGTGTACACCAGAGTTCTTGTTGTTGTTCCTTCTTTTCCACATGTTCCCCTTCCCACCCCTTTCTTTTTTGATATTGCTGCTTTTATTTATGCAATTTTACCCATTGAAAATAAAAACAATATTTTTATACAAAACAAGTATATTTCATTACTTGTAAACTCTCTGTACTGTATATTACCTCTATTAGTTTTTGCATACACAAACTTTAGAGCCAGAAGCAAACAAAAGACTCTTTCCAGGATGAATACTCTCATGTGCATTTATGGAAATGGGTATTGATTATGATACTGTATGTCGGTATTAAATCTATTCGTAGATATTGTTAGTATACAGCCAAAGGTGCACCATCACAAAGGACTCCTTTAGACATTCCTCTAGACATCCAGGCATTTATTATTATCATGAAAATGATTTAAAATTATTAAAGCAGCAGAATAAAAGCTGTCTTGGCACCAATATGAATACCTTTCAAAGCATGGCAAGGTTGTGGATATGGAGAAATCCTTTTTCAAGGCAAAAACGTAGAATGTTATTAAACAAGGGGAATTTGCACAATGATAAAAATAACACCCAAATGATGAATAGTGATACCTCTTCCTTCTTTCATAAATCAGCATCAGCACTGGCTAGCGGACCTGATGGAGAACTTTATGCTTAAAGGATAAGTTCACTTTTGTAAAAAAAAATAATAAATGCACTTTTTTTTGCAGGTAAAAAAATGTGCATTTTTAACCGCTTGCCGACCTGCTCACGCCGATATACGTTGGCAGAAGGGCACGTACAGGCATACTAATGTACGTTGCCCTTTAAGAAGTGGTTTGCAGGCACGCACGCCCGCCGCAAGCTCCGTGAGTGTGATCGTGGGTCCCGCGGACTTGATGTCCGTGGGGATACCCGCGCGATCATCTTACGGAAAGGAAGAATGATAAAATGCTGATGTAAACAAGCATTTCCCCGTTCTGCCTAGTGACAGGACACTGATCACCTGTAATCGGGAGTGGTGATCAGTGTCGTGTCACACATAGCCCCCCCCCACAGTTAGAATCACTCCCTAGGACACACTTAACCCTTACAGCGCCACCTAGTGGTTAACCCCTCCACTGCCAGCCACATATACGCAGTAATCAATGCATTTTTAATCGCACTGATCGCTGTATAAATGTGAATGGTCCCAAAATAGCGCCAAAAGTGTCTGATCTATCTGCCATAATGTCGCAGTCACAATAAAAATCACTGATCGCCGCCATTACTAGTAAAAAAAAAAAATTATTAATAAAAATACCATAAAACTATCCCCTATTTTGTAGACGCTATAACTTTTGCGCAAACCAATCAATAAACGCTTATTGCGATTTTTTTTACCAACAGTATGTAGAAGAATACCTATCAGCCTAAACTGAGGGAAAAAATGTTTTTTTATATATTTTTTGGGGATAATTATTATAGCAAAAAGAAAAAATAAATGCGTTTTTTTCAAAATTGTTGCTATTTTTTTGTTTATAGCTCAAAAAATAAAAACCACAGAGGTGATCAAATACCACCAAAAGAAATCTCTATTTGTGGGGAAAAAAGGACATCAATTTTGTTTGGGAGCCACATCGCACGACCGCACAATTGTCAGTTAAAGCAACGCAGTGCCGAATCGCAAGAAGTGCTCTGGTCTTTTGCCAGCCAAATGGTCCGGGGCTGAAGTGGTTAAATTTTCTTTTCCTTAGGAGCTTGCAGAGCATTGCATCCGCAATCAGCATGTAGATAGGTGCCTACTATGGTATACTGCATTAGATAGTTCTTTACTGCCCTAGTAGGAAGAGGGTTAACTCAGGTTCTGCATTTTCCTGGGCTCTTTGGGTTCTGCCCTCCACTCTGTTCTGCATATATTTAGGAGGAAGGTCAGGCTCAGGAGTTGTCAGAAGAATTGCATGGGTATAGAATGAGGGTCTGTCTGAGAGAAGATGTAACCATCAGCAACCCGCAAACTGCCCACACAGAGATCTACCATCTACTCTGCCAGTTTTGGACTTCTACCTGCAAAGATATGCATGAGCAGACCAAGAATAGTTAGAAAGAACCTGTGTTCAGTATTTGAGACTCTGATCCTTGCACTTTGAGTCTGTAATGCTACGAAAGCTCAGTAGAGCATTTTAACTGTTCTAAGCCTGATCTGAAATTATTAAAAGGTGTGCATGAAGGTACATGGCTTATCTAGAGAACAGGGCCTGTAAAACATTCACGGGGTAGAAAAGAAAAACCACCACAAAATGTTTACTTAACCACATGAAGACCGAGCCATAGCCGAAAGACGGCTGCAGCGCGGTCGGCTTATTCTGGGAGGGCACCCAGGAACATCCGTGACTGGACCTGTCGCATCACGGATCACGGTAAATGGCCACTGACAGTGGCCGTTTACCACGTGATTGTTCTGTCAAATGACAGAGCGATCACTTCTAAACAAACCGGCGTCACGTCCGGTTCCTCTCTCCCCTCCCCGTACCTATTTGTACAGTGCGAGGGGAGAGATCAAGTACTGCAGTGCAGTGATGTGGACTGGATGTGTAGTGCCCACAGCGCTGCTCTGTGCCCAATCCAGCCATCCACCCATGCTCACAGAAGTACTCATCCATCCCATCCATGCTCACAGAAGTACTCATTCATCCATCCCATTCATGCTCAGAAATACTCATCCATCCATCTCATCCATACTCAGAAGTACTCATCCATCCATACTCATCCATGCTCAGAAGTAGTCATCCATCCATCCCATCCATACTCATCCATGCTCATCATGGATGAGTATGGATGGGATGGATGTAGAAAAAAAATGACACGTTCAAAAGACTTGATATGCCTCATAGATTATACGTTGGGTTGTTTTCTTTCCAAAATGGGGCATTTCCATTGTCCTGGTGCTCCAGGACCTTGAAAAGTGTAAGAGGTAGTCAAGAAATTAGAGCATCCATCCCATCCATGCTCAGAAGTACTCATCCATCCCATCCATACTCAGAAGTACTCATCCATCCATACTCATCCATGTTCAGAAATACTCATCCATTCATCCCATCCATACTCATCCATGCTCAGAAGTACTCATCCATCCATACTCATCCATGCTCAGAATTACTCATACATCCATCCCATCCATACTCATCCATGCTCAGAAGTACTCATCCATCCCATCCATATTCATCCATGCTCAGAAGTACTCATCCATCCAGCCCATCCATACTCATCCGTGCTCAGAAATACTCATCCATCCATCCCATCTATACTCATCCATGCTCAGAAGTACTCATCCATCCATACTCATCCATGCTCAGAAGTACTCATCCATCCCATCCATACTCATCCATGCTCAGAAGTACTCATCCATCCATACTCATCCATGCTCAGAAGTACTCATCCATCCATCCCATCCATACTCATCCATGCTCAGAAGTACTCATCCATTCATACTCATCCATACTCATCCATGCTCAGAAGTACTCATCTATCCATCCCATCCATACTCATCCATGCTCAGAAGTACTCATCTATCCATACTCATCCATGCTCAGAAGCACTCATCCATCCATCCCATCCATACTCATCCATGCTCAGAAGTACTCATCCATCCCATCCATACTCATCCATGCTCAGAAGTACTCATCCATCCATCCCATCCATACTCATCCATGCTCAGAAATACTCATCCATCCATCCCATCCATGCTCAGCAATAGTCATCCATCCATACTCAGCAATACTCATCCATACCCAGCAATACTCATCCATCCATCCATACTCAGCAATACTCATCCATCCATCCATACTCGGCAATAACTCATCCATCCACCCATGCATCCTTCCATACTCGACAATACTCATCCATCCATCCATACTCAACAATACTCATCCATCCATCCATACTCAGCAATACTCATCCATCCATGCATCCATCCATACTCGGCAATACTCATCCATCCATCCATGCATCCATCCATACTCGGCAATGCGCATCCATCCTCAGCAATACTCATCCATCCATCCATGCTCAGCCACCTATACTCAGCCATACTCAGCAATACTCATCCATCCATCCATACTCAGCCATACCCACCCAGCCATACTCAGCCATACCCAGCCATCCACATTCATGGCTCAACCATGCTTAGCTCTCCCCATCCACAGCTTATCCATGCCAGATCAGTTCACATCCATGCCACTACAGTGCCTCAAAGTGTAATAGGTAGCCAAATTAGATTTGACATTTATGCCCCCAGAACACCTGATGGTGCTCTCTGCATGTTGGGCCTCTCTATGTGGGCAGGCTGTGTAAAAGTCTCAAACATGTGGTATCGCCATACTTAGGAGGAGTAGGAGAATTTATTGTGGGGTGTAATTTTTGCCATGTACATGCTATGTGTTAGAAATGTTGTAAAAATGGACATCTTTGTGTAAAAAAAATGCGTTTTCATTTTCTTTCCACATTTTCCAAAAACTTGTAGAAAAAAAATGACACGTTCAAAAGACTTGATATGCCTCATAGATTATACATTGGGTTGTTTTCTTTCCAAAATGGGGTCATTTTTGGGGCGTTTCCATTGTCCTGGTGCTCCAGGACCTTGAAAAGTGTAAGAGGTAGTCAAGAAATTAGATGTGTAATTTATGCCCCTAGAATGCCTGATGGCGCTCCCTCAATGTTGGGCCTCTGTATGTGGTCATGCTGTGTAAAAGTCTCACACATGTGGTATTGCCATACTCAGGAGGCATAGTAGAATGTATTTTGGGGTGTAACTTGTGGTATGCATATGCTGTGTGTGAGAAATAACCTAATAATATGACACTTTTTTGTGAAAAAAAAATCTTGATTTTGCAAAGAATTGTGGAAAAAAATTACAACTTCAAAAAACTCACCATTCCTCTTTCTAAATACCCTTGAATGTCTACTTTCCAAAAAGGGGTTTGGGGGTTATTTGTACTGTCCTGGCTTGTTAGGGTCTCAAGAATTGAGATAGGCCGTCAGTACTTCAGGTGTGATGAAATTTCAGTGATTGGCACCATAGTTTGTAGACTCTATAAATTTCACAAAGACCAAATAATATACACTGATTTGGATTATTTTTACCAAAGATATGTAGCAGTATAAAATTTGGCCAAAATGTATGAAGAAAAATTCTTAATTTGCAAAATGTTATAACAGAAACAAAGAAAAATTTATTTTTTTTTACAGAATTTTAGGTCTTTTTTCATTTATAGCACAAAAAATTAAAAAAACAGTGGTGATTAAATGCCACCAAAAGAAAGCTCTATTTGTGTGAAAAAAAGGACAAACATTTCATATGGGTACAGTGTTGCATGACTGAGTAATTGTCATTCAAAGTGTGAGAGTGCTGAAAGCTGAAAATTGGTCTGGTTAGGAAGGGGGTTTAAGTGCCTTAAGTGGTTAAGGAAGGAGTCAGAGGAAGGAATGTAGTTGCTACTGGTAACAATGTACTGGTGGGAATGAATAGCAGCCAGACAGTGAGGAGAGGTGCCAGGCTTCCCAGTAGTGAGTGCGTCAGCATTCTGGCTCCTTTCCTAGCAGTCAGTTCTCCCAAAAGTAACTGAGACTGAACCCATGGTACAGAGGCCCCATGTATCCAGCTGCATTGTACGGGAGAGAGAATGAATTCATTTTGTACATGCATGAGGTCCCTGCTAGTGTATGGTGGGACCCCATTCTGCCACTGAGAGTGAGGTGGCAGAGGAAAGCTGAACTGGTAGAGCAGGATACAGGCTTAGTGGTGTCCCCTCTAAATATTATATTCTGGAGGACAAGGTGTGCAGTGAACAGGGACAGAGTGCTAAACAGAAGGAATCTGTATTACACAGCTACACAGAGTGTATGGCTTGCCTCTGAGTCGGGGTACTTAATGTTGACTTTCACGTGACTGTGGCCCCACCTGGTCCCAGGCATTGGTGAGCACATACACGCAAGAGTCACCCCCAGACGGGAAGTCTCTGTCTCATAGCCAGAACCCAGCACTATGTACTGTATGTAGGTGAAGCTGTTGAGAAAAATATAAGGAAGTGCATGGCATACTGCCGAGCAAAATCTCATAGGGAGCAAGTCCAGTATTCCTCTTAGGGGCTATTCTTTTCTAACTTAATATAAAATACTAGGAGACATTCAGGCCATAGTTTTCTAGTTTTTGATATCACTTTAGCTACTTTATTTTTTTCAGAATTTCAAGTATTTCTACTTTTCCACTACATTCTGGACAGTAGGGGATGTAAAAAAACCTCAAAAACTCTTGTATAATCTCCCCCATAAAGTGAATTCCTCTAATACCCCATGTAGTTTCTGGGACTCCGTACTTACAAAATACTTCTGATAACACTTTTTTTAAACTTATGGCCATCCTGAAACATATTGACACAGACAAGTGCATTTTCATAAAATCCTCACTTGAGCATCTCAATATATAAATTTATACTCTCTGAAAAGGATGTTCAGCTTTTGATACATCTTAGATAACAGATAAAACAAGAAGATGTATATTTTAAAGCAACTGTTGTGAACCCTGGGTGCTATCCAATGCTAAGACAGCCATAACTGCTTTTGAATGATGACACGTTCCATGTGTCAATGTGCTCTACTGGGCCAGGACTAGGGGTGGAATCAATGAGTTGCACAGACTTAGCAAGTGTCTGGGGGTGTAATGTTACATTTTTGCCATCCTGGTCTGTTTTATGATTTCCCTCGGCCTTCGGACTGTCCCATGTCTGCGCTATAACTTTCATTATGGCTAGCTCAGCAAGAAGCTGGAAGGTTGAAGACAGTCAATCAACTAACTTTGCATGCTTGATCAGTTTATCTGCTGAGTTAAAAAACGAAAAAAACTTTTAGCCCTCAAAATCAGTGATTCCCAACCTTTTTTCAGTCAAGGCACCCTTTACAAATTATGGACAATGGCACCCCAATCTAGAATGTAAAAACTATTCTAATAGTTTTACATAATGCAGCAACATCCACACAAGTAGGACATGCAATGTTAGAGGTGAATTATTCTTCCAAAGCAAATACACTTTTGCAAACTGGTACTGACTAGTATTCCAATGTTTCTCTTCTCCCTCAGTTTTTCTCTATCACTCAGCTAATGTGACCCTAGTGCTGATGGAGAGGGGCAGGGGAGGGTCAAACAAGGATGCTATGCAGGCAACTGACATCCTCCATATCAACTGATGATGCCATTGGTCGTTAGGATGCTGGCAGCTATAAGGTTGTAATGGTGCACAATGAAAACCCGTGGCTTTGTGTAACTAAAAGGCAGGCTTCATCCACACACCAGCTTGTATACAATTTTTGGGCAATTTTTAGGTATTTTGCCAAGGCACCCCTGAAGAAACCTCAAGGCACCCTGGTTGAAAAAGGTTGCTCTAAATGAAATCAAAAGCATGCGTAACCCCAACAACATTTCTACTATCTATATAAATGTATACTCTTTTGATAACTCACAACCTTGTGCTAAGGGATGGAGCTCTGCTTCTTTATCTGAGACAGAAAGATACAATGACTCTGAATACAAAGTTTGCTTCTGAGTGACAATTTCATATTCATTATGGGTCTTACCATCCTTGTTATAAAAGCTGGATCCATCTACAAAAAAAAAAAAAAGATCTGGGTCCTGCACTACGATTACAGCAGCTGATTCCTACAACATCAATTTAACATATATGGCTCTTTGTTGTCTCCAGCCTCTACTATTTCAATTAATAAGGTGGCTGAGTTCAAAATAATACACCTTTTCATTGTTAGATTTGTATACAATATTAAATATAAATATTGAATATAAAATCATTTTGTGAACCTTGCATTATTTGTTTGGGCTCTTATTAGTGCACAATATGTGGGACCGTTAGGTTGAATCATGGTCAAAAAGAATGCCTGTAACTTTGTCTAGTAGTAGCTTACATGCAGAACACGTGATTATTGGATCCAGCTGGCATGAAATACAGTATCTACAGTACACCCCTCACATTTTTGTAAATATTTTATTATATCTTTTCATGTGACAACACTGAAGAAATGACACTTTGCTACAATGTAAAGTAGTGAGTGTACAGCTTGTATAACAGTGTAAATTTGCTGCCCCCTCAAAATAACTCAACACACAGCCAATAATGTCTTAACCGCTGGCAACAAACGTGATTACACCCCTAAATGAAAATGTCCAAATTGGGCCCAATTAGCCATTTTCCCTCCCCGCTGTCATGTGACCCGTTGGTGTTACAAGGTCTCAGCTGTGAATGGGGAGCAGGTGTGTTAAATTTGCTGTTATCGCTCTCACTCTTTCATACTGGTCACTGGAAGTTCAACATGGCACCTCATTGCAAATAACTCTACAGGATCTGAAAAAAAGAATTGTTGCTCTACGTAAAGATGGCCTAGGCCATACGAAGTTTGCCAAGACCCTGAAACTAAGCTGCAGCAGGTGGCCAAGACCATACAGCGGTGTAACAAGACAGGTTCCATTCAGAAGAGGCCTCGCCATGGTCGAACAAAGAAGTTGGGTGCATGTGCTCAGCGTCATATCCAGAGGTTGTCTTTGGGAAGTAGACGTATGAGTGCTGCCAGCATTGCTGCAGAGGTTGAAGGGGTTGGGGGGGCAGGTCAGCCTGTCAGCGCTCAGACCATACGCCACACACTGCATCAAATTGGCCTATATGGCTGTCGTCCAAGAAGGAAGCCTCTTCTAAAGATGATGCACAAAAAAGCCCACAAACAGTTTGCTGAAGACAAGCAGACTAAGGACATGGATTACTGGAACCATGTCCTGCTGTCTCATGAGACCAAGATATACTTATTTTGTTCAGATGGTGTCAAGCATGTGTGGTGGCAACCAGGTAAGGAGTACAAAGACAAGTGTGTCTTGCCTACAGTCAAGCATGATGGTGGGAGTCTCATGGTCTGGGGCCGCATGAGTGCTGCCGGCACTGGGGAGCTACAGTTCATTCAGGGAACCATGAATAAAAAACATGTACTGTGACTTACTGAAGCAGAGCATGATTCCCTTCGGAAACTGGGCCACAGTGCAGTATTCCAACATGATAACGACCCCAAACACACCTCCAAGACGACCACTGCCTTGCTTAGGAAGCTGAGGATAAAGGTGATGGACTGGCCAAGCATATCTCCAGACTTAAACCCTATTGAGCATCCGTGGGGCATCCTCAAACGGAAGGTGGAGGAGTGCAAGGTCTCTAACATCCACCAGCTCCGTGGTGTCGTCATAGAGGAGTGGAAGACGACTCCAGTGACAACCTGTAAAGCTCTGGTGAACACCATGCCCAAGAGAGTTAAGGCAGTGCTGGAAAATAATGGTGGCCACACAACATGTTGGCACTTTGGGCCCAATTTGGACATTTTCACTTAGGGGTGTACTCACTTTTGTTGCCAGCGGTTTAGACATTAATGGCTGTGTGTTGAGTTATTTTGAGGGGACAGCAAATGTACACTGTTATACAAGTTGTAGACTCACTACTTTACATTATAGCAAAGTGTCATTTCTTCAGTGTTGTCACATGAAAAGATATAATAAAATATTTACAAAAATGCGAGGGGTGTACTCACTTTTGTGAGATACTGTATACCACAATGGCTTGTTTTATTCCTACCATGTTCTTGTGTAAGATCTCCAGTTTTATGTTCTAAAAAGAAAGGGAGGAGACACATCCTTTTGGCGACCATACATGCCGCTTGGATTTCAAAGTAAAAGCAAAAATGATCAACAATTTGGATGTAAAGGAACTAAAAAATCATTAGCCAGATCAAAAACTTAAACAGCTGGCTACAGGTGGTGTCTGTCCTAACAGGGTATATGGGTTTGGCAGAACGGGTGTGTCCACATCTTTAATTTTGTTTATTACTCATTTTTTTATTAATCACGGACCATATGATAAATTATTTTTTAGATTAAATTTTTAAAGAAAATGTTCTCATTTCTCCCATCCATCTAGGCTGTATTAAGTATTGTGGCGGCTGTAGTATAATAGCACCTTCTTTTGGTTTGCAATAACCCTACTTTACAGATTTTTCTAACAAATTGTCTCCTATCTCCTATAGAATCAAAGTTTGCCTCAACCACTTGTAATATATCTGCCTGTTATAAATTTGTCAGCGTCATATCAAAAACTAATGCTTGAGTGACAGTTTCTATTTCATGCCTTAATTTTAATTACACTGGTACTACCTCCCTAAAGGAGAATGTTTTACCTCCTAAAAAACAATTTCCCTCTATAAGTGCACTGTTTTGGTTTTTTTTTTTTTTGTAATTTGTTATTGAGTTTTTCCATGATTTTATCAAGATTGCAAGAGCCAAACAAGTAATTACAGAAGAGATAGAACATAACATGAAAATGTTCAGTAATGCCGCGTACACACGGTCGGACTTTTCGGCTACAAAAGTCCGCCGGACGTCGCCAGACCAAATCTGGCGGACAATCCGACCGTGTGTGGTCTGCATCGGACTGCATCGGACTTCCGATGGACCGCTTCGGTCAGAAATCCGACATACTTTAGATTTGAAGCCTGCTTCAAATCTTTACATTGTAACTCCGCCTGACTGAGTTCCTGACGGAAAGCCCGTTCGTCTGTATGCTGGTCCGATGGACCAGATACAACGCAAGGGCAGGGTACTGCATCTCGCGCTCGCTAAAATAGGAAAAACAAATTTTCCTATTGCAGTGAGCGCGGGGCATGCCAGGCCCTTAGGTCTGGTAATGATTTTAAGGGGAACCCCCTACGCCGAAAAAACGGCGTGGGGTTCCCCCAAAATCCATACCAGACCCCGATCCGAGCACGCAGCCCGGCCGGTCAGGAGAGGGGTTGGGGACGAGCGAGCGCCCCCCCTGAACCGTACCAGGCCGCATGCCCTCAACATGGGGGGGTGCTGTGGGGGAGGGGGGCGCCCTGCAGCCCCTCCACTCCAAAGCACCTTGTCCCCATGTTGATGAGGACAAGGGCCTCTTCCCGACAACCCTGGCCGTTAGTTGTCGGGGTCTGCTGGCGGGGGGCTTATCGGAATCCGGGAGCCCCCTTTAATAAGGGGCCCCCCAGATCCCGGCCCCCCACCCTATGTGAATGAGTATGGGGTACATGGTACCCCTACCCATTTACCTAGGGAAAAAGTGTCAATAAAAAAACACACTGCACAGGTTTTTAAAGTAATTTATTAGACAGCTCTGGGGTCTTCTTCCAGCTTCAGGGGTCTCTCCGGTTCTTCTCTGCACTCTCCGGGTCTTCTGCCGGGCTCCTCCGCTATCTTTTGCTCTTTTGCAGCTCTTTTGTTAGCAGGGGCCTGGACTTCTGCCTTCTGTCTTCCGCCTTCTTCCTTCTTCCTTCTCTTCCTTCTCTTCTTCTCTTCTTCTCTTCTTCCGATGTTGACATGACGCTCTCTCCGGCGCTCCGATGTGACTTATATAGGCGGTGACCCCGCCCCCTTATGCCGTCACAGTCCCTGGGCATGCAGGGACTGTGACGTCATAAGGGGGCATGGTCAGCGGGTGATGTTGACCACGCCCCCTTATGATGTCACAGTCCCAGCATGCCCAGGGACTGTGACGGCATAAGGGGGTGGGGTCACCGCCTATATAAGTCACATCGGAGCGCTCAGAAAGCATTCCAGCCGGAGAGAGCGTCGTGTCAACATCGGAAGAAGAGAAGAAGAGAAGGAAGAAGGCGGAAGACAGAAGGCAGAAGTCCGGGCCCCTGCTAACAAAAGAGCTGCAAAAGAGCAGAAGATAGCGGAGGAGCCCAGCAGAAGACCCGGAGAGCTCGGAGAAGAACCGGAGAGACCCCTGAAGCCGGAAGAAGACCCCTGAGCTGTCTAATAAATTACTTTAAAAACCTGTGCAGTGTTTTTTTATTGACACTTTTTCCCTAGGTGAATGGGTAGGTGTACTATGTACCCCATACTCATTCACATAGGGTGGGGGGCCAGGATCTGGGGGCCTCCTTATTAAAGGGGCTCCCAGATTCCGATAAGCCTCCCGCCCGCAGACCCCGACAACCAACGGCCAGGGTTGTCGGGAAGAGGCCCTTGTCCGCATCAACATGGGGACAAGGTGCTTTGGGGTGGGGGGGCCGCAGGGCGCTCCCCTCCCCCACAGCACCCCCCCATGTTGAGTGCATGCGGCCCGGTACGGTTCAGGAGGGGGAGGGCGCTCGCTCATCCCCATGCCCTTTCCTGACCGGCCGGGCTGCGTGCTCGGATCGGGGTCTGGTATGGATTTTGGGGGAACCCCACACCGTCTTTTCGGCGTAGGGGGTTCCCCTTAAAATCTATACCAGACCTAAGGGCCTGGCATGCCTTGCGACGGGGCTCGCAAGGTGTCAATCTTGCGGATAAAACCGGTGAGATTGACTTCCTTTTCTAGTCCCGTCGTACCCGGGTCACGTTCAAAATGAACATACTTGGCCGTGTGTGGGCAAGTCCGTTCATTCTGAAAGTCCGCCGTAACTCCGGCGAAAGTTCGTCGGGAAGACCGGTGGACCTAGTCTGCCGGAAAGTCCGGTCATGTGTAGGCAAGTCCGTCCATTCACAAAGTCCGGCGGTAGTCCGCCGGAAGTCTGGCGGCAAGTACGTCGGACCTAGCTTCCCAGAAAGTCCGACCGTGTGTACGAGGCATAAGTGCACTGTTTTTAATATCAAAGGATGTTTAATATGCTCAGATTAATTTATTTACACATAGACTGCTATAGGCAAAATAACACAGAAACCATCTACAGTGCCTGACCACCTATGCTAGGGGTAGGCATGACAACTATTCTTCCTTTTATTAAAGCATTTGTAATTTATATTACAATTGTAGGCGCTACATAGGCAGACTAGTCTCTTATCAGTCAAAATAATGTGAATACATGCAAAACATTATTTGTGCTATTGCAGTTTACAAAAGTTGAGCAAAGCATACAAATTGGAATACATTTTTATACAGAATTTAATATTTTTGTTCACAATATAAAAAAGAGCAGTGTTGTCACTCTAGTGCAGGAAGTGTATTAGGACTACCAATGATCCCACCCCTTCTTATCTCTATAACAAAGAGAGGAGGTGTTCTATAGCTCACAGAGGTCAAATGGGCAAGGCTAATACACATAGGACAGCATTTCATTTTTGGCAGGTTCAGCAGGTAATTTTGCACATAATAAACACTTAAAAGCTTTCAATGGTGTATTTTTGACAGATAAAATGGAGCAAATAGCTTATTGTTAGAGTTTAGGCACACTTTGACTAAATAAAGAAAACAAATGATAAATGCAAATAAATAATTAAAGCTCATCTAAATTTAAGAACAAAAATCGAATGTATTGTAGCTTTCCAGTCTTTATAAGCAGTGCCTACTTTAAATGTAATTTTTCAGTCTTTTTTATTTTTTACATTTTCATCAAGTACTGTACTCACTTCCTGTGAGCTACTGTAAACTTAATGCACAAACAGATTTAAGACAAATAATGTAATATTGCTTCTGTAAACCCACTCAATTTGTGAAACTAGTATACACATTATTTGGCATTTTAACCTTATTAAAATTGCCTTTCCATTTCAATCAGCAGCTGCTTTCAAAACTGACAAAAAACTTCAAATATTGATTTCACTATGGTAAACTAGGTATGATCTGTGTTTTATTTATGTACAGAATTCTCCTACATATTTGTATGTATGTTTGCGTGATTGGCTCATAGCTTTTCTTATTTGGAAATCAGGTTATTATCCCTCTGATTCCTCCTGTATCGAATTGTGTAAATGTACTGTCTGCCCTAATGTTGTAAAGGGCTGCACAAACCATTGGCGCTATATAAATCCTGAATAATAATAATAATAATAATAATATTAATTATCCAATTTACTTTTACTGATACACCTGCTTTGTACAACTAAAGGGATGCAAGTGGTGCATCCTCCTAATAATAACCCCCCCCCCCCCCCTATTTACATACGCACTCTAACTTACTTAGTTTGAGAAATTTCTTCTTTTGAATGGGGAAAGGTATGTATCTGCAATAAAATTTGCCAAATTATTTGTAATGTAGGCAGTTCACCTAGAGACAATTGTTTTTTCATTTCACCTTAAGCATTTGGATAATTTTACACGCACTTCTCAGTGAATCTAAGAAACTTCAATTGCATTGATTAAAACAGCAAATTAGATGTACATCCACAAAGTGCAGAGGACATTTAATTTAACATTTGTGATAAATATAGGCAGCACTTCTATTGCAAACCCAGTGGGGCTGCAGTGCTCGCTTACACCTCTTCCATATACTGAATCAGACCTCCCTCAGGCATCTGTAAAGATAAGTGCTTGGATCCTCCTTGTTGATTAAAGTATTAATAATGTAAAGCATATGTTAATCTCTGATTCATAACTTCCTTTGATGGCAAGTCATTGGTCGGGCAATCCCTGATGAAGAAGTACTGTTCAACACAACGGCAACAAAGACAGTAACCTTCCAATCCACTGGCACTTTATCCTAAACGCCTTTCCCTATCATACAAAAATATATTTTGTATGATATCAAGGTATATTACAAAAAAAGGCTTCCTCCCACCCTCACAAAATACAGTTAGGTAGACTAACGAACATTGGCTTAAAACAGAAGATAGCATGTGCCAGGGCTGAGCTCAGCCCTTCCTTCTCAGAGCTCTGTACTCAGCTATCAGTTAATTGCCAGTACTCTTCATTCCATAGTGACTCAGCTGGTCTTCATTTCCTGATCATCAGCTAGCCCAGCTGGCTATTTAAATTGCCTGGATCAGATCTCCTGTGCCTTCGCCTGGTCAACATATCCATATACTCTCTCCTGTTAAAGACTTTTGCCTGGCTGACTTCCCTTCTGGTTCCTTATCTTGTTTACTGCTTCTACTACGCTGATCTCTGGATTCCTGTTCCGACTACCCATGCTGGTTACCGAACCCTGGCTATCTTTTAACTATGTTTGCTCTGCTTGTACCATTTTATTAAAAAGTGTGATTTTTACCGCACTTCTGTCTCAGTCTGATTCATGGTTCCTGACAGTAGGTGAAGGCCATGAATTGTGATTTCTTTGCTTTCTGAGAGAGCATTGGCCTGGGCAAACCCTCTATGGGAGGCGCAAAACCCTCTCATCTTGAGTTACCCAGAGTTTGTTGCTTCCTTTAAAAGGGTATTTGACGTTCCTGCATGCTCCACTTCTGCTGCCAGGAGCCTCATGTCCATCAAACCGAGTACGAGAACTGTTGCTGATTACGCCATTGAATTCCATACTCTGGCAGCAGAGATTGATTGGAACAATGAGGCCCTTGTGGCTGCTTTTTTTCTCATGATCTCATGATCTCTCGGATACCATCAAAGATGAGATAGCAGCCCAGGACATACCCACTGAGCTGGAGAAGTTGATCACATTTGCCATTCTCATTGACTCCAGACTCAGAGAGAGACCTTCCTTTAAGGAGCACTTGTGGAAGCCTCCTGTACGTTTGGCTCCAAGATTTGCAGTCCCACCCTTGCCTCTCTCACTGCCCATGCCTTCTGGTGCCGAGTCTGCCAGTGAAGTAGAGCCCATGCAGTTAGGCTTAACATGTCTCTCTGCGGAGGAGAGGGCCTTTAGGAGGAGGGGGAGATTGTGCCTTTATTGTGGCCAGGCAGGTCACTTCCTGAAGTCTTGTCCTACCCACCCCAGACGCTTGCACCTGAGGTCCTGTAGGGGACAGACCTTAGGTGGCCTTGTTATGTCCCCAGTTATCCAGAAGGATAAGCCCCTGGTACTGGTTACCCTTTCTTGGTCTAAGTTGTCCATTGAGATACAGGCTCTAATGGACCCTGGGGCTGCAGGGCTGTTCATAAATGGTGCCTTTGTGTCTAAGCACTCAATTCCGCTGCAGCTTCGTGCTACTCCACTTGCCATTGAGGCTATTGATGGGAGACCTCTACAGCCTGCCCATGTGACTAATGAGACTGCTCAATTAACCATGGCCGTAGGGGCTCTTCATCATGAGATAATCCAATTCCAAGTAATCTACTCACCTCATTTTCCGGTGGTTATTGGTTATCCTTGGTTACAGAGGGACAACTCCTCTTTTGATTGGCTTCATGCTGAGTTTCTTTCCCGGTCGCCAGTGCAGGAATACATGTTTCCAGAAAGTGGCTAAGGTTTTGTGTACCTATTTACCCTCCACTCTCTGCCGGAGGAGTACCTCAAATTTAGCGATGTCTTTGACAAAAGTCAAGCCGGTCGTATGATTGCGCAATTGACCTTCAACCTGGTGCCATACCCCTCGTGGCCGGGTTTACACTTTCTCGAGGATTTTTCTGTAAATCCTGGTCCCCTGCTGGTGCTGGTTTCTTCTTTGTGAAAAAGAAGAGTGGTGAACTGAGACCTTGTATTGATTATAGGGGTCTTAATCGCTTCATGATTAAGAATGCTTATTCGATTCTGTTGATTACGGAGGTATTTGACTGCCTCAAGGGAGCAACGGTTTTCACAAAGCTTTATTTGAGAGGGGCATTCAATCTCGTGAGGATCAAGGAGGGCGATGAATGGAAAACTGCGTTTAATACCAGAGCAGGCCATTATGAATACTTTGTAATGTCGTTTGGTCTTTGCAACGCCCCGACAGTTTTCCAGGAATCTATCAATGATGTCCTCCGAGATTTGTTGCAAGTATGTGTGGTGGTTTATCTTGACGATATCCTCATATTTTCCAAGTCCCTAGAGAGCCACCACACAGATGTCTGCCGTGTGCTTCAGAATCTGAGAATAATAACCTGTATTTTAAATTGGAGAAGTATGAGTTTATTGTGAACAGGTTAAATTCCTGGGTTACAGTATGTCATTTCCACTGCTGGTTTTTCGATGGACCCAGAGAAACTTTCAGAAGTTCTACAATGGCCCAGACCCGTGGGTTTAGGTCCATTGCAACATTTTTTTGGCTTTGCCAATTATTATCGGAAGTTTATTCGTAACGTCTCGTCTCTGGTCAAACCCCTGACTGATATGATCAGCTGGGACGGAAACCCACAGAATTGGTCTCTGGATTCAATTAACGCCTTTGAGAGTCTCAAGGCTGCTTTTGGTTCTGCTCCTGTGTTGGTACATCCTGATCCTACGGTACCTTTCATTCTTGAGAGTGATGCATCCGAGACTGGAGTTGGTGCCCTACTGTCTTAACGTCATACCTCTGAGAGTGCTATGCATCTTTGTGGCTACTTTTCCAAGAAATTGTCTCATGCAGAATGCAATTATGAGAATGGGAACAGAGAGTTGTTAGCGATCATTTTAGCCCTTAAAGAATGGAGGCATCTCCTCGAAGGTACCACGGTGCCGTTTCTTATTCTGACTGACCAAAAGAATCTCACATTCTTGACTGAGGCTAAACGCCTCTCTCCCAGAAGGGCGCGATGGGTTCTTTTCTTGTCAAGCTTCAATTACATAGTTTCATTCTTCCCTGGTACCAAGAATGTAAGGGCTGATGCATTGTCGCAACAGTTTTCCTCCGCTTCCAAGATGGAGTCGGTTCCTGTTCCTGTGATATCTCCTGATTGTATTCTAGCTACGGTTTGTACCAGTCTCACTTCTGGCACCACTATTTATTGGGCTTTTTCATATTTTCTGTAGGATCAACCCAGTGGCTTACGCTTTAAACCTTCCTTCTAATATGCATATTTCAAATGTATTTCATGTCTCCCTATTAAAACCTTTGGTATGCAACTGCTTCACCACCTCAGTACCACGTCCTCACCCAGTTCAGGCTGAGAACCATAAGGAGTGTGAAATGCAATCTATCATTGATTCCTGTAAGTTTCGTGGGCGCATACAGTACCTGGTTCATTGGAAAGGTCTTGGGTCTCCTCCCCTCATCCTCCCTATCCTGAGGAGAGGGTACTGTCAGTGCTGGGCTCAGATGATGAAAAATTGGGCACAAAACATCATCTTATGCTTTATTAGTGTTCACTAATTGTTTTGGTGCGGCATTACATTATTGTTTGTTTTTATGTGTGGCGCCGTTATTTATCTCATATATTTTCAGTCCTGGGCTCAGCTCTTCCTTCTCAGAGCTCTGTGCTCAGCTGTCGGTTAATTGCCAGTACTCCTCATTCCACATTAACTCACCTGGTCTTCATTTCCTGCTTGTCAGCTACCCCTGCTGGCTATTTAAACTGCTTGGATCAGATCTCCTGTGCCTTCG
This sequence comes from Aquarana catesbeiana, assembly GCF_042186555.1. Lineage (NCBI taxonomy): Eukaryota > Metazoa > Chordata > Amphibia > Anura > Ranidae > Aquarana > Aquarana catesbeiana. The sequence goes on along the minus strand of NC_133327.1, from coordinate 261,560,445 downwards.
CCTGGTCAACATATTCAGATACTCTCTGCTGTGTTTTTCTGTTAAAGACGTTTGCCTGACTGACTTACCTTCTGGTTCCTTATCCTGTTTACTGCCTCTACTACGCTGATCTCTGGATTCCTGCTTCACTGGCTTGTTCCAACTACCTGCTCTGGTTGCCGAACCCTGGCTATGTTTTGACTACATTTGCTCTGTTTGTACCATTTTATCATTTTATTAAAAAAGTGTGATTTTTACTGCACTTTTGTCTCAGTCTGATTCATGGTTCTTGACAGTATGCTCTTTACACAAATGCAAAATGCAAAAAAATGGAGGGAGTGTGGAAAACATGTTTGTTTATGTAGGAATGTGGTATTTTCCCTAAATGACCTTTTTGTCTTTTTATAAGTCATCCTGTATACAGTACATGTGCATGTTGGTGTTCTGTAAGCATGGAGTGTATTATTTAGTCACTTGCTGATTGAGCTTGCTCGAGCAGGGAGTGCTAGAGATGTGGCATTCTCTTTGGTGGTTCAGCCAATCAGCAGACTTGGGGACCTGGTAAGCTGTCTGGGAAGGTTTAAATATTTGGGACACTTCCTGGCATATGGTCTTACCTTCTCAGGCTTCTGCTTGGGGAAGATGTTGCTGTGAGAATTATCTTTCTTTCAGGCCTTTGGGGCTAGGATTTGAAGTGCTGCAGGAATCTCCTCTTCTAGAAGGCCCCCAAAGCAGAGCTTTTTTATACCAAACATGCCAGTACACTGTACTAGAACCTCCCTAGTAAATCCTTCCCTGCGGTTGTCTAAATAAAGCAACATACAGTGCTGCTTCCCTTTTGCAGGTGATGCAGCTGCAGCTTACTTGCTCATCGCTCGGGCATGCCTGAAAATCCCAAATTGGATGTGATATGCTTCCACATCGGGGTCATGGATTCAGAGGAGCTGAAGCAACAAACAAATAAAATCTTTTTGCAGCACTGACAGGATAGGAGCAGTCATTAGAGTTATTAGGCTGTAATTAGAAATCCCCATATGCCTGCATGGCTGCTGTGTTGCCATAGTGAGAGCTTGCCCAATGTATACTGTCACTAGAAAAGAAAACCAGAAACCAGTAAGTAGTCCTATTTATTTTGTATTAATATTTTTCCTCCACTAGACCATCGGGGATTACTTCTATGGATTGAGCAAGGGTTATCGACTGGACCACCATGGATTATTAATGGAAATGTTTTGTATTGGAGCTCTATGTAGCAATATGAGCACCATTTCATATTCTGTAGGGGGGTGTTTCATATTGGAGTACTTGCTATATTATATGTGAATACTGTGTGTTATTATATTCTGGCCATTGTTCACATTGCATTATGTTATATTGTGGTTGTTATGGTGTACAACATGTTTCGGCACTGGGTTCCACTCAGTGTGAGTATCATCACTGGGTGCAATGTGTGCTCTAACACACTGCACTCAGTGAGGATTCTGGTCAGCAGGGCATTCCTGCATGCTGCGCTTCTGCCCCCTCAATCTTCTTTGCAATCATTGGTTGCTAGGACCGCTAGCGTCCTAGCAATACATGACATGTTATGTCGGTGTGCACAGCAGTAGGAAACAATCTCCATACAGTCTGGCTAGTCATCTCAGCTCCTCCCCCTGGCTGTGGCTCCCGCTTCCTGTCTCCAGGCGGCTTCTACACTCAAAGGGTATGAAGGACTCTTGATTGTCGGCAATAGTCTGGAACTGACAGTGCCAGTGTCAGGAGGAGAGACACAGTCTGCCGCCGGCTAAGGTTCAGAGGAGAGGAGCATAGCAAAACCGGGGCAATCAGACCAGAGCCAGTCCTTCCCAGGCACCCTTCCCCATCTCAGTGACAGATGTCCTTAAATTCTCTCTCTCTTGCATTTAGCAATTGACATCTTGTGCTTGATGAGGTCATCTTGTGTATCGTAATTACATTTAATGTAACATCAACCAAGCATGGGATGGTCTGTCAGGTTTCTATTGCTCTTTGTGCCCCCTCGTGAGAGATTTACCCTTGCATCTGGTCCTGGTGACAGAAAGTGAGAGGAAACTTACCTAATAGCACACAGAGGTTCTAACCCTTTTTAGGGTTTTGGTTGGGAGATGTCTCAATGACAGAGAGGCTTCTGTTATATGTTAGAAAATGATGGGATGTATGCTGTCAGTGAGGTGGGTCGGTGATGACAGGCAGGGAGCAGAGGACAGCAGTGACATTCATGGCTTTCACAAAAACCTCCTCCTCCATCCCAGTCCTGGAACTGGTAAGACCAACTCAGGTGTCACCTCCTCCCTCCATGACCAGCCCTGATCTCTGCCATCACTGTCCACACCAACTCACTCACAGAGAGCAGATGAGAAATGGGGCACTGACTCCACTAACAAGGCGGGGTCTGACATCAACCATAGGGGGATACGATTTTGAAAATTGGGGGCTCTGACTCTGGGAATAGGTATATGACACAGACAAGTGGCTCTGTGCTGGGCTGGAGGTGGCTGGGATAGAAGGTGAACTACCTTCAGGAGTACAGGGGGTCTGGCGATGGTCATAGGAGTCTGGTGTTATCTAGGAGTACAGGGGGTAAATGGGGGTCTGGTGTTATCTAGGAGTGGGGGGGGGGTATGTGTCTGTGAGACTCTTCCTTGTGGCACAGCAATGAAAGCATATTTAAAGGTACAAAGAGGACCAGGTTTTAACTGTGTCTCTTTAGCCCCTCCCACTGTTAACAGTTTGGTCACACCCACAAATAGCGTGCCGCAGGTCTCTATCTCCCTAAAGTTTCCCTCATTCTCAAGTTGGGTGATATGGCTAAACAGAAACTTCAGTTGTTGCTAACACACACACAAAAAGGTAGTCCTAAAAAGGACTGTTGAGTCTCTGAACTGTGAACACACATAGTTGGAGGTTTATAAATATATGTAGCCTACCACACTGCAATCCACAATAGTTTAGCACAACATAACACAGTATAGCACTGTACAGCAACTAACTCTCTACATCAGTGGTTCTCAACTTGGGGGTCGAATGACGATTTGCCAGGGGTCACCAAATCCTGTGCTGTTCCTGAAGCCTGCACCGCTCTCCCCCCTCCAAGGAGTTAAGGAAGGAAAAAAGAAAAAGAAAAGGGGAGAGAAAAGAAAAAGGGAAAGAAAGAATTAGAGAAAGAACAAGAAAGACGGCTAAAGAGGGGGATGGGGAAAAATACCCAAGAAATTAGGATAGAGAGAGTTAAAAGGGAAAGAAAGGAAAACAAAGAGGGAGTGGTACATCCTAAAATGTACCATGAGGGGTTTTAATACTGTACAAGTGGAAGGGACTCAGGGAGCGCTAAATGTCCGTGGGTTATGGGCGCAAATTACTTGTCTTGCCTTGGGTGCTCACAACCCAAGGCAAGGTAATTTTACTGTTAGGGATCCCCACAACTTGGGAAATTTTTTCAAGGGGCCATGGCACTAGAAAGGTTGAGAACCACTGCTCTACATAGACTGTCAGCTCTTTCTAAACTACTTGAAAACACAAAGAAAAATGACTGTTGAAAACCCACACTTTATTAGTGAATGCGCTGGCACATAAAAAGCCCCTATTATTTGCCCTTCTAAACCAAATGACTTATATTTAAAGGACTTAGAAAGGACATTATGGTTGAAAAGAATGTGGTCTAGCAAACTGGCATTAAATTGCTGGGACTGCGAATCTTGATTCTGCAGGTTTCACCTCAAACCCATGGTAGCAATAAACCCAAATCTAATCTCAAACATAGGGACAAATTTCAGTAAAAACTTGTTGTGACAGACTGATGCCCTGCCTCTGCGTAATGTTGTGCATAATGACATGGTTAAAGCATTGTTTGGCCTGCAAGGAGTCCTTGACAAGGTGTAAGACTTAGTGCCGGTTCACACAGGGGCAACCTGACTTACAGCGTGACTTTGCAAGGCGATTTGGAGGTGACTTCAGTGCGACTTTGAGCGACTTACAACGTGACTTCAAGTCGCCTCCAGGACAGGCGACTTTGCCTGTGGCCAATCAGAGCTAATCAGCTCTTGTGACATAATTGTTGTTCCTGTTCTCTTCCTGGGTAATTTCTTTTCTTTTTCCTGTAAAGTGGCTTCACTATAGGTCAAGGATCTGACTTGGAGGTGACTTCCATTGAAATCTATGGGTACAAGTCGCCTAGAAGTCACCTTGAAGTAGTACAGGAACCTTTTCTGAAATCGGAGCGAAGTAGTAGTGTACATTAAGACGGCTCTCATTAACTATAATGGAATTTCTTATGTCCAGCGACTTGGGGCGAATTGAGGTCTGACAAGTTGAATACCAAGTCGCTGTAGTGTGAACCGTCACTTATTGTCAGGTGGGTGTTGCCCACAAAGGGCAGTCAGTTTGAACAACCAGTGCTCCCTATCCAGGAAACAAACAATTACAGGGCCAGCATGTGCATGTGTGTGTTTGTGTGGATGCACAAGGAGTGTGTGGTCAGGCCTGTGTGGCATTGCACACATGTGCCCTGACTAAACTGACATTTGATGAAGAAAGTGTGGGTCACTGTTGTGCGCAGTTATATAGCGGTGCTGCAACTGAGCAGTGTGTGGTGACAAGACAAGAAGAGTGTGTGTTCTGGTCTGAAGTAGAAGCGATCTGAGAAACGCAGCGGGTGTCTGTGCTAAACACGGTGTGGGTCAGAGCAGACCAAAGACAGCCATGAGGCTGAACAATATTTGTTGGATTGATGTGATGCTGAAACCCCTGTGAGGGTAACCTGCTGTAAGTGCAAGTTGGAGAGTGGACTATGTCCTTGCAGCACTACCCTTGGTGTGAAACCCAGCTCTGTTCTAAAAAAAACCTACAACAGACTAAGCTGATGAAAGACCACCATATGTAGGTCTTCAAAAGTTGTACCTTAGAATGGTGGAATGCATGTGAGTTAAAGTAGGATTAAAAAAGGGACTGTCATGTATCAACACTACTGCTTAGTGCTCTCCTAGGCAGTCATGGCATGCTTGTTACAGCCCTTGATGCTGTTCCAGATGATAAGCCTATGCTGGAATATGTTAAAGGAAAGCTTGTGACTGAACACAAACAAAAAGAAAAACAATGAAAATGCCTTGGAGCAGATTCTGCATTAAAACTTGGACTGGAATAAATACAGTAATATGCATAGTGAATGTTTTGTGTTAAAAAGCAGGTCACTTAAACGCAGACTGAAAAGATTCAAAAGCTAAAAAGAATCAAGATACAATGAGGCCAGATTTACTAATTATTTATACACGTCTGATTTTGTATTGATGCTGTGTGGATAAGCAAAATCTATAGCCAGCACTGTATACAAATGTACAAATACAGGCTACACGAACACATGCAGAATTTATTATCAATGGTTGTTTTCTGTAGAATGTACTTTCCAGCATTCAAATATAAGTTTTTTTGGTCCATCTTTTTAGATGCACATACAATGTAGGAATAAAATCACATCAAATGTACAGGTATCATTTAAGAAATTGCATAAAGATCTAAAGTGGACCTTGTATTATAGAATGCTAAGACACACTCCTAAACCTTGTAGACAGCCTTCCCAGAAGAGTTGAAGCTGTTCTAGCTGCAAAAGGTGGGCCAACTCAATATTGAACCCTATGGACTAAGACTAGGATGCCATTAAAGTTCATGTGCATGTAAAGAGAGGCATCCCAATACTTTTGGTATTACAGTGTATATGTAAAAGTGCTGCGTAAATTGACCGCGACACGTACCAATAATAAATAGATGTGTTTTGTTCATTTTTCATTTCTTAGGTTTACAACCACTTTATAAAAATAAATACTGTGAGGAAAAAAAGCCTCTAGTTTCACCATGGCTTTTGGCTGCTTGATTGCTAGTGTTCCACCCTTAAATAAGAAAACAAACAAAAAAAAAATGTGTCCTCTGGCATGCTCGCCTAGGAAAAGATCACTGGACATTTTTCTGGATTCTGAGAAAGCTAAGGAGCGCAAATCCTACAAATATGCTCTTCTATACAGTGCATGAGTGCATTTCCTAGATCCCATAAGAAGACCGAGTGATGTCAATCTCACCTAAGCAAGCATACAGGAAGAAGGGGGTGTAAGGTGATTATTTTCTATCTTAAAATGTTATTGGGGGGGTGGGGGGGTTGTGAAGATCCAGCAAATTATAGGGCTTTGCATTTAGCACAACATATCAGAACGCACATATTTAGATCTTTGTGCACATGCTCAGAAGTCTGAGCAAAAGTCAGCATATGAGATACTGTGCTGGTGCTTGGAATACAATTTCCAATTTAAAAAAAGGTGTGTATTTTGCATATGATACTATAGCGTATGGGTTTTTTATATGTCTTGATATGCAAATTTAATTTCCACTTTTTTTTTCCTCTAGCTTATATTCAATACAGGTTCAATATAGGTTATGTGGTCATGCATGTGGAATGTGATCAAATTGTACATTCATGGTTTATTCCAGCTTTTTTTTTCATTTATTTAGTAAATCAGCCCTACTGCAACCAGCAAAAGGCCAAAGGTGTTAAAGATGAAATAGAAGCCATTTTAGTCATTGCTTCCCACCAAAGAGGATGGGTCTTCATTTCACATGCAATGTATTGGCTAGTGATAGTCATCAAAAGTTTCTTCACTCAGCTTGATTAAACCAAGACAGGGGAATTACCACAGCTAATGGAGAGTTTACAATCTCAGGAGAAATGGGGAATTCTTATTTATTGCCTTGACTCACAGACTGTCACCAGAAAGCTGTAAAAAAACTGTTGCAAATAACCTGCTAGAAGAGAAAATTCTCACCAAACAAGGCAAATTATTGACATTTAAAGGTGATAGTTGCATTTTTACAAGCCATCTCTAGCTAAAGGAAAATTCACAAAGGAACTATATAATTTAAAATCCAAAGAAATGACCAACATCTCATCTGGCAGCTTTTTTTCACAGTAATCCTGAAACATCTGTTAATGAAACCATATACTTGCTAAACAGCAATGATACATTACTAGAGAATCATGAACAGGAGCACGTCCATGTAAGCAAGAAACTTTGCAAAACGCCAAACATATTTTGCACAAAAACAATGACAACAGAAGAGTTTATACAAGAGGCAAATATCAAGCCATTCTGAGAAAACAAGTTAAAATGTTGTAGACTACCATGCTCTGCATCCACACACATCTTGGAGAGGGGCAGTTTTGACAGCTTATCTTCAGAACTATTTACCTGTAAACTTAATGTGAACTACGGACTGGAAGAAAACCTGGCCTGAAAAAACCTGAAATCTTTGGAAGCAATGTCCAAAGAGAACAAAGTTGGAACCTTGAACATAAAAACATATAGAGTACTGCAGTTAATCTCAAAAGGTGTATAGAATTCAACGTCAAGACACCAATAAGGTAACAGTCAACATGTAATCTGGATTTTTTTTTCCAGGCTGTGGGAGTAGCTAGGTGAGCGCAAAGTAGTTAAATCTAGGACTGGTGGAGTGTGTTTCATTTTAATTTAGCAGGATGAAGAGCTCCTGGACCAAAATGTAGTGGTGCGAGGTTGCACTTTCCCTAAAGCTGCGTACACACGAGCGGAATGTCCATCAGAAAAAGTCAGACGGAAGCTTTTCATCGTCTATTCCGATCGTGTGTATGCCTCATCAGACTTTTTTTTTCAAAAATTCTGATGGACCTAGAAATGGAACATGTTCAAAATATTTCCAATGGAACCAATTCCTATCGGGAAAACCTCTCGTCTGTATGCTGTTCCAACGGACCAAAAACTATGCATGCTCTGAAGCAAGTATGAGACAGAAGCTAATGGCTACTGGCTATTGAACTTCCTTTTTCTAGTCCCGTCGTAAGTGTTGTGTGTCACCGCGTTCTTGACGGTCGGACTTTGGTTCGACCGTGTGTAGGCAAGACCGCTTGAATGGAATTCCTTTGGAGCTCCATCGGAGAAACCTTCTGAGTTTATTCCAACAGCAAAACCAGTCGTTTGTATGCAGCATTAGAGGGAGCATGGGACTATCCTTCAATGGAAAAGAGGGAAAAGGAAGAAATTATTTGCATGCCAATATATCGACTAGAGACTGTAAGTAAAACTGGGTGCAATTACTCCCCTGCTGGTTCAAGCATGATCACTCTTTATAGAAGTCAAACTACATAAAAAAGGTTCTGTTGTATTAAATGAAAACTGTTGTGCTCAGCACTGATGAGATGTTATACCATATAGCTGAAGTTTTACTTGCTATACATATCTCATGCAAAAGTTATCATCTGGAAACAGACATGCTGGAAAGGTCTCCTATTTTTTCATGAGAAAATGACAGTGTAACCAATGCCTGGGTTAAGAAGATGTGACAGGCTCTGTGGGAAATGGATTGTTGGGCTGTACACGGGGAACATTGTGAAGGGGTAAGTGCTAGGTCTTAAATTAAGCCTAAGCAGGCCAACCACTTTGAGCTGCAGCACTCCAAATATCTTGTACAGTTCCTGGAGCTACCTGGTTTAGACAGGTCTCTCAAGATTAAGTGTTCCCTTGACAGTATTATACTGTGGAAAGTGAGCCATCAAACATGGGTTCTAGGTATCTGACCCCACCCATCTCTGGAATGTTCTAGAGAAGTTCTTGCAGGATTCTGAAGCTTGGATGAACCTGCTGGAGGGGTAAACTAAATTTTAGCAAATATGTTCTCTCACTAGAAGGGATTAATGAATCTGTGTTTGTGTGTATAGTTTTTAAACTCAACTCCAGGATCTACCTTACAGTGCTCCCAATCCTCACTAACAGAAAGTCCATACTCTTTTTTTGTAAAATAACTAATTAGAGATATAAAAAGAAGTATTAAATACCTATGACATAATTAGTGTGACAATAATAAGGTCAGATGAACCGCAAACGGAGTTAAGGAGAATGGGGAGTTGTACTGAACTTTTTGTCACAGTTATTTTTCCAAAATGCAGAAGTAAGTGTCAAAATCATCTGATTGAACACCTCTATACTAGAACACAACCAGTTGCAGCAGACCATGTTGAATAAACAAAACGTCTAGCAGGATCATAAATTCTGCTTAGCGCATTATGATTTGTAAAACCTCCTAAAGGAACCACATTGTAAACAGCAATAAACCAGCATTAAACCAGAACTTTTAATTAAGCGCCATTATAAAATTGATATGCCATATGTGGGGAGCAGAGGAGAAAGGATCCCTGTCCAGCTGTGACTTGGAAAAACTACACTGTGCCAGACAGCTGTGGACAGGTTCTCAGCTGCTCAGAGGGACCTGTGTTGTTCAGTTTGTTGCTGTTTGCGGGAGCTCACCCACTAGGAGCTGCCCTTAATAATTTGCAGAGCGGCAAGTGGCTGCAACTCTAACCGAATAGCACATCTATCATGGTTGCTGCATCCAGGGTTACTGTTGCTGTATTACAGACTTCTACCATCACATCCAGAGACTGCCAAAGTCAGCCTTTAGTTGTATTCAGAGATGCTGCTCTGGACTCCTAGTGAAAAGGGACTGCTATACAAGGCTGTCAGAGTGGTGAGAAACCCTTGGCCACCAACTTTGTGCCTTTCTGTTTAAAGGGGTAGTGTTGTAAATAAAAAATCTATATGGACTCTCCAGCAGAGTCTTTGCACCTCAATGCAGACAAATGATAGCTATTTGACAACTGGCCAGTGGGGATAAAGAGAGACAATATTTTTAAAAAGCCACTGCATATTGCCTTTTAGTTAAGGTGCATCCTTAGGTCACATTCTTAGAGGTCTTAACTCTGCAAAAAATATCCCAAACAGGAGGGGACAAAGAAAAGCGGGGCTAACGGAAGGACAAAAATACCCTTGACTCGCATACCAGAGAGTTTGCCATGGTGGAACTGGGCGAAATGCCTGGCCACCGGTTTATCCGGATTCTTTTCCTCTATTTCTCTCATATGCTCTCCCAGGCAAATTCTGAGATGTCGTTTCGTCTATGTACATCTTGTTGCATGGGCAGGTAATCATATAGATTACCCTCTTGGTGGCACAGTTAACCAGGTTCTTTATGTGAAACTCAGTTTTATTTTGGGAGTCACTGAAGACTGAGGTTCTGTGCACAAATGGGCATACTTGACAATGCCCACAGGGGAACATCCCCTTACTTCTAGGGAATTGGGACAGCCAGGTGGTGTCCGTGCTCCTGATGTGTTCCGAATGGATAAGGCTATCACACAAATTCCGTGCCCTCCTTGCCGCCATTTTAGGGGAAGGTCCCACTATCTGTGCTAGGCCAGGGGTATTTGTAAGGATTCCTCAGTGTTTTTGCAGTATGGATCTTACAGTATCCCACTGGGTACCAAATTGAGTGATGATTAATTGAGTTAACTCTGCCTTCTTGATCTAGGTTTTTGGTTTACTCTGTCTACAACTCCGTTGTTATGCTGCTTGTAATCTGTATAACTGTACTCAATTTTTAAATTGCCATTGCTTGTTGGTGCTGTTGTTGTTTTACCCTCCTTGGAGTTGTTGCGCAAATAAAAACCCTTCACATAGCCTCATTGTGTGTCAGAGAGTGTGGTACCATTTAGGGGTCATCAGCATCTGAAACCCAAGCATCCAGCAGTTCCTTTAGGGTGGTGCGACACTAATGTAAAAAAAAAAAAAAAAAAAAAAAAATATCAATCAGGTCGATGTTACATATGCCTACTGTATGCCATAATGTACAGAAGGCAGATTGGACACCTTACATCCATTAATTAGAATGGGAATAAGATAAATATGTTTGATATCTATCCAATGCTAATTTTATTCTATTCAGTAATTCAGTGGTTGTCAGTTTGTAAACCATGGTCATCTAGAAATATTGATATTGCTAGAGTTAGACCCTAAGACCCTTGATAGACCCTCAGTGGGAGTGTCCACTGAATATCATGCTTCAGCACTCCTATCTCCCACACCTCTGGGAGCTTTCTTCAATGGCTGATAATTGGCTCAGCGACACCCTTTAGAGCAGGGATATGCAATCAGTGGACCTCCAGCTGTTGCAAAACTACAAGTCCCATCATGCCTCTGCCTCTGGGTGTCACGCTTGTGGCTGTCAGGGTCTTGCTATGCCTCATGGGACTTGTAGTTCTGCAACAGCTGGAGGTCCATTAATTACATATCCAAAAAAGGTGCTGCAATTAGCAGCTGAGAGCTCTGAATTTTCTATTGAAACCATGTTCAATTTCTAAGGGACTTTTCTGAGAACCAAAGACCTGGCAAACTTTGTTAAGGACTCTTTCAAATTAAATCTCTTTTTCTTTGTTGTTGCTTTTTCTCTATGTTGTTATTTAATTTTCTTTAAATATTTTCTTGCACCATTTTCTCCTTTTCTTTAATTAAAATTATTTTTAAAATCATTAAGCTCATTTGCTGTAAACAAACTAAAGAAGCATTGTCTCTTTGAAGAGCGCTTCTATGTTTTTAACTTTGTTATCTTCCCGTCTGTGTGTCAGTAACTGTCACAGACATTTCCTAAAGGTCAGAATTATTACAGCAGTCATAGGTAACTTTTCACTTTTCATCTAATACACATGGTAACAGCTATTGTATATGTAAAGGGTTAACTGTAGATTTAACAGACCCAAGAGATAATCATTTAGAGTCTTAGATTGTTGCCCTGGCAGCTGGAATATCTTTGTGTAGCATGAGGCTGAGAGAGACATCTTCACAACTATTAGCAACAAAGCCACCTCATGACAGGAAGTCCTTGAACAAGGACCTTAATGGCAGAATCACCTAGTAGTTTTATAATAAAATCTGCAAGCGTAAAAAGGCTCAGAACAATTTGGAAGTTGAAGATAAAGACTTTATGACATTTTAGTGGGTTGGTTTAGATCTACTTTAATACATGTATGGGAAAGACATAATTATACAGTAAATGTTCTATATTTTTTGGTAGCCATATCCCTTTTTTGGGATTATTAATGTTATAACGCATGGAGAGCAATGCATGGAGAGCATGGAGAGAAAGAAATAGGGAAGAAGAGAATTTGCATAATGATTATTTTATTGCTTTGATACCCTGTACTCACAATTAAAAAAAAGGATGTGTAAGAGAGAAAGGAGAGAGAAGGCTAGGACATGCTCCACAACAATTAAACCCTTCCTCAATGTTTGGTTTAGGTAGCTGTGGGAAGAGCATAGAAATGAGTATTATAAATTCTTGAAAGTTCGGAGCCCTTGGCTGGGTGTACCCTCTACACGTACAGCAATATCTTTGTAACTCTACCATCAATAAAGAAAGTTAGGGCCCCTCCTCTAGCTGTCCTTCTAATGCTGTTTGTACAGTTTGGCTACCCTTTCTACAAGGAAACCCATGACAGATCTGAAATAATCACATTCTTTTTAGTAGGCTACTATGTGCTGTTATGACCATGTTACTTTGGTATTTTTTTCCTGCTCCCTTTCTCTCCCCTTTCTATCTATTCCCTCCACTCCCAATCCCATACATGCTCGTATATGGAGTTTCTGCAGTGCAGGGGACAGCCATCTTGGAGAATAGTGATTGGCTGATGCAACAAAGCAAAGTGAATGTGTGTTGGCAGGCTTCTGAGTGGAAAAGAGACTGGGTCTTAAAAAAATCTAGCAGGGGATAAGAAAAGACTTGGCTGCTGCTGCTGCTGCTGCTGGCTGAATGGGACCCTATCAAAGTTGACCACAGTCACGAAAGACTGCTCATTGTACAGGACTTGGCTTCAGAGACAGTAACCTTCTCTCTGTAATGGTGTGATCTGGAGGCCTGGTGTGATCAGGCTGTACTAGAGAGTACCCCCACCACTTGTAAGGAAAGAAAATAGGTACTATCTCAGCATGTTTGAAAAGTAGACATTACAGAAACTTCTGTCCTTGTCTGAGGACTTGAAGTGAACCAGAGTACACCAAGAGACCAAGACAAGGGCACCCTGGATCTGGTAAAAGGCTAACATTGCAAAAATGTATCTGTTATCTGCTGGGAACTGTTGTGCTTTCTTCAAGGGCCCCAACTTTGTCAGCCAAAGTATTTTTTTCATCATTCTCTTGCTAGTGTCACAAAATGAGGACTGTTATAGCAAGTTAGGTCTGTTGCTAGATAAATGCAATTCATTTCTCATAATTATTGTTACTCAGATCACTGAAGATGTTTAACCATATCTCTCAGAGTAATTGTATTGTCTTATTAATTGTTTGTATAAGCACACTTGCTAATCCTTTCTTCTTTTAGATTTGCTTGGCCTAATAAATTCTTTGAAATACCTCAAGGTGTTTCGGTTAGTGCTGGGTGAGCGAGGTGTATCACACTTCAGGTGTGCAGAGAAATCACAAAACAATCAGCTCCTATGTGGGAGGGACGGGGATGGACTATAGTGTAAATAGTACAGTTTATACATCAATGCTTGTGGAAATCTTCTTTTAACCATGAACCTAAGCCATGATGTGTGAGTGGCTTTGGAAAATATGTAATGTCTTTTTGTCTGTTTTTTTACATTTGAAAACACCTCAAAAATAAATTATTTTAATAAATAGCATTATACAGAACAGTGTTTACATAGCATGGAGCATGTACTATTGCCCTTGCTAGTTCTAAATGCAGATTGCACATTGACATTCTGAAACAAAGACATTATATACAGTCTGACTTTCAGCTACCAGAAACAGGCACCAGAAAAAGCATGGTGACTTTATCTACAAACGTAATATGGCTATACCCATAGGGTCAAAACTATTTTGGAGGAAGAATTTTCGTGGTGACCACTAACTTTGACGTCCCTTGCCCCGCCCCTTCCAGCAGCCTCCTGGGACGCGTCACATGTCCCAGTAGGCTGCAGGATCATTTACAAAGCGTTACATGAGCTTGCTCACAAGTGATGGGGTGCTGGCTGTGGTTGTTCAGGAAGCCACAGCCTGATCCCATATCCGAGATGGTGCGACCAGGGATATGCAGCACCCTGAGAAGCGGCTGCAGAAAGACAGTGCTGGACCCCAGACACTGATAAGTACCTGTTTTTTTAAAAGTCCACAGCTACAGCATCAAAAAATCAAACTGCATTTTCTCTTTAAGTTATTCCCATGAAACAGAATGTAATCTGTTGTTCTTTACCATTTTACAACTCAAGTTCAAGTTAATATTTGTTTATTTTAATATTTTATTAAATAATGATAGATTTTTTCCTGTCTTCAAAGTAAGAGGGAAATATTTCACTTCACTGTATACTTGAGAAAATTATTTACTTTTGATCCTTGACCCAATGAAATTCAGTTATGAGGTCCCAGTGTTTCTTTGCTGAGACTACTATTCCCTGCCAACTATTACCCTGTTGTCATTAAATTTAATTATAAACATCTCTAAGATAAAGACAATATAGGTATATAGCAGCGGGGCTGATTTATAAAAAATGGAGATGAGAAAATGAGAATCGAGTTGCTGCCAATAGCAAAACAACTGGTTTTAAAAATAATTTTATTAAAACTATATTGCAATTGAGTGCTTATAGGCAATAATTCCACTTTTTTTATCAAATACTTTTGTCCGGGTTTAATAAATGAGCCCCACAACCTTTTGTACCACCTGCCCCACCCTATTAGATTGTAAGCTCTTCTGAGCAGGGAACTTTTAATCCTCTTGTATTTTATTGTATTATAACTGTATTGTCTCCTTTTATATTGTAAAGCGCTACGTAAACTGTTGGTGCTATATAAATCCTGTATAGTAATAATAATAACTATAACATATCACACATAAAAGTAGAGAGGCAGTATCCAGTATGTTGATTGGACATGTTTTTTATCCATTGTTTAGCTTACAACTGATATATACTGTACATTATAAAGTTTTCTTTCTAACATTGATAATTTGCACACTACTTGTAATTTGCATACTTTAAATTTAACTGTGACTGTATTCTCATCCAAGTAGTAGTCACTTATATGATTTTGATAGTTCTTGTAAAAATTCTCTCTCTCTTTGCCACTAGAGGGCAATGTGATTGTTGTTTTCTGATGCCAGCTCATTTCAGTACTGGTTTCTGTGTATTAATATTTCCAGCGCTTCATGCAACTCTGCTACACACCGTTTCATTGCTTAGTAAAAAATATTCCTCCAGTTCTGCTTTTCATTTTCCATTTCTGTTTAAATGAATATTGATGCATTGTTTACAGTTGATTAATATTCATTAGGATCAATAGATTACACACACTCTTTTTATACTGTCACTCCAATGAGTAAATAATCATCTCCAATTAGAGAGCAAAATAAACTAATTTGAAACTTCTTTACATAAATCAAACTTAAGAATTAAAGAAACAATATGACCCCGGAGTGAAAGGTTTTTTTCTTATTTATTGTCGGCTGGTTTGAATGTTTTCAAAAACCACACACAATTGCCAAAATGCCCTGTATGTTTTAGGGATATAGGGATGGTTACATATTTAATGTACAGCCCCCCACTGGCCACTGTGATTACTCCTGCTGACCCCTATTTACTGCCAGACCCAGTAATGATTTAGGTACCAGCAAGAAGAGACATAGTGGCCAGTGGGGGACATGCCATTTCATACATAAAATCCATACCAGACTCTCATCCATGCATAGATAAATTGTGTATTGTGATGCGGTGCTGTAGTTATGATAATTGTGCAAAGAAATAATGTGTTCCCACAGTGATGTGAAGAGCAATCCTTATAATGGTGTGAAAATAAAGGACACAGAAAATAAATCTTCTAAAATGAAAGTCCAATCTTAAAGCATAATAAAGTTATAAATTACAGTGCAAGTCCAAAAATATACATGCTGTATATGATATCTGATGTTCAAAAATAGTCTACTCGATGTGACTTCTGTGCAAATAATTCCTTCACCTATAGCATGGAATGCATTAATAGCAAGAAAAAAACTCTAACTGGTGCTGTGTAGCCCAAATCCCAGTGTTGGAATCGTGTCCAGTGCTCCACCAAATTAATGACAAAGTAAGGGTGAACCCGTTCCTGATCACTAGACCTATAGCATAGGTCTAAAAGCGTTTGTTCCCCATTTTGGGCGTAATCAGATTTATGCAATCACCAAGGGATAGTCAGCACTTTGTGCCTCCAATGTCTCCTCTCTCCTTATTCAGTCTGTCTCAATGCCTGTGTATACGCTAGACAGAGCTCAAGACTGCAGATAGACTGCCATAATGCAGCATTTAAAAACCTTCAATCATTTATTAAAAAGTAAATTTTCCACTCACATGTAAATCACTTGTAACATAGCATAAAAAATAGCAGGTCCAGCATGTAAGAGACACAACTTGCCGTTTAGTCCTCGTAGCTCATAACTCATCGTGATGTCATCTGGCTCCTCCCCACGCATATCGTCACTAAGCGCATGACTTCAAATTCCCTGATAAAGTCACGTAGTTAGTGATAATATGCGTGGGGAGGAGCGAGGTGTAGTCAACCCAGGGTGTTACTAAACTCTTCACTCCTAGTTCTTATATGCAGTGAATACAACCCTGTGCATTACACTTGATTTCTTCCAGTAACTTCAGACCAGGCATTAAAGTGGTTAAAAAAACGTATTAAACACTTAATGGCATGTTACATCAACTTTGAAAACATAGTCCAGCATTCACAGACTAATATAACTCTTCTGGCTGTGCGATTATTCCACCTTGACTGTGCCACCCTGGAGCCTTGCCTCATGGTAAAGTCCATGACCTTAGAGAAAAGTCCATTAAGAGAAAGTCCACACATTGGAACCCCAACCTTGATTGCCGCTGGAGAATTGTGTAAAGCACAATCAGTTATAAAGCACAGATCTTGTCCCCTGACTTCCCAGACACAGAATCTTCTAGAGGCAGACCTCCCTTGATATTTATGGCCTCCACCAGGAGACATAGTCATGTACATCAGGGAGGGAGCATACTCAGACAAATAACTCCCTTCTAGAAGTGACACAGCATATACAGCAATGTATGAAAACAGGGCAATAACCTCACAAAATGTATCAGAAATACATACCAAAGGTACCCGCCTACAACATTCCTCCAACATGTGGAGGGTACCTTACCAGGATGACTCTCCTGGCAAAGCAACTTGTCACCATGTTAGTGAGGACAAGAGCCTCTTCCCCACAGATTATCAGAATTTTATCAACACCTTTAAAAATAAGAGGATGCCCAGAACCCTTCCTATGTGAATAGAGGTACACAGTACATCTACTTATTAACAAAAACATGTAAAAAGTAAATAAACACAGACTTTGACAAGTCCATTATTAAAAAAGCCTGAAGAGCACCAAGCATTGATGAAGGGCACAGACACCCTGAGCACCAATAAATGAGGGCACAGTCACTTCAAGCACCATTTAAGGGGGCACAGGCATTCTGGGCACTGATAAATGGGGGCAAAGAGCACATGAATGCTGAAAACCAGTGAAGAGATGCACAAGCACATTGAATACCAATGAAGGGGGCAGAATGATCACCAATGTAGGGAGGAACACTAACCACCATAGAAGAGGACACACTGACCACCATCAAAGGGAATAATCTGACCACCAATGTAAGTAGGGCACAATGACCACTAATCTAGAAGGAGGGGGTTACTTTTACCCCTAACATAAGAGGTCACAGATTTGTTACCACCGCACTCTGCAATCTGCAGCGCAATTACTTAGTTCTGACTTCCGCACACTGACCACTGTACATGCTTTGTTATACATACCCTTTACAAAAAAGGTTGATTGTCTCGACAGTTGCTGGTTTCTAAGAAGTCCCCTCCTTTTTATAATTAAACTTATTCTTTAGGATAGGCTTAGACAAATTGTTAGTTCTTTGTCCATGTTGTCTATTCAGAAAAGCATTTTTTTAAGGATTCTTTGTCCTGAGGATTATGCTGCTTATGGCATGGTAATTAAAACATATTTTGTGTATATAATTACTATAGATGCAGTGTATACATTCAAAAGGCTCAGACTATATTTAACCATACTTGTTAAGGCCACTGGTACACTTTGGGGCTATTATGCCCATGTCCACCCTACCACGATGCATACCCATTTCACCAAGTCATTTACAATCCTACCCACCATGCCCCTAGTGCAGTGTAGAACATGAAACACAGATTAAAGTCCATATCTAGGCACAATTTTAAAAAATGAAAAAAGAAAAAAAAAATGCATGACAATTGTTTATGATACAAACTGTCATTGCAAACTATGCTAAATTAAACTAAACTGTCATTTAGTAGATGTTTACATCTACTTTAAAGTACAAAGAACTCCAGCAAAAACTCTTTGCTTTTGTTTTTCATTTTGGAATTAGGAAGGGTTGGAATCACTGCTAGGTTTTTATTTTCCTGCAGCTTTACAAAAAGTACCCTCTCTTCCTGTCCAGTGGCCACTCTTTCCCCAGAGTATCCTACTCTATCCAAAACAAAGAAAAGTCATTTAAGTTGGAGTTATACTTTCAGAAATTGCATGAAACAACTAATAATCATAATGCAAAATAATTGCAAATGTTAAATTATGTGGAAGAACTGCTAGCTAAATTCACATAAAAGCATCTTTACTCATACAGAAATTAAGATATTTGTTATTTGAAAAACTTCAGTGTGTATCCTATTGCTCTGTGTTAAATCACCTCCTGACTAGGCATTTTTGGAACTTTTTGTTTACAAGTTTAACCACTTACCAACCGGCCCATAGCCGAATGACGGCTGCAGGGCGGTTGGATAACTCTGGGAGGACGTACTATGACGTCCTCCCAGAATTCCCCTCTCGCGCGCCCCCTGGGGCGCGCACCCGAACACATCCGTGACCGCTGGGTCCAGAGGACCCGGCGCATCACGGATCCTGGTAAATGGCCGCTGATCGCGGCCGTTTACCATGTGATCGCGCCGTCAAATGACGGCGCGATCACATGTAAACAGACCGGCGTCATCTGATGACGCCGGTTCCTCTCCTCCCCTCCTGTGTACCGATCGGTACACAGTGAGCGGGGAGGGGGATGTATGGATGTCTGCAGCGCTGTGGGCTGTATGTGTAGTGCCCACAGCGCTGCACAGAGACATCCAGCCATCCATGCTCAGCCATCCCTCACTACTATGCAATGCTGTGCAATACTCTGCAATACCCCCACAATACTCTGCAATGCTGTGCAATACTCTGCAATGCCCCCACAATACTCTGCAATGCTGTGCAATATGTAATCACACAATAAGTCTAAAATCATAAACAACACGCCAAGTCTCTGATAATTATGCTTATTGAAGCAGCGCTAAGTGTCCGTTGTTGCAAAACACTATATATAGAGTAAATGTTGAAGAGACAGGAAAGTTCAAAAATAAAGTTGTGGTCTGTGGATATGAAGATGTGCGTAGAAATCCTTCCACCAGTGATGATCACCGCGTGAGGGGGTCACCCCCCGTGAGAATGCACTCACCACAATTTTAATAACCACAAGCCTTTAGGTAATGATCTTTGAAAACCTCTCCGTTTCCTTGGTTCAACCACCAGGTGGTGCAATACCCTCTCGGCAAATGTAACATAGGGAGGAAAATAAATGCTATATAGCGTAATATTGCTTATGAAAGTTTATTAAATAATACACAACATTACACTCCCCCCGTTTAAAATCTGCGTACCAGATGCAAAAGTATATTAGAGCATTGAAAAGTGCACTGTGCCTGTTAATTCGACCTCCGGGAGGAACGCCGGGATGCGCGCTGCAAGCAGCTGGTCTCTTTTCGCTTCCTGGTTTCCTTCCGTGGAACGCACACGTCACTTCCGGTAGATTGCGACCCTGACGCGTTTCGTCACTTCCGGACGTCGTCTGAGGGCGCAATCTACCAATCGTAAGGCCGGCTTTAAATAACAGTAATGGATTTGAACAGCGAATAGGGGAGACGGATTTACCGACCACTCCCACTTCATGGTCAATGCTCACAGAGCTGTCAGCAAAGGAGGGCTTTGACTCAATTACTTGTAATCCGCTGAAACCATTTTTTTGAAAAGACTGCCGACTTTGCTAGGAAAACTGTGACTAATATGTCTTGCTTAAAAGTCACAGTTTTCCTAGCAAAGTCGGCAGTCTTTTCAAAAAAATGGTTTCAGCGGATTACAAGTAATTGAGTCAAAGCCCTCCTTTGCTGACAGCTCTGTGAGCATTGACCATGAAGTGGGAGTGGTCGGCAAATCCGTCTCCCCTATTCGCTGTTCAAATCCATTACTGTTATTTAAAGCCGGCCTTACGATTGGTAGATTGCGCCCTCAGACGACGTCCGGAAGTGACGAAACGCGTCAGGGTTGCAATCTACCGGAAGTGACGTGTGCGTTCCACGGAAGGAAACCAGGAAGCGAAAAGAGACCAGCTGCTTGCAGCGCGCATCCCGGCGTTCCTCCCGGAGGTCGAATTAACAGGCACAGTGCACTTTTCAATGCTCTAATATACTTTTGCATCTGGTACGCAGATTTTAAACGGGGGGAGTGTAATGTTGTGTATTATTTAATAAACTTTCATAAGCAATATTACGCTATATAGCATTTATTTTCCTCCCTATGTTACATTTGCCGAGAGGGTATTGCACCACCTGGTGGTTGAACCAAGGAAACGGAGAGGTTTTCAAAGATCATTACCTAAAGGCTTGTGGTTATTAAAATTGTGGTGAGTGCATTCTCACGGGGGGTGACCCCCTCACGCGGTGATCATCACTGGTGGAAGGATTTCTACGCACATCTTCATATCCACAGACCACAACTTTATTTTTGAACTTTCCTGTCTCTTCAACATTTACTCTATATATAGTGTTTTGCAACAACGGACACTTAGCGCTGCTTCAATAAGCATAATTATCAGAGACTTGGCGTGTTGTTTATGATTTTAGACTTATTGTGTGATTACATGTTTAATTTTTTAAAGTAGCTACTTTAGTCAGCTGCATTGGATTACGGAGTGATTTCAAGGCGCGGATTAATGTGAGGCAGAGGCGGTCATATTGTCCACACATTTTTAATGCTGTGCAATACTCTGCAATGCCCCCACAATACTCTGCAATGCTGTGCAATACTCTGCAATGCCCCCACAATACTCTGCAATGCCCCCACAATACTCTGCCATGCCCCCACAATACTCTGCCATGCCCCCACAATACTCTGCCATGCCCCCGCCATACTCTGCCATGCCCCCGCCATACTCTGCCATACCCCGCCATACCCCGCCATACCCCGCCATACTCCGCCATACTCCGCCATACCCCGCCATACTCCGCAATACCCTGCCATACCCCGCCATACTCCGCAATACCCCGCCATGCTGAGCCATGCTCAGCTGTACTCGCCCTCTGTATGTGGCCAGGCTGTGGAAGTCTCACACATGTGGTATCGCCGTACTCAGGAGGAGCAGGAGAATCTATTTTGGGGTGTCATTTTTGGTATGTACATGTTATGTGGTAGAAATATTGTATAAATGCACAACTTTGTGTTAAAAAAAAAAAAAAGCGTTTTAACCACTTCCCGCCCGCCGGCCGTCATACAACGTCCTTGACTTTGTGCGGAGATATCTGAATGATGGTTGCAGCTACGGGCATCATTCAGATATCAGCTTTTTCAGCCGGCGATTCCCTATACCATGAGAATGATCATAGCAGCTGTTCCACTGCTTGATCGTTCTTACGGGAGGCGAGAGGGGATGTCCCCCCCCCCGCGCTTCTACCGACTCACCGCTACGATCGATCGATTTTTTTTTTTTGGAAAAAAGCATCCAACTAAAATAAATAAAGTAAAATGAACAATAAAAAAAAAAAAAAAAAATTTTAAAGCGCCCCTGTCCCTGTGTGCTCGCATGCAGAAGCGAACGCATACGTAAGTCCCGCCCACATATGAAAACGGTGTTCAAACCACACATGTGAGGTATCGCTGCGATCGGTAGAGCGAGAGCAATAATTTTGGCCCTAGACCTCCTCTGTAACTCAAAACATGTAACCAGTAAAAATTTTAAAGTGTCGCCTATGGGGATTTTTGAGTAGCAAAGTTTGGCGCCATTCCACAAGCGCGTGCAATTTTGAAAGGTGACATGTTGGGTATCTATTTACTCGGCGTAACTTCATCTTTCACATTATGCAAAAACATTAGGCTAACTTTACTGTTTTGGTTTTTGTAAAGCACAAAACTGTTTTTTTTCCAAAAAAAAGCGTTAAAAAAATTGCTACGCAAATACCGTGCGAGATAAAAAGTTGCAATGACCGCCATTGTATTCTCTAGGGTCTTTGCTAAAAAAACATATATAATGTTTTGGGGTTCTATGTAATTTGCTAGCTAATAAATGATGATTTTTACATGTAGGAGAGAAATGTCAGAATTGGCCTGGGTGCTCCAGAACGCCTGAAGGTGCTCCCCTGCATGTTGGGCCTCTGTATGTGGCCACGCTGTGTAAAAGTCTCACACATGTGGTATCGCCGTACTCGGGAGTAATAGCAGAATGTGTTTTGGGGTGTAATTTGTGGTATGCATATGCGGTGTGTGAGAAATAACCTGATAATATGACAATTTTGTGGGAAAAAAAAAAAGTAAAAAAAAAACCTTGATTTTGCAAAGAATTGTGGGAAAAAATGACAACTTCAAAAAACTCACCATGCATCTTTCTAAATACCTTGGGATGTCTTCTTTCCAAAAAGGGGTCATTTGGGGGGTATTTGTACTTTTCTGGCATGTTAGGGTCTCAAAAAATTAGATAGGCCGTCAGTACTTCAGGTGTGATGAATTTTCAGATATTCGCACCATAGCTTTTGGACTCTATAACTTTCACAAAGACCAAATAATATCCACCGATTTGGGTTAATTTTACCAAAGATATGTAGCGGTATAAATTTTGGCCAAAATATATGAAGAAAAATTACTAATTTGCAAAATATTATAACAGAAATGAAGAAAAATGTATTTTTTTACAGATTTTTCGGTCTTTTTTCTTTTACGGCGCAAAAAATAAAGAACCCAGCGGTGATTAAATACCACCAAAAGAAAGCTCCATTTGTGTGAAAAAAAGGACAAAAATTTCATATAGATACAGTGTTGCATGACTGAGTAATTGTCATTCAAAATGTGAGAGCACCAAAAGCTGAAAATTGGTCTGGTTAGGAAGGGGGTTTAAGTGCCCAGTTGTCAAGTGGTTAAATTAGTATTTTTTGCTAGAAAATTACTTAGAACCCCCAAACATTATATGTATATATTTTTAGCAGAGACCCTAGAGAATAAAATGGCAATTGTTGCAATATTTTTTTTGACACACTATATTTGTGCAGTAGTCTTTCAAACACAATTGCTTTGGAAAAATAACAAAACAGTAAAGTTAGTCCAATTTTCTGTAGAATGTGAAAGATGATGTTACGCAGAGTAAATGGATACCTAACATGTCATGCTTTAAAATTGCGAATGCTCGTGGAATGGCGACAAACCAGGGTACTAAAAATTCTCCATAGCTGACACTTTCAATTTGTTTACAGGTTACCTGTTTAGAGTTACAGAGGAGGTCTGGTGCTACTGTATAAATATTGCTCTGGCTCTAACGACCGCGGTGATACCTCACATGCATGGTTTGAACACCATTTAGATATGCTGGCAAGACTAAGTATGCGTTCGTTTCTGTGTGTGAGCACAGAGGGACAGGCGCTTACATTTTTTCTTTTCCTATTTATTTTACTTTTTTTAAAAATTTTACACTGTCCCTTTATTTTTTTTTGATCACTTTTATTCCTATTACAAGGAGTGTAAACATCCCTTGTACTAGAAATAAGCATGTCAGGTCCTCTTTTTTGAGAGATCTGGGGTAAAAAAGACCCCAGATCTCTCATTTACCCTTAAAAGCAAAAAAAAGAAAAATAAATTGCCTTTAACAAAAAAAAAATCATCCCCTTAAGACCGAGAGGCGGAAGTGACATCAGCTGTAGCTCCGATCCTCTAGAGGTATAGAGCCAAGTGGGAGCCATCTTGCCCTCACTCAACTTCCTGCCCAGACATCCAAGGAATCAGATCAGCTCCCGTCTTACCGACGGCTCCAGTAAGCATGTAGATGCCCGGGAAGTGGCACCTCTCCCGCCGCCTGTAAAAGTGATCCCGTGGCAGATCTGGCCCTGGGAACACTTTTATCAGACGCAGAGTTGCCCACAGTACAAAATAATACTGGGGTTATGGCAGCTAGCCATAGCTAGTATTTTACATATACCAATTCAAAATTTTGCTCTAAGTGTTATGTGTGTCAAGTATCAAACAATAAAAAAGATAAAAGTTTACAGAAGTTCTAAATAAATAGAGCATTTGTTATAGTCTGTGCCTTACATGTTTGGGATATCAGCTTAGCAGCTATTACCTGAAATGGATTTAATTTTTATTTTACAAGTAATGATTTAAAATTTAACAGTATTATGTATTGGTAGTAAATACTGCTAATAATAGGATATCGTCTCACTGGATCACCATTGTGCTTCCATGAGAGGTCCAAGGTAGAGAGAAAAAAAAAGTATAAGCTACGGCTGTATCCTGTACACTTTGGTTAGATATCTTATATTTACAAAGCCAGTATTAAGTGCTAAGGGAGTAAAAAATCTTGTTCGCATTGACAAGGCGTGGGTGTTGAAAGATCTGCACTTGACAGAGCCAGTGAACCCATTATGATGCATTTGCTTTAAACATGGTTTCTCTCTTGGCTTGTCCATATGCAAGACCCATGAGAACTGTAAATTAATTTACTCCTAATTAATGAACCATAGTCTGAATAAACCCAAGTGACTAGATTATCAATATTTCACAGAGAACATATTAGATCTGTACTGAAAATTGAAATCTATTCTTTACTTAGTTTGTATTTTAGCTATTGTATATATGTGTTTAAGATTGCCCATGTAGTATCAGATAAATAAGTAAGAGGTAATCCTGAATGTTTAACACTGCTTCACATAGTTGGGGTTTTCTTTGTTGGCATAGGGGATAACAAATGTCTCTAACATATGTTATGCTGCTAATCTGGAAGGTCCGCTCTGCCTAGACGGCAATTTTGTCAATGAGGAGTGAGGAGGTGAATTTGAAAGGAAAATGTTGCCTAAACCACTGCCCAAATATTTGTTTTCAACAGTAGCTTATCTGTGAAATTGTGGGGGCTTTTAGGCATAAGATACGTACAACAGCTGAATCTGCACAAGTACTGTATGTGTAGGTAACAGTAAAATATAGTTGGCAGACCCATTGAATTACCTTATGATTTTCCACTGATATCTTGATTGAAGAATAATGCATTCACTATTGGCTTTGTCATGTTGAATAAACCTCTTCTCCAGTGTGCACTCACATAGAAATATTCAGCAACCTTATGGAAGCCTTGATGTGGCTAATTTCTGCAAAAATTCCAGGTATCAGAAAAAGGTACCAAAATTATAAATTTGTCAATAACATAATGACAACATTTTCATCATATACAACACTTTCCTCATATATAGTATACTTACATTAAAAGATCATTCCTAGCAATATAGGTTCAGTAAGGCCAATTCCCATGCTAGCATGTTATATCTCTTAGAGACTCATGTTGTACAACATATTTCACCAGTGTTCCAATATCTCCTACCCTCACTACTGCAATTACTACATCATTACAAATCCAGGCAAAAAAAATCTCTCCTCCCCATATTGTAAAATGCATGTAATGAAAGCAGCAAGAGTTATGCCCTGTACACACGGTCAGACGTTGATCGGACATTCCGACAGCAAAATCCATGAATTTTTTCCGACGGATGTTGGCTCAAATTTGTCTTGCATATACACGGTCGCACAAAGTTGTCGGAATTTCCGAGCGCCAAGAACTCGGTGATGTACACCACGTATAACGAGACTATAAAGGGCAGTTCAGTACCAAGCGCAGCACCCTTTGGGCTCCTTTTGCTAATCTCGTGTTAGTAAAAGTTTGGTGAGAGACAATTCGCGCTTTCTCAGACTCGTGGTTTTCAGATCGTATTTCTGTGTTCAGTTTGTGCTTGTGGGTTGGTATGTGGTCTTCAGTGCGTGCAGCAAGTACCATTGATTTATCATTGTGTTCTTGTCCGTTCGTTACTGATTTTCAGGTCGCTCTTCACAGGCCTTGCTGTTCTTCAGTGCGTTCTGTTACTTCGTTCTGAGCAGCCGACCGTTTTCTAGCATGTTGCGTGTACGTACTCATCATAGAGTTCGTGCTGTGCGGGGGCTTGGTGTTGGGGTCCTTACTTTAACACAAGCCCAGTCCATGAACAGGGCAAGGAGGAGTTCATGGACCAAGAATTGGTTGCTCCAGCGTGACCAATTCTGTCACATGCCTTTGCTCCGTGAGATCCGTGAGAATAATCCTGACGATTTCAGGAACTTTCTCCGGATGACGGACCCCGTATTTAACCGTTTGTTGGCTTTGCTGACCCTTTATATTAGAAGTCAGGATACCTGCATGAGGCAAGCCATCACTCCGGAGCAGAGGCTAGTCGCCACCCTGCGGTACTTGGCGATGGGGAGAAGCCTGCAGGACCTCAAGTTCTCGACAGGCATCTCCCCCCAGGCTGTGGGGATCATTATCTCGGAGACCTGTTCTACCATCATCCAGGTCCTGCAGAAGGAGTATATGAAGGTAAGATTTTTATCCTTTAACATCACATGTTATTGTATTTAATGTTTGTTAATATATTGTATTTCTTTCCTCATTCCCTAATTACCATGATTGTAATATGCTGTGAATTTCCCCCTTTGTCCACATGCATGCTGTATTTTTTTGGAATTTTTTCATACATATTTGCCTTCACTTACCTCCCCAGCATGCTCTTCTGGGCCTATATCCACCTCTCTACTCAATTAACAATGTATTTTGTCAGCTCCATAGTAGTGCTTTACCCTAAACACCCCCTAAAATGTGTAAAAATGTGATTTGTGCTTGAAATTCTGGCAGAGTGCCGGAGGTTTTTTTTTTGGGTCCGAAAATCATTTGGAACCCTCCCTCCCCCCAACTGCTAACTCAGCTAATACCAATCCTCTATCTATCCTCAATCCTCTATCTGCTGACTTTGCCAAACCCATACACACTATACCCACCTCTTTTGTGGTCATATTTATGGATAAATTCCCCAAAGCATGTAGTGCAAGGGCCTGCCTGAATACTTTCAAATAGTAATGTTCAAAGTTTTTGTATCCTATTATTATCTTGATAGGTAATATCAGAATGTCTCCAGAATGGCAGCTTGGACTTGCCACCTCCAGAAGACAATGCGGAAGGACTCCCATTCGTCTTTGTTGCAGATGAAGCTTTTGAGCTGGGGGACCATCTTATGCGGCCATTCCCTATGAGGACCCTCACCCCAGGCCAGAGGGTTTTTAATTTAAACTCAATCACATCATCCTGGCTTGCTGTGTTCTCCACAACTTTTTAAGGAGAAATTCTTTGAACTATGCTGGCTCAGGTGGGCCTGAAGCCAGAATTAATCTAAATGAACCAACTTTGACGGCGCTTGAAGCTGGCCGTCCTGGCTTGCCCCCCCAGAGTGCCCACGAGGTCCGTCTAAGATACATGGAATATTTTGCGAGTAGGGGGGCCATCAATATGCCAGACAATGTCTGAGACATTTTTTAAATAAAAATATATTTTAAACTGAACAAATATTTGCTTAGCTTTACTGCATGGCTTTCTTTTAGCTAACCATGACTGAAATTTGGGGAGTCCTGAAAATGGCATGATTGTGTAAAATTAGAAAGCACTGTTGGGTGTTATTTACTAAAGGCAAATACACTTTGCACTACAAGTCCACTTGAGACACACAGAAACTGCACTTGTAGTGCAAAGTGGATTTGCCTTTAGTAAATAACCCCCATTGCCACTGAAAACACCAACTTTACAACAAAAAAATTCTTTTGAGCATTGAAAGAAGAGGCCACACATTGTTGACTATCAATCTTTTTAATCAAAGTACAATCACATGTGCATTTATAAAAGGTTTTTAAAACAAACCAACATGTTTGTTGTATAACAGTTTTTTAGGTCAAATTAAAAGTAGAAATTTCCTTTTAAGGTAAAACAGGCATGTTTCAAACCAACAAGAAATACACAACTCTATTTTTGTAGAAATTTAAGGCAATATCAGACATGAGTATTTATAAAGTGTGTTTGATATTGCATTCAACAGATGGGGTGAAGTCACCCCTGGAAAAGCCAAATTTTGAAGATTCACACAAATTGCCGAATGTCAACATGTGCTAGCTGCCATCATGGGGGATCAATGGACGTGTTTTGTGGGTGCAACGCCTTCCTCTCAGCTACTTTATTATCGAGGAAGGGGTTGTACCTAGACATGCGCATTCGTTTTCGTCCGAATGCATTTTCGTACGAATTTCAGGTATTTTCGTTATCATTTTAACAAACGATAACGAAAGTGCAGAATCCGAAAAACGAAAGATCCGACATAAACAAATGCTTTATTTTCGTTTTCGTTGCTACAACAGTTCGATATAGATAGGAGATTCGACATGATGATGACAATAACAATCTGTGTCCATCAAACCTGTGGTCGAATGTGCCTAACCTTAACTCTATTAGTCCAAGATTATTCTACATAGAGAGAAAAGATTCGACATAGAGAGAAAAGATTCGACGTAGGGGAGAAAAGATTCGACGTAGGGGAAAAAAGATTCGACGTAGGGGAAAAAAGATTCGACGTAGGGGAGAAAAGATAAGTAAAAATAATGATGATGATGAATGTTATTGGCTGATTGTAACCAAAGAGGAGGAGCAGTAAAATAGCTAGAACTAAGTACACACGTACTTTGGCTTATGGTGTCTGTTGAAAGTTCTGAGAAGATTCAACGGAGCACGTAAACTATATGGCATCGTATAGTTTAGCTGCTCCGTCGAATCTTCTTTGAACATTCGACAGACACCATAAGCCTTCAATGACAGATTCGACCTTAATTTAGATTTTCGGACGAATGCAATTTTTAACGAAAAACGAAATAAATAAAAACGAATTTCGGGAGTAACTAAATAAATTTATTTTTCAGACGAAAACGAAATTCCGAAACAAAATATTTCAGTGTGCACATGTCTAGTTGTACGCCCAAAACGCGTACATTGATCTCATGTGCTGGCAGATAGCACATGTTGACACAGTGTGTGCATCTTCAAAATTTGGCTTTTTTAGAATATGTCAAAAAATGTTCAAAAAATTGTCAGAAAAACAAAGCAGAAATAATTTAGGGATTTCTAGGGGTTTTAAACTCTCCCTAAAACATCAATGAGGTTCTTCATTTTGTTTTGAACATCACTGATGTTTTGCTTGATGTTGTCCAAGTCCCTATTACACCCCATGATCTCCTGATCAGGATCTGGGCACTTTCACTGGTGAAATGACCTTCATCCACAACATCACGATCACCTAAAAATATATAAAAAACAAAAACACCATGTATTATAAATATGCCGGCATCCATCTCTTACCCGAGCCTGTGGTCGCAGACACTCACCTGTTGTGGTGACAATTTCTATAACGTCTCCCTCCTCCTCCTGTTGTGTTTGTGGGATTTCCCCTTCTTCCTGAGGTGGGGGGTCTGTTGTCTCCTCTGATGAGTGGTGTCCTCCGAGTCTTTTCGCCCCTCTGTAAACAAAAAAAAAGGTATACTTAGCACACAGATATTTGATGACAGAAATAGGAATATGAAACATTGCTTGGAAGTGGGGTACTGGGGTGCAGGAAGCGGAGCCTAGCGGAGCAGACATGCATTGTTAGAGCTCCACACCTCTGAGGAGAGAAGAGAAGGACAAAGCGGAGCCTGCAGGCTCAAAAGGTATCCATTTGAACCTTTTTGCCCCAGGGAACAAACTGTGAAAGTTTGGGCAGGAAATATGGTACTGGGAGGAAACCGTAGCAGAAATAAAAATCACCTCACAAAAAGCTCACAGGCACTCACTGCAGCTGAAGCAGCTCCAGTCACCTCACAAGATACAGCATCAGGGCGCTCTCACAGACAGAAAATGTCACAGCAAGACTCTCCATTTGAGTCAGATACAGAACAAATCCTCTCACAAACTTCTCCACAAGCCTCCTCAGCATCCCCAGTAATATTATTACAATTTGAAAAGATGCTTCATAAGGCTTTAAAACAAACCTCAGACCAAATAACAAAAAGCCTAACCAAAGAAATAAGAGAGCTGGGAAACCGTACCGCAGCCTTAGAAATAAAAATGGATGAAATTGAAATTACAACCCAAGAAAATATAACAGAATTGGAACAATTAAAAAAAGAGAATTTAATACTTCAAACTAAGCTCGAAGATTACGAAAATAGAGCCAGACGTTCAAACTTGCGCATAAGGGGAATACCTGAAACTGTGACAGACCTGCAATCTACTATTACTGCTCTATTACAAGAACTAAAGCCAGATATCCCTATTGAACGTTTAGAACTGGACAGAGTACACAGAGCCCTCACAGTCAAAAAGAAAGATGGACCCCCACGTGATATAATCACAAAATTTCATTATTACAGAACGAAAGAACAAATACTAATTGCTGCAAGAGAAAAAAAGGAACTTAATTTTCAAGGACACAATTATCAAATTTTTGCTGACCTATCCCAACTTACTATTACTAAAAGACGATCCATGAAACCCCAACTAATGGAACTGCAACGCCACAACATTATGTATCAATGGGGCTTCCCCTTTTCAGTCAGATTTAACTACCAAGGTACAATTTACAGAAGCAGATCAGCAGATGAACTACAACAAACCCTTTTAAAATTAAATCTGACAGAACCCACAAGCAGCAACACTCCCACACGCAGAAGAATGGCATCATCTTCACCTTCAGGCAGCACTCAGAAAATTTCAGAACAAAATGGGAATCATCATTCTCACAAAAGAGGCCGTTATGCCACATCATCCATGGACCAAGAAGATTCAATGGACTGACATCCTAATTCCTGATATCTCTTCATTTATTATACTAAGAGATGGTTCTCTATAAAAAAAACCTATATTTATAACTGAATGTAACTGCATTCTGATAGTCACACACTGTGTGGGATTATGTTACATTCCAGTTATATTTCTTATTACTTCTGATTCATATAGCCTTAGAATATATAAGTGAAATAAGGAAATTCTTGTTCAGTTATATATTATCAGGTAATAACAATAGATTTGTTACTTTTTAGGACAAATATGTTCAATAATCCAGAAGTAATGGAAGCTTTTTCTTTCTTTTCTTAAAACAAATATATTATTACCTAACTAGTTCCTAGAATTATGTTTTTGTTTATTCTAATCTGAAGCAATACAACCTCAATTTTATGAGTTAACATATCTAAACAGTTACATATGAATAAAATATGTAATTGTTTACTCTAAAAGGGTTAAAATCCCAAAATAATTCAAACTATCTTCATCAATACCAAAGTTATTAACAGTACCTTTCTAACTGAATTATTTAGCCTAGGGCAAGACTAACCATATACAACCACCCTGGAATAAATAATTTCAACAAAAACTATATTCTGCACTCCAATTAATGAAACATCATTTTGATGTCTTTTGACATAGCACTTCTCTCCTGTAAGCGGAAGATCCGTGTACCCCCATTAGCCCTCCTCATTCTCCCAACCATATGATGTGGGAGTGTGACGAAGGCACTCATTCCCCTGAGAGAGATATTTATTCTCTTTCACGGGTAAATTGTGATTACTTGCAAAAAATAATTTATACAATGTATCATCTAATCTCATATGTTTTTTGTTTACTCTTTACTCCAGAATTCACTGGTTTCTTTTCTATCTATTCATCTCTTCAGTCCACACAGGTTGATCTGCGCAGTCAGCTCTGCATAACAAAAAGTAAGTCAAAACTATTTGATCTGTTGCCATGGCACCACTGAATATACTTTCCCTGAATGTTCAGGGAATAAATGTCCCTCAAAAAAGGACCAAAGCCTTCCGTACTTTCCATAACAAGAAGGCTCACATAGTATGCCTCCAAGAAACACACTTCACCAAAGATTCTACTCCAAAATATATTTCTCCTTTTTATCAACAAATTTACACGGCTTCTGCCTGTACCAAACAAAGGGGTACTCTAATTGCATTTCACCGATCCACACCATTCACCTTATCATCAGAAATTAAAGACCCAGAAGGTAGATACCTGATACTCATGGGTTATATAATGGATACAGCAATCACGGTGATTTCCTACTACGCTCCTAACAAACAACCTACACCATTCCTCTCACATATATTACAAGTGATTAATACACACAAAATAGGAACAGTGATAATGTGTGGGGATTCGAACCAGGTCCTCCTCCCATTTCTAGATAAATCACCTTTCACACCATCCAAAATAACCTCTAGATTACCTTTTTCTCAACTTCTTTCCAAATACAATCTGGTAGATTCGTGGAGAGAAAGTAACCCAATGAAAAATAAATTCACTTATTTCTCGCACACCCCCATCAAACCTTCACCAGAATAGATCATATTTTTCTAACAATAGGAATGATACCAGAAATTATTGCATCAGATATAATTCCGATTCCGTGGTCTGACCATAATGCAGTATACACTACTATAGCCTCAGCCATACCAAAAGCGCATGACCCAACGTGGTACTTACCAGACATAATGCTCAAACACCCACTACATCAGATGGCCATTGAACAAGCTTTAAAGGAATACATATCAATTAATAATACAACAGACATCTCCCCAATAACACTGTGGGAAGCTCATAAGCCTGTCTTGCGTGGTACAATACAAAGACAAATGGCACTATTTAAACGGGAACGCAAAAATATAGCAAAAAAACTAGAACTCAATTTTAATGCAGCCTACATATCATTTCAAGATAATCCATCTCAGAGTACAAAATCTCATCTGGAAAAATCTAGTTTGGAATACGATCTATTTCTCACTGAGTCAGTTGATAAATCCCTCAAACGCTCCAAACACAATTTCTACATGAATACAAACAAACCAGGTACATATTTGGCTCGGGCATTAAATTCAACTAACAAATCTTTCAAACCAATACGTTTGAAATTATCAAAAAATGTTTACAATTGTAATCCAGTTAAAATAGTCCATAAATTTCACTCACATCTCGCAACTTTATACAAGACAAACAATGAATTTAATCCTACAGAGGCTGAATCCTTCTTCTCAAAAATAACCTTACCTGAGTTATCTCAGAATCAAAAAAGCAGTTTGGATGAGCCTATAACCATAGATGAAGTTGCTAACGCCATAAAAGACCTAAAACTTAACAAAAGACCAGGCCCAGACGGCTACTCGGCTTTATACTATAAAACATTCTCAGAAATACTCTCTCCCATTCTCACTGAAACTTTTAACAAACTTCTAGATGGACATTCTTTTCGGCAAGAAACACTAATGGCAATTGTTTGTATGATCCCAAAACCCCTTTCTGATGATACTTCCTGTGTGAATTATCGGCCTATCTCTCTGTTAAACCTCGATATTAAATTATTAGCAAAAATAATAGCAAAACGCCTCAATAGCATTATAGGAAAATGAATACATAGAGATCAAGTAGGCTTCATGCCAAATAGACAGGCAGGCGATAATATACGCAGGGCAGTGTTATTGGCACATATTGCTAAAAAACGGAAAATCCCTTTATGTTTTCTATCTCTCGATGTTAAGAGGGCATTTGACACAGTATCCTGGCAATATATGCAATATTCATTACAAAAATGGGGTTTTGGACCCCACTTTTTAACATGGATCAAAGCATTATATAATAGGGGCGTGGTCTGACCTCGGGAGAAGATGGCAGCTTAATTCTTCTGCTCCTGCTGACAGAGAGAATAACCTGACTACAACGGAGGTTAGACATCTTCCTTTCCACGAGGAAAACATGGGAACGTCTTCCCGCAGCTCCTCCGCATCCAGATCACGGTCACCCCGAGACCTAACCGGCAGGACCAGCCAAAATATACCAGAAATGTTCCGCTCCTATTCTGGCAATATGGCGCCCACACGAGGCTCTCCTCAGCCAACAAGCCTAGCAACAGAGACCAGGTCGTCCCCGGACAATGGCGCAGTCATTCTCACACCGCACTCTCAACCCAGCCTCAAGGACCTACATTCCGTAGCAATGGATATAAAAAGTACCCTCACGGCGGCCCTGACAGCCACGATCACGGATCTCAAGATCGACATACAAGCGATTGCAGGCAGGGTCCAGGAAGTGGAGAAGACGACTACAACCCACTCCACTGTGCTCCGCCGTACATGTCAGGTCCTAGATACTCACACTCTACAGCTTCGGGACCTAAATCGCCACATTGAGGATCTGGACAACCGCGACAGGCGCCATAACTTGCGGCTGCGAGGCCTACCGGAATCGATTGAAGCAGACAGACTACAGGCTGAGGTCTCCCGCTTCTTCAACGGCCTACTGGATAAACCCCCCACTACTCCCTTGGTATGGAACGCATCCACCGTGCCTTACGGCCGCGGGGGAGAGACGCAGACCCACCAAGGGATGTAATCTGCCACATTATAGATTATCAACTAAAAGAAGAGCTTCTGCGTAAGGCCCGCACCGCTACAAAGCTTTCATATAACGGAGCGGACATACGCCTTTTCCAGGACCTCTCTACAATTACATTGCAACGACGCAGAGAATTACGCCCCCTGCTGGAAGTACTACGTGCCAAGGATATTGCATACCGGTGGAAATTCCCCTTTGGCCTATCAGCATCATATCAGGGTCGCTCAGCACTGCTCAGAGTGCCAGAAGATCTGCGCTATTTTTGCGATACCCTGGACATACCTTACACAGAGGTCCCTGAGTGGTATGCGGAATTCCGCCCTCCGGCTCCGAGGAAAATCCCGATTGACAACGAACCGATGGACACTCAATCGCACCGCTACAGGAGGCAACGCTCCCAATCTGAAACAAGACACCGTCTCCAAGCTCTGGGAACGGATAACGGCTCCAGCCCGCTGAATACCCCGCAAGCCAGGAGAGCGTGCCGAGACCGCTGAACAGCAGCACCAGAAAGTGCAGTACTCGGACACACCTTCCTCCCACTACCCTTCGTTCCACAGGATACATTAAGTTTGGCCCTGAGTTCTCCCTGGTTAGTAACATGTTGCACATACTTTATCTGCGCTCAACCGGTCACCCCTCATCCCTAGATGTTTAAACATGCCTTGTCCATTTGACCCTAGACACCACAACTAGATCGGTAAGAACGATAACACGCTGATCTTTGATGCATTAAATAAAACGACGGCTGCGGATTAACAATTTCTTCGCGTCCGGAGATAACCACAAACTCTGACAAGGACTGTCATTTCTGCTTACTAAGCTCTGGTCAGCTTTAACGTTCTTGAATGTACCACCCGTGTATCCTTCCCAGTATTGAATTCCTTCTCTCCCTTACCTTAGAATGAAGGTAGAGGAGGCGGTTATATGATCATATTTACATGCAATAGTACAACTTGTTTGAAGCTTCAAAATTCTTATATCCATTTGTTTTTCATTTCTTTTTATTACCATTGCTATAGGCTTGTGTATGCAATAAGGGTGGGAGTGATGACCCGTGGGAGTACATAAAAAAGTACTGCACGATTTATTAACACAAGTGTGCAAACCACACCGGAAGTTACGAACAAATTTGCCCGATTAAGGCGTTATGGGAAGGTCCTGATTCAACATGGCTCTTACCCAACACGTAGCTGGTCTTTGGTGAAAGGATTCACCGCACTGACCCACTCAATACAACCACTAACTGGGCTGCCCCACTCCCGGCTTAACAGCAAGGGAGACTAGACTCCTACGGATCATCACCACCTCTAACTCTAGAATACGTACTTCAATATCCATAATATAGGAATGAGGTATTACTGCTGAACTTCAGAGTCACTGCACTTACTGCTATACAGACAAGTGATTACCCAATTTATCACACACCCACATGAGACGAGAGTTGCTTCAGATGCTGCACAGAACCCGCACTCTCTAGCACCATACTGAAACAATATTGATTATATATTATCCTGCTACAACGGGATCATCTCCCGTTGCACTGGAGCATTGACAACAAAGCCCGAATTGACTAGGGAACCTCCCCCAAGACACACTACTCCAATCTTAATCCACATGATTAGGGTAACTCTTTTTTCTACGCTGACAGTATCCCCTCATTTGACCAGGGGGAACCCTCAGTCGCTTCTTTGGAATTGAATGATGACTCTTGACCGAACCAAAACACAGGTTAACTGTTCAGAAAAGCAGACTTAGCGACATGACACAAACCCCGCAGAGCTAAGACACAAGTGAAAGCCACATCAGTAAGCTCATACTACCCGCACAGCAACAACAATGATTAACCGTCACCCAGCCTACCGACCTTTCTCAGTGTAGCCCTGAACTCACTTAATGTGCAGACCTAGTTCCCTCTACTCCCCAATATCCGGCACCTACTTACTCAATGACTACCCGACACATCGGAACAACATACCTTAGAAATTGTTCACATCGTATTGACCCTTGACAACTTACGACGTTCGGCCATGACCTAAACTCCTTGCGTTGGTGGTAGTAGCCAATTCAACAATTAATAGATGGACCAAGGATAACTACATGAAGTATATGAGAAACCACTGTTTTGAGTTTGGTTTGGCATGAGTACATTAGTCTATCCTCATTGTCTATGCTGCTTTAATACACAGGGTTACTAAACACTCGGTATTGCCTTCAATGCATTAGTTAAAATGTTTACAATAACACTTGCCTAGAAGGTATCCTGACTACAGAGTCAGGCACCAGGGATTCTCATTCTAACCACATAGAAGACACTTTTACACCACATCACAATCTCTCCCCTATTCGTACCTTATTGTCCTCCCAATTATAAACCATGATCCCCAATTAATAACTTCTACTCACCTATTCACGCACTTCCCAGGTTGTACCTCAACATTAGATTGTCACCAATTTTAACCTCCCCCATGAGCTCACATCCTCTCTCTGTTCGGCGGGTAGCCTCTCCTCTCTGAACCTCACCTCTTCCTACCGATTTCAGCCGCTCCTCTCCTCAGTGGCACCCATACCAGCAAATCCTGACATTTATAACAGACTTCACCACCAGCCACTGACTTACTCCGGTCATACCGAATTACAGGTATTCACTTAATACGGATAAGCGAGCAGGATCTCGCTAATCACCGGAAACGATCACACACTCAAGCGAACCCCCTGTACATCGTCACACACGGACGCACAAGACTGAAATACAAAAGTATTGTGTCGCTCATCCTCCATACACGTTCCCAATCCCATAAGCTCCACCAACACCCCTCTCAAAACTTCTCGGAATCTTTACTATCTCAATCTAGTCTCCTTTCTCAATCTCTCCTTCCCCCCCCCCCGGCAGAGTCTCACATCTACACAAAACCCGCCTAACCTCCTTTACCAGCATCTCTAAACTTTAACTACCCCGTCAATATGCCACAACAACCAACTATCAAACATAAAACAATCAAAGTAATATCCCTAAATGTACGGGGACTTAACATCCCCGAAAAACGCTCCCAATTATTACTCTCCTTACAAAAAAACAGAGCAGACATTGTCTTCCTTCAAGAGACCCATTTTAGAACAGGCTCCACCCCCAAACTCTCCAACTACCGCTTTCCAACCTTCATCCATGCAACTAATAACTCCACAAAATCAAAAGGGGTCTCTATCCTATTCGCTAAAAATTGCCCATTCCAAATTAAAGAAACTTGCATAGACGCAGAAGCGTGATACCTTTTTGTCAAAGGCACACTACATGGAAAAAGAATCACCCTGGCCAACATATATGCACCTAACACGAAACAAGTCCCCTTCTTCAGGTTCACCTTACAACAACTCGCCCTATTCCAAGAAGGCCTTCTTATCCTAGGAGGAGACTTTAACGTTTCTCTGAATCCCTTACAGGATACCTCGTCTGGCTCCTCAACCCTCCCGTATAGCGCATTACGTGCAATTAAATCTCAACTGAAAGAATTGTCCTTACATGACTCATGGCGTACACTTCACCCGAACGAGAAAGATTTCACATTTTATTCGACCCCCCATAACAGATACTCCAGACTAGATTATCTATTCCTTTCGCAGAGGGACTTGCCATTGCTAAGTACAGCCACCATCGACCCCATGTATCTCTCAGATCACCACCCCATTTCCATGAAGCTAACTCTCTCAAACGCTAATCCCCGACCCCAAATTTGGCGTTTAGACCCCTCGCTTCTTACAGATACAGCCATAATGGCGGCCATACAAGAACGACTCGTGCTTTACTTTAAGGAAAACGACTCGCCTGATATCTCGCCTATGATGCGCTGGGAAGCACATAAAAGCACCATACGGGGAGAACTGATAGCACTCTCGGCTAACCGCAGGAAGGAAAGACAGGAACACATAAATATATTGACTTCCCATATACAATTATTGGAAAAAGCTCACAAAACTTCTCAAGCACTGACATCCCTCCCGGAACTGCTTAGAGCTAGAACTGACCTCCTAGAGGCACTAAACAAGCAAACGAAACGAAATTATATACTCTCCCAAAAAATATTCTATGAATATGGCAATAAATCAGGCAAAATTTTAGCAAGAGCTCTTCGAGCCAAGAAAGCAAGCACAATGATCCACTCTATAAGGGACGCTACTGGCAAAAAAATAACATCCAATGACCAAATAGCCAGGCAATTCGTACACTACTACTCCCAGTTGTACAACCTACATACCCCCAACACACAGAGGACAGACAAACATAGAACTACAGCCATCCACGATTTTCTCACAAAATACAGTCCTACACATATATCCAATGAAGAAGCTGCAGATCTAGAAAAACCCATATCCCCAGCTGAAATAGATGTGGTTCTAAAACAATTGAAAACCGGCAAGAGTCCCGGCCCAGACGGTCTGACGACTGGATACTATAAAACTTTCTCTGAAACCCTCAAACCACGTTTCCTGAAGGCATTCAACTCCCTATCCTCAGACAATCCCCCACCTAGAGACCTATTAACAGCACACATAACTGTAATACCGAAGCCCAATAAAGATACATCTCAAGTATCGAACTACCGCCCAATATCACTACTGAATGTTGATCTCAAAATCTACGCCAAGATATTGGCTAATCGTCTTTTGCCCCTCCTGCCAAACCTCATCTCACTAGACCAAGTGGGTTTTATACCCGGCAGAGAGGCTAGAGACAATACAACTAAGGCGATCAACATCCACAAATGGTTGACTTCGACCCAACAACAAGGATTTTTCTTGTCTCTTGACGCGGAGAAGGCATTCGACAGGGTGGCGTGGGACTATATGTCGGCAGCACTTCAAATGATAGGTATACGAGACCGTATGTTAGAACTTATAATGACACTCTACGCTTCCCCCACTGCACAGGTCCGTGTTAATGGACACCTGTCGGATGCCTTCTCCATGTCAAACGGGACACGCCAGGGATGCCCGCTTTCACCGTTAATATTTATCCTTACCCTGGAACCACTCCTTCAACGCCTACGCTCTAACCCAGACATCAAGGGAGTTTCCGTCTCAAAAACTACATATAAGCTATCTCCTGTTCCTGACTGAACCCCACACTACATTGCCCAATCAACTTAAAGACCTCGACACATTCCACTACCTAACCAATTTACAAATCAATTTTGCAAAATCCGAAGCCCTGAACGTTTCCCTACAGAAGGAAACTCTGGCCTCCTGTCAGTCCAACTTTCCCTTCAAATGGACCCGAGATGCAATTACCTACCTAGGGATACGTATACCACTAAGCCTATCTGATCTTTATAGTAAAAATTACATACCAATCCTCCAACAAATTCAAAAAGACCTTAAGTCATGGTCAACGGGTATTTTCTCCTGGTTCGGAAGGGCGTCGATAATTAAAATGAACATTCTCCCAAGAATATTGTATGTATTGCAAACAGTCCCCATTCGATTACCGCAAGCTTTCTTTGCATCATAGCGCAAGGCGTGCAGCGAATTTATATGGGCAAAAAACCACCCGAGGCTCAGTTTTGAAAGACTTTCTTTACCCAAATTAAAAGGAGGCATAGCTCTCCCAGACATTGCCAAATATCACAGGGCATGCCAACTATCTAGAATAGTTGATTGGAATGTTCACTCCCACACTAAAGCCTGGACGCAAATTGAAAAGGAATTCTCAACGGTCCCAGTTGAACAATTACCGTGGACCCCCTCGAGACAGATACCTATGGAATGCACACAACATCCACTGATCTCCTCCACACTTCACTCATTCAGGAAAATGTGCCAAAAACATCACATTTCCTCTGTCCCAGGCCCCCTAACACCAATCCGAAATAACACGGATTTCCCACCGGGTTTACACAATACGTTCCTTAAAGGATACTGGCCCCAAGATGACATTCGAGCTAAACATTTTTTCTCTGAAAATACCTTCCGAGCTCTCACTAGTTTACCCTCACACTCGTCAGGAAAACCCTTCCCGTCTTGGACATACAACCAAATACGGCACTTTCTCAACAACCCACACAAGACTATCGATTACTCCAGACAACTCACACCTTTTGAAGCCCTGTGCTCCAAAACGGAACCGCAGAGACATGTGATCTCAGAAATTTATGCTCTCCTTTTCTCTGAACAAAGCCCCAAATCCAATATAGCCACACGCAGTTGGGAAAGAGAATTAGCACTAGATCTGTCAGACCACGAATGGGAAAACATATACTCATACATTCACAAGGGCTCAATTAACGTGTCAGCACAGGAAAATGGTTTCAAGATCTTCTCTAAATGGTACAAAACCCCCCTTAAACTACACAAAATCTCCCCAGCGATTCCTCCCACTTGCTGGAGATGCTCAGAAGGAGAGGGCTCCATGGTGCATATATGGTGGTCCTGTCCACTCATTCAACCCTTCTGGAAAGAAGTCCAACGTATTACCGCTTACATTACCACTTATCAGATTGAATTTACCCCGGCCCAAATGCTGCTGCATCATTCCTCCATCCCAAAAAAAGATTACCACCGCTCTCTTTACCTACATATGATAAACGCGGCAAAAATGTGCATCCCGACTCTCTGGAAGTCTTCCAAACCCCCCACTATAGCAGATTGGCTCAAACGAATATCTAGAATAGCCGAAATGGAAGAACTGATTCACCAAGCCAAAGATACACCCTCCAAATTCAAAACTATTTGGTCATGCTGGCAACAATTCCAAACGACAGCAGAATACGCGAACCTGTTGTCCTAAAATCTTTCGAGACTGTTTGAGACTCTGTCGGGGGCGGACTCAATAAACTCGCTATATTCTCTCCTTTACCCTTCTACCTCATTTAATCTCACCCCCTTATTTTTCACTCTTTTCATCATCCCCCCTCCTATATTGGACTATACTTGATAATATCCATGACACCATCATTATACCACACCCGCTCTACCCTGTCCTTTTCTAACTATTATCTCTAAACTTCTAACTCCCTTCCCACACGTCACCAACAAGCCTTCACCCCTGCCCAACCATTAGTAGGATTGCTTGTGGTCCGGTGACCGCAATCCTACCACATGTCAACTCGCCCTGAGACAATATAAAATGAACAACAACAAGGCACACAAAGATATTCTCAGGACACTACACCACTAAATAACAATTGAAAGCTTGATTGAGTGAACTCACACTTACGTATGCACTTACCTGATGACCACTGGTCACTATTCACACCATTCATAAGGGGCATTCTTGAGACGAATGATAACGCATAAGCTCCCCGAATGATTTACTTTCCTATTGATTTAATCACCGCACAAAACAATCGTAGACCTAGTTGGGTCCCCAAAACAAAACACGCTTACTGACTCGACTCTGGGCGCAGACTTTCCTGTTTGATTGTTTACTATTAGAGTTTGATTATTTACGGTTCTGTCATAATTTTGTACATTAACAGAAAAGTTGAACTTGCTGTATAGTATTGAATAGATGTTCAATGTGCCACGAACTCTACTTCAAATCACTATATTACTTCTTATGTACCTTTACTCTGTAATACTTCTGTATAACATGACTTCTATTGATAATAAAGTTGAGTTTGGAAAAAAAAAAAAGCATTATATAATAAACCCAAAGCCTATATAAAATATGCTGGATACAAATCTGAAGCCTTTAATATCGAAAGAGGTACCCGGCAGGGTTGGCCATTATCTCCCTTATTATTTGCCCTTATACTCGAACCCATGGCCCAATACATCAGAACAAACCAAACTATAACTGGCATTGAAGTAGGAGGTATTACACACAAATTATGTATATTTGCAGACGATATATTACTTTTTCTATCATCACCACAGGTCTCTGGTCCTAACTTAATACCAGCTCTTGATGGATTTGCAGCCCTATCCGGCCTTATGATTAATCCTAAGAAATGCCTAGTGCTTAATATTTCACTCACAAACATGGAATTGATCCCGGCTAGGGCTGCACTCCCATTCACATGGGCAGAAAAATCAATCCCATATCTTGGAATTCATTTAACAGCATCTCATTCTGACTTATTCTCAACCAATTATCCTCCTGTATTAAGACAGATCACAAATCTAATAAAACAATGGTCGCAACTTCCTTTATCCTGGATAGGGAAGATTAATGCAATCAAAATGACTATTCTACCCAAATTGCTTTATCTATTCAGAGTCCTCCCTATTCCAATTCCTTCCTATTTTTTGAGAATAGTACAAAAAAGAGCAACTTCGTTTATATGGGGCTCTTCTAAACCACATAAACCTATACACACACTACATCTTCCCAAAAATAAAGGAGGCCTGGGATACCCTAATTTTACTAACTACTACAGAGCAGCACATTTGGCCAGTCTGTCCAAATACCATGCAAAACAGGAAATCCCATTATGGGTATTTATAGAGGCTTCAGAAAATGACCCTCTATTAATATCAAATTTATTATGGCTTGATCCTAAAGACCGCTTTAAAATTCATAATCCCATAACTAAACACTTCTTATCTCTCTGGGATAAACTAAAAAGCAAATATCAGTTACAATCTCCACACAATCCTCTCCTTTCTTTTATCAGAAATCCGGCCTTTTATCCGGCATGGATCTACCCAAATTCTTTTAAAGCTTGGACAACATCAGGCATTCAGACACTAAATGACTTCATAGCATCTAAATCATTCCTTTCATTCCCATCGCTTAGAGAAAAATATGATCTACCAAACTCTGAGATATTTAGATATCTCCAAATCAAAAATTTCTATACACCATTCCTAAAGGGGGATACACCATTATCCCAATTATCCATTTTTGAATCAATCTGTACAAAAGATCCATTTGCTAAAGGTACAATTTCATCACTTTATAATCAATTATATGGAGTAGCAAATCTTAATAGACCCTCTTACGTTCAGAGGTGGGAGGAGGACCTGGGACGAACTTTAGAAGACACGGACTGGTCTAACATATGGCTCACATCTAAGTCATCTTCACCCAACATCTTAGCACTGGAGACAAATTATAAAGTCCTAACTCGCTGGTACCTTGTACCCGCTAGAGTGGCAAAATATTCACCTAATACCTCAGCTCTTTGTTTTCGAGGATGCCCAGAAATAGGCACATATTTACACATATGGTGGACGTGCCCAGTAATCCAAACCTTCTGGAAGGAAGTCTTCGTGATTGCATCTAAAATATTTTAAAAAATAATACAACCAGATCCATATTTAACTTTACTTAATCTAAAACCGGAATGGTTAACACTCTCTCAATTCAAACTTATGATCCAACTAATAACGGCTGCAAAACAAAGAGTGGCCAAGGCATGGAAATCTCCTACATTGATACTAGCAGAAACAATTCACAGAATGAATAATACAATGTCCCATGCTAAGATGGTAGCCATCGATCAAAATCAAATTCCAAAATTTGAAAAACTTTGGCATCCTTGGATAAAACAACAGTTCCTGTCAAACTTCAATTACTCTCTCCTGTTGCCATGGTAACAGATTAAATGACTTACAGAGACACCCATTCTAAGGCTTCAAAGAGAACTAAAAAGAATAATAAACTGACGAGCGGGACAACCTTGTGGACCATACCTCTACCTTTCAACCCTTTTTCTTCTTTCTCTTTCCTTTTCTCCACCTTACGATTAAAGCTCATTATCAGAATTTATTTGACCTATATACACTCTACTTGCAAACAATATGTATAGTAGGTATAAATCATTTAAATACCTACAAAAGTAACTAAGGAAATGATATATATCTTTAATTTAATTTAGGTTTACGTGAACCCAATGTTTAATATTTGAAATTTCATGATATTTACCTATATAAACCCTACTGTAAAACAATGAGCTTACTTTATAGATCCTTGTAAACTTACTTTATGTATCTTTATAACATTGTATACTCAATAAACTTCTTTTGACAAGGAAGTGGGGTACAATTGTCTATTTTGGCAGAGTTGCAAGATGAAGAAATATTTTTTTCCTTTGTCAAGCTTGAATACTTACCTGTTTTGGACAAGCTTCTCAGATGGAGTCACCCC
This sequence comes from Aquarana catesbeiana, assembly GCF_042186555.1. Classification (NCBI taxonomy): domain Eukaryota; kingdom Metazoa; phylum Chordata; class Amphibia; order Anura; family Ranidae; genus Aquarana; species Aquarana catesbeiana. The sequence goes on along the minus strand of NC_133327.1, from coordinate 261,515,836 downwards.
TATAGTATCCACTGGAGCACCTGTGTGGGCCCCCTAATAAAAAGGGTGTTCTGGTGTCCCACACTAGTGCTCCAACGTCCAGATGTGTAAACAGCTGCTGAGTGTCCTCTCCTTACACAGAATCTAGTTTGCATTTCATTCCAGTTACAAACCCATCTAGACAACAAAATTATTTTAAGAGAAGCAGGCCAGAAAAAATGTATTGAAATGCATCTGGCCAAAACATGGTGTTTTATTGGCCGAATAATGTGTCCATGAACATGAAAGTTGCCATTTTAAACTGTACAACAGTAAAGAAAAGCACATGGAGCAGCATGAACGTAATAAAAAGAAAGAATATAAATACAGGACAACTACTTACTTTTTTGCAGCACTCTCCTGATCCTTCTATACTGATCGTGTTCCCTAATTTTGAGGTCCGACCACCGTTTCCTGAGTTGATCCTTGGATTGCTGTGCCCCAAAATTATGGTGCGGACTCTTCACAACTTTAGTCATGATCTTGGCCTTTCTGACATTGGGGTTGGGATAAGGTCCATACTTCCCATCATAGTTTATGGATGAGCGTGTCACACTTTTTATACACTGCGCATGCGTGAAACTTCGGCCGCCCCTGACGTTCTTTCTAGTCTATTCCCCGCCCCTTAACGTTCGGCGCAGTGGGGAAGAGCACATGGCGGAGACAGAGCAGGTGCGTGCTTATTATAGCAACGAGGAGGAGGAGAAGGAAAGCCCGGAGCCAGAAACGTCATGATCCCGGAGGAGATGATTTAAGGCCTCAAATACAGTGGGGACGAAATGTATTCAGACTCCCTTAAATTTTTCACTCTTTGTTATATTGCAGCCATTTGCTAAAATCATTTAAGTTCATTTTTTTCCTTATTAATGTACACACAGCACCCCATATTGACAGAAAAACACAGAATAAAAAAACACGTGATAACGAAGGTAACATTTAAACTTGGGCCTATACTGCTTAGAAATTGAGGCCTATATTGGGACAAGATTAGGAGACATTAGCCTGACATTAGGGTTTGTCTTGTGTTGTGTCTTGCAGAGAAAATGGATATATTGAATGATCAGGACTTTATCCCCATATTCACAGCTGCCCTGTCTGTGGCAGGTAAACCACCCACATTAAAAGAATCAAACAAAGAGGAAGGCAGCGTTGGATCAATTGCTGGAATTTGTGAAGCCGGTGATCCCAACGACAGACATCACCTATTTGAAGGCCCTAATTGGTGGCATGTGGAGCACTTATCTAAGGGAGCACAAGAAGGTCCAGGATTCCCAGAGATCAGGAGCTGCAGATGACATTTATGTCACCAGGCTGTGGTACTATGACAGACTGCATTTTCTGGCAGGTCAGACTTAACCCAGGCCAGCACTCTCCAGTCTTCCTTCAAGGCTTCCTTCCTCCCCAGCTGAGGCTTATGATGCCCAACCTGGGCCTTCCAGGCAGCAACATGTGGAGGAGCCCAGCTTGAGCCAGGTATAGCATTCTTCTAAATATTTCTGTTGGTCAAATTAATTATGTTAAATCTATGTTAGTTTGGAGTACTAATTTATGATTGTGATTGATGAACCAAAAACTAAAATGATGTCCCTTTTTCATACACAGGAAAGTCTCAGCCAGGAGGTGGCCGGGCCCAGTAGTCTGCACAATACCCAGGTCCCTCCCCTCTGCCTTCAAAAAAAAAGTGTCAGGAAGAGGAGTAACCTGGAGGAGGCAGCAATTGGCCTATTTTGGAAGGCTACTGAGGCCCTCAGAACCCCCTACAGTGTTCAAGAGGACTTTGCATACATAACAGCCTGCAAAATGCAGGAAATGGAGGAGGGCCAACGCCTAATATGTGAATATCTCATCTTTCAAGCCCTAAATAAGGGGTTGAGGGGCCTACTCACAAGCCAAAGCCACGTTTGTGAGCTCAACCATGGTCCTCCTCCTCCTCCTCCAGGTACTCCTCCTCCTCCTGCCACACCTTCAACACCAGAGCCACAGTGGAAGGAAGCGTCTAAGGAAGACCAGAGAGTGATGGCCCTGGGTTCAGTCTGGTCTGACAAAAGATGCAGAGTCTTGTATGACCACAGCCTGGGGACATACATGTCATTTGCTGCTGTTCATGATCTCTTGGACTTCTGGACCAGATTGTACTCCCTTATATATGGACTCCTCAGGCCACCAATTTTGCAGTAAAATAGTTGATGTGTGCCCTGGGGGCCAAAGGCTTCAATTTCTGCAGTTTATCCAGCGTTGCCTCCCTCTTTGTTTGGTTATGACCCCTTAATAAAGGTATTTTTTTTCTATTATACTCGCCTATGTGTGTTTTCATTCAAAAAGGACTGTTTGTTTGTGAGGAGGCAGGTACATTTCAAAAATACAATGTGAAATTAACAAGAGACACCAACACCAAGCAATCTCCTTGAGATTAAATAATACAAGATAATAATCGTGTTGTAACTTGACACACAAAACACACCCAAAACTATTCTGGAGTTATAAAAAAAAAAAAAAAACAAGATCAGGATTTTAAAAAATCCTAAAATAAAAAATTTTAATCTAAAAACAAAAAAAAACTTTTTTTTTCGGTAGATGTGACAAATCAAAATATTATATTGATGAAATCACGATAAATAATAAAGAAAGAAGTTTGTGAGAACTCTGTGTGAATATGAGCAGCAAAACAACTTAATTATTCTAGCATTATAAAGAAGAAGAGAGTGCGCTGCATTAAACAATTAAAAACATTGCAGTGTGACGAAAGTGCTATATCCATTCCGAACGCTAATTTTACCAGACTGAGCAGTTCCGTCTCGGAATTTATTCTGAGCATGCGTGGCACTTTGTGCGTCGGAATTGGCCACACAATGGTCGGAATTGATACGATCGGATTTTGTTGTCGGAAAATTTTATAGCCTGCTCTCAAACTTTGTGTGTCAGAAATTCTGATGGAAAAAGTCAGATGGAGCCTACACACAGTTGGAATTTCCGACAACAAGCTCCGATCGCACATTTTCCGTCGGAAAATCCAACCATGTGTACGGGGCATAAGGCTTCCTAGTAATAGATGGGACAACTGGGAGAAGCTAAGGACTCAGATACCTCTATCTCTTAGTTCATGAGAAATTTGCAAACTTATTGGGCCATTCAGCCTGTTAAAGTTTATGCTCAAAAGGAATCAAACAGTGCTGATGGGAAAACTGATGAGCATTAAAAATCAGTCAGGCATAAATGGGTCAGTACATTCAAATCTGTTGTTTGAACTGACTCATAGATACTTGCTCAGTTCCATTTAATTATATTTGTCATGTTTTTTTTTTCTGCAGTAAAAAAACAGTGACTAAGTAGAAATTCTTCTGTTGCTCATGATTATCAGTGTCCAGAGGGTTATGGGGTCATCTCGCATACCGTAGGCTTTGCTTTCAACATAAACCTTTTAAAAAAAGTAGCTTTTGCAGCAATGCTATCTTTAGAAAACAAATACTGTGTTTTTAATTTTTATGTGCAAATGTAGAGTTTATTTTATTGTCATAAAGGACTGAATTTTGTTAAAATTGCTTTACCAAGGTAGCTCTATATGCAGATGTGAGCTCTATTGTTCCCTCCATGCTATTATGTGTAGCAGACACCCCACACCAATAAAGGCGTGAATTGCTCATACATAAACTGAGCAGCACCATGCTGAAAACATAGGGTACAATCATAATGTGTAAAAACTGGAGGAAAAATGTGTTGCTACTTTGCATTTTATTTTTTCACTTTATGTGGTATCAGAAAAATTATTGTTAGAGGCTTGTTTGTTTATGAGACATTTTCCTGCTATATATATATATATACACACCAATTTACTTCATGGTTTAAAAAGACACAGCTCTTACATGTGCCAATAGGTTAATTTTATTGTGGGCATTTTTACTAACACTGGAGAAAAGAAAATTGGAAGAAAATTGTGATTGTTTCTCTGACTAATCATCTCTCTTGTTTTATTTTGCCCAGAAAATAAAAGATGAAACCTTTTTGATCGCTATAGGGAATAATGAATAACTGGTTTATCCACTGATGGTTCTTATTCACTTTCTGCTATCTCTAAATTAGCATAACATAACTGTTCACTAAGGGACTTCAATGGATATGTGGAACATGGGATGGTGTCCCCTATTGCCTCTAGGAATCTGGGATGCCTAGGATGAAATATCTTTTCTTACTACAAGAATGCTTCTTTGCTAATAGCAATCTCCTATTTCATTCCTCACATAGTATATCCCTACTATAATTTATTTAGCACTTTCTTACAGATTTGGTGCCTATTTTCCCAGCAAGAAAGATTCAGAAAGCAGAAAATTGTGATAACATTAACAATAGTTTTTGTTTTTCTATTATTCCCATATCTAATGAAAAGTTTTAATGGGGTAATTTATCTGCAACTTTCTGGTTTAATAAGTCACATAGAGACAGCTCTTTTTTTCTTGTAGTTTCCTTCAGCATAATGCGCACTTTTTCAAGTGCAGAAAAATGGAAAGTCAGTGGAATTTGCTTTATACCTAATGTACATATCTTACTGGTGGAGCTTAGTGCAGAATGTATCATGTTTATGCTGTTTTCTCAATGTATTAATAAACATAGATGTATATTCATTGTACTTATTTCTACACTCCTAGAGAAAGAAAAATAAATTAAGTAAGCCTAGTAAGTAAGCCTAGTTCTGAAACTAGTGTTCTTAACACATGAAAAAGGGAAAATGATTTTGCATATTTGTGGCCAACGTAAATTTTGTGGCTCTTGTATTTTCACTTAGTGTCTTCTGAAGGGCTTCACAAAAACATGAATACAGTATGGGAAATGTTTATAGTATATTTTCAATATATTAGTACTATTTGATTTGCAGCTGACTAAAGAGGTCTATTAAGAAAGGGTCTGTAGGTGTTAGAATCTTCTATTTTGTTTCTGGCATTTGTTAGACACGTTACAGTAATATATGTAGGAACCAGCTTAGGCTGGTGGCATGGCTAATTAACATAAAAGCAGATGGAAATAGAAGGGGAGCTGGGGCTGAGAAAGAGTAGTAAGAAACTGTCACCAGAGAAAGTTGGTGATAAGAAGTAATAGTAAACTGGTATCAGCAACAAGACAGCTGAAACTAAAAAGTAAAATAGAGAAGTTGGAAGTAACAGGAGAGGTGAGGCCAAGAAGGAGAAGTGAGCTGGCGCAAAATATAGAGAGATCAGGCTGAGAAGGAGTGAAAAGTTGTCAGCAGATGGAAAACAAAGAAGCAAGAAAGAAAATGAAGCAAGAAGCAAGAAAATGCAAGGAGGGGCCAATAATGGTAGTGAGTAGTGAGCAGGTGGCAATACACAGAGAGTTATAAAAAGACTTAACCGGTTCAATACAGGGCAATTTCACCCCCTTCCTTCCCAGGCCAATTTTTAGTTTTCAGCGCTGTCGCACTTTAAACGTCAATTGCGCAGTCGTGCGACGTTGTACCCAAAAAAAATTGACGTCCTTTTTTCCCCCACAAATAGAGCTTTTTTTTGGTGGTATTTGATCACCTCTGCGGTTTTTATTTTTTGCGCTATAAACAAAAGAAGAGCGACAATTTTGAAAAAAAACACAATATTTTTTACTTTTTGCTATAATAAATATCCCAATTTTTTTTTTTTAAAAAACACATTTTTTCCTCAGTTTTGGCCGATACGTATTCTTCTACATATTTTTGGTAAAAAAAAAAAATCGCAATATTGATTGGTTTGCGCAAAATTTATAGCGTCTACAAAATACGGGATAGATTTATGGCATTTTAAAAAAATTTTAAAAAATTAATTTTTTTAGCGGCGATCGCGATTTTTTTTGGTGACTGCGACATTATGGCGGACACATCGGACACTTTTGACACATTTTTGGGACCAATCACATTTATACAGCGATCAATGCTATAAAATTGCATTGATTACTGTGTAAATGTGACAGGCAGTGAAGGGGTTAACCACTAGGGGGCGGGGAGGGGTTAAGTATGTTTCCTAGGGAATGATTCTAACTGAAGGGGGAGGGGACGCACTAGGGGAGGAGACCGATCAGTGTTCCTCCGTTCTGGGAACACAGATCGCTCTCCTCAGAGCTGACAGGCTGTTTACACACACAGATCCACATGCCGGCCCGGTTAACGGGCAATCGCGGGTGCCCGGCGGACATCGCGGCCGCCGGGCACACGCACCGGGTCCCGAGGAACGCGGCGGGCGCACGCGCCCCCTAGACGGCCGGGAATCCCAGGACGTCATATGACATCCACCCAGGATGGGAGATCCCATCTGTGGATGTCATATGACTATGGGCGGGTACTGAAGTGGTTAAAGTGGATGTAAACCCGAAATTTTTTTTATTTTATTTTTTTATGTCATAATATAGAGTATACGATTTCCTATCATTTGAGCCCAGTCTTGCCACAAAGAGTTAACCCATCTCTGAGCAATCCTCTTTTATTGTTCAGTGAGAAAAATCTTGACAAACAGAGAAAAACTTTGTCAAATACTCCCCCTTGCTGTGAGTGACAGGTGATTTACATATCTTGTGCACTAGCCTAAGACTAGCACTAGCCTAAGACACATGCATTATTTTTTAATTCCCTCCCACTCCTTTCTTCTGCTGCTCTGCCAGGATTGGATGTTCCACACCTCAGCATGATTTGGCATGCTGAAGTCATGTGGTTACTTTCCTGTCTTTTCACTGGATGTTAGATATCATAGCAGAAGTTCAGTGTAAGAAATACACAGGAGAAAAATGCATGTTGACAAGGGGAGTGTAGAGGTGGGCGGGGAGTCTACTGACATCACGACTCCACCCACCGAGATAACCCCTATGACAGTAATTTAGAAAGGATGAGTGTGGGTTTACATCCACTTTAAAAAAGAAGTCAAAGCTGGTAGTAGAGAAGAAGATGAAAGAAGTAACAGTAAAGCTGAGGTTTAAAAGTAAAGAAGAGTCATTAACAGGAGAGATGAGGGTGAGAAGGAGAAGTGAGTAGGTGCAGTGGCATCACTAGGGTTGGTGTCACCCGGTGCCGAAAAAATTGGTGTCACCCCCTCCTCCACCAACTACCTCAGTACAGACCCCCCTCCACTAACTACAGACCCTACTACATCAATATAGCCCCCCTCCCTCAGTACAGACCCCCTTCCATCAATATAGACCCCCCCACTAAGTACAGATTCCCCTCCCTCAGTACAGACCCCCCTCCATCAGTACAGACCCCCGCTCAGTGCAGACCCCCTTTCCTCAGTATAGACCCCCACTAAGTACTGACCCCCTCCCTCAGTACAGACTCCCCTCCCTTATTGCAGACCCCCCATCAGTACAGACACCCTCCCTCAGTGCAGAGTCTGCCTCCATCAGTATCAACCTCCCACCTCAGTGCAGACCCCCCCATCAGTACATACACCCCCCTCAGTGCTGACCCCCATCAGTATGGAATCCCCTTCTCAGTACAGACCCCCCTCAGTGCAGACTCCCCCATCAGTATAGAATCCCCCTCAGTGCAGACCCCCATCAGTATAAAATCCCCCCCTCAGTGCCAACCCCCATTAGTATAGAACCCCCCTCAGTGCAGACCCCCCATTAGTATAGAAACCCCCTCAGTGCAGACCCCCATTAGTATAGAATCCCCCCTCAGTGCAGACCCCATTAGTATAGAATCCCCCCTCAGTGCAGACCCCCATTAGTATAGAATCCCCCTCAGTGCAGACCCCCCATTAGTATAGAGTCCCCCTCAGTGCAGACCCCCCATTAGTATAGAGTCCCCCCTCAGTGCAAACCCCCCATTAGTATAGAATCCCCCCTCAGTGCAGACCCCCATTAGTATAGAATCCCCCCTCAGTGCAGACCCCCAATTAGTATAGAATCCCCCCTCAGTGCAGACCCCCCATTAGTATAGAATCCCCCTCAGTGCAGACTCCCCTTAGTATAGAATCCCCCTTCAGTGCAGACCCCCCATTAGTATAGAATCCCCCTTCAGTGCAGACCCCCCATTAGTATAGAATTCCCCCTCAGTGCAGACCCCCCATTAGTATAGAATCCCCCCTCAGTGCAGACCCCCCATTAGTATAGAATCCCCCTTCAGTGCAGACCCCCAATTAGTATAGAATCCCCCCTCAGTGCAGACTCCCATTAGTATAGAATCCACCCTCAGTGCAGACCCCCCTTAGTCTAGAATCCCCCTTCAGTGCAGACCCCCATTAGTATAGAATCCCCCCTCAGTACAGACCCCCCATTAGTATAGAATCCCCCCTCAGTGCAGACCCCCCATTAGTATAGCATCCCCCTTCAGTGCAGACCCCCCATTAGTATAGAATCCCCCTTCAGTGCAGACCCCCCATTAGTATAGACACCCCCTGCACATGTCCACCCACATGTACATAAAGTTTACAGACCTCAGAACAGCGCGGACAGATACACACAGCCGTGTGTGTTCCTCGGGCTCCTCCTCCTCTTGTGTGGATGTAAACAGAGAGGAGGGGGAGGCAGCTTCAGTCCACTGTGCTGAGGGACACAGTGCAAGACCTGAGGCGCAGATCAGGGTAGCGGGCAGTGTTAGCAGTGCATGCCGCTACCTACAGGTGTCACCCCTCAGACGGGTGTCAACCAGGTGTGGCCCGCACCCCCCGCACCCACCTAACAACGCCACTGAGCAGGTGGGCTGAGGCTGAGAAGAAGTGTAAAACTGGCAGAAACTTGATATCTGAGAATACATAAGAAGGGATCAGTGACAGTAGTGCTGAGGATGAAAAGGATAATTGAGAAGGGAACAGCACCAGGAGAGCTAAGGCTGAGAAGAAAAAGTGGGAAAGGGTTAGAAAAAGGAGAGCTGAGGCTGAGAAGGAGAACTGGGGAGACGTTATATACAGCAGAGCTGAGGTTGAGAAAGAAAAGTGAAAAGCAGTTAGTAACAGGAGAGCTGAGGTGGAGAAGGAGAGGAGAGGGGGAGCGAGCAACAGGAGAGCTGAGACTAATTAGGAGAATTAGGGAGAAAAAGTAACAGGAGAACTGAGGCTGAGAAGGAGAAGTGAGAAGGTGTTAATAACAGTAGAGCTGAGGCTGAGAAAAAGAAGAGGAGATCTGAGGCTGAGAAGGAGAAGTGAGGAGGGGTTAGTAACAGGAGAGCTAAGGTTGAGAAGAAGTGAGGAACATTTAGTAACAGGAGAACTGAGGCTGAGAATGAGAAATGAGGAGGGGTTAGTGATAGGTGAGCTGAGGCTAAGAAGTGTGTGTGTGTTTGTGTGTGGGGGGGGGTGTTACTAGCGGGAGAGTTTAAACTGAGAAGGATAAGTGAGGAAGGGCCAGTAACAGAAGAGCTGAGGCTAAGGAGAACTGAGAAGGAGTTAGTAACAGGATAACAGGAGAGCTGAGGTTGAGAAGAAGTGAGGACCAATTAATAACAGACGAGATGGATTAGAAAACAGGAGAGCTGCAGCCAAGAAAACATGAGGAGGGGTTAGTAACAGGAAAGCTGAGGCCAAGAAGCACAAGTAAGTTGGGGGTTAAGATTTAAGAACAGGAGAGCTGACACTGAGAAAAAGTTAGGAGAAGTTAGTAACAGGAGACCTGAGACTAAGAATGACAAGTGCGTTGTAGGGTAGCTGAGGCTGAGAAGAAGTGAGGAACAGTTATTAAAAGGAGAGCTGATAGAAATGAGGAGGAGAAATGAGAATGGTTAAGTAACCGGTGAGCTGAGGCAGAGTTAGTGACAGGAGAGCTGAGGCTAAGAAAGAGAAGCAAGAAGGAGCTGTGAAAACATGAGGAGGGGTTAGTAACAGGAGAGGTAAGCCTGAGAAGGAAAAGTAAGTAGGGGTTAGGAATAGGAGAGCTGACACTGAGAAGATTTGAGGAGGGATTAGTACACAGGAGAGCTACTGCAGAGAAAAAATTAGAAGGGCTTAGTAACAGAAAAGCTGAGGCTAAAGAGAAAGGAGGAGAAGTTAGCAAAAGAAGATCTGAGGCTGAGAATTGAAGTAAGGAGGCGTTAATAACATGAGAGTTGAGGCTGAGAAGAAGTGAAGGTGGTTAGTAACCAGGGAGATGAGGCTGAGGAGGAATTAGTAACAGGAAATCTGAAGCTGAGAAGAAATAAGAAGGGGTTAGTAGCAGGAAAGCTGAGGCTGAGAAGAGTGAGAAAGAGGCAGTAAAAGGAGAGCAGAGGATGGGTAAAGTGAGAAAGGCAGAGATAGAGATAGTTTGACAGAAAGACAAGTGCTAACTATGAAATATTAAAAGGACTATGACACGTAAAGTGAAACTAAAGTCCCACATTCAAAAACTGCATGCAATATTTCTGCAATATCTACTGTACCTGCCTATTTGCAGTCTTCTGTAGAATGGACACCAAACTGCGCAAGGACAGTCCAGTTTACATTCTGGCACAGAGCCTGTGTGGCAGGATGACTGCACATCTGCATATGCTCGAGTGGCCTCATCTCACGCTGGCCAATAAAGACTTTCACAGCCTGGCACCTGGAAGAAGCCAGGTAGAAGATGCTCATTTCAGTGTGGGGCACCAGACTGTAGTAGGGATAGGTAGGTATCATGGAGTTTAGCTCTGCTTTAACATACACCTATTTTTTTTTATTGGGGAGGGGCAAGAAAAATAACTGAGAAGCAAGGAGGAGAAACTACTATAACACTTAAAGCCCAACTCTGCCCCCCTCCCCCTCCGCATCACAGGGGTTAAAGCCTAGGGGGTAGAACAAGGGGCTGCATTACTTGTCCAACTCCTCACTTTGGGAGGGCCTGGCACTGTTCTCTTCTCTCCAAAGCTATGGTCTGTGGGCAGAGCCTCTGCATCAGCTCATACAATGCAGGGCTATTAATCCTGCATTGAACATGGTGAAGGCAGGAGTGCCACAGGGCCCAGAAACAGCTTACAGAAGATTTGGTGAGATATTCCCTAAAGCTTGTCTACTAAATGGATGAAGATAATGCAGCATTCCTCAACCCAAGCTAGCTTGACCAGGATCCTGTGACATATTTGACCCTGCACCCACAGCTAGAGACCACACATCCCCAAACTGCACAGGAAAGTTCCAGGGGAAGTTCCTGTTAGTCAGGAATAACGCAGTGTCCAGACTGGTACATATCATTTATATTCAATTACTAAATAGTTCAAATAAGCAAAATTCTGTACATTTAGCTATTCCCCTTCTGCAACTGAGCTCACAGACCGAAGGTCACCCCCCCCCCAGACTAGGGGAATACCTTCAAAGGTTCACCGACAGTCTCCTAAGACTCCATCTTCCATCCAAACTCCACTGCTTTAGCTGGGCTGCCGTGAGTATTTTAAGGGGCCTGCCCCCTGCCAACCCATCTGTTGGGGATTAGTCAAGGCCCTCATAAATACTCCAGGTGTTTCGTCAGATTAGGCGACCTGTCAGGATTTGTAATAGAAGTGACATTCCATCGCCGCCATCTTGCTACACCCTGCACTCATCCACAGGATACAGTGAGAAGGTGGCAAAAGGACATCTTGTTACACCCACTGGAGTCATGCATTTTACAGTTATTTTTAATTTCAACATGTTTTATTGGGTTTTTAAAGTACACATTTTGCATTACATGTGAAAACTTAACTGATGTTTAAACTGGAGTATAACATTGGGTAATATAGAAGACAACTCTTAACGTCGGTATAAAAAAGTGAATTCAAAGCATAGACATATAGGTGTATCTTCATCTGGGGGTAGCGCTGAAGAGACTCCAGAGGAAGGGGGGGGATGGGGGGTAGGGAAAGGAAGAAGTGGAGACAGAGTTGGGTACCAGCAAATATCTTAGAAGAGTACATTTCAATAGTCCACATAAGTCCTCACACCTGTACAATGCAACAGGGGTGGGACAGCCAAGGAACCATTTGTAGAGGAATTTTTTCATGGCTAGGTTTTTCCTGGCTACAGTTTTTTCCATTTCACACTGGTAGTTAAAGTCAGCTAGTGTCGACTTTAGGGACGGGGGTTTGGTAGTTTGCCACTGTCTGGTAATATTCACTTTTGCTGCCAGTAAAAGATGTATGATTATATCTCTGGATCTGGGGGGGGGATTTTTCTATGCCCAAATGGAGTAAAGCTAGTGATGGGGAGGGTTCTGTAGGGATTTGTGTTATGGAGGAGATTCGGGAGAAGACTTGCCTCCAAAAGGAGCTAAGGGATCTGCAAAACCAGAGCAGGTGTGCAACTGTGCCAATACTGCCGCAGGTTCTCCAAAAAGTAGGGGGTGAGTTAGTGTATATTTTTGACAATCTGTAAGGTGTTAGATACCATCTGTGTAGGGTTTTTTGATAAGTTTCCCAATGATTGGAGCAATGGGATGCCACGTAGGTGTATTTGAAGGCTTTCTGCCACATGGGCAGGGTTGTAGTGAGGTTAAGTCAAAAATATACACTAACTCACCCCCTACTTGTTGGAGAACCTGCGGCAGTATTGGCACAGTTGCACACCTGCTCTGTTTTCCATTTTGATAGTGTGTTCATTTGGGTGAGGAGACGTTGGTCCATTAGGGCTGTATATATTGTGGATATGCCATGTTTAGGGTATGTGGGTTGAGAGTAAAATCTGTGGCGTTTTTCAGGGATGGAGGCTACCGATGAGAGTTCAGAGGTATTAAGGAAGTGGCTGATTCTTGCGTGTGTACGCTTCAGATTCTGGTAGATGGTGTTCATTTTGGAGGTACTTGAATGTTTTCAGTGATTTTTGTGATGTGAGGTCTAGTAGAGAGTTGATTCCATAAGTGTGCCAACGCTGGATTCTGAGATCTGGAATTTGGCCCATTAGTGCTCTAAAAGGGATGGAGTAGGAGTGTGTGGGTTGAATAGGGGGTGTGTCATATGTGAACTTCTTCCAGGCCAGAAGTGATGCTTTCACTGGAGGGGAGGAAGGTGATGTAGATAGTGGGGAACCCGCAGTAGTGATAAGAAGAGTGTCCGATGGTGTATGAGTCGCGTGGTGTGAGGATTTTATTGGTTGAGGGGTGCCACCAGTAGTATAGTTGGTCCAGGATAGAGGCGTAGTAGTAGGTGCAGATGTGGGGATGCCCTACTCCGCCATGGTTATGGTGTCTTGTTAAAATATGGTTAGCACACCTAGGGGGTTTCTTGTTTCATATGAATTTCGTGAGTTGTCCTTGCACCGAGGTGAAGAAGGACTGCGGAACTGGTAATAATACTGTGCGAAACAGATATATAAGTTTGGGCAGGACCATCATTTTGAATTAGGCTATTCTTCCCAGTGTAGAGAGGCCAGAGACTCTCATTTGGTTGAGTATTATGGGAAGTTGTTTTTGGAGAGTTCTGTAGTTTAGGTCATATAGCTGGTGTGGGCTTGGCGATAGTTTAGTTCCTAGACAAGGAATAGCCTGAGTAACCCAGGTGTAGGGAAGCTTTTGTTTTAGTATTGATTCCTCTTGTTCAGAGAGGTTCATTGGAAGGATGAGGGATTTGTTGGCGTTGAGTTTGTAGAAAGATACTGAGCTGAACTGGTGGAGAATTTCTTGGATCGCCTGTAATGATTGGTTTGGGTTGGAAATCATAAAGATGATGTTGTCCGCGAACAGACTTATTTTGTTATCTGTACCATTACAGGAGATTCCCGAAATGCGTTGGTCAGTCCTAATTTTGGATGCTAGGGGTTCCATTAGGAGAGCAAATATGATTGGGGAGAGTGGACAGCCTTGGAATGTGCCATTGGAGATCCCGAAGGGTTTGCATAGCATACCTTCCACTCTAGCGGAAGGGGTCGGAGTATTGCCGCCTGAAACCAGCCTTTGATACCAAATTTGGAGAGCACTGCTTTCAGGAATCCCCAATGCACCCTGTCAAATGCCTTCTCTGCATCCAGGGATAGGAGCAGAGAAGGCACTTTTGACTGGGTGGTTCGGTGGATTAGATTAATCACTCTTCTGGTTGCATCTGGTGCTTGTCTGTCAGGTACGAAACCAGCTTGGTCTGGGTGGATTGGGGTTGGTAAGTAAGGGATTAGTCTGGATGCTATAACTTTGGCTAGTAGTTTGACGTCAGTATTAAGGAGAAATATAGGTCTGTAGTTAGTTGTAGAGGTGGGGTCTTGGTTTGGTTTAGGTATGGTTGTGATGATAGATCGTAGCATGTCCAGTGGGAGGGAGCCAGAGGAAGCAGCAAAATTAAAGAGATTAGTAAAATGGGGAGAAAGAATTTTGGCAAATTGTTTGTAATACTCATTGACGAATCCATGCAGGGGAGGGATCTGATTGTGTCCAGAATGTGCAGCTGATCCAAGGTTATAGATGGGAGGTTAACCTTTGACAGGGAATTCCTGGATGAGCAGGTCAGTGGCTAGATTATAGAGGGATGAGTAATATTCACCGAAGGCATTTGCAATATCCTGAGTGTTGCTTAGTAATTGTTTTGTAGTAGGATGGTGTAAGGCTGCGACTTTACTTTTAGTTCTTTGGGTTTTTACTTGGCAAGTAAGGCATTGGCTTTATTCCCTGGTGCATAGATATTTGCTTTGCTAATTTTAAGGTTGGTTTCAAACTTGTAAAGTAGTATGGAGCGAAGTTTTGATCTATGAGTGAGAATCTTATTAGTAATAGTATGGGACAGGGTTTGTTTATTGAGTGTTTCTAGTTGGTCAGTTTGGATAGTATCTCCTCAATTTGCTGCATCCTCTGTCTTTTAATCTTACTGTACAATTTGATAAGAACGCCCCACATGAACACTTTGTATGTAGACCAAAGTACACCTTGGTCTATGTCCAGCTGATCATTGAGTTTAAAGAATGAACGGTGTTCATCGGTAATATTGTGTATAGTACCCTCATCTGTGAGAAGGGAGCTGTTGAGTCTCTCAGATGCGAGATGGGCCTGTGATCCGCTCTCCCACAGTGATGGTGACAGAGGCGTGGTCTGACCATGCGATGGTTCCAATTGTTGAGTCTGTGATGTCTTGAAGCATCTGTTTAACAGAAAAAAGTCGATGTGGGAATAAGACAATTAAGATCGTGAGAAGTAAGAGAAATCTCGTTCTGAGCTGTGGTGGCATCTCCAGATGTCGTATAGTCCATTTGCTTGAAGAAATGGGTTCATGGATGGGAGGTTGATTTGGTGTCCATGTCAGAGTCCCCAATTATATTAAAGTCACCTCCTATTATAACTTTGCCTCTTTTGATATGGGTTACTTTTTTGTATAGACGTTTACAGCGAATTTGCTGTTTATTTGGGCCATAAACATTGACTAAGGTGCACAGGATTTGGTTGATGTAACAAATCAGTATCAAATATCGACCTTGTGGATCCGCAAAGGATTGGTGTAGGTTGAAGTGTAAGGAGTTCCGGATGGCAGTCATGACTCCATTTTTTTTCTTCGGGCTTGAGGCTAGAAAGATCTGGCTATAGTTATTCCATTTGAATTGGGGGGTTTTGGCAGTGGCAAAGTGCGTTTCCTGCACTAGAACAATATACGCTTTTTGTGTCTTGGCCTCTTTGATAAGTGCTGATCTTTTCTGGGGGGTGTTCAGGCCCCTCACATTTATCGAGAGCAGTTTGAAAGCCATGTTGAGGTGGCTATTACTGTACAAGAGTGTCTACGGATGTAGATGATTCAGTAGGAGAAAGATATTCACCGTGAAGCTGGTACTAGGGTGGGGTGGAAGGTGAGTAAAAAGTAAGAGCTCCAAAGGAGAGAACTTTGGAGCTCAATGGGCAGTAACTACTGCTGAAAAGGTACCTGTATGAGGGAAGGTAGACTACCCCGATTCGGGTAAGTCTACAAACAAAAGTCCAGGCACGCGGTTACAAATGAGTGGTACTGCAGGTACCCGGCAATTTTGGCTTATGAGAGACAGGGTCTTGGAGAAAGTTGAAACTTGTTGGTAGGTTCCTCCAGTTTTCCATTTGAGAAGTGGTCTGGTCATTGGGATCAAGGGTGTCCCCTGGAATAATGCGCCAATCTTTCAGGAGTTGGAGGCCTGAAAGGAGGGTTCTCACGGCATGGATCTTGCTTTGATGAGTAATTTGGTGAGGAATCCCCATTTGTAGGGGATTTTGTGGTTCTGAAGGGCTTTAGTGATTGTTGCTAGCTGCCCGCTATTCTCCATGGTCGCTTTGGGAGCCTAGCCGTGCATTTTGCTGCATACATAATGCGGACCTTGACCGTGAAAAATGGATGCGAGCTAGAACATCTCTGGGTGCGGATGGTGGCAGATGGGGAAGCTTAGGGAGTCGATGTGCTCTATGAATCTCCAGATGACGATTAGTCAGGTCAGGGATTAGTGAGCGCATGAAGGACTGTAGGAACTTCGTCAGGTCAGGTGGTTGGACTGATTCCAATATGTTGCGGAATTTGATGTTGTTCCTGGGAGAGCGGTCCTCCAGGTCTGCCAACTTGAGTCGGATTAGTTGGATCTCATCCTCATGGTCTGTGACTGCATCCACCATTTCATTGTGAGCAGTGTACAGCTCATCTACTCTGGTTTCTAAAGTGTTAATACTCTGGTCATGCTTTTGTACAGACAGAGACAAGGAAGATACAGTTGTGGATAAGTCAGTGTTGAGAGTCTGCTTTAAGGACAGGAGCATATTCTTCATTAGGGATGAGCCGAACACCCCCCTGTTCGGTTCGCACCAGAACATGCGAACAGGAAAAAAGTTCGTTCGAACACGCGAACACCGTTAAAGTCTATGGGACACGAACATGAATAATCAAAAGTGCTAATTTTAAAGGCTAATATGCAAGTTATTGTCATAAAAAGTGTTTGGGGACCTGGGTCCTGCCCCAGGGGACATGGATCAATGCAAAAAAAAGTTTTAAAAACGGCCGTTTTTTCAGGAGCAGTGATTTTAATAATGCTTAAAATCAAACAATAAAAGTGTAATATCCCTTTAAATTTCGTACCTGGGGGGTGTCTATAGTATGCCTGTAAAGGGGCGCATGTTTCCTGTGTTTAGAACAGTCTGACAGCAAAATGACATTTTGAAGGAAAAAACTCATTTAAAACTACCCGCGGCTATTGCATTGCCGACAATACACATAGAAGTTCATTGATAAAAACGGCATGAGAATTCCCCAAAGGGGAACCCCGAACCAAAATTTAAAAAACAAAATGACATGGGAGTCCCCCTAAATTCCATACCAGGCCCTTCAGGTCTGGTATGGATATTAAGGGGAACCCCGGCCAAAAAACCCCCAAAAAAACGGCGTGGGGTCCCCCCAAAAATCCATACCAGACGCTTATCCGAGCACGCAACCTGGAGGAGAGTGCGGCCCCCCCCTCCTGAACCGTACCAGGCCACATGCCCTCAACATTGGGAGGGTGCTTTGGGGTAGCCCCCCAAAACACCTTGTCCCCATGTTGATGAGGACAAGGGCCTCATCCCCACAACCCTGGCTGGTGGTTGTGGGGGTCTGTGGGCGGGGGGCTTATCGGAATCTGGAAGCCCCCTTTAACAAGGGGACCCCCAGATCCCGGCCCCCCCTGTGTGAAATGGTAAGGGGGTACAAAAGTACCCCTACCATTTCACTAAAAAACTGTCAAAAATGTTAAAAATGACAAGAGACAGTTTTTGACAATTCCTTTATTTAAATACTTCTTCTTTCTTCTATCTTCCTTCATCTTCTGGTTTTTCTGGTTCTTCTGGTTCTTCTGGCTCTTCTGGTTCTTCCTCCGGCGTTCTCGTCCAGCATCTCCTCCGCGGCGTCTTCTATCTTCTTCTCCTCGGGCCGCTCCGCACCCATGGCATGGGGGGGAGGCTCCCGCTCTTCTCTTCATCTTCTTCATCTTCTTCTCTTCTTCTTTTCTTCTCTTCTTCTCTTCTTCTCTTCTTCATTTTCTTCTCCGGGCCGCTCCGCACCCATGCTGGCATGGAGGGAGGCTCCCGCTGTGTGGCGGCGCTCCTCGTCTGTCAGTTCTTAAATAACGGGGGGCGTGGCCACCCGGTGACCCCGCCCCCCTCTGATGCACGGGACATGACGGGACTTCCCTGTGGCATTCCCCGTGAAGTCACAGGGAAGTCCCGTCAAGTCACCGTGCGTCAGAGGGGCGGGGTCACCGGGTGGCCCCGCCCCCCGTTATTTAAGAACTGTCAGATGAGGAGCGCCGTCACACAGCGGGAGCCTCCCTCCATGCCAGCATGGGTGCGGAGCGGCCCGGAGAAGAAAATGAAGAAGAGAAGAAAAGAAGAAGAGAAGAAGAGAAGAAGATGAAGAAGAAGAGAAGAGCGGGAGCCTCCCCCCATGCCATGGGTGCGGAGCGGCCCGAGGAGAAGAAGATAGAAGACGCCGCGGAGGAGATGCTGGACGAGAACGCCGGAGGAAGAACCAGAAGAGCCAGAAGAACCAGAAGAACCAGAAGATGAAGGAAGATAGAAGAAGTATTTAAATAAAGGAATTGTCAAAAACTGTCTCTTGTCATTTTTAACATTTTTGACAGTTTTTTAGTGAAATGGTAGGGGTACTTTTGTACCCCCTTACCATTTCACACAGGGGGGGCCGGGATCTGGGGGTCCCCTTGTTAAAGGGGGCTTCCAGATTCCGATAAGCTCCCCGCCCGCAGACCCCCACAAACACCAGCCAGGGTTGTGGGGATGAGGCCCTTGTCCTCATCAACATGGGGACAAGGTGTTTTGGGGGGCTACCCCAAAGCACCCTCCCAATGTTGAGGGAATGTGGCCTGGTACGGTTCAGGAGGGAGGGGGGCCCGCGCTCTCGTCCCCCCCTCTTTTCCTGCGGCCTGCCAGGTTGCGTGCTCGGATAAGGGTCTGGTATGGATTTTTGGGGGGACCCCACGCTGTTTTTTTTTTTTTTTTGGAGTGGGGTTCCCCTTAAAAACCATACCAGACCTGAAGGGTCTGGTATGGAATTTAGGGGGAACCCCACGTCATTTTTTTTTTTTAATTTTGGCCGGGGTTCCCCTTAATATCCATATCAGACCTGAAGGGCCTGGTATGGAATTTAGGGGGACTCCCACGTCATTTTTTTTTTTAAATTTTGGTTCGGGGTTCCCCTTTGGGGAATTCCCATGCCGTTTTTATCAATGAACTTCTATGTGTATTGTCGGCAATGCAATAGCCGCGGGTAGTTTTAAATGAGTTTTATCCTTCAAAATGTCATTTTGCTGTCAGACTGTTCTAAACACAGGAAACATGCGCCCCTTTACAGGCATACTATAGACACCCCCCAGGTACGAAATTTAAAGGGATATTACACTTTTATTGTTTGACTTTAAGCATTATTAAAATCACTGCTCCTGAAAAAACGGCCGTTTTTAAAACTTTTTTTTGCATTGATCCATGTCCCCTGGGGCAGGACCTGGGTCCCCAAACACTTTTTATGACAATAACTTGCATATTAGCCTTTAAAATTAGCACTTTTGATTTCTCCCATAGACTTTTAAAGGGTGTTCCGCGGCATTCGAATTTGCCGCGAACACCCCAAATTGTTCGCTGTTCGGCGAACTTGCGAACAGCCAATGTTCGAGTCGAACATGAGTTCGACTCGAACTCGAAGCTCATCCCTATTCTTCATTGTCTGTTTTGACAGGGGCTGATCTGATGCATGGGACGAGTCAAGCAGTGATGATTGCTGAGGAGGAGAGAGAGAGAGAGAGAGTAGGCAGGGGGCTGCGATGTCCTGATTAAGCTCTCTTCCCTTTGTTCTAGGTCTTGATTTGGCAGGGCTGGCCGTGGAGGGTGAGTTAAGGGGGAGGACGTCCCTGAGAGCTGGTGATACAGCTGATCTGGAGGAAGGGAGGAGAACCACGCTGTGTTTCCCTTGGTCCTGGCGGCGCCATCTTGACTACTGCTCAGGCCAGGAGGAGAGAAGAAGGCTGTGATCTTCCGCGGTGCACTGCGGGAGTGAGGTGGAATACTTGTGACCCTGTTTGGGGTATTTGGGTAGTCGCTAGAGCCGGGTTGTCTGCGGAGCTGCGACATCAAGCCGCCATTCACTCGCGCCGCTAAGCCACACCTCCTTCACAGTTATTTTTAACAGTACATATAAAACAACATTTGCCACGCTAAATAAATAGTAATATAAACATGTGAGATTAAATAAAGTGACAATAATCAGTCCATAGGCTTTCCATTAAGAAATTAATGTGATAAATCGTTGCAACACGTGTCCAAAAGTAGTGAGCGACGGGCATCTATTTGGCAGACAGCGCAACAGTCACACTGTGACGTTGTTTGCTTACAAGAAACACACTTCAAAGACTCTGACACCCCTCCCTTCCACCATAAAAAATTTCCACATATATTTCTAGCATCTAACCAAGCCAAGAAGAAAAGGGGAGTCTTAGTGGCCATTAATAAATCAATAGACTTTCTGCTACATGAGAAAATACCTGACCGCAATGGCAGGTACTTAATCATCATCTGCACTATTGCAGGCCATAAGTATACATTAGTATGCCTTTATGCTCCAAACTCACGCCAAATTCACTTTCTTAACAAAGTAATGAAAAAATTCAACAAGCTCAAACAAGGCTCCTTGATAATATGCAGAGATTTTAATGTAGCACCAGACCATTCTTTGGACATTTCCAACCCCCTCAGACACTCTTCACCAGCACTAAACGTCCTCCGATCCAACGATCTATACGACGTTTGGAGAACCCACCATACAATGGAGAAGGATTATATTTACTTTTCTGCCTCCCACAATTCTTACTCCCGTATAGACTACTTCCTAGTCGACAAATGGCTACTACAACGCATCAGTTGCTCTGACATTGGTTCCATCACCTGGTCGGACCATGCTCCAGTGAGCATCACCATAGCATCATCTACTGCCCACAACCCCACCAAGCTCTGGAGAGTCAACACACATGTTTTACAAACATCTCCCTATGATGAAATAATTCACCGCCACCTAACAGACTTTTTTAACTCAACGCAGGATCAGTTCCTCACTCCTCTACTCTCTGGTTGGCTCACAAAGCCTTCATCAGGGAAGTGTTAATTCAAATAAGCTCACAAGCGAAAAAAAAAGAGGACGCAGCTTCTAGATGAGATTACCTCCAAAATCTCTATCAAAGAATCCCAAAATAAACTCAATCCCTCCCATGACCTTAAAATCAAACTCCTAGCTCTCCGTCAAGAGTTGAGAGATCTTCTCCTTAATTCTTTTGAAAAAGCCCAACACAGGCTCAAGGCAACCTTTTACTCTACTTCTAACAAGGCAGGGAAAGCCATGGCCCATAAAATCCAAGGTTTACGTAATAAGGCCAATAACCCACATATATACCACCCGTTCACCAAAGAAAAACTTATCAACCCCCAACTTATATATCTAATCCGCACCCTACCTATCCCAATACCTAAACCTTATATTTACTCCCTCCAAACATCCCTACATAACTTTATCTGGGCAGGGAAAAAAACCACGAGTGTTCAAAAAGAGACTTATTAAACATAGACTAGTAGGGGGTCCCGGCATGACGGAAATAGCAGACTACTACACAGCATGCATACTAACCTAATTAAAAGAGTGGTTCCTTCCAAAACCCTCCACTCGTTGAGGGGGAAATAGAAAGCAGCATCATCCCAGGCAAAAACGAGACTTCCTCATCACCTTCCTCCAACTATCCTTGCAGCTGTCCGAACATGGCGCAAATTTACTACCACCAAATAAAGTAATACCCCTACCTCACCTATCAAACTACCTTTACAAGCTATTAAATTGCTCATCGCTGATTTTCTTTCCACAAATGGTCCAAACATGACTCCCTTCTCCTAACAGACCTAATTCAAGACGGGCATATCAAAACTCTCCAACGCCTCAACACAGAAATAGGAATAGGTCCAGATGCCTACTTTCAATACTTACAAATGGCCCACTGCCTTAAACATAACCCACAACTCCAGGTCTCCATCCCCATTAAGGCATTGTCCTATTATTTACTCAGCTCTCTAGAGAAGAAAGGAATTTCTACATTCTATAACATACTCCAGGAAAAAATGCACTTCCAACATTCCCTAGATATTGGCAAATGGGAACGCGATCTGGGTAAAACATACACAGACAATGGCTTAGAGCCTTAAAATCTACATATCAACTTACAAAGTGCACTGCAATGTGGCAACTCACGCAAAATATAGTCCAAAGACAATACCTCACCCCACACAGAATAGCAAAATTTGACAACCGCACCTCTCCCAGTTGTTGGGGGAACTGTGGGGTGACCGGCACATTATACACCTTATGGGAATGCCCGCAACTAACGCAGTGCTGGCGCGAGGTCTTTTCACTCCTTTCACATGTTACTGAGCTGAACATAACACCTTCTCCCGAACTTGCCCTACTTAACTTAACCATAGAATCCCTACCAAATACCCATAGAAGAGTAATAACACATCCTACTAGCGGCTAGACTCAACATAACCAGACTTTGGAAAAATCCCAAATCTACTGATGTGCTTGAGGTCATTAAAATGACCCATACCCACCATACATATGAAATATTACTGACAAAAGACAATTCATCCTATATCAAAATGGGAAAAATTTGGAATCCGCGGTCTAACTGGTATAAATTTTATATAGTAAAGTAAATAAATGCTTTTCTCATGCATCCCCCCTCTGCCTTCCTTCCCCCTTGCTACCCTTCTTACCCCCATACATTAATCCCTCCTTCCCCCTACCCCACTACCCACCTTACCCTCCCTCATCTGTAATAATATTTGTGCACCTGTTTTAAGGCATATTAATTAGCCAGAGAAACAATGTTACTGAACCTACCCAGTATCTTGCATTTATATCAAGAATTGTGCTTTTTCACAGCATTGTTTGTACTTTTTCATTGCACAATAAAAACATTGAAACAGAAAAAAGTAGTGAGCGACCGTACACCCAAGTGCGCCTTCCAACGTATTAGTACAAGATGTGCCCTTACCAGATAGCTAGACTCCATGTTATAGGAGCCTAGTCACACATGGGATCACACATCATGAAGGATCCATCCACTGGAGGTAGAGAAGGCTAGCGTCATGCCCACTGGTGCTGGTTGGTCACTCTTTCCCATGAAGGTTTATGAAATAAAGGCAAAAAGTCGCCCCATAACGTAAAACCAGGGTGATTTTATTGAACAAATGCAATTAAAAGTGACCACAAGTCCAATACAATGTAAATAATGAAAAAAAGCTCCTACATAAAACATCTGCAGGAAAAAACACAAGGAGAGGAGGCGCCTCTAAGTGCAGTATGAAAGCCAATTTATTTAAAATCAATGTGCAAGCAACTCACATTTTACAGAATAAAATACAGCATGTGGTGTGGTTAAAATCCAAGGAGGGAGTCCATCAGATCAGTCACGGGTGTCACTGCTGCCTGCTGTGCGTGGGGCTTTGCTGAACACCGCTCGAGCCGGCCGCGGTGATGATGAACTTCAAAGCGAGGCCTGGAACGCTGGTGGAGGGCAGGCGCGGGGCTGTGACATCACTGGAATGCGACGCGTTTCATGAGCGTACGGGCTACGATGTCATTGGGGTATTCTACACCAAGACCCTCATTTAAAAACATTACTCCCACCCCACCCCAAAGTCATCTACCGCAGGGCCCCCAATCTTAAGAATAAGATTGCACCCAGCAAGTTTAAACCTATCTCAACCATACCACCTGTACTTACACTAATCCCCCTGGTGGGCATGTACCAATGCCGTAAGGCCTTATGCAAGACCTGTAATTTCGTCCAACATGGACAAAAATCCTTCACCACCAAAGGCAAGACCTACATGCTAAAAGAATTTTCTAACTGTTCGTCTGACTTCGTCATCTACGGCCTAAGTTGTCCGTGTGGCCTAATGTATGTAGGCCGGACGATTAGAGCCTTAAGACGAAGATTTGGCGAACACAGAAGGCTCATAGAGGGCGGAACAGACCCCCATAGTGTTCCAAAACATTTTGCCTCAGCCCACCAAGGGTCCACAGATGACCTTAAGGTATGGGTCATCGAACAGATCCCGAGATCTCTTCCAGCGGCTGAGAGATTCAAGAAGCTCTGTGCACGTGAGACCTTTTGGATCTATACCCTAGATGTACTTGCGCCAGGAGGAATCAATGAAAGCATCGAGATTGCAACCATTTTATAAACAATACATCCTATTCTCCTGTTACATCTGTTTATGTATTAAAACCAACTTAACGAATTGGTGGTCCCAGTGGTAACCATATACCGTCCCTTACAGGTTAAACGTTTTTACTGTATCATATGTTTAATATTTTTGAATTAATTATCAGCTCTTAACAGTATCAACTAATGTTAGAACGTGTTGACCCAGTGTTGTATTTATTCCATATATCATCCCATTATCTCTTATCAGCATAATCTCCTATTTTTATTGTTTTTGATAAATCATTAATTTCATTTTTATTTTTATTTATCTTTATTCTTTATTTCAAACATTTTCTACATCGTTTTTTTCCCTATTTGTTTTTTCACATGGGAATTCCTCATATTAATATCCATCATCTGTAAGCTTGCTATTAATTGAGATTGTTTTTTAGATTTGCAACTTTTTTAGATTTGAAACTTTTTTTCCCAATAGAGTGTTTATATATGGCCATCACCTTTCCCTTTCCCATCCTATTTTTGTTTTCTCTCTCCTCCAACTCCCTCTTAAGCCGCTTCCACGATCCATCTGTAGCTTGATGAAAGAGCGCAGCTACCGCGACATCGTAGCCCGTACGCTCATGAAACGCGTCGCATTCCAGTGATGTCACAGCCCCGCGCCTGCCCTCCACCAGCGTTCCAGGCCTCGCTTTGAAGTTCATCATCACCGCGGCCGGCTCGAGCGGTGTTCAGCAAAGCCCCACGCACAGCAGGCAGCAGTGACACCCGTGACTGATCTGATGGACTCCCTCCTTGGATTTTAACCACACCACATGCTGTATTTTATTCTGCAAAATGTGAGTTGCTTGCACATTGATTTTAAATAAATTGGCTTTCATACTGCACTTAGAGGCGCCTCCTCTCCTTGTGTTTTTTCCTGCAGATTTAGGAGCTTGGTTTCAGCTCTCCCTGGAAGGCAGCCCTCTGTGTGGACTTTTAAATACCATTTTGCCTTTGTTTACATAGACTCTATGGACTATATCAGTTACAATTTTTTAGTCTGTCACTAACATAATGGTAATATGAGGCTTCCGGTTTTTGCGCCTTTACTTGCTTGCATAAAAAATCTGCACATCAGGGTAGCGTGGTATTGCTGGACAGAATCTATGTCCAGCTTTACCACACTACCCTGATCTGCAGATTTTTTATGTAGGAACTTTTTATTAATTTTTTACATTGTATCGGTCTTGTGGTCACTTTTAATCACATTTTTTCAATAAAACCACCCTGGTTTTACGTTATGGGGCGACTTTTTGCCTTTCTTTCATAAACCTTCATGGGAAAGAGTGACCGACCAGCACCAGCGGGCGTGACGCTATCCTTCTCTACCTCCAGTGGATGGATCATTCATGATATGTGATCCCATGTTTGACTAGACTCCTATAACGTGGAGTCTAGCAATCTGGTAAGGCCACATCTTGTACTAATACGGTGGAAGGTGCACTTGGGTGCACGGTTGCTCACTACTTTTGAACACTTGTTGCAAAGATTTATCACATTCATTTCTATATGGACTTATATGAAAATCCTATGGACTTATTATTGTCACTGTATTTCATCTCACATGTTTATATTACTATTTATTTAGCTTGCAGGAATTTTTGTTTTATATGTATTTTGACACAATTTGTTCTGTTGTGTAATTACCAGCTGCTTATCTGTTTCCTTATTATTTTTTCACTTTCACCTGCGCAACTACAACCCCCCTTTTTCCATTTTTAACAGTAAGCTGAGCTTATATAGTGAAATACAGTATTTAAAAATAAGGTCTCACTGTTTAGATGTTGAATTTTAAAAACAGCAGTAAGCCTGCTGATCTCACAGGTTTGCTAATCTGACAGAACACAGCTACTTTGAAAAATCAACATCAAAACAGTCTGAGGGATTTCAAAATACTGTATTTCACTATATAAGCTCAGTTTACTGGTAAAGATAAATGTGAAATGCAAGACTTCAGTGGGTGTAACAAGATGTCCCTTTGCCACCTTCTCAATGTATCCTTACTGTGGACGCGTGTGGGGTGCAGCAAGATGGCAGCGACGGAACGTCAGTTCCATTTCAAATTCTGATGGGTCGCCTAATCTGACGAAAAACACCGGCAGCTTCTCCTCACCTCCACTCCCATTCTTCTAGAATCTTCTCCAAGTTTCTAGAAGTAGGGGGAGGTATCAGAGATGCTGCCTGTGAATCATCTAGCCCTCCCTGAGTCACTCACCCCACTCAGATATAAAAAAAAAAAAAAAAACACAGGCTTGGCTGCCAGCCAAGACTGAACATTTTACTTAATTTCACGACCGCTCACTGTATATATACGTCATTTTTTTAAAGATGGATATCTCGGTAACGGCAGCAGCTGCTGCCACAACCGAGATATCCATCTTTACAGCGAGCGGTTCTGTACACGATAATGGTGGTCTCAGCAGCGGGTTCGCCGCGAGATCACCGTTATCGGCGGCGGGAGAGGTGCCACCCCCCCTCCCGCAGCTCTCCCGCACCCTCCGCCGCTTACCGGAGCCGTCGGCAGCGGCGGAGGAGATCGGGACCTGTCACCGCTGAGGTACTGAGACGAGTGAGGCCAAGATGGCCCCCACCCGTCTCTATACCATGTGACGGCCGGAGCGACGTCATTACGACGGCTCCGCCCACTTCTCTTAAAGGCACAATTTTTTTGTGTCATTTTTTTTAAACGATTTTTTTTTTTTTTTTGCATTTTGGTCTAAATATGAGATCTGAGGACTTTTTGACCCCAGATCTCATATTTAAGAGGACCTGTCATGCTTTTTTCTATTACAAGGGATGTTTACATTCCTTGTAATAGGAATAAAAGTGATCCAAATTTTTTTTTTTTTAAAACAGTGAAAAAATAAATAAAATAAAGTAAAATAAATAATAAAAAAAAAAAAAAAAAAAATTTAAAGCGCCCTGTCCCGACGAGCTCGCGCACAGAAGCGAACGCATACGTGAGTAGCGCCCGCATATGAAAACAGTGGTCAAACCACACATGTGAGGTATCGCCGCGACCGGTATTGCGAGAGCAATAATTCTAGCCCTAGACCTCCTCTGTAACTCAAAACATGCAACCTGTATAATTTTTTTAAACGTCGCCTATGGAGATTTTTAAGGGTAAAAGTTTGACGCTATTCCACGAGCGGGCGCAATTTTGAAGCGTGACATGTTGGGTATCAATTTACTTGGCATAACATTATCTTTCACAATATAAAAAAAAATTGGGCTAACTTTACTGTTGTCTTATTTTTTTATTCAAAAAAGTGATTTTTTTCCAAAAAAAGTGCGCTTATAAGACCGCTGCGCAAATACGGTGCAAAAAAAAGTATTGCAATGACCGCCATTTTATTCTCTAGGGTGTTAGAAAAAAAACAATATATAATGTTTGGGGGTTCTAAGTAATTTTCTAGCAAAAAAACCTGTTTTAAACATGTAAACACCTAAAATCCAAAACGAGGCTGGTCTTTAAGTGGCTACACTAACAACAAAAATCTAGCACTCTAGCACACTAGTTAGTGGGTGCTACATAGGTAAAATCTTTGCAATATGCAAAAATCACCCAGAGGGGATTGTTTTTTCTTTCCTCAAAGTGGAGCTACAGTTTAAGCACATGTATATATACTGCAGATGGTTTTAAAATTGTCGCTGCCATACATAACTACACATAAACTTTATTATAAATAATTGCTGTTACAGTAGGTGGCAGCTGTTCCTCGGCAGCCTTGGATAATGAGCCAACTTTCAAAATAAAGACAATTTACATTAAAAATGTATAAAATTATAAACCCTGGTCTCCCTTCAAATGGCATTACTTAAGACAAGTCAGGTCACTAGATTTACATTAAAATCAAACATCCAGCTATGCAGAGATAATGAGGCTCTGGTAAATTTGTTGAGACAAGAGACAATGACAGGCTGTAAAAGTGTGGCAAGAGGCAGATGAAAGAAAATATAACACAGATATTCAATTTTCATACCCTCAAGTGTGTTCATTTTATAAAGCTTGAGAGGCTGAGGCAGCTTGTAAGCCTATATTATATTTAAACAGGTTTGTGTTCATTGTTGAGGAGTTCACATTTTCACCTTTTTTTGTATGTTCTATATTTTATCTGTGTTGCACGACATGGTTGTTTCCAGTTCATTGTAAGCAGTATAATGTAGTTTCTTCTGGCTAGATTTCCTTATGTAGATGTACACTACAATAACAGATTGTAACTTCTGCTGGAAATATGTTTTTGCCTGGGGATTGGGGTTGGGCATATCTAAATATTGAGAGTCATTAATCATCTAATTTCTGTAGGTTTGACTGTCTTTAGATCCTTTATGGTGACAAGAAAAATACAAACATGTTCTGTCAGGCACTATAGATTATACAACTATGTTTATAAAAGTGACCAAAACAATCAATAGTAACTACACTATACTGTCAAAAGTATTGTGACGCCTGCCTTTACACACACATGAACTTTAGTGTCATCCCAGTCTTAGTACGTAGGGTTCAATAATGAGTTGGTCTACCCTTTGCAGCTATAACAGCTTCAACTCTTCTGGGAAGGCTGTCCAGAAGAATTAGGAGTGTGTTTATGGGAATGTTTGACCATTCTTCCAGAAGCGCAATTGTGAGGTCAGACACTGATATTGGACGAGAAGGCCTGGCTCGCAGTCTCCACTCTAATTCATCCCCAAAGTGTTCTATTGGGTCGAGGTTAGGACTCTGTGCAGGCCAGTCAAGTTCCTCCACCCCAAACTTGCTCCCCTATGTCTTTATGGACCTCGCTTTGTGCACTGGTGCGCAGTTATATTGGAACAGGAAGGAGCCATCCTCAAACTGTTCCTACAAAGTTGGGAGCATGAAATTGCCCAAAATGTCTTGGTAATGCTGATGCCTTAAGAGTTCCCTTCACTGGAACTAAGGGGCCAAGCCCAACACCTGAAAAACAACCCCACACCATAATCCCCTCATCCAAATTATTTGGACCAGTGCACAAAGCACTGCAATTGTATTCTCTATACTCACAAGCTGATGGGGAATGCTACAGTCCAGACTCCCATCAGAGAGAAATGCATCTGCCTTCCCCCTAAATGTAAAGCCATTCACTTAATGATAGTCTTTACCTCAGAGAATAGTCTTCCCTAAGGGGACCATCAGAAGCAGAAGACAGCTAAACCACACACTATCTATTTACCCACAGAGAGGGTTCCTTTTCCAGACACCTAGGGGCAGATCAACAACTAAATAACTCCCTACACTATCAGGGCTCAGGACATTACCTCCAAGGTGGCAACATCTCATGGAAGCCCAATAGTATTACCACAGGACCAGGACTGGACCTCTTGTGCAATCTATCTATCCTGTACTCCCCACATTTCTTTTTATAAATAAGTATAATTTCACATGCCAAACATTTTATTTACCCTCCAATGATGGATTTTCTTTTTTTTTATTTAATCAAGGTGAAGAATATAAAGGTCAGCACATATATGATTGTCTCTCTTTCAAATCGAATGCCAGGCTGCTAGTTCCAGTGAAGATGCAGCAAGAGTGATTAACATCAAAGAGTATGTCAAGGAACGAAGTGAGTAACTAAGCATTCAACCATGAAATGCTAGAAGTATCTAATGAAAGCTTACTCTGATCATGTGGTACATTTTCATAAAAAATGTGTACAGATACAATTGAGCAACAATGAATCATAGGGACCCCATCGGTTTTAGCACATCTGAAATCCAGATCTGTCACTGTCACACATGGGAATTCTTGTTTGTAACAAAAATTTGAAAGCATTTCTAAAGCATTTTCAGAAACAAGTATAAAGTAAATAGGTTAAATAATGTAAAAATGTATTCATTCTGCACTGACAAACTGAGGTTCACTTATGCCCCAGCTAAGAAAGGCTAAACAGCAAACAACTAGGACATTAAAATGCCACCCACAGCCCCTGACACAAACTGAATGTAACCAGATTTAGGATCCAACTAATCCCTTTCCGATTGAGGAGTCAGTTCTCATTTGTTTCCAGTGTAAGACAAACTGTTTCTGACCTCTTTGTGATGATAGCTTGGTTATTAAAGTGACAGACGTGGGCAGGTTAGAGTGGGAAAGCGACATGAGATATTCGCAGGCTGCTCTAGCTTGATGTCAGCAAGACAAAACCTAGAGGAATCCACAGTGTTTGTGTCATACTGTGTGTTTTGTCATACTAAAGTGATAGCTCTGTATCTAAATGGTTAACCATTTGCTGCTACGCAGTGAATTATTATAAAATGAAATTTAAACCACAGCATAGCAGTAATGTGCTGTAATCTGTGCCAAGCAGATGATTTATTCTGATGAATCCAACTCATTACAGGATTTATTTGCTCTTTGAAACCGAGAATTGTTCATTTGGGGCTTTTTTTTTAGCCATATATTGAAGGGAAGCCTTTTCACTAAAATCTGAGTCAATATAGAAGAGTGTCATTCTTTTCATTCATTTGCCTTTCGAAGTTCCATCTGACGAAGTCAAAGCCAGCCATCTAACTAAAAACGATATCTTGATTTTAAGTTCTTTGTTTTCTTAGGGGTGAGTCATAATGTTGATATCACACTGGCTCTTTATCTTATCGGTCCTTCGGATTTCCCCTGGGAGCATTGACAATGGTTAGTCCTAGTACAGCTGTTGTAACAATTCAATATCAGCTACTCTGTTTATCCTTACGGTACCCTAAGCACAGTAGCAAATCTTATGTTTCCCCTCAATAACACTCTGATACAATACAACAGATGCCCATAGGGATTGAATTCTTGCACCCACTCCATTCACTTTCCAATGTCTAGAAACAGAAGCCCATGGACACAGTGGTTCTCTGCACAAAGATGTGAGACATCCAAACTCCACATAAGCCAGTGTGAATAAAATGGCACTCTGCATTTAGCCTGAAATCTTTTTTAAATTTACTGTGAGGCTCATTTACTAAAAGCAAAAAACTTGTTCACTTTGCAAGTGTAGCACCCTCTAGTGTGCTAGAAGTAGATTTTTGTTGGAGTAGGTAAATTGTTCAGGCTTGGCTGGCCTGTGTGATTTCTTGGACAGGGTTTGAGTCACTCAGGGAGGGCTGGATGACTCACAGGCAGCATCTCTGAGACCTCCCCCTATGTATGGAAACTTCCAGAAGTTTCCAGAAGAATGGGAGAGGAGGAGAAGAGGAGCTGCCTGGAGTATTCATGAGGGCACTAACCAATCCCCAACAGATGGGTTGGCAGGGGGCAGGCCCCCTCAAATACTCAGGGTCAGCCAAGCTGAGGCAGTGGAGTTTGGGTGGAAGCTTGAGATGGAGTGTTAGGCTGTCCGTGGCCCTTGAGGGTAGCCCCCTAGTCTGGGGTGGTGACCTCGGGCCTGGGCTCGGGTGTGGGTAGAAAATAAATAAGTGCAGCGCTATGATTGCAAAAAAAAAGGGAAAAATTGTGACAAAATGACACAAACTCTAACATAAGAGATGTGAATGGATATTAAGCAATGTGCTAATATAGTGACTGTACTACACACAAATGTCCAAATTGAACGAAATTATGAAATACAGTCCAATTAGGTTTATGATCCAATACACATGTGAGAAGTTCCTGGCATTCCTGGGAACCTTGGAGTGGAAAAATGGAAGCAAACACCACCACCGTGAAAGAGGGAGGAGGCTTACCAGACAATATTAACTTGGCGGGGCATATACCACCCAAGTCAACAAGGCTTGTTAGGTTCAAACCACCCAATGGGGGACAGCAGATCCTGGAACTCCGTCAGTCGATCAGCCTTAGACGGTGATGAGATGTTAGCTGAAGGCTCCAGGAGTCTCGGGGAGCATGAAAACTTGTTGTCACAGGAAGGGTATCATGTAATAGAAAAAGGGGGCTGACATAGCATGATACCGTTTAAAAAGAAGGTGGTTTATTAAAATTATAAATTCAACACTCACATTTGGAAGAATTTAATACAGAATGTAAAAGCATGAGGCGATGTTAGCGGAAGGTCCTCCCAATGCGTTTCGACTGCACAGGGCTGGGCTCGGGTGTGGAAGGGATTCTCTTCACGACACATAGGGGTGTCCTGACCAGAGGCATGGGAGCAAGTAGAACACAGCAGGAGAACACTGCAGGGCAAATCTCCAGGGAGGAAGACACCAGGTGAGCTGGTGAATGTTACAGTCAAGAGGACTGAGAGGCATGCCTGAGATGACTGAGGAGAGCAGTCTGGGATGGATGCAGGGTTAGTCTGGAAGGACTGTGGAGTCTTAGCCAGGAAGGCTAGTGAAAGGGGCAGCTGCAGCCAGGTGGGCTGGCAGTGCCTGAAGAGGTGGTGCTGGGATGAGTAGCCAAAGGAGGAGGACAGCTGGGCACTAGGACTTTTTGCTACATTACCAAAGGGGCCCATGGTCTCTGCCTATAAAGGGCATTTGCTTTTGGTCTGATTGTGCTCTTGTCATACCATCCATACAGTGCCAGGTGATCTCCTAAGAGATGTAGATCTACAAGCAAGATTTGTGCTGGAGGTAGAGGAGAAGTGTAGATAAGGACAGTATATATTTGTATCCCTGAAGAGTTCTACTACGTTGATCAAATGGGCATCCCATAATACCCTGAACCCCATCCAAGTTCAATACCCCTAATAAAATACAAAAACAAAGCTGCAAGGACTGTTTCTTGGCTCCAGAGTGCTGTGGAAAATTCTGTGTGCCTGGCTGTGCAAGATCGGAGATACTTCATTCACCAGCGGCTCCTGCGGGGGTAGCGCTACACAAGGGTAATTGCACAGTGCAAGGGAATTTTTCCTAGAGTTTCATGAATGAGGTGAAGCTCTACTGATGCCCATCCTGCCACCAGGTGGGCATTCATTGGAAAGTGAAATTTCACCACATTTACTACGCTCTGGGGAAACCTCCCCTGTACTGTTCAACTTCCCCTGCAAAGAGAACAGCCTTTTTGCCTATCAACCCATATGTCTCTATTTTTAAACATGAAACCAAAGATTCTCTGCAAAGGAAGCAATTCTTACTTACCTGTTCTGCTGTCCACACCTCCAGACTCTGCTGTGCTGAAGAGAGGCTTGCTCTGCATTCAACACTTCTGGGGTCTTCGGATACTGGTGTCCCTTGCCGTTTTTCATGGTTTTCTCTGTCAGCCCCTCAGTCAATACAGGATAGAGAGGATGGCGGAAAGAAACACAACTCACAGCAGTAAGTGTTTTTTGCCCCCCTCTGCATCAACTGTGGGTTTAGAGTTTTAAGTATGCATGGTTTTTTTTTTATGTCGAACCTGATGAACAAGTGAATTTTTCACCTTGACCAACTATGTAACCTTCATTGTGCATCACCTTATCTTCAGCTGGAACAACAGTTAAGGGTCCTAAACCAATAATAAAGCTTTCCTCATATAGCCTTTCGCGAGCAGCTAAATAGACAAGATTCTTACCTTGCTTCATTTTTGAAAGGCCCTGTCTTACTTCTTGGTATTGGATATGGAATTATGTTACCACATTAATTACTCTGAGCAAAATTATAAACGCAACACTTTTGTGTTTCCCCTTATTTATTGAACTCAAAGATGTACGACTTTTTCTATGTACACAAAAGGCCTATTTCTCTCAAATATTGTTCGCAAATCTGTCTAAATCTGTGTTAGTGAGCACTTTTCTTTTGCTGAGATAATCCATTCACCTCACAGGAGTGGGATATCAAGATGCTGATTAGACAGCATGATTACTGCACAGGTGTGCCTTAAGCTGGCCACAATAAAAGGCCACTCTACAGTAAAATGTGCAGTTTTATCACACAGCAAAATGCCACAGATGTTGCAAATTTTGTGGGAGCGTGCAATTGGCATGCTGACTGCAGGAATGTCCACAAGAGCTTTTGCCATTGAATTGAATGTTAATTTCTCTACCATAAGCCATCTCCAAATGCGTTTCAGAGAATTTGGCAGTACATCCAACTGGCCTTACAACCGCAGACCACATGTAATCACACCAGCCCAGTACCTGCACATCCAGCATCTTCACCTCCAAGATCGTCTGAGACCAACCACCCGGACAGCTGCTGCAACAATGGATTTGCATAACCAAAGAATTTCTGCACAAACTGTCAGAAACCGTCTCAAGCAACCTCATCTGCATGCTCCTCGTCCTCATTGGGGTCTCGTCCCGACTGCAGTTCATCTTCGTAACTGACTTGAGTGGGCAAATGCTCACACTCGATGGCGTCTGGCACTTTGGAAAGGTGTTCTCTTCACGGATGAATCCAGGTTTTCACTGTACAGGGCAGATGGCAGACAGTGTGTATGGTGTTGTGTGGGTGAGCAGTTTGCTCATGTCAACATTGTGGATCGAGTGGCCCATGGTGGCAGTGGGGTTATGGTATGGGCAGGCGTATGCCATGAACAACGAACAAAGGTGCATTTTATTGATGGCATTTTGAATACACAGAGATACCATGATGAGATCCTGAGGCCCATTGTTGTGCCATTCATCCACGACCATCACCTCATGTTGCAGCATGATAATGCATGGCCCCATGTTGCAAGGATCTGTACACAATTCCTGGAAGCTGAAAACACCCCAGTTCATGCATGGCCAGTAGGGATGAGCTTCGAGTTAGAGTCGAACTCATGTTCGACTCGAACATTGGCTGTTCGCAAGTTCGCCGAACAGCGAACAATTTGGGGTGTTCGCGGCAAATTCGAATGCCGCGGAACACCCTTTAAAAGTCTATGGGAGAAATCAAAAGTGCTAATTTTAAAGGCTAATATGCAAGTTATTGTCATAAAAAGTGTTTGGGGACCTGGGTCCTGCCCCAGGGGACATGGATCAATGCAAAAAAAAGTTTTAAAAACGGCCGTTTTTTCAGGAGCAGTGATTTTAATAATGCTTAAAGTCAATCAATAAAAGTGTAATATCCCTTTAAATTTCGTACCTGGGGGGTGTCTATAGTATGCCTGTAAAGGGGCGCATGTTTCCTGTGTTTAGAATAGTCTGACAGCAAAATGACATTTTGAAGGAAAAAACTCATTTAAAACTACCCGCGGCTATTGCATTGCCGACAATACACATAGAAGTTCATTGATAAAAACGGCATGGGAATTCCCCAAAGGGGAACCCCGAACCAAAATTTAAAAAAAAAATGACGTGGGAGTCCCCCTAAATTCCATACCAGGCCCTTCAGGTCTGATATGGATATTAAGGGGAACCCCGGCCAAAATAAAAAAAAAAAATGACGTGGGGTTCCCCCTAAATTCCATACCAGACCCTTCAGGTCTGGTATGGATTTTAAGGGGAACCCCGCGCCAAAAAAAAAAAAAAAAAAACGGCGTGGGGTCCCCCCAAAAATCCATACCAGACCCTTATCCGAGCACGCAACCTGGCAGGCCGCAGGAAAAGAGGGGGCGACGAGAGTGCGCCCCCCCCCTCCTGAACCGTACCAGGCCACATGCCCTCAACATTGGGAGGGTGCTTTGGGGTAGCCCCCCAAAACACCTTGTCCCCATGTTGATGAGGACAAGGGCCTCATCCCCACAACCCTGGCCGGTGGTTGTGGGGGTCTGCGGGCGGGGGGCTTATCGGAATCTGGAAGCCCCCTTTAACAAGGGGACCCCCAGATCCCGGCCCCCCCCTGTGTGAAATGGTAAGGGGGTTCTTACCCCTACCATTTCACTAAAAAACTGTCAAAAATGTTAAAAATGACAAGAGACAGTTTTTGACCATTCCTTTATTTAAATACTTCTTCTTTCTTCTATCTTCCTTCATCTTCTGGTTCTTCTGGTTCTTCTGGCTCTTCTGGTTCTTCCTCCGGCGTTCTCGTCCAGCATCTCCTCCGCGGCGTCTTCTATCTTCTTCTCCTCGGGCCGCTCCGCACCCATGGCATTGGGGGGAGGCTCCCGCTCTTCTCTTCTTCTTTTCTTCTCTTTTTCTCTTCTTCTCTTCTTCATTTTCTTCTCCGGGCCGCTCCGCAATCCATGCTGGCATGGAGGGAGGCTCCCGCTGTGTGACCGCGCTCCTCGTCTGACAGTTCTTAAATAACGGGGGGCGGGGCCACCCGGTGACCCCGCCCCCCTCTGACGCACGGTGACTTGACGGGACTTCCCTGTGACGTCACGGGGAATGCCACAGGGAAGTCCCGTCATGTCCCGTGCGTCAGAGGGGGGCGGGGTCACCGGGTGGCCCCGCCCCCCGTTATTTAAGAACTGTCAGACGAGGAGCGCCGTCACACAGCGGGAGCCTCCCTCCATGCCAGCATGGATTGCGGAGCGGCCCGGAGAAAAAAATGAAGAAGAGAAGAAGAGAAGAAAAGAAGAAGAGAAGAGCGGGAGCCTCCCCTCCATGCCATGGGTGCGGAGCGGCCCGAGGAGAAGAAGATAGAAGACGCCGCGGAGGAGATGCTGGACGAGAACGCCGGAGGAAAAACCAGAAGAGCCAGAAGAACCAGAAGATGAAGGAAGATAGAAGAAAGAAGAAGCATTTAAATAAAGGAATTGTCAAAAACTGTCTCTTGTCATTTTTAACATTTTTGACACTTTTTTCGTGAAATGGTAGGGGTACTTATGTACCCCCTTACCATTTCACACAGGGGGGGGGCCGGGATCTGGGGGTCACCTTGTTAAAGGGGGCTTCCAGATTCCGATAAGCCCCCCGCCCGCAGACCCCCGCAACCACCGGCCAGGGTTGTGGGGATGAGGCCCTTGTCCTCATCAACATGGGGACAAGGTGTTTTGGGGGGCTAACCCAAAGCACCCTCCCAATGTTGAGGGCATGTGGCCTGGTACGGTTCAGGAGGGAGGGGGGCCCGCACTCTCGTCCCCCCCTCTTTTCCTGCGGCCTGCCAGGTTGCGTGCTCGGATAAGGGTCTGGTATGGATTTTTGGGGGGACCCCACGCCGTTTTTTTTTTTTTTTTTTGGCGCGGGGTTCCCCTTAAAATCCATACCAGACCCGAAGGGTCTGATATGGAATTTAGGGGGAACCCCACGTCATTTTTTTTTTTAAATTTTGGCCGGGGTTCCCCTTAATATCCATACCAGACCTGAAGGGCCTGGTATGGAATTTAGGGGGACTCCCACGTCATTTTTTTTTTTAAATTTTGGTTCGGGGTTCCCCTTTGGGGAATTCCCATGCCGTTTTTATCAATGAACTTCTATGTGTATTGTCGGCAATGCAATAGCCGCGGGTAGTTTTAAATGAGTTTTTTCCTTCAAAATGTCATTTTGCTGTCAGACTGTTCTAAACACAGGAAACATGCGCCCCTTTACAGGCATACTATAGACACCCCCCAGGTACGAAATTTAAAGGGATATTACACTTTTATTGTTTGACTTTAAGCATTATTAAAATCACTGCTCCTGAAAAAACGGCCGTTTTTAAAACTTTTTTTTGCATTGATCCATGTCCCCTGGGGCAGGACCCGGATCCCCAAACACTTTTTATGACAATAACTTGCATATTAGCCTTTAAAATTAGCACTTTTGATTATTCATGTTCGTGTCCCATAGACTTTAACGGTGTTCGCGTGTTCGAACGAACTTTTTTCCTGTTCGCATGTTCTGGTGCGAACCGAACAGGGGGGTGTTCGGCTCATCCCTAATGGCCAGCATACTCACTGGACATGTCACCCATTGAGCATGTTTGGGATGCTCTGGATCAACGTATACGACAGTGTGTTCCAGTTCCTGCCAATATCCAGCAACTTCGCACAGCCATTGAAGAGGAATGAACCAACATTCCACAGGCCACAATCAACAACCTGATCAACTCTATGCGAAGGAGATGTGCTGCACTGCGTGAGGCAAATGGTGCTCACGCCAGATACTGACTGGTTTTCGGACCCCCCCCGACCCCCCATTACAGTAAAACTACACATTTTAAAGTGGCCTTTTATTGTGGCCAGCCTAAGGCATACCTGTACAATAATCATGCTGTTTAATCAGCATCTTGATATGCAACACCTGTAAGGTGGATGGATTATCTTGGCAAAGGAGAAGTGCTCACTAAGGCCCATTTGACACGGGGCTGTCCGTTTTGATGGACTCTACTTGCTCAGCAGGGATCGTTTCATTGATCCCCATTGAGCCGGTGGATGACAGGTCCTTCTCTGCTCATTGTGCAGGGATGGACCTGTCAGAGCCCTGCTCTCCTCTATGGGGGATCAGATGAAAAGGGACCACCTGTCCGTTTTCATCCAATCCCAGTGGCAGTGCATCCATAAAGGGCGCAGGAGCGCCGCCCCCTCTCTCCTGGCACTGCTCTATCACCATAGATAGATTCATGCATTTCATGAATCTATCTATGGTCGCCGCTGATGCCCCCTATTCAGGTGTCAGCCCCCTTTTCGTGCGCCGCGCACCTAAATTACAGCGGCGGGGGTGTTTTTTGGAAGCACCTGATTAGAGCAGTAGGCTCTAATAGGTGCCCAAAAAATTGAACAGCGGGCGCAATGCTGCGCGTTCGCTGTTCACTCACTTTGCTAACACTAAACTGCCTCTAAGCCAGGTGCTCGGGTCTGTTACCTGTCACCTAATTGGCTGAAACGTCAGGTGCTGTGATTGGACGCCTGATAGAGAGGACGGAAGAAGACATCAAGGTGCACGCAGGACACTGCCGCTGACCCGCTGTGAGACAGGTAAGTGCCAGGCGAAGCACACTGGCATTTGATGGGGCACAGTAGCAGCAATTGATGGGCACACTGGCAGCATTTGGTGGGGCACAGTAGCGGCAATTGATGGGCACACTGGCAGCATTTGATGGGGCACAGTAGCGGCAATTGATGGGCGCTCTGGCAACATTTGATGGGGCACAGTAGCGGCAATTGATGGGCACACTGGCAGCAATTGATGGGCACACTGGCAGCAATTGATGGGTACAGTGGCTTCGTTTGATGGGCACAGTGGCTGCGTTTGATGGGCACAGTGGCTGCGTTTGATGGGCACAGTGGCTGCGTTTGATGGAGAAAAATTGGGATGATTCGCGCTATGTGAAAGAGTGAATGTGTGGCTAAATAGTCACATCAAAACCACTAAATGCAACCTGTGTAAGGGAATATATAAACCATATGTGCAATAATATGTTACAATCAGTGCAAAAAAATAAATAAATAAATAAATAAAAATGAAGTCCAAACAGAATGAATCTGTTAGAAAATCGTTGTGAATGATTAAAAGTGATCCATGAAAAGAACCCAAAAATAGTGAAATAGCAATCACGGGTTTTTCAACCGCATGGAGCCTCAGATGTATGGAACCAATCAGTGCAAACAAATCACAATCAGTGCAAGCAAATGTAAAAATAAAGTCCAAACAAAATGAATCTATTAGAAAATCATTGTGAATAATTAAAAATAGTCCATAAGGAGAACCCAAAAATAGTGAGATAGCAATTACGGGTTTTTCAACCGCATGTGGCCTCAGCTGTATAGAACCACCACCGACAGTAAGAGCCTGGCCGCTTACCAGAACTCCATGAGCCCTCCTCTTCTTTTCTTCTATGATGACATTGCTTTGCTGAGGGCTGAGCCCCCTTCTTGTGGACCCACCCATCTCCATTCCAACACCTGATGTCCCTTCCAGTTTCCATTTCCATCCTCGCTCCTGGAAAGTTCGGACCACTAGGATCACAAAAGCCCTTCTAGACCCTCTGTAACGGGGGGTCATGGAGTTCTGGTAAGCGGCCAGGCTCTTACTGTTCGGACCACTAGGTTCGGACCACTAGGATCACAAAAGCCCTTCTAGACCCTCTGTAACGGGGGGTCATGGAGTTCTGGTAAGCGGCCAGGCTCTTACTGTCGGTGGTGGTTCTATACAGCTGAGGCCACATGCGGTTGAAAAACCCGTGATTGCTATCTCACTATTTTTGGGTTCTCCTTATGGACTATTTTTAATTATTCACAATGATTTTCTAATAGATTCATTTTGTTTGGACTTTATTTTTACATTTGCTTGCACTGATTGTGATTTGTTTGCACTGATTGGTTCCATACATCTGAGGCTCCATGCGGTTGAAAAACCCGTGATTGCTATTTCACTATTTTTGGGTTCTTTTCATGGATCACTTTTAATCATTCACAACGATTTTCTAACAGATTCATTCTGTTTGGACTTCATTTTTATTTATTTATTTTTTTGCACTGATTGTAACATATTATTGCACATATGGTTTATATATTCCCTTACACAGGTTGCATTTAGTGGTTTTGATGTGACTATTCAGCCACACATTCACTCTTTCACATAGTGCGAATCATCCCAATTTTTCTCTTGCTTACGTTTTGTGTTTGTGTCACATTTTAGATATCGCTGCTTTTTCATCACATTTAGATTTTTTGTAGCGCAATTATTTTTCTTCTTTTTCCTGCGTTTGATGGCACAGTGGATGCGCTTGATGGGCACAGTGGCTGCTTTTGATGGCACAGTGGCTGCAATTAATGGTTTTTTTTCAGTTTGTTTGCGCCCCCCCCCCCCCAAAAAAAATTTTGAGCACCAGTCACCACTGTCCAATCTGATCCACCAGACGGATGGAAAATAGGGTTTCCATCCATCTGCATTTAGTGGATCGGAGCGGATCGGATGTCAGCAGACATGTCATCGCTGACGTCCGTTGCTCCATAGAGGTGCATGGAGTGTCTGTTCGGGTCCACCTGAAATACTGACAGGCGGACCTGAACGGTCTGCATGTGTGAAAAAGCCCTAACACAGATTTGTGAACAATATTTGAGAGAAATAGGCCTTTTGTGTAGTTAGAAAAAGTTGTAGATCTTTGAGTTCAGTTTTATGATAAATAGGGTCAAACACAAAAGTGTTGCGTTTATAATTTTGTAATATGTATAGTAAATAAAAGCAGCTCATTAAAATTTCTTTTGATTACAATTCATGATATACTGTTTATAAAATACTGATTGCCCTTTATGAAATGTGTTTAAGGGTCTTGAGCTGCTGTGCACTTTTTTTTTTTACAAATCAAAAGTATTTTTATACAGTGCTTATTTCAATGAACAATTTCATTAAGAAACATCACACTATCCAAAATGCTGCAAACTGTAAAATGTGATTATTTTTTTAATCTTTTACATTATGTTCTGATGGTTAATGTATTGCTGCTGATTTTAAAAGCACAAATGGCTAATTGGACAGAGAGGGTCTGCTTACTGAACAATTTATGTATGAAAAAAACAGTTATTTGCTCTGAATGTTGTCTCTCAAATTGAATCGCTGCTATATGACTCATTATAGGAGGAAATGACAGATGTTGCTGTTGATGGAACACAAATTAAAAATAGAAATTTAAAGGAAGTTTAACCTTTGCAAAGCAAATTACCTTTATGAAAGCCCCTTGAAAATCGAAAGACGATGCTGGAGACTCATTTGTCTTTCATCCCAAAACATAGTACGCTAATGACAAGATAAATTCTGTGTTATGGAAATATTCAAATTATTATTTAAATAACTATTTGTGCAATTGATTATTTCATGAGAATGTATGTGCATGCAATATACAGTAGAACTCAGCAACCATGTTGTTGGAAAGATCTATGACATACTACCACTACTCCATTGTCCCTTTGTTATGTGGCTTTGCAATGGATTTGACAATATAGTGCATTTTACAAGTGAATCATTGGGGATAGAGGTGTGGGAGCTTCCACTATTGTTCTGTTTCTAAAGATGCTAACTCTGGGGGGTGTCACCCTTATCCTAGCTTTCTAGTGAACAAAGCAGGTGAAGTCAGAACCCCTAATCTTCTTCTTGTTCTTGGGTCAGTAAAGCCACTGGATTAGCAGGACAGCCCAACACACAGCATTTTATGGAGATTTTAGCATTGGTACCCTACTTTTTTTTATCAGCATAGGTCTATTTTAAAATAGTTGAAAAATGGTTTCCAAAGTGGAACAGGCATTTGACAAACCCTAATGTACCAATCAGATGTTCCTCGTGCATAAGCCAATATTCTACATCAAGTGTAGTACCTGCCTGACCCTTGGTGGCATGTGGAGTACACTCAGAGACAGGATAGGCTACCATTTTCCCAGGGCTGAGCCCATGGTTGAAAGGGCAGGCAGGATTTGTCTAGTACCTGGCATCTGCACTGAGCACATACAAAGGCCTCCTAGACCCCAGACCCCAGGCAAAATCACACAGCTGCACATCAATCACCGTCCCTAGGCAGTCTTGGCAAGTACCCTTGGCAATCTACAAGTACCCTTGGAGATGGTAAAAATGAAACCAAGGCATAGAAAGTATATCTGTATCTATCTCCTGCTTGTTCTTAAAGAAAGAAAGCAGTGTGCAAAAGGCATTATGTCTTTTCAGCCTGGATTAATTTCCATTTTAAAAAAAAGTGTAGCACCACCTTAGCCCTGGGCAGATGAGGAGGACCTCAAGGTTTTTTGTTAGCTGGCATATTAACTCTCAGAGCAGAATCCTTGGCTTGTTGCGAGACAAGAAAGAAATTTGGTGTCAGTCATTTTAGAAAATTTAAAGGGTTTATTTTACTCAATAAACTTAAAGTGTTTGTTAACCCACAGGGTACAATTTACATTATCCTCTTGTTTGATGAATCTAATGTCTCCCCGTGACTGTGCTTTATAAAAAATGCAGCTATATTCCTTGTTTACAGAGCACAGATCGGCGATCATGTGATCCGCCGTCTTTCTCCTCTCTTGCATGAGAGCTGCAGCGGGTGGGGCCGAGGATCCCCGCTGACGTCATTCAGGAGGGGAGGAGGAGAGAGGCGGCCCCGTCTGCTGCAGCTGTCATGCAAGAGAGGAGAAAGATGGCGTGTCACGTGATTGCCGACCTGCGCTCTGTAAACAAGGTATATAGCTGCATTTTTTATATAGCAAAGTCACAGGGGGACATTCGATTCCTCAACCAAGAGGATAATGTAAATTGTTCCCTAAGCAGCAGAAGGGAAGGCGACGGGCACGGAGCTCACAGACAGGGAGGGGAGGGGGGAAGAGGACAAAGGAGACAGAGAGCAGCGCTACAGATGACAGAGGCATGTAAACTGACCAAGGTGTCAGGGCTCAGCAGTCATGATACACCGTGGTTTGTGTGGTTTACAGTAGGGAGGGCAGAAACTGGCAGGATCAGCCAGGTTTTTTAGGTGTTACAGGGGGCCAAATTACACAGCACAAGCTTTGCGCTGTATAACACGCTTTAAAGGAACGGGATCTTTATTCATTTATTCTTTTGGGGTTAACAAACGCTTTTATCAAAAAGGATTGTGGCACAGGATACACAAAAATAAAGCTCCAGACTCCTCTTCTAGTAAATCAAAGTAATCAAACAGCACAGGTACCCTAATGGAAAGCAGTTAAAACTAGTTGCAATGTCCACTGGCAGCAGCTTATACGTTATATGTTCTCCAGTACACTCTTCAGCACAGAAGCTTCTTCCCAAGATGCTCCATACAGGCAGCCATCTTCCTGCTCTGCTTCCTTTGAATAAACCCTTCACCAAGACAGCAAAAATCCTTCATACCCCAGCCTCTGGGGTGGC
Organism: Aquarana catesbeiana; assembly: GCF_042186555.1. NCBI lineage: Eukaryota > Metazoa > Chordata > Amphibia > Anura > Ranidae > Aquarana > Aquarana catesbeiana. The sequence continues at coordinate 261,472,227 of NC_133327.1, read as the reverse complement.
TTCTGTTTCCTCAGGCCCAGGCTCAGGTCCTTCTCTCAGCAACAACTTCCCCAGGCAGCAGACCTAGGAGGAAAAGGACTTCCAGCACAACCTCCTCCCCAAGCAAAGACCCTTCTGGAAGGTCACACCCAAATAATTATAATCTTCTCTAGTATCTCCATTGCAAAGATTTTCCCCTACTTCCTTTCCAAACGATGAATATCAGACAGAACATGGAGTGATTTGAGATTCAAGAGTCAGAGAAGCTAAAAAACGTGTTGAGCAGAGATATTCTTTAAACTCAAGTCAAACTAAGTCAGGTCCACAACTTACTCACTTAGAGGTTCTAATGCATATCCACACATTCATCTTCTGCACTTTTAAGCTACACCTTTATACCTTGAATAGTAGTACACCTAGCAATACTCCAACAAGTCTCAAAAATAAGACTGCCTTTCTGCCTAAACCCTAATTAAGATTAGAGGATCAACAGTGTTGAGTGGCAGTATTGGAGTTGATTGAGAGTTGTTGGAGTATTGCTACTGTTTGGGAAGGAGATCCGGATCTTAGTACAAGCACCCGCAGCCAGTCAGTACAGCCACTTGTTGACCAAAGTGGTATCACTTGTTTGATGCATTTAGTACTACATTTAAGACTCATAAAATGTCACAATATTATTATTATTATACACGATTTATATAGCGCCAACAGTTTACGCAGCGCTTTACAATGTAGAGGGGGAACAGCACAATTATGCCCTGTACACACGATAGGATTTTCCGATGGAAAATGTGTGATAGGACCTTGTTGTCGGAAATTCCGACAGTGTGTGGGCTCCATCACACATTTTCCATAGGAATTTCCGACACACAAAGTTTGAGAGCTTGCTATAAAATTTTCCGACAACAAAATCCGTTGTCGGAAATTCCGATCGTGTGTACACAAATCCGACGCACAATGTGCCACGCATGGTCAGAATAAATTAAGAGACGAAAGCTATTGGCTACTGCCCCGTTTATAGTTCCAACATACGTGTTTTACGTCACTGCGTTCAGAATGATCGGATTTTCCGACAACTTTGTGTGACCGTGTGTATGCAAGACAAGTTTGAGCCAACATCCGTCAGAAAAAATCCATGGATTTTGTTGTCGGAATGTCCGATCAATGTCCGACCATGTGTACAGGGCATAATAGTACAGTTCAATACAGAAGGGACAGGAGGGCCCTGCTCGTAGAGCTTACATTCTAAAGGGAGGAGGTGGTGGTACAAAAGGTAATAGATGTAGGGAATGATTTGATGGGGGTGGCTCGGGGACAGTTGTTAGGTGGGTGTGGGATAGGCTTCCCTGAATAAGTGAGTGTTCAGGGATCTCCTAAAGGTGGACAAGTTAGGGGAAGATCGGATATACCGGGGCAGGGAATTCCAGGGGATGGGAGAGGCTCTGGAGAAGTCCTGAAGGTGAGCATGAGAGGAGGTAACAACGGAGCTAGAGAGCAGGAGGTCCTGGGAGGAGCGGAGGGGATGATTTGGGCGACAATAAAATTATATTATGAAGCCTCCTGTATGACAGTCCAAACTAGCACTAAATCCATATGTGATGATCAAACACTTCCTTTACCTTCTCCGACTGAGCCAAATCCTCCTTTGTGTCTCACACACTTCCCCTTCCAGACATTACAGATAACAGTGGGAGTGTTTCAACAACTGAGGCAGTGCTGCTAATCCAGAAAGCAAAAAAACTAGGAGAAAGAGGTTCCCCAAAAGAAGGCAAATTACCCAAACACAATCTGCAAAAAACAATAGATTTATTGAGCTACAAAACACCACACAAAAGTACAAAAATTGGGCAATTAGGGAATATACCATAGGCTAAATTAAAACAGATAATGTTATCATTAAAAACAACGGAGCCGCGGCCAAGCATACCCCATACACACACCAATCACCACAGCAGATTCCTACTAAATTGGGCAGTATCGTGTGAAATAAATCCTTAGTCAGTCCAAGTATTAGTAGTATGGCGGTATGGGGGTAAGGGTGATTGAATGATTGAATATAACTTGCGAACTATTCAGCACATCATGAAAATTAAGGCAGTCCGGGAGCTAAACCCATATCTTAGGTATGACAACAGCAGTGACCGGCCGTATTACTGAAGCTGGCAGTGAACCCAGGACATACAAATAAAGCAGCTATGTTTGTAGAAAGCAGCAGGGGGAGCAATGCCGGCTCAGGCTGTACTATAAGTATAAACTGGAGTAATACTTCTCTCACCAAGTTGATGGCTTAGTAGCTCTTGAGATCGTAGGCTCTACCCCCAGAAGATAGCTGCAGATGTCAGTCTAAACAGCGTTAGCCGTCAAATAGGAGATGTCCCGCTATGTCAGCGCCTTCGGTTAGATGATGTGAGCCGGCCGTCAGCTGTTGGTTCCCGGTCAGGCATTCAAACACCATAAGCTCGCGGCTCCGAAGTGACGTGCTGACGTCACGTGCTGACGCGTTTCACCAGCCAATCACCGCTGGTTTCCTCAATGCTGATAGCCACATCCCCTGGAACACTTTTCATCCCACTCTATGCAATCAGGCACAGCCCACATAAGGTTGAAATTATGCCCTATGTTCAAGAGCAGATCTGCATCATTGCTACATCATCACAGGAAGCTGCATTAGGTTGAATTCATAGGCAGGGTCAACAAGTATTTGTGGAGGGACAAACAGAATACTGTAAGAGCAGATGTGTCCATAATTAGGTGCTGCAGTTTGTATTTTTAATGTACGCCCATAGTTCTATGTTAAAACTGTGAAAGGAACCCCAACATAGATTGCAAACTGCAGGAACTCTAGAAACCAATATATTAACTTATTGCTTGGCCTTACCCTTTTAATATTCTGAAAGCTATAAAAATGGATTGTAGTGCTAGCTTTTACATTACTATTAATTTTGCTACATTAGGTGAATTTTGAGTTTGCAGGTTTATCCATTAATGCATTCTGCATCCACTGTAAACTATTCCATTACTTAAACCGTCAACAACTTGTCAGTTGTGAGTAGTTGTTTATGTGGAATTCATTGACCTAACATAGGTTAAATACAACCATATAGAAGTTTACATGGTTATTGTAGAAGACAGATGAATGAAGCAGTGTGAAAAGGAATTCATGAACACGGACCAAGGAGAAAAATATGGTTCGTGCTTGGAGCCGTGTTCGTTTTTTCCAGGCAGCAGCTGCTGCTGTACGATAGCTGTATGTCGATTATACTGTGTGCTTTCACTTTTCCACTTACTCATTCTGTATAGAATGACTCCATGAATTAATTCTGCGGCTGTCTAAAGACTCTGGGGATTAAGAATTTCTGTCCAAACGAAACAGATAGGCCTCCCCGTGGGACGGCTGGGTACTTGTAGGAATAAGTATAGGTTAAACAGCAGCATCAGAGGCTTTAGATGCACCACTGTGATGATTTTTTGAAGATACAGGAAATACAAAGTCAGTCAATATATAATAAAACACATGAAAGTGGTAGGAACCTAGCTAGCCAGGACTAGTTGAATATTTATGCAAGTGTCCAGACCTGTCAAGTAATTAATGATTCCCTAGGTGGATTGCCTTTGTAAATGAAAGTGTTTTTCTATTACTACAAATCTGTGGTTTATGACAAATCAAATGTTCTTTTGCAGCGATTAAAGATAAAGCTTTGATTGATGCTAAAATAGAAAAATGATGAAAGCACTTGTAGAAATACGTAAAGCATAAAAGGAAAGTTTATTATGACCTTTAAAATCTTGATTCACACTATTGTTTTGCAGTAATGCATAATATGGGCATTGATGCATTGTAGTATTAATCATTTTGAAAAGCAGCTCAATGCATCTGCAGTGCAGTGCATGGTAACATATCTCTACGTGTTGTGGTGTGCAATATAAAAAAGGGTGCAGAAATGTTTTCTACCTGCATTGGTTAATTAAACACATATAAAGCTGTAAAATAAGAAATACTAATATGCATTAATGCAATGCACCACTGCAGACAGGTGTGAAAGATAAAGGGTATATGCCCAGGGCCTTTTTTTCTCAGCGAATAGGTGCAGGAACTCAACCAGCCACCCCCCCCCCCTATATTTAATGCACCAAGAGGCATTAAATACAAGGAGTGTGCTACATGCAGGGTTAAAGAGTGCGCTATGTTCAGATTGCAGGGGTGTGCTACTTCAGAAGTTCAGGACTAGGGATGAGCCGAACACCCCCCGGTTCGGTTCGCACCAGAACCTGCGAACGGACCGAAAGTTTGCACGAACGTTAGAACCCCATTGATGTCTATGGGACTCGAACGTTCGAAATCAAAAGTGCTCATTTTAAAGGCTAATTTGCATGGTATTGTCCTAAAAGGGTTTGGGGACCCGGGTCCTACCCCAGGGGACATGTATCAATGCAAAAAAAACTTTTAAAAACGGCCGTTTTTTCGGGAGCAGTGATTTTAATGATGCTTAAAGTAAAAAAAAAAAAGTGAAATATTCCTTTAAATATCGTACCTGGGGTGCGTCTATAGTATGCCTGTAAAGTGGCGCGTGTTTCCCGTGTTTAGAACAGTCCCTGCACCAAATGTCATTTTTAAAGGAAAAAATCTCATTTAAAACTGCTTGCGGGTTTAATGTAATGTCGGGTCCTGGCAATATGGATGAAAATCAGTGAGACAAATGGCATGGGTACCCCCCAGTCCATTACCAGGCCCTTTGGGTCTTGTATGGATATTAAGGGGAACCCCGCACCCAAATTAAAATAAGGAAAGGTGTGGGGCCACCAGGCCCTATATACTCTGAACAGCAGTATACAGGCGGTGCAAACAAGACAGGGACTGTAGGTTTGTTGTTAAGTAGAATCTGTTTGTCATTTTGAACGGGTACATTTTTAACGTATTTAGCTCCAGCCAAAATATCTTTTTTAAGCTTTTTGGAAAACATAGGGAAGGGTTATCACCCCTGTGACATTTGTTTTGCTGTCTTTCCTCCTCTTTAGAAGATTTCACCTCACTTTTTGTCCCAATGACAAATGTTTGAGAATTTGGGGTTTTTTGTGGAACAAGGATTGGAAAGCATCAGTGGAAAGGAGAAATGTTTTTCCCATACTAACTCTTACAGGAGAGAATTTCCCTTCCTAGGGGTAGATTTCATCTCACTTCCTGTTGTCTCCTTCCGTTTGCAAGTAGGAGTCGTTTGTAAGTTAGATGTTTGAAAGTAGGGGCCTGCCCTATATACTCAGCAGAAATTTGGGCCTTAGGTGTTGTTGTGGCCACAACAACGTAAGACCTCACAGGGCCCTGCTGTGAAATATTAGATCAAGAATTGTAATTACATGCCCCTGTTGAACAGGGGCAGAAAAACTGGGCCTTTAGTGGTGGTGGTGGTGGTGCTGGTGCCACAACACTGTAAGTCCTCACTCGCTCTTGGTGGGTGCAGAAATGGGCCCTGCTGTGAAATATTAGATCAAGAATTGTAATTACATGCCCCTGTTGAACAGGGGCAGAAAAATTGGGCCTTTGGTGGTGGTGGTGCTGGTGCCACAACACTGCAACCCCTCACAAACACTCTAGTTGGAACGCAGGAACGAGCCCTGCTGCAAAGTATTGCATCAAAAATTGTAATTACACGCCCCTGTTAAACAGGGGCAGAAAAATTGGGCCTTAGGCACTGGTGCTGGTGCCACAACACTGCAACCCCTCACAGACACTCTAGTTGGAATGCAGGAACGAGCCCTGCTGCAAAGTATTGCATCAAAAATTGTAATTACACGCCCCTGTTAAACAGGGGCTGAAAAATTGTGCCTTAGGCACTGGTGGTGGCGCCCAGAACAAAAAATGTTCTTACAAGCTATCAGCGTGATGATTGAGGAGGAAGAGGATAATTACTCAGGGATAGTCACTCAGCATCAGCATAGGCAGTGCTTGGTAGCTGGTGGTGATCCAAGACTGATTCATTTTTATGAAGGTCAGTCGATCGACCGAGTTGGTGGACAGACGCACCCTGTGATCGGTTACCACGCCTCCAGCAGCACTGAATGTGCGTTTTGAAAGAACGCTGGATGCAGGACAGGCCAGTAGCTCAATTGCATACTGTGCAAGCTCTGGCCAGTGATCCATCCTCAAGACCTAGTAACCCAGAGGATTTTCGGTGGGAAATGTGTCCAAGTCTGATCTTGCCCCTAGGTATTCCTGCACCATGTAAAACAGACGCTGGCGATGGTTGCTGGAACCGACCATACCTTGGGGCTGCGGACCAAAAAATTGTCTGAACGCATCGGTCAGATGGCCACCTTCTCCACCGCTCCTTCTTTGACTGACTGAAGCCTCAGCAACATGTTGTCCAGAAACAGGAGTTTGTAACCTCCCAGTCTCTGGGAACGCGTTGCACAGACCTTTCTGCAAGGCCTCCCGAAGATGTTTCATCCTCTGCTCCCTCTGCGATGGCAAGATAAGGTCCGCAACCTTACCCTTGTAACGTGGATCAAGGAGGGTTGCCAGCCAGTATTGGTCCTTCTCCTTGATACCATGAATACGAGGATCCTTACGCAGGCTTTGCAGGATCAGGGAGGCCATGCAGCGTAGGTTTGCTGAGGCATTCGGTCCAGAGTCCTCTGGGTCACTAAGGACGACATGGTCCGCAGCCACCTCCTCCCAGCCACGTACAAGTCCATGTGTTTCTTGGGACTGATCCCTTAAAGACTGCTGCTGATGGTGAGTGCCAGGCTTCACTTCCATACTGACACAATCTTCCTCCTCCTCCTCCTCCTCGTCCTCTTCCTGTGTGATCGGCAGGCACGCAGGAACACTGTCTGGATAAAGGGGGCCTTGAGAGCTAAGGAAGTCCTCCTCTTCCTGCCTCTGTTCTGCCTCAAGTGCCCTGTCCATTATTCCACACAGCGTGTGCTCCAACAGGTGGACAAGGAGGACAGTGTCACTGATGCATGCACTGTCACTGCTCACCATCCTCGTGGCCTCCTCAAATGGTGACAGGACAGTGCATGCATCCCTGATCATGGCCCACTGGCGTGGGGAAAAAAAAACAAGCTCCCCTGACCCTGTCCTGGTGCCATAGTCGCACAGGTACTCATTGATGGCCCTCTGCTGCGTGTGCAGCCGCTGCAGCATGGCCAACGTTGAGTTCCACCTGGTGGGCATGTCACAGATTAGGCGGTTCTTGGGCAGGTTAAACTCCTTTTGGAGGTCCGTCAGCCGAGCACTGGCATTATATGACCGGCGGAAATGCACACAGACTTTCCTGGCCTGCCTCAGGACATCCTGTAAGCCCGGGTACCTGCCCAAGAACTGCTGCACCACAAAGTTAAGGACGTGAGCCAAACAGGGCACATGGGTCATTTGTCCCTGTCGGAGGGCAGGAAGGAGGTTGGTGCCATTGTCGCAAACCACCATTCCTGCCTTAAGTTGGCGTGGCGTCAACCACCTCTGAACCTGCCCCTGCAGAGCTGACAGAACCTCTGCCCCAGTGTGGCTCCTGTCCCCCAAGCACACCAGCTCAAGCACCGCATGGCATCTTTTGGCCTGCGTACTTGCGTAGCCCCTTGAACGGCTACGGAGCACTGCTGGTTCCGAGGACAAAGCACAGGAAGAGGCCATGGAGGAAGAAGAAGAGGAGGGGGTGGAGGAGAGAGGTGTGTCACAATCATTAGCATTTTGGAGGCGTGGTGGGGGAACAACCTCCAACACTACTGCACCTTGTCCTGCATCCTTCCCAGCTGCCAGCAGAGTCACCCAATGCGCCGTGAAACTTAGGTAACATCCCTGTCTATGCCTGCTGGACCATGAGTCAGCGGTAATATGCACCTTACCGCCGACCGCCCTGTCCAGCAAGGCATGGACATTGCCTTCCACATGCCGGTAGAGAGCCAGAATTGCCTTCCGTGAGAAAAAGTGGCGTTTGGGTACCTGCCACTGAGGAATCGCACATTCCACAAACTCACGGAAGGGGGCAGAGTCTACCAACTGAAAATGCAGCAGTTGAAGTGCTAGCAATTTTGCCAAGCTAGCATTCAACCGCTGGGCATGTGGATGGCTGGGAGCAAACTTCTTTTGGCGGTGCAGCAGCTGGGGCAGGGAAATTTGCCTGGTACAATCTGACGTCGGTATACCAAAAGCAGATTGCCCACAAGTACTTGGCTGTGACACACCTAATTCTACACCTTCATTCCTCTCAGTGCAGGTCTCAGAGAGGACTGAAGGTATAGTGGGGTTGGAAATGTCAGCTGATGAGGAGCAAGGAGAGGTCCTCTTTGTTCTTTGGTGTGGGTCTTTAAGATACGCTTGCCAACGAACTGCATGGCAGGTCAACATATGTCTGGTCAAGCATGTGGTACCCAAGCGGGAGATGTTTTGGCCACGCGAGATACGCTTGAGACATATGTTGCAAATAGCAGCGGTGTGATCTGATGCACTCGTCTCAAAAAAGGCCCACACCAAAGAACTTTTTGAATAACACGCAGAGACTGCAGCGCCCTGCACATGTGGAGCTTTGGGGTGTGATGCAGTCAATGTGCTGCCCTTAGGCTGGCCCCTGGAGGGTATCCTTCCTCATTGGTGATGTGCCGCTTCTTCCTCCTCCTCTCTCCTATCAGGCACCCATGTTGAGTCAGTGACCTCATCATCCCCTCCCTCCTCATCACTGGAGCAAACCTGGCAGTATGCTGCAGCAGGGGGAGCATGACTGCCAGATTGCTGTCCTTCTTGGGCACCCCCTCTGTCCGTGCTCATGTTACTGCCTTCATCAAGCTCAGTATCATCATCAGAGCCTTCCAAACGCTGGGCATCCTCCTGGAGCATGTACCCAACACTGTGGTCAAACAGTTAGAGGGACTCCTCAGGAGGACATGGTGGGGCTAGGGAAGGAGTCACTGATGACATTGAGCCAAGGGAAGAGGCCGCTGCTTTGCCAGACAAATTACCCTGGGCATGGGTGAGAGAGGATGAGGAGGATGAGGACGGCTTGGTCATCCACTCGACCAAGTCTTCCGCATGTTGCGGCTCATCACGGCCAGCTGCCGAAAAAAAGGCCAAGCGTGTCCCACGGCCACGTGCTGATGAGGATGCACCGTCTCCACGACCAGCACTAGACACAGAGCCTGCTTGCCCTCTCTTATTGGCTTGTGACTGTCTGCCTCTCCTTCTTGGCCTTCCAGACATACTAATGGCCTGTAGCTGCACTAAGCTGGGATATATATATATATATATATATATATATATATATATATATATATATGTACTGATACTGCAGCTAGCAAAATCAACTGCCTGCCTGTAGTATGAGAACACCACCAACCTTCTAAAGGTAGCTTTAGCTGAACACTGTGAGGTGGATGCACCCCACTAACTTGTAGGTTTAGCTGAACACTGTGAACAGGACGCACCCCACTAACTTGTAGGTTTAGCTGAACACTGTGAACAGGACACACCCCACTAACTTGTAGGTTTAGCTGAACACTGTGAGCAGGACGCACCCCACTAACTTGTAGGTTTAGCTGAACACTGTGAGCAGGACGCACTGCACTAAACTTGTAGGTTTAGCTGAACACTGTGAGCAGGACGCACCCCACTAACTTGTAGGTTTAGCTGAACACTCTGAGCAGGACGCACCCCACTAACTTGTAGGTTTAGCTGAACACTGTGAGGTGGACGCACCACACTAACTTGTAGGTTTAGCTGAACACTGTGAGCAGGACGCACCCCACTAACTTGTAGATTTAGCTGAACACTGTGAGCAGGATGCACTGCACTAACTGTAAATAGTCTAGCTGCCTGACTGTGGTACTAATAGGATCAAAAGAACACCAGTAATTTTCTTCAGGTACCTGTATATACTGTAACAAGACAAGCCTGCCTCTCAGTAAGAAGCTAACAGGAACGGATCTAGCTGAACACTGTGAGCAGGACGCACTGCACTAACTTGTAGGTTTAGCTGAACACTGTAAGGTGGACGCACCCCACTAACTTGTAGGTTTAGCTGAACACTGTGAGCAGGACGCACTGCACTAACTGTAAATAGTCTAGCTGCCTGACTGTGGTACTAATAGGATCAAAAAAACACCAGTAATTTTCTTCAGGTAGCTGTATATACTGTAACAAGACAAGCCTGCCTGTCAGTAAGAAGATAACAGGAACGGATCTAGCTGAACACTGTGAGCAGGACGCACCCCACTAACCTTTAGGTTTAGCTGAACACTGTGAGCAGGACGCACCCCACTAACTTGTAGGTTTAGCTGAACACTGTGAGGTGGACGCACCACACTAACTTGTAGGTTTAGCTGAACACTGTGAGCAGGACGCACCCCCACTAACTTGTAGGTTTAGCTGAACACTGTGATCAGGACGCACCCCACTAACTTGTAGGTTTAGCTGAACACTGTGAGCAGGACGCACCCCACTAACTTGTAGGTTTAGCTGAACACTGTGAGCAGGACGCACCGCACTAACTTGTAGGTTTAGCTGAACACTGCGAGCAGGACGCACCCCACTAACTTGTAGGTTTAGCTGAACACTGTGAGCAGGACACACTGCACTAACTGTAAATAGTCTAGCTGCCTGACTGTGGTACTAATAGGATCAAAAGAACACCAGTAATTTTCTTCAGGTAGCTGTATATACTATAACAAGACAAGCCTGCCTGTCAGTAAGAAGATAACAGGAACGGATCTAGCTGAACACTGTGAGCAGGACGCACTGCACTAAACTTGTAGGTTTAGCTGAACACTGTGAGCAGGACGCACCCCACTAACTTGCAGGTTTAGCTGAACACTCTGAGCAGGACGCACCCCACTAACTTGTAGGTTTAGCTGAACACTGTGAGGTGGACGCACCACACTAACTTGTAGGTTTAGCTGAACACTGTGAGCAGGACGCACCCCACTAACTTGTAGGTTTAGCTGAACACTGTGAGCAGGATGCACTGCACTAACTGTAAATAGTCTAGCTGCCTGACTGTGGTACTAATAGGATCAAAAGAACACCAGTAATTTTCTTCAGGTAGCTGTATATTCTGTAACAAGACAAGCCTGCCTCTCAGTAAGAAGCTAACAGGAACGGATCTAGCTGAACACTGTGAGCAGGACGCACTACACTAACTTGTAGGTTTAGCTGAACACTGTGAGGTGGACGCACCCCACTAACTTGTAGGTTTAGCTGAACACTGTGAGCAGGACGCACTGCACTAACTGTAAATAGTCTAGCTGCCTGACTGTGGTACTAATAGGATCAAAAAAACACCAGTAATTTTCTTCAGGTAGCTGTATATACTGTAACAAGACAAGCCTGCCTGTCAGTAAGAAGATAACAGGAACGGATCTAGCTGAACACTGTGAGCAGGACGCACTGCACTAACTTGTAGGTTTAGCTGAACACTGTGAGCAGGACGCACCCCACTAACTTGTAGGTTTAGCTGAACACTGTGATCAGGACGCACCCCACTAACTTGTAGGTTTAGCTGAACACTGTGAGCAGGACGCACCCCACTAACTTGTAGGTTTAGCTGAACACTGTGAGCAGGACGCACCGCACTAACTTGTAGGTTTAGCTGAACACTGTGAGCAGGACGCACCCCACTAACTTGTAGGTTTAGCTGAACACTGTGAGCAGGACGCACTGCACTAACTGTAAATAGTCTAGCTGCCTGACTGTGGTACTAATAGGATCAAAAGAACACCAGTAATTTTCTTCAGGTAGCTGTATATACTATAACAAGACAAGCCTGCCTGTCAGTAAGAAGATAACAGGAACGGATCTAGCTGAACACTGTGAGCAGGACGCACTGCACTAAACTTGTAGGTTTAGCTGAACACTGTGAGCAGGACGCACCCCACTAACTTGTAGGTTTAGCTGAACACTCTGAGCAGGACGCACCCCACTAACTTGTAGGTTTAGCTGAACACTGTGAGGTGGACGCACCACATTAACTTGTAGGTTTAGCTGAACACTGTGAGCAGGACGCACCCCACTAACTTGTAGGTTTAGCTGAACACTGTGAGCAGGATGCACTGCACTAACTGTAAATAGTCTAGCTGCCTGACTGTGGTACTAATAGGATCAAAAGAACACCAGTAATTTTCTTCAGGTACCTGTATATACTGTAACAAGACAAGCCTGCCTCTCAGTAAGAAGCTAACAGGAATGGATCTAGCTGAACACTGTGAGCAGGACGCACTGCACTAACTTGTAGGTTTAGCTGAACACTGTGAGGTGGACGCACCCCACTAACTTGTAGGTTTAGCTGAACACTGTGAGCAGGACGCACTGCACTAACTGTAAATAGTCTAGCTGCCTGACTGTGGTACTAATAGGATCAAAAAAACACCAGTAATTTTCTTCAGGTAGCTGTATATACTGTAACAAGACAAGCCTGTCTGTCAGAAGATAACAGGAACGGATCTAGCTGAACACTGTGAGCAGGACGCACCCCACTAACTTGTAGGTTTAGCTGAACACTGTGAGCAGGACGCACCCCACTAACTTGTAGGTTTAGCTGAACACTGTGAGGTGGATGCACCGCACTAACTTGTAGGTTTAGCTGAACACTGTGAGCAGGACGCACCCCACTAACTTGTAGGTTTAGCTGAACACTGTGAGCAGGACGCACCGCACTAACTTGTAGGTTTAGCTGAACACTGTGAGCAGGACGCACCCCACTAACTTGTAGGTTTAGCTGAACACTGTGAGCAGGACGCACCCCACTAACTTGTAGTTTTAGCTGAACACTGTGAGCAGGACGCACTGCACTAACTGTAAATAGTCTAGCTGCCTGACTGTGGTACTAATAGGATCAAAAAAACACCAGTAATTTTCTTCAGGTAGCTGTATATACTGTAACAAGACAAGCCTGCCTGTCAGTAAGAAGATAACAGGAACGGATCTAGCTGAACACTGTGAGCAGGACGCACCCCACTAACTTGTAGGTTTAGCTGAACACTGTGAGCAGGACGCACCCCACTAACTTGTAGGTTTAGCTGAACACTGTGAGGTGGACGCACCACACTAACTTGTAGGTTTAGCTGAACACTGTGATCAGGACGCACCCCACTAACTTGTAGGTTTAGCTGAACACTGTGAGCAGGACACACCCCACTAACTTGTAGGTTTAGCTGAACACTGTGAGCAGGACGCACCGCACTAACTTGTAGGTTTAGCTGAACACTGTGAGCAGGACGCACCCCACTAACTTGTAGGTTTAGCTGAACACTGTGAGCAGGACGCACTGCACTAACTGTAAATAGTCTAGCTGCCTGACTGTGGTACTAATAGGATCAAAAGAACACCAGTAATTTTCTTCAGGTACCTGTATATACCGTAACAAGACAAGCCTGCCTGTCAGTAAGAAGATAACAGGAACGGATCTAGCTGAACACTGTGAGCAGGACGCACCCCACTAACTTGTAGGTTTAGCTGAACACTGTGAGCAGGACGCACCCCACTAACTTGTAGGTTTAGCTGAACACTGTGAGCAGGACGCACTGCACTAACTGTAAATAGTCTAGCTGCCTGACTGTGGTACTAATAGGATCAAAAAAACACCAGTAGTTTTCTTCAGGTACCTGTATATACTGTAACAAGACAAGCCTGCCTGTCAGTAAGAAGATAACAGGAACGGATCTAGCTGAACACTGTGAGCAGGACGCACCCCACTAACTTGTAGGTTTAGCTGAACACTGTGAGCAGGACGCACCCCACTAACTTGTAGGTTTAGCTGAACACTGTGAGGTGGACGCACCACACTAACTTGTAGGTTTAGCTGAACACTGTGAGCAGGACACACCCCACTAACTTGTAGGTTTAGCTGAACACTGTGATCAGGATGCACCCCACTAACTTGTAGGTTTAGCTGAACACTGTGAGCAGGACGCACCCCACTAACTTGTAGGTTTAGCTGAACACTGTGAGCAGGACGCACCGCACTAACTTGTAGGTTTAGCTGAACACTGTGAGCAGGACGCACCCCACTAACTTGTAGGTTTAGCTGAACACTGTGAGCAGGACGCACCCCACTAACTTGTAGTTTTAGCTGAACACTGTGAGCAGGACGCACTGCACTAACTGTAAATAGTCTAGCTGCCTGACTGTGGTACTAATAGGATCAAAACAACACAAGCAATTTTCTTCAGGTAGCTGTATATACTGTAACAAGACAAGCCTGCCTGTCAGTAAGAAGATAGCAGGAACGGATCTAGCTGAACACTGTGAGCAGGACGCACTGCACTAACTGTAAATAGTCTAGCTGCCTGACTGTGGTACTAATAGGATCAAAAGAACACCAGTAATTTTCTTCAGGTAGCTGTAAATACTGTAACAAGACAAGCCTGCCTGTCAGTAGGAAGATAACAAGAATGGATCTAGCTAAACTGAATACAGTGTATATATATATATATATATATATATATATATATATATATATATATATGCAACACCTGGGATGCATATATATATACACAATACACTGTAAGTGCAGCTAACTGACTGACTGTTCTGCCTAATCTATCTATCTCAAATCAAATGTCGCTGTCTGTCTCTCTCTCTCAATGAACGCCGGAACACACACTACACAGGGCCGCCGTGTAGGCGGCCCTATATAGTGTGGGGCATGTACTAAATCCCCTGAGCTATAATTGGCCAAACTCTCCTTGGCTTTGGCCAATTACGGCTCTCTGTTCAGGCGGCGCTGTGATTGACCAAGCATGCGGGTCATAGTGCATGCTTGGCCAATCATCAGCCAGCAATGCACTGCGATGCCGCAGTGAATTATGGGCTGTGACGCACCACACGAATTTGGTGCGAACGGCCCATATCGTTCGCAATTCGGCGAACGGGCGAACAGACGATGTTCGAGTCGAACATGGGTTCGACTCGAACACGAAGCTCATCCCTATTCAGGACCATGATGCTCACAGAGTGCAGAGTTCCAGATTGCACTGCTTACAGAATACAGAGTTCAGGACTGTGCTACATACAGAGTGCAGCATTCAGAACTGCGCTGTGTATAGTGTGCAGAGTTTACAACCACACTGGTACAGAGTTCAGGACCATGTTATGTACAGATTGCAGAGCTCAGGAGTGCACTACATACAGAGTTCAGGAGTGATCTATGTACAGAGTGCAGAGTTCAGGCTTGTGCTGCATACAGAGTACAGAGTTCAGGTGTACACTACGTACAGATACAGAGTGCAGAGTTTAGGTGTGCCACTCGTACAGTGTGCAGGGTTCAGGTATGTACATAGTGCAAAGTTCAGGATTGTGTTGCGTGCAGAGTTCAGGAGTAGACTATTTACAGAATGCAGAGTTCAGGATTATGCTGCGTACAGAGTGCAGAGTTCAGAAGTGCACTGCATACAGAGTGCAGGATTCTGAAGTGCTCCACATACAGAGTACACGGTTCAGGGTTCAGGTATGCGTTGCAAACAGAGTGCAGAGTTCAGGACCACACTGTGTACAGAGTGCAGAGTTCAGGGCTGCACTTTATATAGAGTGCAGAGTTCAGGACCACACTGTGTACAGAGTGCAGGAATCGAGACTGCATAGGACTGGTCCACTTTAAACTAAAATTACATCCTCCCTTTCCCCCAAATCACCCCCTTCCCCAGTACAGAGTTCTATTCTCACCCCCAAACTCCCCTACTACAACTTGCCTCAGTAGGAGAGTGTATAGTGCAGGCTGCACGGGCTTCGGGAGGTGCTGCCTCTGCACTATAGTGGCTGCGCACATCCCCCACTCCTTCACATCCCTCCACTTCCTCATCCGCTCTCATAGGCATGTGCTGAAGCAGGGAGGGGTGAAGTGCAGCCGCTGGAAGAGGAGCTCTGTCTGTGTTTTACAAATGACAATAGTGTGTAGCAAGAACAGGGCCAGAGGTGGTGACAGTTCCCCAAGTTCTAGCTGAAAAAAGGCCCTGTATAAGCTCTAACAATGAACATATTTTATTTGCTATCTTTTGGTCTGTTAAATATTCAATTGAATGCATTATGTTACTGTTCACTTTCACCATCACAGGAATGAGTACTTTCTCTGATTCAGACCCCATTTCTTGTGCATTCTCTTCCCTGATGCAGTAGCTCTGAACTCAGCTTTTGAGAGCTCACTCTTGTGGTGGTGGGGGTGACCAGTAACTGCTGGGAGTCTCTTAGCAACATCCTAGCAACAAGGCAGGATGGGATGATGAAATCTTTGGGAGTTTTTCAGTCAGGTTCTGAGAGGTATGTATGTAAATGGCCTACACCTATAGCAAGGGCATGAATTAACTTTGGTCAAAGTTGCACAGTTTGTTTCTATATAGAGGTACCCCTTACCCGCAAAGACAGTTTTTTGGTGAACTTTGCATTCACACAGGCAGTCGGTCTGTGTCCAGGGCCGATCACTTACATTGCTGGTTGGGGGATTACATGTGAATGGGAGTGATTAGCTTGCTTTTAATGGGGCTGCATACTTAAAGCTAATCGCAGGAACCCCTGCTAGGGTGCTTGCATCTAATTGCAGCCAAAGTATTAAAGTGATTGTAAAGTCTTTTTTTTTTTTTTTTAGATAAACATGTTATACTTACCTGCTCTCTGTGATGGATTTGCACAGAGCAGCCCAGATCCTCCTCTTCTTGGGTCCCTCTTCGCTGCTCCTGGCCCCTCCCTCCTGTCGATTGCCCCCACAGCAAGCAGCTTACTATGGGGGCACCCGAGCAGCTCCAAGTGTCCATTAAGACACAGACCTGCTGTTCAGCCCCGCGCCCTCTCTCCTCGATTGGCTAACTGACTTTGATTGACAGCCACGGGAGCCAATGGCGCCGCTGCTGTGTCTCAGTGTCTCAGACAATCAGGGGGGGAGTCCCCGACGGCTGAGGAACTCGTAGACATCGCTGGAGAGAGATGGGACTCAAGTAAGTATTAGGGGGGGCTGGGGAGGCTGCTACACACAGAAGGCTTTTTATTTTAAATGCCCTGTATTGAAGTGGTTAAAGGAGTTGTAAAAGCAGAAGATAAAAAAGACTTCTGCTTTTACAACTCCTTTAACCACTTCAATACAGGGCATTTGCACCCCCTTCCTGCCCAAGCCAATTTTCAGCGCTCTCACAATTTAAAATGACAATTGCGCGGTCATGCAACACTGTACCCAAATTAAATTTTTATAATTTTTTCCAACAAATAGAGCTTTCTTTTGGTGGTATTTGATCGCCTCTGCGGTTTTTATTTTTTGCGCTATAAACAAAAGAAGAGCGACAAGTTTGAAAAAAAACACAATATTTTTTACTTTTTGCTATAATAAATATCCCATTTTTTTTTTAAACAAATTTTTTCCTCAGTTTAGGCCGATATGTATTCTTCTACATATTTTTGGTAAAAAAAAAATCGCAATTAGCGTATATTGATTGGTTTGCGCAAAAGTTATAGCGTCTACAAAATAGGGGATAGTTTTATGGCATTTTTATTATTATTTTTTTTTTATTTTACTAGTAATGGCGGCGATCTGCACTTTTTATCATGACTGTGACATTGCGGCGGACAGATCGGACACTTTTGACACTATTTTGGGACCATTCACATTTATACAGCGATCAGTGCTATACAAATGCATTTTTTTACTGAATAAATGTCACTGGCATTGAAGGGGTTAACACTAGGGGGCGATCATGGGGTTAATTGTGTTACCTAGGGAGTGATTCTAACTGTAGGGGGAGGGGACTCACAAGGGGAGGAGACCGATCGGTGTTCCTCTGTACTGGGAACACACCATCGGTCTCCTCTCACCTGACAGGACGTGGATCTGTGTGTTTACACACACAGATCTACGGTCCTGCTCTGTTAACGGGCAATCGCGGGTGCCTGGCGGATATCGCGGCCGCCGGGCACACGCGTCGGCTCCCGAGTAACGTTGCAGGGGTGCGCGCGCACCCCCCAGGTGGCCAGGAAGCCCAGGACATCATATGACGCCCGCCCAGGATGGGAGATCCCTCCTACGGACGTCATATGACTATGGCTGGGATGGGAAGTGATTAAAGATACAAGCTTGTAACAGGGCTTGTCAGTGGTGTACAAGTCCCTGCCCTGCTTCTTCTTAGATAGAACAACAACCCACCTGCTTGTAGCCCTTTACCTCTGCCATATTGCAGTACTTCTTAGGGGCCTTCCTATGACATCTCCAGCCATTAGCCTTTATACAATGTATTTAAAAGAAAGTAATGTCCACACAAATAGTACAGTTTCTGCACGTTACCGGTGTTTCTTCAGAAGATGGGAGTGACAAGTCACATCATATATAGTGGACAAATCACAGCAGTCATTATGTGAAAGCAGCACAGAGCACATCACCATTAAGCCATCTTCCTCTTTTTAGCACAGTCTCTCTCTCCTTCCCAGGGTCATTAGTGTTCACTCAGAGGGCTCTGATTTGCCATAGGCTCAATGTATACAGCTCACAACTCGCTGTTTGTCCTTCCAGGGACAAGATCACTGCAGCTGCACCCCTAGCTTCAGTACACTTCTCCAAGGTCCTCCAGGTGGATAGAACTCACTGCAATGAAAACTTGGTCTGGCCTGAAAGGCTTTTTGCAACCTGCTCTAGCCTCCACCAACCATACGAAAAAGGAAGACTATGGCTAGCTCTTCTGGGTGCAGAACTAAATCTCCCTGTCCTCCAGCACTGTCCAGGGCCTCTGCATTAGCTGACTACATCTGCATGCTGGTTGGGTTGATGGCTCCCATGCCCCAACTAGCCTGTCCTCTCCCCACCTGGCATATACAGTGGGGACGGAAAGTATTCAGACCCCCTTAAATGTTTCACTCTTTGTTATATTGCAGCCATTTGCTAAAATCATTTAAGTTCATTTTTTTCCTCATTAATGTACACACAGCATCCCATATTGACAGAAAAACACAGAATTGGTGACATTTTTGCAGATTTATTAAAAAAGAAATACTGAAATATCACAAGGTCCTAAGTATTCAGATCCTTTGCTCAGTATTTAGTAGAAGCACCCTTTTGATCTAATACAGCCATAAGTCTATTTGGGAAAGCTGCAACAAGTTTTTCACACCTGGATTTGGGGATCCTCTGCCATTCCTCCTTGCAGATCCTCTCCGGTTCTGTCAGGTTGGATGGTAAACGTTGGTGGACAGCCATTTTTAGGTCTCTCCAGAGATGCTCAATTGGGTTTAAGTCAGGGCTCTGGCTGGGCCATTGAAGAACAGTCATGAAGTTGTTGTGAAGCCACTCCTTCGTTATTTTAGCTTTTGTGCTTAGGGTCATTGTCTTGTTGGAAGGTAAACCTTCGGTCCAGTCTGAGGTCCTGAGCACTCTGAAGAAGGTTTTTGTCCAGGATATCCCTGTACTTGGCCGCATTAATCTTTTCCTCAATTGCAACCAGTCATCCTGTCCCTGCAGCTGAAAAACATCCCCACAGCATGATGCTGCCACCACCACGCTTCACTGTTGGGACTGTATTGGACAGGTGATGAGCAGTGCCTGGCTTTCTCCACACATACCGCTTAGAATTAAGGCCAAAAAGTTCTATCTTGGTCTCATCAGACCAGAGAATCTTATTTCTCACCATCTTGGAGTCCTTCAGGTGTTTTTTAGCAAACTCCATGCAGGCTTTCATGTGTCTTGCACTGAGGAGAGGCTTCCATTGGGCCACTCTGCCATAAAGCCCCGACTGGTGGAGGGCTGCAGTGATGGTTGACTTTCTACAACTTTCTCCCATCTCCCAACTGCATCTCTGGAGCTCAGCCACAGTGATCTTTGGGTTTTTCTTTACCTCTCTCACCAAGGCTCTTCTCCCCGATAGCTCAGTTTGGCTGTACGTCCAGCTCTAGGAAGGGTTCTGGTCGTCCCAAACGTTTTCCATTTAAGGCTTATGGAGGCCACTGTGCTCTTAGGAACCTTAAGTGCAGCAGAAATTTTTTTGTAACCTTGGGCAGATCTGTGCCTTGCCACAATTCTGTTTCTGAGCTCTTCAGGCAGTTCCTTTGACCTCATGATTCTCATTTGCTCTGACATGCACTGTGAGCTGTAAGGTCTTATATAGACAGGTGTGTGGCTTTGCAAATCAAGTCCAATCAATATAATCAAACACAGCTGGACTCAAATGAAGGTGTAGAACCATTTCAAGGTTAAATATATGTGTGTCACAGCAAAGGGTCTGAATACTTAGGACCATGTGATATTTCAGTTTTTCTTTTTTAATAAATCTGCAAAAATGTCAACAATTCTGTGTTTTTCTGTCAATATGGGGTGCTGTGTGTACATTAATGAGGAAAAAAAATGAACTTAATTGATTTTAGCAACTGGCTGCAATATAACAAAGAGTAAAAAAGTTAAGAGGGTCTGAATACTTTCCGTCCCCACTGTATATGCCCACTAACTCACTCATGACATCACTAGAGAAGGTTTTTAGCTAAAAGGGCCCAGCACCTTATTACACTAGTCTCTGTTACCACACACTCTTCTGAAACAGAACCACCTAGTGGCAGACTAGCTAACTTTACCTGCTTACAAGCTTAGGTCTTTTCCTCATGCTTTATACAATTCTGAAAATGGTTATGAAATCCACATATTTATACACTGACATAGCAGAAAAGCAATGAAATACAACCATTAAAGAAATACAACAATTTTTCTTGACACACTTGAATAGTAATGGTTATTGTATATCATTAGGATATATCTATAGTTATCAGAGCTTAAGAGTGTTATCAAGATAATTGTCTACAAGATAAGAAGTCCAGGCACACGTGGCACTTCAGTGAGAAGGAGAAAAAAAAAAAAAAAAAAAAAGATACTTCTTAGAATTTTTTGGTATATGACTACTAAATGTTAGGAAGATAAGATAAAGAAAAAACTTTAATGGAAAATTCAAATCCAATCCGGGCAGGGGCGGCTCCAGACAATTTTTTTTTTTTGCGGTACTCGAGGTAAAAGTGAGGGTGCTAACCTGGCGTTAAAAAGCGCGCAGCTGCTACCGTGCACCTGTGGGCATGGCCAAAAAGTGGGAGTGGCCAGCAAGTGAAGGTTTCTTCAATGGTGTTCAGTATATCCTGGCCTCTGTATACCAATAAAAAGCCAAAAAATGCAGCACAACCCTACACTTCCTTTATACAATTGTATAAATGGACTTATAAGTGCAATGGAAAAACCTATACATGAATATCAAGTGCAAATCAACCAATGTATTGCAATATAGTAGTGATGGTGTCACCCCCCTCTGCAAAAATATTTTGAGAAATTGCAGAGCTTTAATGTGCAAATAATGGTGAAACCCCCTACATACAATAATAATAACAGAGATGCATAAAATTAAAAAAAATGTACATCAATTATACATTGCATTATGATTATATATAGGGGGGTTTCACCATTATTTGCACATTGCAGTTCTGCAATATTTCTTACGTTTTGCAGAGAGGGTGACACCATCACTTCTATGTTCTAATGTACTGGTTGATTTGCATCTGTTATTTTATGTAGGGGGCTTCACCATTATTTGCACATTTTATAGATGAAGTATAGGGCAACGCTGCATTTTTTGCTTTTTATTGATTCACGTTAGATGAGGGAACCAGCTAACAAGATTCTCTTATTGCATGATATTTGTTTTACTTGATTTGTTATGTCCTCTGTATACTGGTAATCACTGAACCTGCATATTGGTGGTCAGTGTGCTCCTGTATGCTGGTGCTACATGCAGGGTGCAGGAGGATGCTATGTGCAGGAGGATGCTACGTGCAGGAGGATGCTGCTTGCAGGGTGCAGGAGGATGCTACATGCAGGGTGCAGGAGGATGCTATGTGCAGGGTGCAGGAGGATGCTACAGGCGGCGTGCATGTTTCAGGAGGATGCTATGTGCAGGGTTCAGAAGGATGCTACCCGCAGAGTGCATGGCTCAGGAATGCATTACGTACAGAGTGCAAGGCTCAGGAGGATGCCACGTACAGAGTGCAGGGCTCAGGAGGATGCTAAATACAGATTGCAGGGCTCAGGAATGCATTACAGAGTGCAGAGCTCAAGAGGATGCTACGTACAGAGTGCAGGGCTCAGAAGAATACTACGTACAGGGTGCAGGGCTCAGGAGGATGTTACGTACAGAGTACAGGGCTCAGTAGGATGCTACATACAGAGTGAAGGGGTTAAGGAGTGTGTTGTACAGAGTGCAAGGTTCTGGAATTCATTTCATACAGAGTGCAACGTTCAGGAATGCGTTTCATACAGAGTGCAAGGTTCAAGAGTACGTTTAATACAGAGTGCAAAGTTCAGGAATGCATTGTACAGAGTGCAAAGTTCAGGAATGCATTGTACAGAGTGCAAGGTTCAGGAATTAGTTAATCTGCAAATACACCAATTAATTAAATATAGGACACTTACTGTATATTCCAAAATCTTGATTAGCAGCATACAGGAGCCAAGACAAGAATGGCAGCATCAGATGGATATTAAATGAGTGCAGTAAATGGACATGCAGCAGTGTGACCATCCACCCCGCACAGCCAGGGGTGGGGGTATATGGCCGCAGTCCCTCGGTCCGGGGACTGTCCCTAGAAATCGGGGACATCTGGTCACCCTATCCTAGGCCCAAATGATGTCATATATCCTCAAAGAGTCTTCATGGACATTTTCATTTTAGGAGAGACTTTCTCAGCTAAGCACACCTTCCTGCCTGCATGCCTGAGCTAAGGGCAGATGGATTTCCAGAAGTAAATGCTACATGAATCATCTGCGCTTACTCAAGATGGTCACGGCTAGAAATATTAGAGGGTAAAAGTGATTTCTCAACAAAATAAAGCCTGGAGACATGGATGGATGGGCGAGTTTGCTTTGAATATTAAAAATGAATAAAAAGGTGGTTTTGGTTTGTGGTTAAATTCCACTTTAAAGAAGTATTAAACTCAAAAGCAAACATTTATTATATTGCAGCTTACCAATTCCCAGACGTGATGGTCTTTTTTTAGGCTTTCTTTCTTTCTTTTACTGTATTTCATCTGGTTAGCCAGCCAGCAAGTCTGCTGTTTTTCACAAGCCCCAACTCTCCAGCAGAATGTATCAGTTTACATGGATGGGACAAACCACTTAACATTGGCAGGGATAATCAGCTTTTTTTTTTTTTTTTTTTTTTATTCATGCAAAACCTTTATCTCTAAAAGAAAAAACTACTTTTTGCTGTAACTGCTTATAAAGTGAGAGCTGGAGTTTTGCTTCAATTTGCTAGTGTATCTAAATTTGATAAAGCAATTAACACCCCCCCCCCCCCCCCAAACTCTCAATGTTACTGTGCCTCCTATTCTCATTCCTCCAGAGCTGTGTCTCACTAATACAGTGGGTGTGTTACTGGCCAGATCACCAGGGAAAAAAGCCGAAGAAAAAAAAAATGGATGAAGCCACCACATCTAATGATTGGTAAGCTGCAATAATATATACAATTTTAGTTTTTTGGTTAATTACTGCTTAAGTTATTATTGAAATGTTTAGCCTTAACTTATTTTATGAAAGAGACCTCTCAATGCAGCTACTCCTGTCACGCTATTATCTATTGAGATATGAAAGGCCACAATGGTCAGGTGGCCAATGTGAGACTTCAGGTGACTTCTGACCCTGACAGTTGTTTTAAAGTGTCAAGTTCAGACCAACACACAAAGCTAAAAAGGGGAGCAATACGTCATAGGAAAGCCTGTACATTTATCATAATTAAAATTAGAAGTTTCTGGTTTAATAGCAGCTGTGATTGGTTCACTATAAGGTACACTGGCCACCCCTAAACGTAACTCTCCTGGCAGCAGAAAAACGCTAAACTCTGCAAAAAAAAAAGCTGTACAGTATTTTTGACACATTTTTGCTGTGTTTAGCGCATGAAGTTTATTCATTTCATTGGCCAGAGTATTTTCCTTTGAAATCAATAAACGCTAAACGTGGCTAGTGCTCAGGTGCGTTTACACATGTTTACATGCATTTTTGCCACGTTTGCCAGAGAGTAAAGGGATGTGTAACTGCCCCTAAACTCTGCAGCTTCTAAACCAGTGGTGGTCCGTAATGCAGGGTACATGGGTGCCGCCCTCCTAATCCATGCGTCTGGCCCCCTAATCTACTGGAAGCATGGATTCCAATGGGTTTTTTTTTAATTTTTTTATTTAGAAGCACGTGATTAGAGCCTGAGGCTCCAATAGGCTGTGTGACTTTATATTCGCTATTGTGAATTTATATTCGCTATTGTCTTCCAAGGAGAAGGAGGGAGGAGATGCAAGGGAAGCGGCTGTGAAACACCAGGAGAAAGAGACGCTGCCCAGAGAAAGTGCTGCCCTCGACCTAGATGGGGTAAGTGCGGGGCTGGTGACCAACCGGGGGGGTGTCGGCGGTTGGATGCCCCCCCAAAAAAATATACCACCAGCCGCTACTGTTCTTAACTCTGATAAAGGAAAGCTCATGTGTACATGGCTTTTATTGAATAAAGTTCAGGGGCTTTGGCAAAAAAATCTCAAAAGCTCTTAAACTCACGTATACGAGCGGCAGTGTACACAGGGCCTAAGTATGTCACACAAAGGTATATTAATTACTCTAACGTTTAGCCTAGGTTCACACTGATTGTGGGTTAGAAATCATGTGAGCTCACAAGCTTTCATACCCTCATGTCAGTCCAGCTTCAGGAGCGATTTTAGAGACATCTGTGTGGGTTCCTGCACAGATGTCTACTGAAAAACCACCCCCGAAGTCGCCAAAAGCAGTGCAGGAACTACTTTTGGGAATCGATGTGGCGCTGCAAAGTCAGCGTTTTCATAGTGATTGGTGTTGTCAAATCACATGCCAAATCACCCCGATGTGAACGTGGGCTTAGACGCATTCATTCATGCGCCAGTGCTATAACAATAATGATACGAGTAGTGATGGTGACTTCACTGTGCTATAGAAAATTGTAAAGGCTGATTAGTTATTATTTTGTTTGTAAATGAATTTGGTGGCAACATTAAAATTCTCCTTGGAAATTGCACTTTGTGAAGATTGTCCCCCTTAAATTTTTCACTCGTTATATTGCAGCCATTTGCTAAAATCATTTACGTTCATTTTTTTTCCTCATTAATGTACACACAGCACCCCATATTGACAGAAAAACACAGAATTGATGACATTTTTGCAGATTTATTAAAAAAGAAAAACTGAAATATCACATGGTCCTAAGTATTCAGACCCTTTGCTGTGACACTCATATATTTAACTCAGGTGCTGTCCATTTCTTCTGAACATCACTGAGATGGTTCTACACCTTCATTTGAGTCCAGCTGTGTTTGATTATACTGATTGGACTTGATTAGGAAAGCCACACACCTGTCTATATAAGACCTTACAGCTCACAGTGCATGTCAGAGCAAATGAGAATCATGAGGTCAAAGGAACTGCCTGAAGAGCTCAGAGACAGAATTGTGGCAAGGCACAGATCTGCCCAAGGTTACAAAAAAATTTCTTCTGCACTTAAGGTTCCTAAGAGCACAGTGGCCTCCATAATCCTTAAATGGAAGACGTTTGGGACGACCAGAACCCTTCCTAGAGCTGGCCGTCCGGCCAAACTGAGCTATTGGGGGAGAAGAGGTAAAGAAGATCCCAAAGATCACTGTGGCTGAGCTCCAGAGATGCAGTCAGGAGATGGGAGAAAGTTGTAGAAAGTCAATCATCACTGCAGCCCTCCACCAGTCGGGGCTTTATGGCAGAGTGGTCCGACGGAAGCCTCTCCTCAGTGCAAGACACATGAAAGCCCGCATGGAGTTTGCTAAAAAACACCTGAAGAACTCCAAGATGGTGAGAAACAAGATTCTCTGGTCTGATGAGACCAAGATAGAACTTTTTGGCCTTAATTCTAAGTGGTATGTGTAGAGAAAACCAGGCACTGCTCATCACCTGTCCAATACAGTCCCAACAGTGAAGCATGGTGTTGGCAGCATCATGCTGTGGGGGTGTTTTTCAGCTGCAGGGACAGGACAACTGGTTGCAATCGCGGGAAAGATGAGTGCGGCCAAGTACAGGGATATCCTGGACGAAAACCTTCTCCAGAGTGCTCAGGACCTCAGACTGGGCCGAAGGTTTACCTTCCAACAAGACAATGACCCTAAGCACACAGCTAAAATAACAAAGGGTGGCTTCACAACAACTCCGTGACTGTTCTTGAATGGCCCAGCCAGAGCCCCAACTTAAATCCAATTGAGCATCTCTGGAGAGACCTAAAAATGGCTGTCCACCAACGTTTACCATCCAACCTGACAGACCTGGAGAGGATCTGCAAGGAGGAATGGCAGAGGATCCCCAAATCCAGGGGTGAAAAACTTGTTGCATCTTTCCCAAAAAGACTCATGGCTGTATTAGATTAAAAGGGTGCTTCTACTAAATACTGAGCAAAGGGTCTGAATACTTAGGACCATGTGATATTTCAGTTTTTCTTTTTTAATAAATCTGCAAAAATGTCAACAATTCTGTGTTTTTCTGTCAATATGGGGTGTTGTGTGTACATTAATGAGGAAAAAAAATGAACTTAAATGATTTTAGCAAATTGCTGAAATATAACAAAGAGTGAAAAATTTAAGGGGGTCGGAATACTTTCCGTCCCCACTGTATGTTGAAAGCTGTTTTGTAAAAAGCCCTATTTCCCTAGGCAGCAATTTCAAAAGTGTTGCACAGTGAGTAATTTCTAATGTTGACTGCACTAGTTTACATTTGCCCACCCTGAGCAATTTTGGCCATAGCATATGTTAATTATGTTTACCATAATAAGCTAGGTCACCATAAAAATACCCTTTGCTATGTTATATACAGGTTGCCAGAGCTCTTGGCTTACAGGACTGTCATAGCAGCATTGAAGGTATTACTCTACAAAAACACAGGCTGTCGAGTGTCTAGGACAGCTTTCAAATTGCTCACTTTAACATGTAAAGCTCTTAAAATCGCATTAGCATAATGTCAAATATTAACAAAACAGCTGTTTCTTTACCGTCAGCCAGCCATCTCAGTTGCAAAACTGCCAACAGCTGAAAACGCAGAAGTTGGAAAGTGAAAATGTGGAAATAACCCATAAAACACCGCAGGCTACTGCAGTAAATATGAGGTGGATGCGATCTGGCAGAGAAGCCGCCAAAATCATGGAACCTTAACTGTATAAATAACACATGGGATCTGTGATTATCTGGAATTGTAAACGCTAATCTTACAAAGATGCAGAATAAAACTTTGTACTGGATGGCATTCCTTCATTTTAATATTTTCTTGTTCTGCTTTTCAGGAACATTAGCTTTATAAATGCATTTGTAAGCCTGTCTGACACATCACAAGATTTGTTTTGTTTTTTTAAACATTTAGAAAAGTTGTTTTCCTTACAGCAATGATTCAGGGTAAGCAGTGGGTAGTGCTATGTGTATCATTAATGGGTTCAGACGTGTTTTATAATTGATTAACAAATGACTGTGGGCAGAAAGCACACCACTACATTAGCAAATACACATCATTACATCCCATTATGTGGAAGGCTTCTTTGTCCCAGCCGGACTTCTCCTTCATGTGGATAAATCAGTGAGCTAAGAACTTACTTCTTGGTTAAATCCATGGAATGCATGATAAAACGCTGCCTTTATTTTTCTTCTCATTTAAAAGTCCCTGTCTAAGTTTTGCTCCTAGATGTGCAGGACATCAATACTAGGAATAATTGCCTTCATTCAAGCTTTTCTGTTCAGATTCTGAAGGATTTATAAAGGACTAATTAGGTGCCTACACAGGTGTGCAAAGGGGGTGTGCCAGGCCACACCCTAATCACTACATGCGGTGCCAATTCCCCCTAATGGCTTCCCTAGTGTTGCCCCGCAGTGCTGCTGGCTTGCCTCCTCTCCCCCCAGCTGCTGCGGCGGATGTTTTAAGATGGAGAGCAGTGTTGCCAACCGCCAGTATTTTTACTGGCAGCCAGTAAAAAATGGGCACTTTTCTCTTGCCAGTAAATGCCAGTGAAAGAAAAAGGTTGGCAGTAAAAAATATGACTGTGACGTTTGGCTGAGACCATCCGAGTGCCTGCTAGAGTGTGTTCGGACTGTGCCGGAAGTGTGTCGCGTGAAGTCATAGTGCAAGGGAACAGAGCAGCCGGAGCCTCATGTGCAGGTCTGTGGAACAGGAGGAAGGTAAGCCGGGAGAGGACTGAAGGGACCACCTGGCATGGAGAGAGAGGGTCACTGTGACTCAGGAGGGGGCGTGTCATGTTGTTGAGGTGCCATCATCATCTGTGCTGCTGCACACTGCTGTCAGTGTCACTGTGAGGGTCAATTGCATGTGTGTGTGCCGCCCATTTCTAATTTCTTGCCCTCTCGATTCCTGTCCCTGAGCTACTTATTTACTATATCGAAAAAAAAATAAGTAATATGTTTTTGCCTTAAAATCTACCTTAAATCACTTTGCTAATTGCATATTGTACTTGTTTGTAGGCTAAATACTGAAATTTGCACTTAAAACTGTCATTTTGTAACTTTTTGATATGCCAGTAAAAACGTGACTGTGCCAGTAAATTTCAAATTGGTAGGTTGGCAACACTGATGGAGAGTGGGAGAAGGAGGTAGGAAATACCAGCGCCTTTCTTTTCTAAATGAACACACTCACTGTAGTCATTCATAACTGAAGCATATTAAACTGTGCTTACTATGCTTCAGTTTGTGAACAAACATGAAGCCACTCAGGACAGAGCACGTCCCATTCATTCACTGTCCAGTGCAGCTGAGGCTGCGGAGAAAGGCGGGTGTGTTTGAGCTTTGCTGTGCACACCCTAATCCAGGGGTAGGCAACCTCAGCCCTCCAGCTGTGGTGAAACTTCAAGTTCCATGAGACATTGCAAGACCCTGACCATCACAGGTATGACTCCTAGAGGCAGAGGCATGATGGGATTTGTAATTTCACCACAGCTGGAGTGCAGAGGTTACCTACCCCTGCCCTAATACAATAGGTTGCGCACACCTATGGGTACCTATCACCTACAGTGGGTCACTCCAATGCCTCGTACACACGAGCGGACTTTCCAGCAGACTTGGTCCGACGGTCTTTCCGCCGGACTTTCCGGCGGACTACCTGAACAGACGGACTTGCCTACACACGACCGGACACGACCGGACTTTCCGGCAGGCTAGGTCCGCCCGTCTTTCCGATGGACTTTCGCCAGAGTTACGGCGGACTTTCAGAATGAACGGACTTGCCCACACACAGGCCCTTAAGTCTGGTATGGATTTTGAAAAAAACGGCGTGGGGTCGCCCCTAGAATCCATACCAGACCCCGATCCGAGCACGCAGCCCGGTCAGTCAGGAAAGGGGGTGGGGACGGGTGAGCGCCCCCCCTCCTGAACCGTGCCAGGCCGCATGCCCTCAACATGGGGGGTGGGTGCTTTGGGGGAGGGGCGCCCTGCGGGGCCCCCCCACCACAAAGCACCTTGTCCCCATGTTGATGAGGACTAGGGCCTCTTCCCGACAAACCTGGCCATTGGTTGTCGGGGTCTGTGGACGGGGAGGCTTATCGGAATCCGGGAGCCCCCTATAATAATAAGAGGGCCCCCAGATCCCGGCCCCCCACCCTATGTGAATGAGTATGGGGTACATGGTACCCCTACCCATTTACCTAGGGAAAAAATGGCAATAATAAAACACAC
This sequence comes from Aquarana catesbeiana, assembly GCF_042186555.1. NCBI lineage: Eukaryota > Metazoa > Chordata > Amphibia > Anura > Ranidae > Aquarana > Aquarana catesbeiana. The sequence continues at coordinate 261,442,592 of NC_133327.1, read as the reverse complement.
TACACAGGTTTTTAAAGTAATTTATTAGACAGCTCCGGGGGGTCTTCTTCCGGCTTCAGGGGTCTTCTTCCGACTTCGGGGGTCCCTCCGGTTCCTCTTCTCCTGGCGTCCGGTTGGTTCTTCTCCGCTCTCTCTGGCCTCTTCTCCTGGTGTTCCAGTTCTTCTGCCGGCTCCTCCTTTGTCTTCATGCCACTCTTTTGCCAGTGGAGGCCCGGACTTCTGGGCTTCTTGGCTTCTTCTCTTCTTCCGATATTGACACGACGGTCTCTCTGGCTGGAATGCTCTCTGAGCACTCCAATGTGACTTATATGCTGGGACTGTGACGGCATAAGGGGGCGTGGTCAACGACCACGCCCCCTAAAATGTCACAGCCCCAGCATGCCCAGGGACTGTGATGGCATAAGGGGGCGGGGTCTCCACCTATATAAGTCACATCAGAGCGCTCAGAGAGCATTCCAGCCAGAGAGACCATCGTGTCAACATCGGAAGAAGAGAAGAAGCCAAGAAGCCAAGAAGCCCAGAAGCCCAGAAGTCCGGGCCTCCGCTGGCAAAAGAGCGGCATGAAGACAGCGGAGGAGCCGGCTGAAGAACTGGAACACCGGGAGAAGAGGCCAGAGAGAGCGGAGAAGAACCAACCGGACGCCGGGAGAAGAGGAAGCGGAGGGACCCCCAGGAGCTATCTAATAAATTACTTTAAAAACCTGTGTAGTGTGTTTTATTATTTACACTTTTTCCCTTGGTAAATGGGTAGGGGTACCATGTACCCCATACTCATTCACATAGGGTGGGGGGCCGGGATCTGGGGGCCCTCTTATTATAGGGGGCTCCCGGATTCCGATAAGCCCCCCGCCCTCAGACCCCGACAACCAACGGCCAGGGTTGTCGGGAAGAGGCCCTTGTCCTCATCAACATGGGGACAAGGTGCTTTTTGGGGGGGGGCCCCGCAGGGCGCCCCCTCCCCCAAAGCACCCACCCCCCATGTTGAGGGCATTCGGCCTGGCACGGTTCAGGAGGGAGGGGCGCTCGCTCGTCCCCACCCCCTTTCCTGACCGACTGGGCTGCGTGCTCAGATCGGGGTCTGGTATGGATTCTAGGGCCGTTTTTTCGGCTTAGGGGGTTCCCTTTAAAATCCATACCAGACCTAGGAGCCCCCGCGCTCACCGCAATAGGAAAATTTGCTTTTCCTATTGCAGCAAGCGCAAGATGCAATACCCTGCCCTTGCGTCGTATGTGGTCCATCGGACCAGCATACAAATGAACGGGCTTTCCGTTGGACCAGCATACAGACGAACGGGCTTTCCGTCAGGAACTGAGTCCGATGGAAAGATTTAAAACATGTCGCAAATCTAGGTCCGGCGGACTTTTGGGAAAAAAAAGTCCGCCGAAGCCTACACATGATCGGATTGAGTCTGCCGGACCAAGTATGCCGGAAAGTCCGCTTGTGTGTACACGGCACTAGAGCAATTGTTGCATGTTCCAGCATCTGAGTTGGTTCATCACATGAACTACCAAAACTGTGTTGTCCACAGCTACCGATCACATTGCACTTTTATATGATATAACTCATTAAAAGAAGAATTTCAGGAAAGTATACAACTCTATTTTAATATAATATAATATAATAAAAATGCTATTGTCATCTGTCAGATATCAAATCAGGCTGACAAGGAAAATAATCAAACTGGTTGATGAAATATGAAGGCAGAAACACACAAATGACAACAACCTATCTTCAGCCTGCATGCCTGAGCAGGGCCGATTTAGGATAAGTTCACCTTTTGTAACGTGTTACATGTTACACACATATTCAGGATGTAACATGTAACATGTTACAGATGCACCAGCCCCCCCCTCCCCAATCCCCCGTTCTGACAGCTAGCGTGAGATTCCCCCCCCTGCATGCTGTCACAATCTGCAACAAATGCGGCTGTGCAGGGCTCAGCCCTCTCAACCACGTCATCCAATCACAGTGTTCTGTGAATGGGAAAACTACAAGGTCAGGCAGTCTTTGCAGCTGTCGGCTAGTAGTTTTCAATGAACTACTATGGCGCTGTTGAGCACTGTGTTAGTTCATTCATGCTTCCGGTCACAGTGTAACAGATAGATACACAGACAATCTGCAGGACCGTGGCATTACACCCACGATCAGTAGATGCAATGCTTTACAGGTCCATTACAAAAAAAATAATAAATGCATATTTTTTTTTATTGTTTCTTTTTGTAAAGGTGAACTCTAACTATAGTGGCAAAAGTGTTTGCTGGCACAGAGCTGTCATTAGAGGAGAGGTGCCAGGGTCTGTTGGTAAGGAAACAAATTTACAGTTTTTGACATATTAGAGATTTAGGGGCTGATGTATTAAAACTGGAAAGTGCAAAATCTGGTGCAGATGTGAATGGTAACTTGTAATTTCAGCTTATTCAATTAACTTTGACAAAAAAAAACCTGGAAGCTGATTGGTTTCTATTAGGGGACGACTGATTATCGGTGCGGCCGATATTCACTTTTTCTGAAGCATCGGTATCGGTCACAAACTTACTGATATTACTGATATTGCTTCATGAGGTTGTAACGGGGTGATGCCTGCAGCTGCAGGCATCACCCCGGTACTGTGATTTAGAGCGGACGGTCAGCTTTCTTATGATGACAACTAATGTGGCTCAGCAGCCGCTTGGCTGTTATTATAAGTAGCGGGAGGGGACAGCCCCTCCCACCGCCTTCCGCCGCTCCACCCGGGTCTCCCGTCCCACCGGAAGACCCGAGCGACCAGCCGACATGTCCCCCGGCTGGCCGAAGACTCAAACAAAGCCAGATCGGCTTTGTTTGGGTCTTGGATCTAGTAACCCAGAAGCAATGTCATGACATCTCTTCCGGATCACTGACATCCTAAAGGCGCGAGTTTTAAAAAATAGAAAGTATTCAAAAACGCAGAACTTGACATTTTGAATACTTTCAAGTGCAGAGGAGATGTTTGGGGTCTTATAGACCCCAGATTCCTCTATAAAGAGTACCTGTCACTGCCTATTACTGTCACAAGGGATACTTACATTCTTTGTGTCACCAATAACAGTGATAGTTTTTTTTTTTAAGTGTAAAAATAAAAAGTTTAAATCTACAGAATATCGGCACCTGATATCGGCTATCGGCTTGAAAGGCAGCCGAAAAAAAAAGGTATCAGTATCGGCCCTGAAAAAAATGATATTGGTCGGCCCCTAGTTTCTATGCAAAGCTGCACCAGATTTTGCACTCTCCAGTTTTAGTAAATCAACCCCTTAGTTTTTTTTCTAGCTCTAGGCAGGCTACCATTACACTAAGGGTGCCAGACTCTGAAGGTAAGAAAATATATTTACTGTATTTGATATACTGGAGATCCAGTGATTTCTAGCCCCAGGCCAACAGAGCCAGGCCCTGACAATAAGGAAAACATTTCTTTATTCAATATATTGAAGGTTCAGGGTTTTAAAGGTGTATGTGTAACTACCACATAGTCATTGTGATTTGTCTGGTGGCTCCTATAAGAGTTAGGAATGACATCCCTACAAGACTCTGAAAGAAGCTGTTACATAACTGTACATCAAGTTGTCAGTATCTGATGTCTGCTATAGTGATTGTTACACAACCTTTACAACCATAGCTCAGAGACATACTAGGGTTGATTTACTAAAACTGGAGAGTGTAAAATCTGGTGCAGTTCTGTATCTTAGCCAAGCAGCTTCTAATTTCAGCTTACTCGGTTAAATTGGCAGAAGATTTTTTATCTTAAGGCATTCTCTGTATTAAGATAAAAAAACCTTCTGTGTGCAGCAGCACCCCCCAGCCCCCTTAATACTAACCTGAGGTCCATCTAGACCCAGCAATGTTGCTTGAGTGTCTCGGCTGCCCGGGACTCTCTTCCTCAATGGCTGAGATGGCAACGCAGTCAGTCAGCCAATCAGGGAAGAAAGGGGGCAGGGCCGGGTTGCCGCTCCCTGTCTGAATGCTCACAGGGAGCTGCAGCTCGGGTTGGGTGCCCCCATAGCAAGCTGCTTGCTGGAGCGGCACTCAACAGGAGGGAGGGGCCAGGAGCACAGAAGAGGGACCCGAGAAGAGAAGGATCTGGACTGCTCTGTGCAAATCCACTGCACAGGGCAGGTAAGTATGACATGTTTGTTATTTTAACTTAAAAAAAAAAAAGACTTTACAATCACTTTGTCTGACAAAAAAACCTGGAAGCTGATTGGTTTCTGTGCAGAGCTGCACCAGGTTTTGCACTCTCCAGTTTTTATAATTAAACCCCAATCTTAGAGGAACTATGAGTCCTAGAATGCATGCCTCACCTGGACATGAACATTAAAAAAAAAAAAAAAAAAATCAAGCTTCGAGGGTTGTAGCTCGGCGACCTGAGGTCACATCCCACCACTGGTAATAATTTGTGGCTCCTACGACCTATGGTTTCATAGATATGGGGCTCCTTGAGCAGCCTATCAGAAGCTACATGCAGAGCGGCCAGTTTAAATACAAGCTGGCACACTCTGTTTGCAACAGACTGAGAGGATGAGCTCACAGTGCCTCTCCTCACTTCTTGTCAGAGGCACTGAGCTCAATGGACAGCTTGGAGTCTTGGACCAATGGTAAAGTACAATTAGCCCCAGTTGTCCAATAAAAATGTTGCAGTGGAGGCACGCCTCTCACTGCAGTGTCATAGAAGGGGCATGTGTCTAAAAGACAAATGCTCCCCTCCAGCCCAGCCCTCTTAACTACAAGGAAAAAACATGGGTTTATAGGTATAAGATTTACCCACAATCCCATGTTTTTCTCACACAGTTAAGAGGGAGAATGAGAATCTGCTGCTGTTGAAAAGGTACTGTTATAATCAAGCTAAATCATATATTATTATGCTATATGTTATTTATCTATTTACTGTGAAATTACTGGTTTGAAGTTATAACTTCAAACTTCAGTAATTTGTCCATTAAGCCACCTGCTTGAGTACAGTTTTTGAAAATATAGTAAAATTACCTGAAAAACAATATATAATAATAACTTGTATATTACTTATGGTAATTAACCCCTTGCCACCCAGGCCAATTCTGACACTTCTCTCCTACATATAATAATCATAATTATTTTGCTAGAAAATTAATCAGAAACCCCAAACATTATATATATCAGTTTAGCAGACACCCTAGGCAATAAAATGGTGGTCATTGCAACTTTTTATGTTACACGGTATTTGCGCAGCAATTTTTTAGGGGAAAAAAAATGTTTCATGAATATAAAAAAACAAAAAAACACTAAAGATAACCTGAATTTTTTGTATAATGTGAAAGGTGATGTTACCCCAAGTAAATAGATACCTAACATGTCACGCTTTAAAATTGCGCACACTTGTGGAATGGCGCCAAACAAAATTTTTTACAGATTACGTGTTTAGAGTTACAGAGGAGGTCTAGTGCTAGAATTATTGCTCTCGCTCTAATGATTGTGGCGTATGTAACCTGTGTGTATCTGGCTCTGATAGTAGCCAGTACCTCACCAGCCACTGACCTCACCGCACGTCCCTGGTGTGTATGGCAGCCAGTCCAACAGAAGCTGACCCTTCTGTCGGAGGCTCATGACTGAAAATGGTCTGCCGACCAACTCCCAATCAGCGCTCTCATCCAATGGCCGTCCCCCTGTCAGAACACAATAGCTCAGCAGTGGTGATCGCTGTATTAACATTGCATAGCTAGTATTAGTACAGCAGCTCCGACCTGAGCTGACAGTTGAATAAAATTAAAACAAGCGGTGTGTACTAGGCTCAAATGTCTGTGCTAGGAGTTAAGGAATTAAGAGTTTAATTGTTGGTTTTAGATTATGGGTTACATTTAGAGTTACTTTAGTAGTTCATTTTCAGGGGTGAATAAGGGGTTAAGTATAAGGGGTCTGTTTATTAATGTTTTTACATAAAATTCATACAACTTTCATCCAGAATTCACAAATGTTTGGAACTGAACCCTTTTAGAACAAAATGTGAATTTTGGGTAAAAATTGTGTGCATCTTCCATGAAAACATTTCTAAATAGAATCCTAAATGTTAAGAGGCCGCTAATGGCTCAATAAAGTTTTAGGATTTTTCATGAAGGTTGGTTTAAGTGATATGGTTAACTTCAGACTAAGGAGTGAGAAATGTGGCAAAATGCTTACATTTTATTTCTGGTCTTTCAGGCACAGCATCCTTACAGATTTATATTTTTTTCATTAAACAGTAAATGATAAGTAAGGGTTAGTCCACTAGACCAGGGGTAGGCAATACTGAAATAAGGGAGATCTACCTAAACAACACGGAAGAGATCACTGCTTTTTTAGATAGATAAAACTAGCAAGGCCTCAATAAAATACAAGGACGAGGGGGTTAAGGAAAACGTTTTAGAATATAATAATACAAATGGCACTGTAAAAATGCAAACTTCCAATGTTTTGTGAGATGTGTGGCAAATTACTTTCATTCACAAGTCTGATTCAGGGGTTGGGTACAGAGTATAAACAATACAGTGGTAACTACGCTAGTGGGATAACAACAATACAAGAGCTGGCAGCACGCTATGAGCTATTTGTCAAAGTAAAAAAATAGAATACTAAAATGTGCTGCGCTGCAATTCAAATAAAATGAATACAACAAAAATAATAATAAACCAAGTATCAAAGTGAAAAGGTCCCAAAGTGATAAAATGTCCATTTGGAGGCCAGGAGGTGGAAGAGAGAGTGGTGCTGGCACCACGAGGGAGCATTTACAAGATCTAGTCAAACAACCTACTGAACAACACCCAAGAATACATCTTTTTCTTGTGGATAATATTACATCCATTCTTGTTGGTTTTACTTTGATGGTTATAGAGTAACCTTTACTGTTTAAACCTGCTTGTGATTTTCCTTTTTAGGTACTTACCTGCACGCACCGATCAGGGAGCTGATGCATACTGTGATGTCTCTCCTGTTGAAAAAAAAATAAATAAAAGTCAGCAGGTACAAATACTGTAGCTGCTGACTTTTAATATTATGACACTTACCTGTCCGGCTCTCAGGTGCTGCCGCCACCATTGCTTGTAAGGGAAACCGGCAGTGAAGCCTTGCGGCTTCAGAGCCGGTTCCCTACTGCGCATACGCGCATGGCTGAATGGCTGGGCAGAGGGGGAAGGAGAAGGGGGGCTGAACTTCAGGGTGATCTCGCTGGTGATCATCCGGAAGTGGGTGTGGGTACCTGTCAAAAAACAGGTACCTGCCCCCCCCCGAAAGGTGTCAAATGTGCCACTGGAGGGGGGGAGGAGGCAGATAAGCAGAGCTTCCACTTTTGGGTAGAGCTCAGTTTTAAGTAGGAGATTGCCTGCAGACTGATGGAATTGCCCAGCTCGGAATCTATATGAGAATGATGTGACTCTTTATAATCTTAGAGTCATATTGTTCTAGTAAGTGGATTTGAGTCTCTGTAAGGTGGTGGTGGAGCACTTTTGAAGAGGTGTTCTTTGAAGATTGATACCTTTTTTTATACACTATTACACCCAAACGTTGAAATTTTGGACATTTTCTCACTTTGGGACGTTTTCATTTTAATACTTGGTTTATTGTTATTTTTTGTTGTATTCATTTTATTTTAATATTTTGCAGCACAGCACATTTTGATATTCTTGGGTACAGAGTGCAGGGATCAGGAGTTTGTTATTTACAGAGTACATGGGTCAGGAGTAGGTTATGTACTGGGTGCAGCAGTCAGAGATATGAATTGCACAGAGTGCAGGGGTCAGAAGTGTGTAACATACAGAGCTCAGGGATCAGGAGTATGTAACACAGAGAAGACAGAGGCCAAAAGTGTTTAACATACAGAGTGCAGGGGCCAGAAGTGTGTACTATGCAGAGTTCAGTAGGCAGGACAGCGTAACATACAAAGTGCAGGGGTAAGGATTGTGTACAGAGTGCAGAAGTCTGGAGTAAAAGTAACATACAGCTCGGTAAACACAGTGTAGGGATTGGGAGTATGTACATAGTGCAGAAGTCAGGAATACACCCTATTGCACAGCACACCCTTTAATTTATTCCCCCTTTATTCATCGCACAGCACTACCCCCGTGAGCCATTTCAACAACACACACACAACAGCAAAATCAAAAATGACACGTGTCAGCTGGAGTTAGAATTCCATTTGTTAGTTATTTTTCTACAGTCTAAACCTACCTAAACCTACAAGTCCATCTAACACTAACACACATCCTCTCCAGACAGCGCTGCTGTTCAAAGATCACTATTGCTCCTCCATAGATAGAGGAGGCACTATAATACTGGAAGTGTGTTACTGGATGGATCATACTGGATCATACTGGATGGATCATCAGGTAAACATTTAGTAAGAAAATCTAAAAAGAAAACTAGTGCAACCAAAACATCCAAGGACTGGTAAGCTGCATATACACATTTTTTGTTTTTGGGTTTAGATATGCGTAGATAAGTCCTCCTGCTGGCATTGCTATGCCCTGTACTGTATAAGGCCACCCTTCTTGTATCTGTTCAGAACTGTGACTTCCAGGAAGCAGCAATCAACTGTCTCATTGGTCTGTTACATGGCCAAAAAAAAACCCTTTCTGAATAGAGTTCAAACATTCTAAAGGCTATATAACAGCAAAACTGCTAGTATGAATAGAGTCATGCATATAACTTTCGCAGGCAATTTCAGGCTCTGCTAATTAAGTTCATTGTATGAGCTTGTAGTTATAGGAGTGTGATGGAGGTCTTATTTCTGTGCCTGAAGGTGTTTAGCTAAGTGTTCTGGATAACGCTTATTATAATGATCCTCACAGCTTCCTCCCTCTATTCAGATCATCCTAATGCCATTTAGATAAAACAGAAAAAGCCATTTTACAAGCCTCTATTGATCATTCACAGCTTTTGCCTCATTGTGGTAAAATGGAATTCTTACAGAGACAAACAGCTGAGGAATGATCCTGTTTAACTCATTTAGTGATGTTTGCTGTAAGTATTTTAGACAGCTGTCCAATATACCTTTTTCTTCTATGCATTTAATATATATTTTTTCTATTCATTTATGCATCAAGTTATTTTATTGGATCTGTTGTTAAGATTAAAGCAATGAGCGATGCTTATACCTTTTAAAGTAGATTTAAATCCTAAATATAAGATATTTTGTTTGCTAAAACACTGTGTATCAAACACTTGCCATGCATTTATTTTTAAACCTTGTTTCCACCATTTTTCTCAACTTCATTTTACATCTCAGTGCTGTTGATCTTTTCCAGAAGTCTACAGTCTTTCCTGTCTACGTGCATTCATTTCTGTGTCATTTGTACAGCTCTGATCTGGACCACCTTCCTAACAGTAATGGAACATACCTGCACAATTTGTATAAGTATTGAAAATTGCTTCTAAAATTTCATTACATGTTGCATCTTATGTAAGATCTGACTTACTGGGTTTACATTTACATTACTTTACCATGGTATACATATTAAAGCTTATAGAGCATTTTTATGGAATGTACTGTATGTTCCTATGATGCTTTTTGAGACATTTCACAATTCATTTGTCCCCTTAGTAGTGAGATCCCTTTGGTCTGGCCTCTGTCAGTATTAAAACACAAGTAACTGGGCATTGGGCCCTTTCAGGTCTTACTTTAATAGGTCACACAAGTCATTTAAAATAGTAAAAACAATTTGTTTTATTGTAGTACATAACTTATAATAAATTACATTTAAAATACATTTTGGCACCTGTCCATACAGTTGACAATAACCTAAATACCACCAGACAGTTAATTAGAAAAACAACTGCTTCACATTGTCTACTTGCTGGTTTATCTGAATGGGTTGGGGTGAAAGGCCTGCATTATTCGCAGACACAGTGCTTTGCTTCTTCAGGAGATGTGGAATAATTATACACATGTAAGCCTGAGTACTTCATAGATGCAGCGCCCAAGTCTACATCAAATAGGCAGGAAGCCAAAAAGGACTTTCAGGGAGGGATACTCCTGGAGCCAACAAACCAAGGCCCTTGTATAGGACACAAAGATCTGCCTGCATTGCAGTTATTCTAATGGAGTTCTACACATATACTGTTATAGAACCATGATAGAGTTTCTCAAGGCTTCACCACCTGAGCCAAACTAGATATGAACACTGTCTTTTATAGCAAAAGCTTAAAAGTTGAGGAGCTGGGCTGTCATGGTCAGGGGTCAGGCTTGCAGACCAGTAGCTATAGCAGAGAGGCTCCCACCGACCAGCAGGATAAGTAGACAATCAGGTTACCCTGGTGGATGATGCTGGCTTGCCCAAGGTGCGGGGTGTAAGCACTCACTGGTATTCACCAGTGCTCCTGATGGTGGAGATGGGTTTTCTCAAATTTGTACTAGGTCACAGTCCTCTGGATCAACCCACCATAAGATGGGCAAGCCGGGGTCCAGTAGCAGATATAACATGTAGGGATCGAGCAGAAGCATAATCAGTAAATCAAGTGTAAGCTTAGTTGAGGAACAAGCCACTGGTCGGTAATGAGTGGTAGCAGCTGGAGGTAGGCAGAGAAGCAAGATAACAACTGGAGAGAGCACAATAATCTTGCAAACAAAAAGTGCAGAGACATGGCTTAAATCAGGAAGTTCATGGGAGGAGCAAAGGTTCATGAGAAACAAGAGACAAGGCAAGAAAGTCCAAAGGATCAGCCAGGAAACTGTTCAGCATCTCAGATGGATTAGCAAGAAGAGCCACTGACAGATGCAGTAGAGGTTGTGGGTTCAGATCCCAGTCCTGACATGGACTTTTCCATTGTATAGTAATGAGAACTAGACTTAGCCAGTCCCACTGAACTACTTGAGAAATTCTTACAGTCAGTCATGGCACTTTCTCCTTAGAAATATCTAAAAGGTAAGACTTTTTTTGTTTTCTCAAATTTGACTGCTAAGGTGGTAATAAACCTTAAAGCTGTACGCAGGGCTACAGAACAGTGCAAATTTTACAGACAAACTCTGCAGCATACACTGACAGTGCATATTCGGCTTTGAATTTTTTTTTCACAGCTAGCTTGGCTTACATTCATTTTAGTTTGAAAAAAAAGCTTTTTTTCCAGGTACTTTAGAAGCAACACATACTTTGTAATCACATGGTAATAGATTTGTTAACCATATGATAAGAACTATTGTGTAGTTTGCTGTTACTGCCCCTCACTGATGCAAAACTGTCCTGCCACTGGCCAATTTCTATCAGCTCTCATTAAGAATTAAGAGATCACACATGACACAGCAGTGAAAATTTGTCCAGCAGCAGCACAGTTTAATTAAGGATAGTATGACTAACTGGTGTATAACTAACTGTTATTTTATCTATGGCAATGGGGGGAGAGGGTGCTGTGGTGAAGTCAGATGGTTTGTCAGGTGGTAATATCACATGGTTTAGGTGCACATGAAACTTTTTTAATTTTCAAATAATGCGGTGGGGAGCTGAAAACAAAAGGTAGCTTCAAATAATATAATCAGTAACAATTGAATGTACCACTTTGAACATAAAAAAAAAAAAAAAAAATCCCCAAAAGAAATGAAAACCCCCAAATTCCACCCTTAAAACAAAAGCCCATGCTGATTTCTCAAAGAGCTAGCAATCGTAATGCATGTACACTTTCCTAACTGACTCAGTCTCTCCCTATGCAGTTTGTCAGCTTTCTCTGCAACAGCTTCCAATTCCCTGACATCGACTGCTCTGCACCCACCTTTTGGTTTAATTTCCCCTGAAAAGCCCACTGACCATAGATCAAAGGCCATGCAGTGCATTATAGTATAAAAAGTTCTCCTGGACACATCTGCTCATAAATTCACATGGATCACGTATCTTGAACCTGCAGGATTTGCTCAAACCCATGGTAGTGTTGAAATTTTACCCCATCCCGCCTGCTGGTAAATTCCCCCTTTTGCAGCTTCCTGTGATGGGTTTGTAAGGATGGCGATGATAGTAATGATGCTGCACTACTTCAGGATTCAGATAAAAGTTGCCACTTTCATGTAGGCTTTGCTTGCTTGTGCTACAGTGGGGTGAATTATTGTTGGACGGGGCGGGGGGGAAAGGGGTATCAGAATTGTCATTGCTGTTTCACGGACCTGTAGATTGTCAATCATTATCTGACCACACCTTATCCTACACACTGTTTTCTGGATTGCATCTGTTCCTGAAAACCTCCCACTGTGAGCTGCAGCGTCTGGGAGGAGAAGCATGTGAGGCACAAATGAAGGAGGATTTGGCTCAGTCAGGGAAGGTAAAGGAAGTTTTTTGTAATAATGTGACCTGACACAACCTAATCATGGCATCAACCTCCATCCCTAATATATGTTTAAACAAAAAAGGAAGAGGAAATAATGGGACTTTATATGAGGCATGTCACTGAATAAATATCTAGTTTATATTGATCATTAAATTGTTTATTAATTCCAATTCAAGTTAAAAATGATCAATCCTTGGTAAAAGACATGATATACTGTAAATAACAGTTCACTTGTATACACATACAATTATTATACAAAGTAAAGTACAACATGATTGGCAGTACAATTTCATAGATCATTCGTCCATTAATAATAAACATAAGCAATTGCTCTTAGTGAGCCAAACTCGTCTGGGCATCACGCCACTCTTTAGGAGTAAAATGCTCTGAAATTAAATCAAAGACATATCTATAAATATAGGATACCTTTTAAAAAGGGAACCATCTCTCAAAAAAAGAGGGGTCTATAACTTACAAGATGGTCTAATGGCGACGCCCAACCTATATCCAAGGGAAGACAGAGGATGGGGATGATGATCTCCCCCCCAGGGCTGAGGTGAAGTATCCCATCCAAACCGGGGACAGCAGCCAGGTGAAGACCAGGCGACCATATCACAACCATGTGAATCTTGTGTGTGCTTTCAACCCACACTGCTCTGCAAGGATATGTAAATGAGACCATGTGAGATGAATGAACTGTTGATAAGGTGAGCCTATACCAGTGACTAAATGGAGGTGATATATGGTGTGTGATTGTTGCAGTGAACTGAAGTGTGCTAACTGAGAGGACTGCTACTAAAAAAGATGTGTGTGTATGTACCCACCAAAATTAAATCCAAGTCCAAACCCACCATTTGATAACTATGTGCACTCCATAATGATGGTGAAATATAATAAGTGATACTAAAATAGACCTGAAAAGTGTTATGTGTGTTATATAAATAAGCCTCTTACCTTATGTGTATGAATCTGTGGATGTGAGCATGCCTGGGATCCCTCTCATGTGAATGACCCATGTGGAATGGTCAGCTGGCCAGCCCGAGCCACTCTTATCCCCGGTGAGGGGTGGGTCCACACCAACGTCATGAAAAAGCTCTACCAATGCGGCGGAATAGGGACAAACTTTGGCTTCATCAACGGCATATGAATCCGCTGCGGAACCAAGCAAGTCCCAGCTCCAACTAGATGATGGGGGGGGGGGAGAAGCCACCCCATGCTCAGGTGTGATGATGCACTGAGCGGGACAATATTGTTTTGTAAAGGAAAGTTTTTCTTTTAGTTTTTGAGGCTTGGGCATCACATCAATAACTGGTACTTGTTAAGACTGTCATATAGGCGCTCATCATTGTACGTTAATACAAGGCAGAGCATACAGAGAGAAAAGACTGCCTAGTAGCTAGTAAAAATGGGGCTGGTGCTCCATTTTTTTCTGGGGTGGGGGGGGCGGCGAACCCCCCCTGCCAGGTCTGCACTTACCCCATCCAAGTCGTGGGCATCTTCCCCGGCTTCTCCTCCCGGCCAATCAGGACTTAAGACCCACTTCCTGTCCTGATTGTCCGGGAAAGAAAAGCAGGAAGACAATAGTGAATGTTGATTCACTAATGTCACAAGTGGGTGGGCTTGGGGCGCAGTGCTCTGCGCCTCAAGCTCAACCTTTTTGAAGCCAATTAGAGCCTTAGGCTCTAATCATGTGCTTCAAAATAAAAAAGGTTGTAGAAATCTATGCGTCCAGTGCCCCGCATGAAGATTAGGTGCCAGCACATGGAGATCAATTGCTATGAGGCCCTAATGCAGGGGAACTACATTTGGGGAATTCAGATGCAGAAAAAAGCTGTACAGAAAAGGATTCTTAGAGGCAATGTTGACACCGGCGTGCACAGTTAGTAGAATGCTTGATATTAGGTTCTTCTTACAAACTATTACAGTCATGTGTGGTAACAAAATAGTTAACCCCTTTGTGAACATAGTACAACCTCCTCAAAGAGCCCACTTGGATGAATTCATTGAAATATCACACAATAACAATTTGTATTCCATCAACCCACCAAGTAAAAAACCTTTCATTGCTCTGTGACAGTTCTGACTGCTTGGTTTCTTTACTCTTGCTTCAGTTGGCACAATATTGAGCTGTAATTATGATGTCAGCTTGTCTAAATCATTTAATTGCAGTCTGTCATGAAACACAATTCTTATTAGACTTTATACTGTACTTACCTACTTGTATATTGAAGATAGAATCATGATTGTTTGCCTCTGAAGATGTAGGCTGAAAACCAATTTTCTATTGTCATTGTCAATGCTACTACTAAGTGTTTTAATTAATTTGACTATCCAGATGGAACAAAGTGAGCTATGTGGTAATCAACAGTTTGGCATGTAAGCATCACATGTATGTGTACTTCTAATAATGTGACCAATAGCCTATGTAAGATATAGGCCTGCTGCCTTAATAGCAACTCATGTACTTGTCTATGTATAGAAAACAGTGTCACTATCGTGTACAAGCAATAAAATCACTTTGCTTATTTAAAAGAATTATAAATTCACATAACCCAGTTATGTGGCATTTCAAAGTCATAAAAATCTGTATCTGCTACACAAATATTATAAAAACTAAAATATCAAAACTAAAATGTTAGAATAGACTAAAGCTAAACAATTTCAGCCATATGAATCTCCCACAATAAAACAAATAAAGGCTGTTTTACTGCATGAGTAGGCAATCTTCACTCCAAAACCTGTGCGAATACTCAATTCAATTATCTAATTATGTGAAAAGCAAATCCCTGTTTACTTTGAGTATCCAATCATGTGAATGCTTTTCACATGATTAGATCATTAACCACTTCAAATCCTATATCTGTAGACCTCAAGAACCACAGCAATTTTAACATTTCCACTTTGGGTCTGTTTTTTCATTGTAAAAGCTGTCATTATGTAAGATAACAAACTTCAGTAATACATGCATTGTCTTTTTAGGGATAAATTATGTTTTTTTTTTTTATGGCAATATTGTTATGTAAAAATAATTTATTTTCTATGTAATCTATAGACAAAAAAAACAGAAAAGCTTCCTGTTCTGGGTTTAGGACAGGGCATAGCTCCCAACTGTCCCTGATTTGGAGGGACTGTCCCTGATTTAGAGCAATGTCCCTCTGTCCCTCAGATGTATATAAAATTTATTTTTTATCTATCAAAAAGTGTTTTCCAGTGCTAAACCTTTCATCTGGTTTCTAAACTGCTGCATTTGTAATTTCCAAAAGTCAATATAAAGGACTAGTAGTGGTAAAAAAAAAAAAATCTTGTTTTTTTGTACAATTCTCCTTTAAGGGGGTGTGGCAAGAGGTGTATCCTATGCCTGCATACTTTTGTTGATAGGTGTCCCTAAATCCCGTCTCAGAATGTTGGGAGGTATGCTTGGGTATGCGTGCCCCAACCAACCCCCCCCCTGCCGACACCTGCTGTGATTATACACAGTGGGAGTCTGTCGGCAAGTCTCAGCCAATGATTCACGGCCACAATCTCAGCATAGGCCGTTGTATTGACAATCAACACAGAGCTACAAGTCAGCACTGCAGGGCTGTATAATAGATCTGTAGTACTGTATATGCTCAGCAGCCATAGATCTATGATACAGCTCCACATCACTGACTATTTATTTACTATTGAATGTGTGAACGAACATTTAGCACTGCGGGGCTGTGTGGTATATCTGCTGGCACAGTGTATGTTTACTAGCTATTAGATAGCCTATCTGCGCTGACTATTTATTCATAAATTTAATTAAAAAAACAATATATCAGTGCTGCAGGACTGGGTAATAGATCCGTGGCTGCTAGTAAACATACACTGGGTTTAGCTTGTTTGTGAATACAACTGACCCCACCCACTGGAGCGCTGATTGACAGTGTTTGTCTCCAACATGCGCTTCCTTCTAGGGGCAAGTACTGTTAATCAGTCCTCATTAAGCATTTGCCTCTTTGATAGCAGAGTGATAGGATAGCAATGCAGAGTGAGGGGTGAGCTGTTTGACCACTGTGCTCAGCAACTGAATGATGGATTGGAATGGACCAAGTGCAACATACAGTTAGGGGTTTATTTACTAAAGCTTGAGAGTGCAAGATCAGACTCACATCTGCATAGAAACCAATAGGCTTCCAGGTTTCATTATCAAAGCTTAAAGCAGTAGTAAACCGCAGAAAAAAAAAAAGAGCCGCGATGAGGTCACTCCTGTGCATGCATGTGGGAATCCTCCGTTCCAGAAAGTTCCAGCAGGCGTTCTGGCTGACGTCAGCGGCTGCATGCATGGTCAATATCCCCTAAACCATGTAGATTTAGAAGATATTCTTTGTACCTACAGGGAAGCCTTATAGTATTATAGTATATAGTATTGTTGTTGAGATTAGAAGCTGATTGGCACAGTTGCACCAGTTCTGAGTGCACCAGTTTTAGTACCCCTTTGTCTCCTGGAGATTTTAACCTGTTATGGACCTCCCACGCAGATATACTGCGGCAGGGCCACCCTCCTGTGCAAAATCACATACCAGTACATGATTTAGCACACTGGGTCTGGCCCTGGTGGCAGCCCACTCCCGCTGTGATTGGACACAGAGGGACATCATCGGGTGCGGCGAACGCGATGTCTGCGGGGACACGCTGATCATTCTCAGGAGAGGCAGAACGACAGTCTGCCTATGTAGACAAGGCACACTGCCGTTCTGTGAGAGGGGAAGATGGAGATCTTATGTTCCTGCTAAGCAGGAACACAGATCTCTGTCTTCCCCTTGTCAAAGCATCCCCCCACAGTTAGAAAAACCCTTTGATTGCCCCTGATGTTAACCCTTTCCCTGCCAGTGTCATTAGTACAGTGATAGTGGATTTTTTTTTAGCACTGATCACTGTATTAGTGTCACTGGTCCCCAAAAAGTGTCACTTATGCCTTGTTTCCACCGAGTGGATCGGTTTGGGTCGGATCGGTTTGGAAAGCCTAGAATGGTCCGGCCTATTCAGGCAGGCGTTTCCAACGCAAGTCGGACCGACAGGGGCCATACGTGGATTTAGAAAAAATGCTGTCATGGCGTCACACGTCCACCAATCAGTGTAATGTATCGTAGCTCCGCCCTAACCGAACCGTTCCATTTTCTATGGCCCCACATCTGAAGCAGGACCCTGAATGGAACGGTTCGGTTGGGTTGTATGGGCCGCTTTCATAATGGAAACACCCAAAATAGCGTACCGTACTGAACCGAACCGATCCGCTCAGTGGAAACGAGGTATAAGTGGTAGATTTGTCCACCGCAATGTCACAGTCCTGCTAAAAATCGCTGATCGCCTCCATTACTAGTAAAAAAATAAAAATTCAATAAAGATATCCCATAGTTTGTAGATATATAACGTTTGCGCAAACCAATCAATATACACTTATTGTGATGTTTTTTTATTGGGTGTGTTTTATAGCATCAAGTAAAAAATATTCTTTTTTCAAAATTATCGGTCATTTTTTGTTTCTAGCACAAAAAATAAAAAAACGCAGAGGTAATCAACCACCAAAAGAAAGCTTTTTTGTGGGAAAAAAAGGACTTCAATTTTATTTTGGTACAGCATCGCACGACCGCGCAATTGTCAGTTAAAGTGACGCAGTGCCGTATCGCAAAAAATGGCCTGGTCATTAAGGGGGTAAACCTTTCAGGGGCTAAAGTGGTTAATAAAGATTTAAAAAAATAAAGTGATCATTTTTCATTAAGTAGCTTATTAAACTTTCTGTGTGAGACATACAAGTAATGTTTCAGTTATAATGGAAGGAAAAGGTGTATGTTTTTTTTAATGAATTGCAGATGTTTTGAGTGAAATGTATTTTGAAGTTTCAGTAACCCAGACGTGATTAACTGTATTTTATTAACGAAAAACAACTTTCTCATTTTATGTTGACCTGACATTGCGTCTTCACTATGAAACCTTTTTAGTCTCCTGGACAATTATTTTGTTTTATCTTTTCCAATGTACCACCTCCACCTCCAAGTGCAGATCACATTTCGATGAATAATAATAATAATGAAGCAGAGATAAATCATCAAGTAATTATACCTCTAAAAGAAAAAGGCTTGTTTCAAGTGTGACAAAAAAAAAATAATTGCGTTTCGTGTAAACACCTAATAAATATGAAATCTTTTCAGTGCTGCACATTTATATTTTATTTGTTGAAACAATACACAGGCAGATGGTAGCTTTTCAGGCTAACAGCTGCAATGGAACCCCTTCTCCACCTTTAGGCTGCCCAGTTCATAGTCCTGGAGAGTTCAGTATCAAAGACCAATGCTTGGTAATGCTGTAGATTGACATCAAATGCAAATCCTTGTGCAATTCTGGTGACTATAGACTACTGTAGCTTTATTTTAGCATACACTACATTGTCAAAAATAATGTGATGCCTGCCTTTACACACACATGAACTTTAATGGCATCCCAGTCTTAGTCCGTAGGGTTCAATATTGAGTTGGCCCACCCTTTGCAGCTATAACAGCTTCAACTCTTCTGTTAAGGCTGTCCACAAGGATTAGGAGTGCGTGTATGGGAACATTTGACCATTCTTCTAGAAGCGCATTTGTGAGGTCAGGCACTGATGTTAGATGAGAAAGCCTGGCTCACAGTCTCCGCTCTAATTTATCCTAAAGGTGTTCTATCGGGTTGAGGTCAGTTCCTCCCCTCCAAACTTGCTCATCCGTGTCTTTATGGACCTTGCTTTGTGCACTGGTCCAAATCATTTGGTGAAGGGGGGGATTATGGTGTGGGGTTGTTTTTCTGGGGTTGGGCTGGGCCCCTTAAGCCTCGTACACACGATCGGATTTTCCGCAGACAAAACCTCAGACTTTTGTCCGAAGGCGTGGGCCTGGATTTTGTCTTGCATACAAAAGAATTGTCAGCCAACAAACACGAACGTAGTGACGTACTACGAGGTTTTTCAGCTCTTTAGTACCACCCATTGGGCTCCTTCTGCTAATTTTGTGTTAGTAGAAGTTTGGTGAGTGTTGATTTGCGCTTTTCATTTCACGCTTTTCATTTAGTGCTTTTCAGTTCGTTTCTGAACTGCCATTCGTCAACCAGACATGTTGCGGAATCAGAGGAGATAACGTGTTATTTATTATTGACCTTCGAGTTATTGCTTTGACCCAAGTCCAGTCCAGGAACAGAAGGAGGAGGATTTCTTGGACCAAAAATTGGTTCTTTATTAATCGTGACCAATTATGCCACATGCCTTTGCTGCGGGAGCTCCAGGAAAATAATCCAGATGATTTTTGGAATTATCTCTGGATGATGGACCCCTGCTTTCACCAACTCTTGGCATTGCTGACCCCCTATATTAAGAAGCAGGACACATGCATGAGGCTTTTGTTTTATTTTTTGGTTGAATAATGATTTGAATTGGTATATTTTCTATATTTTTGGATGCATAGAATGCACTTTTTGGTTAAGTTCTATTGGCAGATAGCATGTCTAATTTTATTTGTTTTCTTTTTTTAATGCACAGAAAAAAAATTGTGAAGAATAATACTTGGCTATGTGTTTTACTTCAAATGACAGTTTGGGAGTAGGCAGTTACATTTTAAAAAATACAATGTAAAATTGACAAGGGACACTAACATAGTTATAGTTGTATCTTTGATCTTAAAAACTACTTCTTGATATCACTAGAAAAAAAAGGCTTTGAAAATGTGTTTGCAATAACTCCATCAGTATCACTAGCAAAGCAGCTTCATTATTATCCCATTAAAGAAGAAGAGAATATGAGCTGCATTTCGAGATTTCATAATTTGCCACGTCACGAATGTTAATTCTCCATTACGAATGCTAATTTACAAGACCGACCGCTTCTGGCTGTTTACAAGACCAACCGCTTCTGGCTCGTCCTTGCTTAAGAGCATGTGTGTTTGTACATTGGACTTTTGTCCGACGGACTTGTGTACACACGCTCGGAAAATCTGACAACAGACATTTTTCCGTGGAAAATTGTAAAGCCTGTCATCCAACATTTGTCCACGGAAAATCTGACAACAATTGTCCGATGGAGCATACAAATGGTCTGATTTTCCGCCAACAGCCTGTCATCACACCCGTCAGAAAATCCGATCGTGTGTACGCAGCTTAAGTTCCAGTTAAGGGAACTCTTGAGGTATCAGCATACCAAAATATTTTTGGACAATTTCACACTCCTAACCTGGTGGGAACAGTATGGGGATGGCCCCTTCATGTTCCAACATGTCTGCGCACCAGTGCACAAACAAGGTCCATAAAGACATGGATGAGCAAGTTTGGGAACTTGACTGGCCTGCACAGAGTCCTGACCTCAACCCAGTAGAACAACTTTGGGAGGAATTAGAGTGGAGTCCAAGAGCCAAGCCTTCTAGTCCAACGTCAGTGCCTGACCTCACAAATGCACTTCTGGAAGAGTGGTCAACCATTCCCATAGACACACTCCTAATCCTTGTGCACAGCTTTCCAAAAAGAGTTGAAGCTGTTATGGCTTCAAAGGGTGGGCCAACTCAATTTTGAACCCTATGTACTAAGACTGGAATGCCAAATTTTTGACAATATAGTGTATGTTACTTAACCCCTTTCCTGCAGTTTGAATGCAAATAGATCTGGATGGGAGAAGTACATGGAACCCATCCATACACTCTGCATAATCCATGTTTGTAAGCAGTTGTTATGTTTTTGTTTCTCTTCTAATCCAGGGGATCTTCAAACTTTTTAAATAAAGGGCTAGTTCACTGTTATTCAGACTTTGGAGAGGTCAGACTGTAGTCATTGGGAGTAGAAAATGCGCCAGCATCAGTTGGAGTAAACAATGCCTTGGTGGTCAGTGGGAGGAATAGTGCCCCTCGTTGTTGTCTTTGGAAGGAATAGTGCCTCATTGGAGGTGTCAGTGGGAGGAATAGTGTTCAATCATTTATACCAGTGGAAGGAAATTATGCCTCATTTTTGGTTTCAGTGGAAGGAATGGTGCCTCATTGTCAGTGTCAGAAAGTGGAATACTGCTTTGTATTAGTGAGAGGAATACTTTTCCAAGGGCCAGTTAAAGGCAAGCACAAAGCCACATCCAGCTCATGGCCCGCAGTTTGGAGAACAATATTCTAATTCATAATCTTTTTTTTTATAGATGAGAAAAAAATGCTATAAGGACAAAGATCCCTGGGTCTGTGAACCCAAGCAAGAGACAAATGCCCTCCCAAAGGTGTAGGAAAAAAAAAAGAATAATAGATGTAATAGATTAAAAAGCCTTGAAGGGTAGGTGCACCTTTAAGTGTTTTTTTTTTTTTTTTTTTTTACTTAAAGCTGAATTCAAACTTTCTATTCACTAGAACTGAATGGAATAATAAATCCCAGCATAAATCATACCTCTGTACCATGTTGCTCTGTTGTCTGCAGATCCCCTATTTTCTGGGTTTAGTTGTGGCTTTGTATCATGTGACACTCTGTATATCCTGCTGATAGACTCTGTCCCTTCCGCATCCATTTCCTGCAGCAGGTAGAGTCTGTAATGCCTCCTGTACACTGCTGCTGATTAACAGATGTTTAGGAGCAATTGGGCATTTTTTTCAGTAGCCCCTGAACTCTCCTCTATGTTATCTTATCTGTCTATGTACACTGATTAGTTTACAGTCATTTAGAGGCAGTTGAGTTTAGTGGCATTTTTTTTGAATGCCAAAAATTGCATTCAGGACGGAAGTTTACTGTCATTTCAAATGCCAAATGCTTGTAACTGCTTGTAAACTCAAGTAAAAGCTGTAAACTGAGTTTAGGCACATTTTCGTTTATAAGCGTTCTTAAAGAGGAACATGTGAGATATGAAAAAAACACAATTTTCACCACATACTGTTGCCTGCAGGGGGGGAGAGGGTGAGGTAGACAGACAGAGAGAGTCAGGCAGAGAAAAAGGGACAGGCAGAGAGAGAGACAGGCAGAGAGGGAGAGAGGCAGAGCGACAGGCAGAGAGAGAGACAGGCAAAGAGAGAGACAGGCAAAGAGAGAGACAGGCAGAGAGAGAGAGACAGGGAGAGAGAGAGAGACAGGCAGAGAGAGACAGAGAGAGAGACAGAGGCAGAGAGAGAGAGAGAGAGAAAGAGAGAGAGAGAGAGAGACAGGCAAGCAGAGAGAGAGAGAGACAGAGAGAGAGAGACTGGCAGAAATAGACAGGCAGAGAAAGAGAGACTGGAAGAAAGAGACAGGCAGAGAGAGAGACTGGCCGAAAGAGACAGGCAGAGAGAGAGGCAGAGTGAGAGAGAGACAGGCTAAGAGAGAGAGAGAGACAGACAGGGAGAGACAGGCAGAGAGAGAGACAGGCAGAGAGAGAAAGTGAGACACAGGCACACAGAGAGAAAGAGAGACAGGCACAGAGAGAGAGACAGGCAGAGAGAAAGAGAGAGACAGGCACAGAGAGAGAGAGAAAGAGGGGCACAGGCAGAGAGAGAGAGAGAGACAGGCAGGCAGAGAGAGAGACAGAGACAGAGAGACTGGCAGAAAGAGACAGGCAGAGAAAGAGAGACTGGCAGAAAGAGACAGGCAGAGAGAGAGAGACTGGCAGAAA
Source organism: Aquarana catesbeiana (assembly GCF_042186555.1). Classification (NCBI taxonomy): domain Eukaryota; kingdom Metazoa; phylum Chordata; class Amphibia; order Anura; family Ranidae; genus Aquarana; species Aquarana catesbeiana. Next base: position 261,419,748 of record NC_133327.1, on the reverse strand, counting down.
TGGACAGGCAGAGAGAGAGGCAGAGCGAGAGAGAGACAGGCTAAGAGAGAGAGAGACAGACAGGGAGAGACAGGCAGAGAGAGAGAGTGAGACACAGGCACACAGAGAGAAAGAGAGACAGGCACACAGAGAGAGAGACAGGCAGAGAGAAAGAGAGAGACAGACACACAGAGAGAGAGAGAGAGACAGGCAGAAAGAGAGAGAGAGGCAGAGAGAAAGAGAGAGACAGGCACAGAGAGAGAGAAAGACGGGGCAGAGAGAGAGCGAGACACATGCAGAGAGAGAGAGAGAGAGAGAGAGAGACATGCAGAGAGAGAGAGAGACAGGCACAGAAAGAGATAGAGTCAGGCAGAGAGAGAGAGAGAGACATGCACAGAAAGAGATAGAGACAGGCAGAGAAAGAGAGAGGCACACAGAGAGACAGGCAGAGAGAGAGAGACTGGCAGAAAGAGATAGGCAGAGAGAGAGAATCCACTGCTCTCTCTTCTCTCACAGAATGGCTGAAATAATTAATAATTTACATGTTTTTCCTGCATTGTGGATATTTGGGAGGGTCTCCTGAGGTTATCTTTAAAAATGCTTCTAACCTCAACTGCTGATAGTTGCAGCTAAACTCAGTATGTAAAAGCTGTTACATGGACACTTTTCAACCTTTATCAGCTTACAGTTTGTATCTTTCAGAAGAGGTTTTCAACTGCCCCATGTACATGAGGCCTAACACTCCCCATTGTAATATTTCAGACTCTGCGAATTATGTAACTTGCTCCACAGCTCTAATGGTGGGTGGGATTGAAAACATCCTAATTAGCAGTCAATCCCACCCAGTCACACCTACAGGAAGAGTCCAAACCTCCCAAGTCCCACCTCACAGATCACAGCATTATTCAAGAAGGAAACCCCTTCATACACAGCCAGCTGTGAAAGATAGCTGTCCTGCTGGGCAGGATTGAATGGATCACAATTCGAATTCAATCCTGCCCAGTTAAATATGACAACCAGTGTGAACAGGGAGAGTTCCACCCCTCAGATCCCACCCTCCCAGAGCACTGCTCTCTGTGAAGTAATTCATTTACATATGAAGGAAACACATTCATAATACCCTCCCATAGCCCTTCCTCTGTAGTCTTGCAGTAAGCCATTATTCTTTGGCATGCTGCAAGACAGGAATGGCACAGGAGGAGGTGTGGCACATTTACACTTTTCACCACCCACATGAAGACCTAGTTAAATATAAGACATTGCCTCAAACTAGGTAATTAAAGGAATAAGGGTGGGTACCATCATCCTTAGTATTAGGATAGGGGAAAAGGGGTATGTCAGGGGCTACTCCAAAATATTGCCCCATGACAATGAGAGTGTTGAGGACTATCTCGGTACCCAGGGATTCAGATAAGCTAAATATAAAAATATATAAATTTACTGAGAAAAAGGAAGTAGATAAAAAAACATTAAGTACAGAAGTACATATAATAGTTATTGCATACAGTTATATGTGGTTCAAAAGAGAACAATTAAACCCCACATGTATATGGGGAATACAGATGTAGGTCCTGATGAAATCCTCTACATGTTTCACGACTGAGTCGCTTCTTCAGGAGGAATCGACCATATACATCTACAGAAAAATACAATCTCATAATTACATAATCACAGGTATTTAAGGCAATAAAGAAAAAGCAAAATACAGTAAATAAGGTAGTTTTGGAGTGTTATGATCAGGCATAGCTTATCAGTGGAGGCCCAAATGGAGCACCAGATGGCACAATTAGAGGCACCCTAAACAGGTAATCCCCCGCGGCCAACATGGGAGACCCTGGAAGGTGCAATAACTGGAATCAAAAAATGTATATAGGGTATTCTAGTATGGGTCTAAATAATCTGTGAACAGGAACACAGAACCAAAAGGATGGGGGGGGGGTTGAGGGGGAAAAAAGGGGGGAGGGGAAGGAAAAGGGGGGAGGGGAGGAAAGTAGGAGAGGGGGGAGGAGGGGAAGGGGGGGAACAGATGGGAAGGGGAGAAGGGAGGAGAGGGGGGAAGGGGGGAGAGGGCTGAAGGGAGGAGGGGGGAAGAGGGGGGGAGGGAGGAGGGGGGAAGAGGGGGGGAGGGAGGGGAGGGGGGAAGAGGAGGGGAGGGGGGAAGAGGGGGGGAGGGGGGGGGGGGGAAGGGGAGCTTGCAAGAAGTTGGAAAGACACTCCTAAAGCCACATCCATAATTGGGATAGATTTGAAAAAAGAGAAAGGTCCAAGTATGGCCCTGGGTCAGACTTTATAGGCAAAGTGGACGAAAATATATATAAAAAATATAAATTTCATTCAAAGCAAATAGTCACAAAAAAAGTCAAGTAACAAAAGAATTAAAAGCTACATGTGTTTGACACACACTGTACAAAGATGCATGGCGTGAACAAAAATGTTAACACCATATAAACAGCAGTGAGCCCCTGTGCGTCAACGCATTTTACTATTTTGCTTCATAAGGACACACTCGGGGATTGTTGGAAGAAACAGGTCTCACTGTCTCGTCAGCATAAGAATATCCACATAAGGAAATCTCCCAGATGGACATCAAACATCACTGTGTAGATAGGAAATCAAGGTTTACCAATGCTAGCAACCACACGTTATGTAACAATAGAAATATATATATGCATGACTCCAAAACGAGTTTATTGCAAGGTGTCAGTCACAGGTGAACATTGAAAAAATAGGTAAATTTATAAACGTGGCCTTGTAAATTATACTTTCTCCACAATATCCATAACATGTATATATACATTCACAGCAGAAGCATACATACGTTTGTTATAAAGTGGGTAATAGCCACCCCTATATTTATAAGGGGTGTGTAAGGCTGCTTATAATCCAAAGGTCTATTAGAACAACCATGGACAATGTGTAATCCGATATAATCCCCCAGGTAGCATCTACCACTAGGTAGTCCACTTTGCCTATAAAGTCTGACCAAGGGCCATACATGGCCCTTTCTCTTTTTTCAAATCTATAGGAAAGGGGAGGTGAAAACCAGAGGGGGGAGGGGGAAGGGGAAAAAAAAAGGGGGGAGGAGGGTTTAGGACCAAAGGGGGTTGGAAGGGGAAGGGGGAATGACATTGAAACCAATTCAATCAGAGAATTAACCCACCCAATAGATAGTGTATAGGTAGTATAGCACCCGGGAATCAAAGGCAGGACTCAACAAGCAGCGATTTCCAAGGGTATAGGCAGGTAGCTTGTAAAAACCGCAGAGGTGATCAAATACCACCAAAAGAAAGCTCTATTTGTGGGGAAAAAAGGACATCAATTTTGTTTGGGAGCCACATCGCACGACCGTGCAATTGTCAGTTAAAGTGCAATTGTCAGTTAAAGCGACGCAGTGCCGAATCGCAAAAAGTGCTCTGGTCTTTGGCCAGCCAAATGGTCCAGTGCTTAAGTGGTTAAAGAGCCTCCAAACTGGCCCATGCCATTGTGCCGGCTGATACCGGCGTCTGACGTCACTGGGTCCGTCTCGCCCACTGGGCATGCGCAATTGTGCGCACACGCATGACCCAAATTAGGAGGCAGCCAAAGGCTGTCATCTAGGAAAGAAGGGGAGGGCAACCCACGGACTAGGAGCCCTCCTCCTAATGGAGAGATGCATGTCCACCGCTGGGGGAGTATAACACCTCAGGCCGCTGTTAATTGCAAGGCAAGTTATGCCTGACAGCACAACATGGACAGAATAGAAAAAAAAGGAAGGGGGTGTTGGAAAAGGGTTGGGACAAGGGAAGAAGGGGGAAAGGGAAAAAGGGGGAGGGGGAACAGAATGGAAAAAGGGGGAAAAGAGGAGAGAAAAAGAACAGGATAAAAAGCAAAAAGCACAGAACAGAAAACAAAAAACAAGGGACAAAAAACAGGAAGGGTTTGTATGAAAGGACTTCATTAAGGCCCAGCAGTATGAGGGCATTGAGTCACTTGATCCAGATGGTTTCACGTTTACGGATCGTACGATCCCAATCGCCACCCCCCCCCCGTGGGTTTTCTGGAATCACTTCCAGAACCAAGAATTTAACAACTTCAGGCTGGAATCTATGATGTAGTCCTATGTGGCAGCCCACCGTGATGAGCTTACCATTGTATGAGTGGTATAAATGGTTTCCCATCCTCTGCCTTAGTTATCTAATGGTCTTGCCTACATAGAATGCATTGCAGGCACAGACCATTAGGTAAACAACTCCCCTGATGCCACAATTGGCATTTTGAGGGGGGAGAAGATTTCCCCATTGGGAAGAATAAAGGTTGTACCTTCCTGAATCCATAGGCAGCGTGGACAATGGCCACATCGGAAGGTATCCCGGAGGCCCCCATCGCCCGGGTACCCACTTGATAGTGACTGCTAGTAAATCTGTCCCTCAATGTGGTTGCTCTACGAAACACCAATTCCGGATTAGGCCTTACATATTTGCCCAGAATATGGTGATCTGTTAAGAGATGCCAATGTTCTGACAATAATGTGCGTAGTTGATTGAGGTGAGTAGAGAATTTAGTGACTATTTTGACTGTTGTAGATGGTTCTACACAAGGAGGGCCATATAGCAATGATGACCTGGTCTGTGCAAAGGCTCTATTGTAGGCCTTTCTAAGATTATTGCCTTAAATACCTGTGATGATTATGTAATTATGAGATTGTATTTTTCTGTAGATGTATATGGTTGATTCTTCCTGAAGAAGCCACTCAGTCGCAAAAAACATGTAGAGGATTACGTCAGGACCTACATCTGTATTCCCCATGTACCTGTGGGGTTTAATTGTTCTCTTTTGAGCCGCCTGTAACTGTATGCAATAACTATTAAATGTACTTTTGTACTTAATGTTTTTTATCTATGTCCTTTTTCTCAATAAATTTATATTTTTTATATTTACCTTGTCTGAATCTCTGGGTACTGAGATAGTCTTCAACACTCTCGTTGTCGTGGGGTAATATTTTGGAGTAGCCCCTGACACACCCATTTTCCACATGAAGACCTAGAAACACCCATAGTAACCCTAGTGCCCACCCACAACAACTCTCAGAACTGATACAAAAGACTCACATAGTCCACCCAGGATCATGGGAGATAGAGATATAGTATCAGGACTGGAAAAGGAAGGAAAACAGGAAGTCACAGAAATTAGAGCCAGGAGGAGGAGTGACATCAAAGAAGGTAAGTTACACACAAACTGACAGTGGGATTGTGATTTATTTACATGCACAATGCATCTGTTTTTTGGGGGGGAGGAAAAGCTGGAGTTCTTCTTTAAGCATGTTTCTAAATCTGGTGCATTTACCAATGCTATATATCACAAATTTCAAATAATGATGGATGTACTGAATGAGGAAACACTGCCAATTCTGTAAAATATTTGCTGACTCAAAGATGCTATGTTGTTGAGATAGGGAAGAGGATAGGGGGTAGAGAACCGGAATGAGAGAAAAAATCAGGACGCAAACTTAAAACCAAAACCTAGCTTGAGAAAAAAAAGATAAAGATATACAGAAGATACAGTTCCTTAACCAGTTCCGGACCAGCGGCTGCAGTTATACTGCAGCAGGTTGGTACGGCTGCGCGAAGTGTCGTAGCTATACGTTGCGTGCAGGGCCGCAGGGGGGCACACGTGCGCCCCCCTGCCGGCCGCGACCATCAGATTCAATCAGGAACTGATCAATCCCCAGGCCCAGGCCAATGATATCTGGCCTGGACCTGGTGATGGGTCCTGACGAATGAGATCCTTCCCCTGTTGTGTAACTGTAAACACTGACAGGGGAAGTGATGTCATCTCTCCTCGTGTCGGTCTTTTCCGTTCCAGACCGAGGAGAGAAGACATCTCAGAGTGAGTTGCACAACACTGCACTGACACCAGGTCACATAGGCACACAATTCACCCCCCAATCACCCCCCAGTTAACCCCTTCACCAACTGTCACTGTGTCACCCAGTACAGCTTTCAGATTTTTTTTTGATTGCTGTACTGGTGTCATTAGTGACACTAATCAGTGTTAGGGCAATTATTATTAGGCCCAGATAGGTCTAGGGACCCCCCCTAACCCCCCCGATAAAGGTTTAATCCCATTAGTACCCCTGTCACCTGTGATTACTGTATAAGTGTGACGGGTGACGCAGTTTAGCTAGATTTTTTTTTTATAGCGTCAGGGCACCCACCGTTAGGGATGAGCCGAACACCCCCCTGTTCAGTTCGCACCAGAACATGCAAACAGGAAAAAAGTTTGTTCGAACACGCAAACACCGTTAAAGTCTATGGGACACGAACATGAATAATCAAAAGTGCTAATTTTAAAGGCTTATATGCAAGTTATTGTCATAAAAAGTGTTTGGGGACCTGGGTCCTGCCCCAGGGGACATGGATCAATGCAAAAAAAAGTTTTAAAAACAGCCGTTTTTTCAGGAGCGGTGATTTTAATAATGCTTAAAGTCCAAAAATAAAAGTGTAATATCCCTTTAAATTTCGTAGCTGGGGGGTGTCTATAGTATACCTGTAAAGAGGCGCATGTTTCCCGTGTTTAGAACAGTCTGACACAAAATGACATTTCAAAGAAAAAAGTCATTTAAAACTACTCACGGCTATTGCATTGCCGGTCCGACAATACACATAGAAGTTCATTGATAAAAACGGCATGGGAATTCCCCACAGGGGAACCCCGAACCAAAATTAAAAAAAAAAATGACGTGGGGGTCCCCCTAAATTCCATACCAGGCCCTTCAGGTCTGGTATGGATATTAAGGGGAACCCCAGCCAAAATTTAAAAAAAAAAATGACGTGGGGGTCCCCCTAAATAAGGGGAACCCGTGCCAAAATAAAAAAAAAAAACGGCGTGGGGTCCCCCCAATAATCCATATCAGACCCTTATCCGAGCACGCAAGCTGGCAGGCCGCAGGAAAAGAGGGGGGATGAGAGAGCGCCCCCTCCTGAACCGTACCAGGCCACATGCCCTCAACATTGGGAGGGTGCTTTGGGGTAGCCCCCCAAAACACCTTGTCCCCATGTTGATGAGGACAAGGGCCTCATCCCCACAACCCTGGCCGGTGGTTGTGGGGGTCTGCGGGCGGGGGGCTTATCAGAATCTGGAAGCCCCCTTTAACAAGGGGCCCCCCAGATCCCACCCCCCCTGTGTGAAATGGTAAGGGGGTACAAAAGTACCCCTACCATTTCACTAAAAAACTGTCAAAAATGTTAAAAATGACAAGTGACAGTTTTTGACAATTCCTTTATTTAAATGCTTCTTCTTTCTTCTATCTTCCTTCATCTTCTTCTTCTTCTTCTGGTTCTTCTGGCTCTTCTGGTTCTTCCTCCGGCATTCTCGTCCAGCATCTCCTCTGCGGCGTCTTCTATCTTCTTCTCCTCGGGCCGCTCCACACCCATGGCATGGGGGGAGGCTCCCGCTCTTCTCTTCATCTTCTTCTCTTCTTCATCTTCTTCTTCATCTTCTTCCCTTCTTCATTTTCTTCTCTGGGCTGTGTCACCGGGTGGCCCTGCCCCCGTTATTTAAGAACTGTCAGAAGAGGAGACACGTCACACAGCGGGAGCCTCCCTCCATGCCAGCATGGATGCGGAGCGGCCCGGAGAAGAAGATGAAGAAGAGAAGAAAAGAAGAGAAGAAGATGAAGAGAAGAGCGGGAGCCTCCCCCCATGCCATGGGTGTGGAGCCGCCCGAGGAGAAGAAGATAGAAGACGCCGCGGAGGAGATGAGAACGCCGGAGGAACAACCAGAAGAGCCAGAAGAACCAGAAGAAGAAGATGAAGGAAGATAGAAGCATTTAAATAAAGGAATTGTCAAAAACTGTCTCTTGTCATTTTTAACATTTTTGACAGTTTTTTAGTGAAATGATAGGGGTACTTTTGTACCCCCTTACCATTTCACACAGGGGGGGCCAGGATCTGGGGGTCCCCTTGTTAAAGGGGGCTTCCAGATTCCGATAAGCCCCCCGCCCACAGACCCCCACAACCACCGGCCAGGGTTGTGGGGATGAGGCCCTTGTCCCCAACAACATGGGGACAAGGTGTTTTGGGGGGCTACCCCAAAGCACCCTCCCAATGTTGAGGGCATGTGGCCTGGTACAGTTCAGGAGGGGGGTGCTCTCTCGTCCCCCCCTCTTTTCCTGCGGCCTGCCAGGTTGCGTGCTCGGATAAGGGTCTGGTATGGATTTTTGGGGGGACCCCACGCCGTTTTTTTTTTTTTAATTTTGGCGCGGGGTTCCCCTTAAATCCATACCAGACCTGAAGGGCCTGGTATGGAATTTAGGGGGACCCCCACATCATTTTTTTTTTTAAATTTTGGTTCGGGGTTCCCCTGTGGGGAATTCCCATGCCGTTTTTTTAATGAACTTCTATGTGTATTGTCGGACCGGCAATGCAATAGCCGCGAGTAGTTTTAAATGACTTTTTTCCTTTGAAATGTCATTTTGCTGTCAGACTGTTCTAAACACGGGAAAAATGCGCCCCTTTACAGGCATACTATAGACACCCGCCAGCTACGAAATTTAAAGGGATATTACACTTTTATTGTTTGACTTTAAGCATTATTAAAATCACTGCTCCTAAAAAAACGGCAGTTTTTAAAACTTTTTTTGCATTGATCCATGTCCCCTGGGGCAGGACCCAGGTCCCCAAACACTTTTTATGACAATAACTTGCATATAAGCCTTTAAAATTAGCACTTTTGATTTCTCCCACACACGCACCATACTCCTCCCTTAGTAGTATAGTGTCTGAACGGATCGATATCTGATCTGATCAGATCTATACTAGCGTCCCCAGCAGTTGAGGGTTCCCAAAAACGCAGTGTTAGCGGGATCAGCCCAGATACTTGCTAGCACTTGCGTTTAGCCCCTCCGCCCAGCCCAGCCCAGCCCAGCCCACCCAATTGCAGTATCGATCGATCACTGTCACTTACAAAACACTAAACACATAACTGCAGCATTCGCAGAGTCAGGCCTGATCCCTGCAATCGCTAACAGTTTTTTTGGTAGTGTTTGAATCAGTCAATAACAGTCAGGAACTTTTTTACCTGTGAGTTTTTTACCTGTGAGTACCAGTAAATTTAGAGACCAAAATGTCAAATCGAAGGTACACTAGTGAAGAGGTCTATACGTTTCTCAGCATGACAGATAGTGAAGAGGAAGTCACTCATCTGTCAGATTCAAGCTCAGAATACGAACCTGTAGACAGCAGCGGCACCCTGACAGATAGCTCTGATGACGGAGTTGTGGCCAAGGTCAGGCGTACCAGACCCCGATCTTCTGCTGTCGTTGAGGTCCAAGAACCGCAGGTCCCTCGTAAGTTGTCACTAAATGATCTATTGCTCAAACATGCCATGGGCATATGTGAAATTACACCCCAAAATACATTCTGCTGCTTCTCCTGAGTACGGGGATACCACATGTGTGGGACTGTTTTGGAGCCTAGCCATGTATAGGACCCCGAAAACCAATCACGGCCTTCAGGCTTTCTAAAGGGTGTAAAATGGTGATTTCACTTCCTCACTACCTATCACAGTTTCGGAGGCCCTGAAATGTCAAGCTAGCACAACCCCCCCCCCCCAAATGACCCCATTTTGGAAAGTAGACACCCCATGGTATTTGCTAAGAGGCATGGTGAGTATTTTGCAGATCTCATTTATTTTTGAAAATGAAGAAAGAAAAGAAAAATGTATTTTATTTTCTTTTTTAAATTTTCAAAACTTTATGACAAAAAGTGAAATCTGCAAAATACTCAACATGCCTCTCAGCAGATAGCTTGGGGTGTCTACTTTCCAAAATGGGGTCATTTGAGGGGGGTTTTGTGCTAGCTGGGCATTTCGAGGCCTCCGAAACTGTGAAAAAAATGTACGCCCTTAGAAAGGCTGAAGGCAGTGATTGGCTTGCGGGGTCCTGTACGCGGTTAGACTGCCAAAAAGTTCCACATATGTGGTATCCCTGTACTCAGGAGAAGCAGCAGAATGTATTTTGGGGTGTAATTCCACATATAACCATGCCATGTTTGAACAATATATCATTTAGTGAGAACATTGTGTAAAAAAAAAAAAAAAATTTAATTTTCCCGAAACTTGTGGCAAAATATAAAATATTCCATGGACTCAACATGCCTCTCAGCAAATAGCTTTAAGTGTCTTCTTTCCAAAATGGGGTAATTTGGGGGGGGGGTTCGTGCTATCTTGTAGTTTCATGGCCTCCGAAACTGTGATAGTGAGGAAGTGAAATCACCATTTTAAGCCCTTAGAAAGCCTGAAGGCAGTGCTTGGTTTTCAGGGTCCTGTATACGGCTAGGCTCCCAAAAAGTCTCACACATGTGGTATACCCATACTCAGGAGAAGCAGCAGAATGTATTTTGGGGTGTGATTTCACATATGCCCATGGCATGTAGGTCATTTAGTGACAACTTTGTGCAAAAAAAAATGTTTTTTTTTCATTTACCCGCAACTTGTGGCAAAATATAAAATATTCTCTGGACTCAACATGCCTCTCATTAAATATCTTGGGGTGTTTACTTTCCAAAATTTGGTCAGTCAGGGGGGGTTGTGCTAACTTGACATTTTATGGCCTTCAAAACTGTGATAGGTAGTGAGGAGTGAAATCAAAAATTTACACCCATAGAAATCCTGAAGGCGGTGATTGGTTTTCGGGGTCCTGTACGCGGCTAGGCTCCCAAAAAGTTTCACACAGGAGATATCCCCATACTCAGGAGAAGCAGTAGAATGTATTTTGGGGTGTAATTCCACATATAACCATGCCATGTGTGAGCAATATATGATTTAGTGACAACTTTGTGTATTTTTCCAAAATGGGGTTATTGGGGGGGGGGGTTGTATTGCCCTGCCATTTTAGCACCTCAAGAAATGAGATAGGCAGTCATAAACTAAAAGCTGCGTAAATTCCAGAAAATGAACCCTAGTTTGTAGACGCTATAACTTTTGCGCAAACCAATAAATATACGCTTATTGACATTTTATTTTCCAAAGACATGTGGCTGAATACATTTTGGCCTAAATGTATGACTAAAATTTAGTTTACTAAAAAATTTTCATAACAAAAATTAGAAAATATCATTTTTTTTCGGTCTTTTTCCGTTTATATCGCAAAAAATAAAAATTGCAGAGGCAATCAAATACCATCAAAAGAAAACTCTATTTGTGGGAAAAAAAGGACGCAAATTTTGTTTGGGTACAACATTGCATGACCGCGCAATTACCAGTTAAAGCAGCGCAGTGCCAAATTGTAAAAAGTTCTTCGGTCATTGAGCTGCCAAATCCTCCGGGGCTGAATTGGTTAATATACCAAGCATCTAAAAGTGTATCTTTAGCATCATGCCCACCACATGCTCTAGGCAGGTTTTTCTAAACCAGGGTACTATCTCAGCTCTCCAGAGGTGTCATGGCAAAATGTCTAAAAATTGCCTCAAAATGCCCAACCATTGTTAACAAACTGATTGGTGGAGCAATTCTGTCTTTTTTTGTTTGCACAAATCTTTGTTTTTTTTTTTTTTTTTGTGTGCAGCATTATAACATCCTAACAAACAACGTCATCAGTCGATAACGAACACAATGGGTGCCTGTACAGCGTCCTTGTTTGCTGCTCCCCTACCCCTCTCCATCAGCACTGGGGTCACATTAGCTGTGTCAGTGTGCAAAGGTATATTTGCTTTGTAAAATTAAGTTTGCCTCTAATGTTGGTTATCCTACGTGTGTAGATGCTGCAGCTTTAGGTAAGTCTATTATTATTTTTTATTTTTTTTACATTTTAGAATGGATTACCTCAAGTTTGTGCATAATTTTAAGTGTGCCTTGACTAAAAAATGGTTGAGAAACATTGCTGCAAACAAACTTAAAGTGGATATGTAGCCATGGTGTTAGCACTACTGACAAACAATCCGCCAATTCACCCCACAGCCAGACTTCATGCATCCTTTCCAGAGACAATGAACAGTCTTTTGCAAGCTTTGTTTTTGTTGTTTTATTGGGGGGGTACAACTTGGATAGGGATAGGGATAGGGATATGGGATGCCAATGGAATTAATCATTGCCATCATATTTAAAGAATTCAGTACACTCTGAACAAAGTTAGAGCCTGAAGATTGAATGTGCATAATAGACTAGATATAAATCTTCCCCTGCATCTCCATGCAGACTGTTACTCCTCCTGCATTTCTATGCATACTACTGTTCCTAAGAGTTCTCCATCCGTCACCGTGTGAGGGACAGAAACATCACTTTTGACCATGTAAAAGCAATGGTCTTAGATTTCTTCACCTCCTGCCCAAACTTGCTTCCTTCTGTACAGACTTGATTCCTCCTGCACAAACTTGTAGTTGTTAATTGAAGTATGACACATCCTCTTCTATTGGGTAATATGAACTCACTCTGAATAAGCTCCTCTACTGGCTCTGGTGGCTCGCTGCTACTTGGCCTGAGGCCTGCAGAACCTCTCCCCGGAGGCCTAGTAAATAAAAAGCCTGTCTTCTAGGAAATGGACTACTGCTCCCAGCCCTCCGGCCACACTGATTTGACACAGATTCTCACAGTCTCTTCTCTGATCCAGGACTCCCCACCATCCACCGTGTGCATGATGAAGACTCTGCTAGTGACCGTGTAGAAGCAGAGTTCCCTCACAGATTCCTTGGCACCTCCAGGCATCCACTGTGGTAACACTCACCGACCTTCCAGCCCTGAGTCCTTGATGAGGAACTTGTCCGGACCATGCATTCCGACAGCTTATCCTGCCCCTATGCTGCAGGAATTCCATGCCACCAACCGTGTGGTGACAGAGACTTTGCCAATGACCGTGTAGAGGCAATGTTCCTACACAGCTCTCCCCGGGCCTCCTCCTGTGATCGGTACACCCCCTCCAGATGGGGGTGTCCTCCTGCAGCTGTCTAGCACTCCATTCCTCACTTCACCCAGCCAACTTCTCCTCCCTAGTGACATGTGACCTCAGCTCATATAGGAGGCCCGCCCCCTGCCAACACCAGATAGGGATTGGTAAGGGCTCCCACATGAGCTGCCTGCCACTCCAGCTCTCAGCCCAGGAGTGACATGGGGCCATGAGCATGCTCTGCTTCTTCACAGAACGCGCTCTGCCACTCCTGTGTGTGCACTTTAGTCTCCTCTAGCGCGAGGCTCGTCCTTGCGACGCTGGGTAACCAAGAGGAGTGTGGAGGTGGGCGGTAAGTCTACTGACATCACGTCATATTCGGGGATATTGCGGGCTCCACAAAGTTAAAAGGGGTAAAATATGACAGGTAAGTATACATGCAGGAAGTATGTATAGCCTTAAAGATATGCACTATGTAATTAAATTATAAATGATGAGAGTGGGTTTACGTCCACTTTATTGTATGGAACTTGCATCTTAAGTCACTGTAGTCAGACAAATAAGACACTTCTCACTAACTAATTATAATAGGAGTAGGCAGGAGTGTAAACAGTAGTTTTTTGGCTGGACACTCCACTAAGAGTTCGGCTAGCAGTACAAATAGAAGAGGAAAAATTTATAAGAGTGGTTGTAAATGCTCAAGGTTTTTTTTACCTACATATTCTATACATGAAGGTAAAAAACCTTCTGTGTGCAGCAGCCTTCTTAAAACTTACTTGAGCCCAAGACGGATCTACAATGTGCACAAGAGCCTCGGCTCTCCTGGGTCTCTCCCTCCTCATTGGCTGTGACAGCAGTTTTAGCTATTGGCTTCCATTACTGTCAATCACAGACACTGAGCCATTGATAAGAAAGTGGAAGCCAGTATGCTTGGTGCCCCCATAGCACGCTGCTTGCTATGAGGGCACTAGGCAGGGGGAAGGAGCCAGGAGTGCCAGTGGGGGACCCGAGAAGTGGAGGATCGGGGCTTTTTAATTAAAAAAAATTACCTTTAAAATCCCTTCAAAAGTTCCATGTTTCTTCAGACAAAATTAAAAGTCAGCAACTACAAATACTGTAGCTGCTGACTTTTAATATTAGGACACTTAACTGCCCACAAATCCAGTGGTGTCCTCACCCAAGCTGATTTTTCAATCGGCTCTCGGGTGCTGCAGCCGCCACCTTGGCTAAAGAAAACCAGCAGTGAAGCCTTGCAGCTTCACAGCCGGTTCCCAACTGCGCTGCGCTTTGTGAATAGCCCAGCGGTGGGGAAGGAAGAGGGGGGCCGACCTATCAAAACTAGGTACTCACTCCCCCGAAAGGTGCCAAAAGTGGCAGTGAGGGGGGCAGGCAAGCAGAGCTTCCCCTTTTGGGTGGAGCTCCACTTTAACACAATTAAAACAATCTGACACATAGTACATGTTAGGACATACAGATCCTGTTAAAATATGATTCACAACCATACTACGTTGTAAAATGATATAAAGATAATGCTGATTTTCCTTTTATGTAGAACCATTTTTAATCAAAGGGAATCATTAATCACTAAAATACATTATACAGCTAATACATTAAAGTGGTTCTAAAGTTTTTTAACCTTTAATTGTGCATAAACCCAACATTTCATATTCCTGATATGTGCCTGCTGTACCCTGCATTTGTATGAAAACGTATCCTGTTTTCTTTGTATTGCTTCCATTGTGTGAAATCCCTGGGGTTCCTGTCAGTGCTTTCCTATTAAAAACTGACCACACTAGGCAGGAAAGCATACCATGGTCAGTTCTCTAGCTTTGCTGGAAACTCAGCTTGTTCCCCTCCAATGATCAGACTTGTCCTGGCAACCCCCACCATCTGCACAGCCTACCACTAGTGTATCTATACACAAATGTTTTTGCCTTTTACTTCTATTTTAAAATGAATGGGTTGTTTTACAAGCTGATTGCTTACAATTACTTTAATGCTCTGCTTTACGGTAAAAACCTTCTGAATGCAGTTCTCTCCCATACTTACCTGAGCCTGATCTCGACCCAGCGATGTGCACAATAGCAGTGTCTCTCTCGGCTTTCTCCCTCCTCATAGACGCAGACACAGCAGCGGCAGCCAGGGAGGAGGAAGTGAGAGGCGGGGGACAAGCCGTGCTCTGTGTGTCTATAACCACCCTAGAAGCGGAGAATTGGGGCTGCCCTGTGCAAAAACAGGTAAGAATATCAGGCTTGTTATATATATAAAAAAAAGGGTTTACCATCACTTTAGGAACTGGAAGATTTAGAAAATCCTACTTGACAATATGGTTCTATAATAGTGTAACATTTGCCTAGATTAGAAAAAATTCAGGGATCATGTTGTGTTTGTATTCTAAATTGACTATACAAGTTAAATAATGATATTAATGTGATTTTGTGACTGGGTTCTAGTACAGGGCCACAGTGTGGTGTTCAGCACCTTTCATTATAGCGATTTTTGACCATAAGCGAAGAGCTTACAATATTTCATCAAAGGTATGATTCACAGTGGTAATTCCTTAAAAAAAAAGTTTTATGCCAACTCCAGTCTTGCTTTTTTAAGATATTTAGGTGCACAATTTAAACATAATGCTGCCAGTGAAACATTCTGTTGTTAGAACATTACAGAAAATGTATATGATAAATGTGCTATAGACCAATCCCGGCAGAAAGCATAAATTAACTCTTCTGGGTGGCTTCACTGATGAGACCCAATAATTAGCTCATGATTGACCAGGCTTCTGGCTCATTTGCATAATTACAGAGATGGAGTGCTATTGAGCAGGCAAAGGTGGGATGCTGCGTACAGAGGTGAATTTTCTATCTTTCACAACTGAGCCCTGTAGTGAGTAGTTTGGATTAATCACCAGATATAAAGTGCATTTTTCTATACATCAGGAAGCAAATGTCAGAATTGCCAGTAAATTGCATTTAAATAGCATGCTGTGGAAGCACATCACCCCTGTATCCAATTATATGACTTGGCTTTTATGCAAATTTGGCAGATTTCTATCAGTATTCCATAAAGTACAATCTATTTAGCTCTTTGTTATTTTCACATTAGTGAGAGATGCAGGAAACCATTTGACTCTGTGTTTCCACAGTCTCTTTATATGGCAATACTGTAGCACAGGAAAATGTGTTTTTTCATTTTGTTTACACTCTCTTTTCATGACATATACTCCATAGATATATATTGAGAATCTTTGGCTTTGCATCTTTACTCTTCCATCTTTACTGGTAAGGTAAGGTAACAGTCTATGTTTGTGATAAGGGTCATAATCAGTTAAAGTGGAAAAAATACTGATATTTAAGCAGGAGTAGTTCCTCTTCTTCGAGTTTTCTTTTGTGCACTTGCTATTTTCTGTACCCTTGTAGGTAATGGACTTATTTCATATTCTTTCCAGAAACAGTCTGCAAAGTGCTGTTCATGGAGAATCATAGTCTAAAAAATGGAAATCAAAGTCTTTGGGGTAATTTTAGTAGTTCCCTCAGCAAGAAAGATAGCTAGTCTTTCATGGGTCAGTAAGAACAATTCACATCAAGAAGCCTAGAGTCCAATTTTTTCTTGCAGTTGCAGTAATCCTATTACCCTACCTTAGCCTCACCCTTTGCATTTAATTTCAAATGTTAAATACTGTAATGCCCACTGAAACTCAGAGACTTAAATGACAGAGAATGAGGTTTAGTTAAGCATGAGGATTAATCTTGATTTGGGCAAAAATCAAGGATCCCCCTACAGCCTGGAATACAAGGGACTTTACAGGGATTCTTTATCAAGGCTTCAGATAACAGCCATGTGCTTTAGGTGAGGTTGATAAAATGTAGTATCACGTGTGGAATACTCCTTTCTATGGTTTGGTGTCATCATATTCATATAACTGTCCGCTTGTCACTTTAAACCCTTGTTCAGCACTGACTGGCAGGTGGAACCTTTATGGCTTCCTCTTGTTTCCCTGGGGGAATGTTTTAATCATCAGACCCTTCCTCCTTCCTCTAGTTTTGGGGAAAGGGGGTTCTCATTGATTCAGCATTCGGAGGCAAAGTAAGTTAGCAGTACCTAGTGGGAAGGCGATTGTTTATTGAAGTTTTCTAAAGTTTAAAGATGCACCCCTTGGCAAGCAGAGCAAGTTTTCACGGTGCTTAAGGTGTTTAAGGAGTTAAAAGGATTAACCTTTGTGGTGTTCAACCCTACTGCACACCTTTGAGGCAAAAGAATAAAAGTACTGCACCCATCGGAAACTCTCCTCTTGTTATTTACTCAAATCCAATGGGGCCGCTACAGTGAAAACTTGTCACTGCAGTGGAGACTCGATGCTGCATCTCTGTCATCACTGGCTGCGTCCTTCTCTTCATCAAACTGTGAGTAAAGGCTTCCCAACACCTCGCAAGGACACATGCGGACGCCATCTTAGCAACAGAGAATAGGCCAAAAAGTAAACGAGCCACGTGGACTTTTAAATATAGCCGGCTGCTTTATACGCGGTCCGGAAATTGCCTTTAGTTAGTATACGAACCAAATAATTAATATTTTACTAAAGCAATGATTACGTTATTATATTCGTGATATGAGTGCCTAGTGTTTAGAGGCCTAGTGTCAAATTGTAAACAACGCTATCTCCTAAGTTCCTAAGCCACTAAACTGTTGATAATTACATAAAGGGTAAATTGTCTGGTTAAAAAACATCAGCAGTATATTCGTTTAACAACATTTTGTCGTATGGTATGCACTGTTTGCTAATCTTTATAAGTTACAAGTGTAAATGCCTATTTTCTTTCGTAGCCCCTTGGTAGCAAGTTTGAGCCATCTCTCATTCAAATTAGGTTTCAGGCACACACACACTTGAAAGGCAAAAGCACACTAGAACAAAATGTTGTCACCCACTAAAGAAACAGACAAACCCACCGAGTCACAACAAGTGCAGTCCAGCTCCAGAGAGCGAAGCTTAACAGGAAAGGGCCAAGAAATACACAAAGAAACAGTTAAGAAAAATTAAATATCATTCAACAAGGCGTACCACTCTAATGCCCCGTACACACGGTCGGATTTTCCGACGGAAAAAGAGCGATCGGAGCGTGTTGTCAGAAATTCCGACCGTGGGTGGGCTCCATCGGATTTTCCGACACACAAAGTTTGAGAGCAGGCTATAAAATTTTCCGAAAAACAAAATCGGATCGCGTCAATTCTGACCGTGTGTGGACAATTGCCAACAAAATGCCACGCATGCTCAAAAGAAATTCCGAGACGGAACAGCTCGGTCTGGTAAAATTAGCGTTCGGAATGGATACAGCACTTTCGTCACGCTGCAATGTAAAAAATGGTTTAATACAGCGCACTCTCTTCTTCTTTGTAATGTGAGAAGAATGAAGTAGTTGTGCTGCTCATATTCACACGGACTTCTCACAAACTTATTTCTTTATTATTTATCGTGATTCCCTCAATATATTTTGATTTGTCACATCTGACCAAATTTCTTTTTTGTTGTTTTATTTTTGTTTTGTATTTTTTCAAGGCTGATTATTTGTTTTTTTGTGTTTGTATTTTTTTCCAGGCTGATGTATTTTTTTATTAATTATTAATAAATTAATTATTTATTTATTTTGTAGGCTCCATCACACATTTTCCATCGGATTTTCCGACACACAAAGTTTGAGAGCAGGATATAAAATTTTCCGACAACAAAATCCGTTGTCGGAAATTCCGATCGTGTGTACACAAATCCGACAGACAAAGTGCCACGCATGCTCAGAATAAATAAAGAGATGAAAGCTATTGGCCACTGCCCCATTTATAGTCCTGACGTACGTGTTTTACATCAGCGTTTAGAACGATCGGATTTTCTGACAACTTTGTGTGACCGTGTGTATGCAAGACAAGTTTGAGCCAACATCCATCGGAAAAAATCCTAGGATTTTGTTGACGGAATGTCCCAACAAAGTCCGACCGTGTGTACGGGGCAATAGACGAGTATAATTGAAACAAAAATTCCTTTATTAAGGGCTCAGAACCAAACAAAGAGGGAGGCAACGCTGGAGAAACTGCAGAAATTGGCGAAGCCTTTGGCCCCCAGGGCACACATCAATTCTTTTCCAGCAAAATTGGTAGCCTGAGGAGTCCATATATAAGGGAGTGCAGTCTGGTCCAGAAGTCCCAGAGATCATGAAAGCAGCAGATGACATCTGTGTCCCCAGGCTGTGGTCATACAAGAGCCTGCATCTTTTGTCACACCAGACTGAACCCAGGGCCATCACTCTCTGGTCTTCCTTCCATGCTTCCTTCCACGCTGTGGCTGTGGTGGTGTAGTTGTGGCAGGAGGAGGAGGAGGATGGTCCAACTCAATCATGTCGGTATTGGGTGTGATTTCGCCACTCACCCCCTTAGTTAGGACTTTATAAAGAAGTTTCTCACACATGAGGCATTGACCCTCCTGCATGCCCTTCAGTTTGGTGGCAGCCATGCAGGCAAAGGCCTCTTCAGAAGTGGGTAAGGCTCTGAGGGATGCAGAAACCTCCTGAATGAGCCTGAGAGCTGAATCCTGCACGTGACTCCCCTTCCTGGGTCTTTTGGTTGGAAGGCGGAGGGGAGGAACCTGCGATTCGGTCAGGCTCCTACTGGTCCCAGGCTTCTCCTGGCTGCCACTTAGCCCCGCCTCCTCCTGGCTGCCCCATTCCACAGCCTCCTCCTGTGTGCCACATTCCAGAGCCTCGTCCTGGCTGAGGTCTTCCTGTGTATGAAAATGGGACATCGTTTTAGTTTTTTCTTCATCACACACAATTTTCACCTCATGACTGTTGCAAATTGAATATTAACAAATATAACCGACTATCCTTCTGAGCCCAGCATTTTTCATTCTTGTCCCAATTATTTTTGCCCACTACTGTCTATTGATATGTAAAAAACTGTATTAAATCAGCAAATTAGTGATCAATAATAACATCTAGTAAACATCATTTATTTCTTGACCAAAAATCTGTAGAACAATGCTATACCTGGCTCCATCTGGGCTCCTCCACTTCTCCCTGGCTGGAAGTCCCAGGTTGGACATCGGAAGCCTCAGCTGGGGTGGAAGATAGGGTGGAAGGAAGAGTGGAAGGTAGGGTTGAGAGGTATTCCCTGACTCCAGTCTGGTCTGACAGAAATTACAGTCTCTCATAGTACCACAGCCTGGGGACATAAATGTCATCTGCTCCAGCTCCTGATCTCTGGGTACAACGATCGAAAGATCAGCTCAGGAAACGGTGGTCGGACCTCAAATTAAGAGAGCATGAGCAGTACCGAAAGATCCAGAGAGTACTGCAAAAAAGTAAGTAGTTGTCCTGTGTTCCTATTCTTTATGTTTATTACGTTTGTGCTGCTCCATATGCTTTTCTTATCCAGTTTAAAATGGCAACTTTCATGTTCATGGGCACATTATTCATTCGTATAAAACATTGTTCGTTCGGCTTAGAAAACACCATTGTTTTGGCCATATGCATTTGCCCACATTTTTTAGGGCCTACTTGTCTGAAACTAATTTGGTTGTGTAGATGTGTTTGTTACTAGAATGAAATGCAAACTAGATTCTGTGTAAGGAGAGAACACTCAGAAGCTGGTTACACATCTGGACGCTGGAGCTCTAGTGTGGGACACAAGAACACCCTTTTTATTAGGGGGCCCACACAGGTGCTCCAGTGTATACTATAGGGGTGTCTCCATCTGTGAAGCTTGTACAAAACAGGTAAAGTATTGAAGCTTGACAAAGGACACTAAAAATTCTACATTTTGGAACTCTGCCAAAATAGACAATTGTACCCCATTTCCAAGCAATGTTTCATATTTATAGTTCTGCCATCAAATATCTGTGTGCTAAGTATACCAATTTTTTTTTTACATAGAGGAGAAAAGACTCAGAGGACACCCCTCATCCGAGGAGACCAGAGACCCCCCACCTCTGGAAGAAGGAGAAATCCACCCAAGACAAGCAGAGCAGGGGGAGGAAGACGTGGTGGAAATTGGCACCACAACAGGTGAGTGTCTGCGACCACAGGCTCAGGTAAGAGATGGATGCCGGCATATTTATAATACATGGTGTTTTTTGGTTTCTATCTTTTTAGGTGATCGTGATGTTGTGGATCCAGATCCTTTCACCTCGGAAAGTGCACAGATCCTGATCGAGGAGATCATGGGGTGTAATAGGGACTTGGAAAACATCAAGAAAAACATCAATGATGTTCTTCAAAAAATGAAGAACATCATTGATGTTTTAGGGAGAGTTTAAAACCCCTCCAAATCCATTTTTTTTTGTGTGCTAAAAATTTTTGAGATTTTTTGACAAATTTGAGAAAAGCCAAATTTTGAAGAGGCACACAGTGTGTCAACATGTGCTATCTGCCATCACGGGAGATCAATAGACGCATTTTGGGGGTAAAACACCTTCCTCAATAATAAAGTAGCTGTGAGGAAGGGGTTGCACCCCCCAAACACGTCCCTTGATCCCCCGTGATGGCAGGTAGCACATGTTGACATTCATAAATTTGTGTTCATCTTCAAAATTTGGCTTTTCCTGGGGTGACTTCACCCCATCTGAACGCGATATCAAACACAGTTTGTAAATACTCATGTCTGATATTGCCTTCAAGTTCTACCAAAAGTGGACTTTGTAAGTTCAAGATTTGTGTCTTTCTTGTTGGTTTCAAACATGCCTGTTTTATCTTTAATGGACATTTCTACTTTTTCTAATGTGACCCCAAAAATTGTTATACAACAAACATGTTGGTTTGTTTTAAAAACCTTTTATAAATGCACATGTGATTGTGGTGGTATTAAAAAGATTGTTAATCAAGAATGTGTGGATTATTGTCTCAATGCTACAACACTTTTGTGGTGCTCTAATTGGTGTTTTCTGTGACAATGGGTGTTATTTCCTAAGGGCAAATCCACTTTGCACTACAAGTGCAGTTTCAGTGCAGTTTCAAGTGCACTTGTAGTGCAAAGTGTCTTTGCCTTTAGTAAATAACACCCAACAGTACTTTGTGATGTTACACAATCACGCCATTTTCAGGACTCACCACATTTCTGTCAGGGTCAGCAAAAACAAACACAAGCAGTAAATGTCACCAAAGATTTGAGTAGTTTTTTTTAATTTGAAAAAGGTTTTAGACATTGTCTGGCATATTGATAGCCCCCCTACCCGCAAAGAATTCAAGGTATCTTAGCCGGACATCACGGGCACTCAGGGGGGGCAAGCCAGGACGGCCACTTTCAAGCGCCGTCAGGGTTGGTTCATTTGAAATTCCAGCCTCAGGCCCAACTGAGCCAGCATAGTTGGCAGAATGTTGCCATAAAAAGTTGTGTAGAACACAGCACGCCAGGATAATATGATTCAGTTTATACTCCGCCATATGTATGGGTGTAAGAAATAGGCGGAACCGGCTGGTGATTCCAAACGTGTTCTCCACCACTCTTCTGGCTCTGGCCAGCCGGTAATTAAAAACCCTCTGGTCTGGGGTGAGGGTCCTCATCGGGAGTGGCCGCATAAGATGGTCCCCCAGCGTAAATGCTTCATCTGCAACGAAGACGAATGGGAGTCCTTCCACATTGTCTTCTGGAGGTGGCAAGTCCAGGCTGCCATTCTGGAGACGCCTGTAGATCTCCGTCTGGGCGATGACTCCACCATCGGACATCCGGCCATTCTTCCCCACGTCCACATACAGAAACTCATATGTAGCCGACACCACCACCAACATCACAATACTATTGAACCCCTTATAATTATAACAGTACGACTCCAAGTTGGGTGGTGGGACAATGTGGATGTGTTTCCCATCAATTGCCCCTCCGCAGTTAGGAAAGTCCCACCGCTGGGTAAAGTGGGAGGCCACAGTCTGCCATTCCTGTGGCGTGGATGGAAACTGTGGAGTCAAACCAAAAAAAAACACATATTCATTTTGCACATAAACAGGGAAAGCAGATTAGACACAAACATTCTTGGCCAACATCAAGATAACATTTATTTGAGGGAGTTTTTAAAGATCAAAGTATAAGGTCCACCTATCAGATTCCCCCTCCCCCCCTCTCTTGGGCCATTTCAAACATTATAGGGGGGGAGCTCTTGGACAGGTAACCCTCTCCACTTCATTGAGAGATGAATGCCTAAATAATGGGTATTACTTTGAACAACCCCTCCTTAGTTACACTATTGGCAGCCCACTGGACAGGTAAGAAGTGTCATAATACAAAGATATAAATACACATTGTACACATTTGAGCAAATTTGGACATTCTGCTATTACCTATCAAGATAATAATAGGATACAAAAACTTTAAACAGTACCATTTTAAAGTATACAGGCATGGCCTTGCACTACATGCTTTGGGGAATTCATCTATAAATCTGACCACAAAAAAGAGATGGCGATAGTGTGTATGAGTTTGGCAAAGTCAGCAGACAGAGAATTGGTAAAAAATGGTTTAATACAGCGCACTCTCTTCTTCTTTATAATGTGAGAAGAATGAAGTAGTTTTGCTGCTCATATTCACACAGACTTCTCACAAACGTCTTTCTTTATTATTTATCGTGATTCCCTCAATATATTTTGATTTGTCACATCTGACCAAATTTCTTTTTTGTTGTTTTATTTTTGTTTTGTATTTTTTCAAGGCTGATTTTTTTTTTTTTGTGTTTGTATTTTTTTCCAGGCTGATGTATTTTTTAATTTTTGGGGGGTTTTACTCCATAATATTTTTGTGTGTGTTTTGTGTGTCAAGTTACCACAACACCATTATTATTTTGTATTATTTAATCTCAAGGAGGTTGCTTGGTGTTGGTGTCCCTTGTTAATTTCACATTGGATTTTTGAAATGTACCTGCCTCCTCACAAACAAACTGTCCTTTTTGAAGGAAAACACACAGAGGCGAGTATAATTGAAACAAAAATTCCTTTATTAAGGGCTCAGAACCAAACAAAGAGGGAGGCAACGCTGGAGAAACTGCAGAAATTGGCGAAGTGTGTATGGGTTTGGCAAAGTCAGCAGACAGAGAATTGGTATCAGCTAACTTAGCAATTGGGGGGAGGGAGGGTTACAAATGATTTAGGGACCCCCCAAAAAAAGCCTCTGGCACTTTAAAACATTTTAGGGGGTGTTTGGGGTAAAGCACTACTATGGAACTGATAAAATACATTGTTAAGTGACTACATGAGGTGAATATAGGGGAGACCATGCTGGGGAGGTAAGTGAAGGCAAACATGTATGAAGGAGAAAAAAAAATAATTACCTAAAAATCCAGCATACATGAGGACAAAGGGGACATTCACAGCATATTACAATCATAGTAATTAGGGAATGAGGAAAGAAATACAATACATTATCAAACATTAAATACAATAAAATGTGATATTAAAGGATAAAAATCTTACCTTCATATACTCCTTCTGCAGGACCTGTATGATGGCAGAACAGGTCTCCGGGATAATGATCCCCAGAGCCTGGGGGGAGATGCCTGTCGATAACTTCAAGTCCTGCAGGCTTCTCTCCGTTGCCAAGTACCGCAGGGTGGTGACGAGCCTCTGCTCCGGAGTGATGGCTTGCCTCATGCAGGTATCCTGCCTGCTGATATAGGGGGTCAGCAAAGCCAACAAACGGTGAAATACGGGGTCCGTCATCCGGAGAAAGTTCCTGAAATCATCAGGATTATTCTCACAGATCTCACGGAGCAAAGGCATGTGACAGAACTGGTCACGCTGGAGCAACCAATTCTTGGCCCATGAACTCCTCCCCACCCTGAGTCACAAGAGTCACGCGTCACTTTCTGCACGCACTGAAGAGCAGATACAAACCCACAAGCACAAACTGAACAACAGAAAACTATCTGAAAACCACGAGTCTGAAAAAGCGCGAATCGTCTCTCACCAAACTTTTACTAACACGAGATTAGCAAAAGGAGTCCAAAGGGTGCCTCACTTGGTTCTGAAATGGCCTTTTCTAGTCTCGTCGTATGTGGTGTACGTCACTGCGTTCTTGGCGATCGGAAATTCAAACAACTTTGTGCGACTGTGTGTACGCAAAACAACTTTGAGCCAACATCCGTCGGAAAAAATCCATGGATTTTGTTGTCGGAATGTCCGATCAATGTCCGATCGTGTGTACGGGGCATTAGAAGGAGCTAGCAAAAGAAATTAGGACAAAGTTAAAGAGCTTCTGCCTAGCCGAAGACCTTGATACAAGAATGAGGGAGATTAAAGCCAATCAACAGTATGAGACCGTTTGCCGTAATCATTCCACTACCTCATACGTTGTTAAAAGAATGGATGCATGCACCACGTTAACAGCTGAAATCTGAAACCTCACCATCAAACGGCTAGCAAATGTAGAGGAAATCTTTAATGATCAAATTGAGAAGGAAAGAGTGAGGATGGTACTTAATAAAGAAGATTACGAGTTAATCTTTGGAAACACAGAAACAGAAACTGCCCTCTCAGAGTCATTACCAGACTCTAGCTCAAGCTCGAGTGCCACTTCCAGATCTTCTAGCAAACACGCAGATGCAGAAGCTGACCTTGCAGCCAAGATAGAACAGGCAAAGGCGATGCAACAGATGCGTGAGCAACAAGCTTAGCTGAGCAAAATGGAGGCAGAAATTAAACTTAAGTTAGATGAGGAAAAGACAAGACTGCAACAGCTACAAGCAGAAAATGAAGTCAAGGTAGCTACAACAAGAGTGAAAGCTTACAACGCCTATGATAGTTTTGAATATTGTGAACAGGAGACAGACCACAAGGTTACAAAAAAACCCCCCACAAACCTCATTGAATCTGAAAGCTGTGCCATTTCAACCTTCAGATACACCACTTGAGGTGTCAAGACCACAAGAAGAAGGTAGTCTAATTCCAGGACTTGCAAGTCTGCTCATCTCCAACCATCTCCCTATACCTGAACCAACTGTATTTACAGGTGATCCTTTAAAGTTCATAGACTGGAAGATATCCTTCATGGCGCTGATTGATCAAAAACCGCTCCGTGTGTGAAAAAATGTTGTAGGAAATTCAGAAGACGCTTAGGTGCCTGGGGAATCCTACAGGACAGTTATGATGGTCCGTTCATAGTGCAAAGAGCTTTCAGAGAAAGGCTGACTAAATGGCCAAAGAAATCAGCAAACGACCCTACAGCATTAAGAGAGTTGTCGGATTTTCTTCAAGGTTGTGTGGAGGCCATTCCCCATGTTAAAAGCCTAGCTATTTTAAATGATTTTGAAGAAAACCACAAGCTTCTCAAACTGCATGAATAGGTCGTGTCTCAAGAATACCCAACCTTTGCTCGTTTCACAGAGTTCCTGCAGAAGGAAGCCAAGATAGCATGCTCCCCCTTCCTCCTCAGTACCAAGAACACAGATGAGAGAATTCCCAAAAGAGTCAAGGTGCTCCATACAAGCACTCAAATGAAGCCCTCCACCTCCAGCATTCCAGAGATCTCAGCTTCAAGACCAAAACCACCTTGCCTAGTCTGCAAAAACAAAACGCACAGTGTTGCTAAATGTCTGACTTTTGCAGCAAGGACCATCAATGAAAGGAAGGCGTTAATTTATGAAAACCACCTCTGCTTTGGTTGCTTAAGAAAGGGCCACACTACAAAAGACTGCAAAGGAAGACACACATGTAGCATATGTAGTCAACGTCACCCAACCTGTTTGCAAATGCAGAAAAACACTGAGCCTGTCAAAACATCAAACGATGATTCAGTAGCTACGGGAGATAAGGTAAACAACAATGTTCCCACGTTTATGTCCCATACATTGACAAGGCATACTTTTGCCACATCCTGCATTGTTCCAGTTCTGTTGTCAGCTGCAGCGGAGCCTCAGAGAAAAATCCTCATTTATGCCTTACTTGACACGCAGAGTGATTCAACCTTTATTTGGCAGACCTGGTATCTAAGCTAAATGCAAGCACCAAGCCGTTACATCTAAAGCTCAGCACCATGACAGCCATTGATACAGTTATATCAATCCAAATTGCTCACGGTCTGCGAGTGCGTAGTTTCAACTCTAAAGCTCTAGTCCAACTCCGTCAAGCCTATATGAGAGACCTCATTCCAGTAGATAAGTCTCACATCCCCACCAAGGAGACTGCACTTCAGTGGCCACACCTCAAGCATTTGGCAAACAAGTTACAGCCACTTTAAGATTGCAAAGTCGGACTGCTGATCGGTTACGATTGCCCATCAGCACCGGCTCCCTTGGAGGTCGTTACTGGCTACGAAGATGAACCCTTTGCTCAAAAAACTATGCTCGGTTGGAGCATCATAGGATCAGCAAATCCGCATCTTAATAGACAGGGTAGCCAGAGCTTCATACACAGAGTCGCAGTAAAAGAAATGCCAATGCCCTCGATCACTGATGTGTTAAAGGCTCTAGAAATGGACTTCGTCGAAAGAAATTATGAAGATAAGTATGCGTCTCAAGATGACATTTATTTTGTGCAGTTTCTCTCTGAAACCATAATGAAAAGGAAAGATGGACACTATGAGATGCCATTTACCCTTCAAAGACAACAGTCAACCGGCACTACCAAACAATAAGAGGCTGGGCATTATTTGATTTCAACATCTAAAGAAAAGTTTAAAGGCCAATAAACAGTATTATGAACACTACACTGCATTCATGGAAGAAACAATCAGAAAAGGCGATGCAGAACCAGCCCTTTCATTATCAAAGGAAGAAACAGTGTGGTACATCCCACATCACAGGGTTTATCACCCCAAGAAGCCAGAAAAGTTAAGAGCCGTCTTTGATTGTTCAGCAAAGATTCAAGGCATCTCCCTAAATGACACCTTATTTACAGGTCCTGACCTGATAAATTCTCTAGTGGGGGTCCTCTGTCGCTTCAGGAGGGAAGCAGTTGCTACGATATGTGACATTGAAAAGATGTTCCACCAGTTCTACATCCCCCCAGAAATGCGCAATTACTTAAGGTTCCTTTGATGGGAGAGAACGGCCAATTGGAAACAGAACCCAAAGAATACAGAATGGCAGTTCATCTCTTCAGTCCCAGTTCCTCTCCAGGATGTGCCAACTTTGGCCTCAAGTATCTTGCACAACAATACAAGGCAGAATATCCTTCAGCCTCAGCTTTCATTGAGAAGAACTTTTATGTCGACGACGGCCTAACCAGCATTTCAACAATTATTGAAGCTACAAATCTAATCCTCGAAATGCAAGGATTATGTTAAATGGTGGCTTAAGACTGCACAAGTTGAACTCTAATAAAAGGGATGTCCTGTCAGAAAGAGCGACAACTTGTGAACCTCTCAAACTTAACCCAGACTCAACATCAGAGAGCTTAAGCCCACGGTGGGAGGCCTGGAAGAGTAGTCTGCAACCTTTAAGGGAAATCAAGATACCCGGATGCTACCATCCTCTTGACTTCAATAACAGAGTGAAGGTGGAACTACACCACTTTTCTGATGCCAGCAACATAGGATATGGTGCCTGTTTGCCTTAGGTACAAAAATGACAGAAGTCAAGTTCATAGCAGCTTCGTGATGGCTAAAGCAAGAGTCGTGCCAATGTAGATCGTGAGGATTCCAAGGCTTGAACTCTCAGCTGCAGTCACCGCAGCAAGATTGAGTGTCGTGTTGAAGGCAGAACTTGAAACTTTCCTA
This sequence comes from Aquarana catesbeiana, assembly GCF_042186555.1. Taxonomy (NCBI): domain Eukaryota; kingdom Metazoa; phylum Chordata; class Amphibia; order Anura; family Ranidae; genus Aquarana; species Aquarana catesbeiana. Next base: position 261,391,235 of record NC_133327.1, on the reverse strand, counting down.
GCTGATAAACAGTGTGAGTTTATCTTCAATGCTCCTTCTGCAAGTCATGCAGGTGGAGTCTGGGAGCATTGGTAATGCGCTAAGTGCTACAACGGTCCAATGTTCAAGTAGACTAGATGATGCTTCCCTTAGAACACTATTTTATGAAGCCATGGCCATTGTCAGCAGTCGTCCTTTAACTGTCAATGGAATCAACGACCCCAAGGCATCAGAACCTCTAAATCCAAACCACCTCATCCTGATGAAATCCAAGGTTACATTACCTCCACCTGGGAAATTCATAAGGGAAGATGTATACGCAGCTAAACGGTGGCGTACAGAGTACAGTACAGTACAGAGTACAGTATTTAGCAGAACAGTTCTGGAGTCGGTGGAAAAGAGAATACCTCATGAGTGTTTCCACAAGACAGAAATGGCACACATCTCAACGAAACCTGAAAGTAAACAACATAGTTATAATGAAGGAAGATATGTCTCCGAGGTGCCAGTGGCAGCTAGGACGTGTGATTGAAACTACAATAGAAAAGGATGGTCTAGTTCATTGAGTCAAGGTGTTAGTGGGTGACAGAAGATTGCAAGATAAGAAGGACTATGTATCAAAACCCTCAATTATTGAACATCCTATTCAAAAGCTAGTAGTTCTCATAGAAAGTAAATGAGTTGTCAGTTTTAGTGATACACTAGCATACCACCACGCAATACAGTAGCCAGTTACAGAGGTACCTATAAGCTAAATTGTGTAAGACTCACGTTTTATAGCAGCCATGTTCTGTAAATAATGTATGACTCTAATGCCGCGTACACACGGTCGGACTTTTCGTCTACAAAAGTCCAACGGACGCTGACGGACTAAAGGTGGCTGGTAATCCGATCGTGTGTGGGCTTCTCCGGACTTTCAACGGACTTTTTTAGCCTCAAATCCGACGGACTTTAGATTTGAAACATGCTTCAAATCTTTACGTCGTAAGTACGACGGACCCCGAAATCCGCTCGTCTGTGTGCTAGTCCGACGGACAAAAACCCATGCTAGGGCAGCTATTGGCTACTGGCTATGAACTTCCTTATTTTAGTCCGGTGTACGTCATCACGTACGAATCCGTCGGACTTTTGTGTGGTCGTGTGTAGGCAAGTCCGTTCGTAACAAAGTCTGCCGCAAGTCCGCCGAAGGTACGTCGGAAGTCTGTCGGACAGGCTGTCGGACTTTTGTAGACGAAAAGTCCGACCGTGTGTACGCGGCATAAGTCATATTCGTCATAACATAATTTGGTGGGAGTGTAACTGTCCGCTTGTCACTTTAAACCCTTGTTCAGCACTGACTGACAGATGGAACCTTTATGCCTTCCCCTTGTTTCCCTGGGGGGTTGTTTTAATCATCAGACCCTTTCTCCTTCCTCTAGTTCTGAAGAAAGGGGGTTCTCATTGATTCAGCATTCGGAGGCAAAGCAAGTCAACAGTACCTTGTGGGAAGGCGATTGTTTATTTAAGTTTTCTAAAGTTTAACGTTGCACCCCTTGGCAATCAGAGCAAGTGCTTAAGGTGTTTAAGGAGTTAAAAGGATTAACCTCTGTGGTGTTCAACCCTACTGCACACCTTTCAGGCAAAAGAATAAAAGTACTGCACCCGTCGGAAGCTCTTAAATCCAATGGGGCTGCTACACTGTCTTTCTCCAACTACACCTGTATGTTTAGAACCTATTACAAAACAATTTATTGGTACAGTTGATAGAATCCCAAACCAGAAATGATGCTCTGCTGGACCTGGTAATTTTAAATGCAGAGCTTATTACTAATGTTCAAACTGTATAAAAGAACATCTGGGTAGCATTGACTATGACACAATTCCATTTAATAATAGCTGTAAGCAACAAGCATATACTGCAAAGATAAAAACACTTAACTTTAAAGTAGAACTATAGGCAAAACTTTTTTTTTTATTTTGGATAGTGCAAGGGATGGTTATAATAACCCCTGACAGATTTATTTCACAATCTGTGCTCCGTTGCAGAGATTTCCCTTCACTTCCTGTCCCAACGTTAAACAGGAAGTGAGAGGAAATCCCTGCAAATTAAGGATTTTGCAAAAGCATTTGAAACAGTTCCCCAAACACAGATAATGTGCAAGTTAAATTCTATGTGCTTAAAAATTCAGTTTGTATTTGGATAGAAAACTGCCTAAAAGACTGTATTCAGAAAGGAATGATTAATGATTCATACTCAGAATGGTCTAAGGTTATTAGTGGTGTGTGCCAAGGTTCAGGCTGGGTTCACACTTATGAGAATTGAATGTGGGTTTCCCGCATCCAATTCACATGACAGGAGAGTGTGACTGGCTCTGAATGGAGCCAGTTCACACAACTCTGGGGCGGCCATGGAGCGCACAGCAGAGAAGTCCTGTGCATCTTTGGCTGTGTTTCAGGTCTGAATTCAGGCAAATATTCAGGCCTAATTCTGACCTGAAACAGTGAAGGGGAAGCACCACCCCCCCTGCTGCGAGCTGCACTGTGTGAACCCAGCTTTAGTGTTGGGATCCTAACTTATTAATATATTTATAAATTATATAGAATTTGGGATTGAAAGTACCATTTCCATATTTGCAGATGACATCAAGCTATGCAGTGGAATTGTGTCCTAACTGGATTTCTCCAACTTACAAACAGATCTCAATGCACTCTTTAATTGAGCAGCTACTGTATGTGGCAAATGAGGTTTATGTTGATAACTGGGGGAATCAATGGTGGAGAAGTATCTGGGTGCCCTGGTAGATGTAAAAATAGCATACAATGCTAGCCTGCAGTTTCTAAAGCAAGCAAAATATTTCTTATATTAAAAGAGGCATAGGCTCCAGAGATAGAGACATCTTTTTGCCCCTGTACAAATCATTGGTAGGACCTCATCTAGAATATGCATTTCAGTTTTGGGCGACCAAACTGATTAGAGGAATCGAGGAGCGTGGCTATGAGGAAAGATTAGCTGAGCTGAATTTATTCTCTCTTGAGAAGAGGCAATTAAGGGGGGCATGTGATCACCAGCTATAAATACATATGTGGTCCTTATAGTGAACTTGGTGTATAGTTATACATTTACATGTGGAGGAAAAGAGATGTATTAGCAGCAAGGATGAGAAGTGTTATCATAATGGGGGATTTTAATTATCCAGACATAGACTGGGCGGAGGGAACCACACATTCGTCTAAGGCTCTCCAGTTCCTAAATGGCTTGAAGGACAATTTCATGGGTCAGATGGTAGACGCACCAACTAGAAACAAGGTGTTACCAGATCTACTGATTATCAACAATACAGACCTGATCACGGATGTGGAAAAACGTGGCAATTTAGGGAAACAGCGATCACAGGTCAATTGGCTTCAGTATAAATCACACAAATAGGAAACACAAAGGGCACACAAAGACACTGAATTTCAAAAGAGCCAATTTCCCTAAACTACGTACCTTGTTAGAAGATATAGATTGGAAAAAAATCTTAGAAACAAAGAACACGGAGGAAAGATGGGTTTGCTTTAAGAGCATATTAAATAAGGGCATTAGCCAGTGCATCCCATTAGGAAATAAATTTTAAAAAGCGAACAAAAGTCCTGGATGGCTTAACTCCAATGTAAAAATGCATATAAAAGCAAAGGAGATGGCCTTCAAAAAATACAAGGCTGAGGGATCATCATCAGCATTCAGACTTTACAAAGAATGCAACAAGATATGTAAGGGTGCAATGAGGGTGGCTAAGATAGAACACGAAAGACACATAGCAGAGGAGAGCAAAAAAAATCCCAAGAAATTCTTTAAGTATATAAACAGTAAAAAAGGGAAGACAGACCATATTGGCCAGATAAAGAATGAGGAAGGACATCTGGTTACAAAGCACAGACCATATTGGTCCCATAAAGAATGAGGAAGGATATCTGGTTACAAAGAATTGAGGGGTGGTGAAGGTATTGAATTTATTCTTCTCCTCAGTCTTCTTGAGGGAATTGGGGGGGCTTCAGTAACCAAAACTGCAGTGTTTGTCATCATGACACATCACAGGAGCACCCCCATGGCTAACAGAGGACAGAATTAGAAATAGACTTGGAAAATTTAACATTAATAAATCACCGGGACCAGAGGGCTTGTACCCGAGGGTACTTAGTAATTGCCAGATCATTGTTCTTAATTGTTACTGACAGTCTACTGACCGGAATGGTAACAGCGGATTGGAGAAAAGCCAATGTAGCACCAATATTTAAAAAAGGGCCAAAATACATCCCTGGGCATTACAGACCAGTTAGCCTAACATCAATAGTATGCATGCTCTTGGAGGAGATGATAAGGCACTATATACAAGACTTTAGTAATGAAAATGGTATCATTAGCAGTAATCATCAAGAATTGTTCTTGCCAAAACAATCTATTAGCCTTCTATGAGGAGGTGAGCCGCCATCTAGATAAAGGAAGGCCTGTAGACGTGGTGTATCTGGACTTTGCAAAAGCATCTGACACAGTTCACCATAAACGTTTACTGTACAAAGTAAGGTCCGTTGGCATGGACCATAGGGTGAGTACATGGACTGAAAACTGGCTACAAGGGCGAGTTCAGAGGGTGGTGATAAATGGGGAATACTTGGAATGGTCAGGGGTGGGAAGTGGGGCCCCCAAGGGTTCTGTGCTGGAACCAATCCTGTTTAATTGGTTCATAAACAACCTCTAAGATGGGGTAAACAGCTCAATCTCTGTATTTGTGGACGACACTAAGCTAAGCAGGGCAATAACTTCTCCGCAGGATGTGGAAACCTTGCAAGAAGATTTGAACAAATTAATGGGGTGGGCAACTACATGTCAAATAAGGCTTAATGTAGAAAAATGTAAAATAATGCATTTGGGTGGCAAAAATATGAAGACAATCTATATACTAGGGGGTGAACCTCTGGGGGAATCTAGGATGGAAAAGGCCCCGGGGGTCCTAGTAGATGATTGGTTCAGCAATAGCATGCAATGCCAAGCTGCTGCTAACAACACAAACAGAATATTGGCATGCATTAAAAAGGGGATTAACATCAGGGATAAAGCGATAATTCTCCCACTCTACAAGAATCTGGTCCAGCCGCACCTGGAGTATGCTGTCCAGTTCTGGGCACCAGTCCTCAGGAAGGATGTACTGGAAATGGAGCAAGTACAAAGAAGGGCAACAAAGCTAATAAAGGGTCTGGAGGATATACTGTAAGTTATGAAGAAAGGTTGCGAGCACTGAACTTATTCTCTCTGGAGAAGAGCCACTCATTAAAATTAGAAGCAAAGAGGTTTAACCTTAAAATGCGTAGAGGGTTCTTTACTGCAATGCCCTGTACACACGGTCAGATTTTCCGATGGAAAAAGTGCGATTGGATTGTGTTGTCAGAAATTCCGATCGTGTGTGGGACGGACTTTTTCCGTCGGAATTTCAGACACACAAAGTTTGACAGCAGGATATAAAATTTTCCATCAACAAAATCCGATTGTTTAAATTCCGATCTTGTGTATACAAATCCGATGCACAAAATGCCACGCATGCTCAGAATAATTGAAGAGACTAAAGCTATTGGCTAATGCCCCGTTTATAGTCTCAACGTACGTGTTTTAAATCACGTTCAGACAATCGGATTTTCCGACAACTTTGTGCGACCGTGTGTATGCAACACAAGTTTGCCCCAGAATCCGTCGGAAAAAATCAGACGGATTTTGTCATTGGAATGTCCGATCAATGTCCGATCGTGTGTACAGGGCAAAAGAGCGGTAAGGATGTAGAATTCCCTTCTACAGGCAGTGGTTTCAGCTACTATGAAACTATATATTCTCCAAATACAATAAGATTTCTTCACCGTAAGAGCTGTGAAAATGTGTAATAGACCAGTTAACTTGTGCATGCAGTGGAAAGGTCTTTTAGATTTAGCCAGACATTTAGTGTCCATAGGAGCTTGTTTAGGCTGATTCTATTGCTGTTAGACACTGTCTAGTAAGCAAGCTCACTGTAGAAAGCAATTGCGTGAACCCTTAACTTGTGTCTCATAAAATGCAGAAGGTGAACAGTCCTCTTCATCCATCTTTACCTGCACAGGATCCTCTTCTGTGTCCACTCCACCCTCCACCACCCTATCTTCCATGAGGAGGTTAGGAGCATCAGGATTATACTCCTGAATAGTTTCAGGGGATGGAGATGTTGAAGGGCGCTTTTGGGCTTTAGAAACCAAAATCACCAGAGGGACAGAGATTTTCCCAAATAAATCACATACTGTATAGTTGCTGAAAAATCTATCTTAGTCAGATAGGCCATTTGTTGTGTGCCCGAGAGGGATATAAAATTAGAGGAAAGAAGCTGTGTTCATATGGAACCTTGCTTTGGCACAGGAAATCAGCTATACCTTTGAGGGGTTTTCTGGTTTTCCTTGGTGCCTATATAGCTATATCTATAGCATAAGTGCTGTTATGCACTTTTTTCTCAGTTCCTCTGTGCATTGTCTCCACCATATCTAAAAGAGGGGATCCCCCGTGGGGTGCTCACAAAATAAATGCAGAATGAAAGGGTATTTGTGTGTCCGGGCAAAAAGGCACTATACCCTGCCCTGTCCTGTCTAATGTCCCTTGTCTGTGTCTCTGTAGAAGCAGTTGTGCTGCTTACATTCTTGGCAGAAATAGCAAGTGAATGTGGATGAGCCAGAAGGTGTTTGCAACTGCACCACCACCTGGCAACAATGTTTCATGTGAAAAAAAAACAGGTGTTTGCAAATGCAGCACCAACAACAAGGTTATATAAATCAAAAAAAGGAAACCGCGCTATAAGTGATATAAACAAAAGTCCAATTGTGAAGTCCCATATAACATGAAATAAATGGTCCCAATTACAGTCCAGGCAAGGAGGATAAGTATGTGATATAAACTTCTTCCAAAGGAAACAGTAATGGCGGACACAGTTTAGCAGAACACTCCAATATATATTGCGCTTACCAGAAGTAAGACATAAAAGGGCGAGTGGCTTAAACCCAGCCTGGGCCTTTAGATGTACACTCCAGATGAGGCAGGAAGGGCGCCCTCGTCCCGTGTATCCACAGATTATGATCCAAAAAAGATATAACAAAAATATAGCGTAATATTGTTTACAAAAACACACGCCAAACCAAAAAAGGAAGTGACACTCAATTAGCCTTAAATCACGTGTGATCATATAAAATCCTATGCTGAATAGCTAGGACAATGTGGTGAGTATCATACAATCATGCAGAAAATAAGTGGAATCAAAGAATTAAATATAAATGTAAATTATATACGGGTGAAAAATACAACGACTTTCAAAATCTGCTTACCAGATATAATTGGACAGTCGACGTGTGTAAAACACCCCAAAAATATGTGAAAGATTGTGGAGAGAACTCCCACCAGGTGCTGAGAAAGTTAATAGTACGAGCTGCTTACCAGAAGACAGACCCTCGTATGCAGATATAGTGAAAACAGGAACCAAACACCAAAAGAACAGATATTAAACGGACCTTAGGGATTGTCCCCTTACCAGACAGATAAAGCAAAAAGGCAGATGTATTACGATCCCAGCCAGACTCCCGACTGGAATGGTGTACCTCGTCTTGCCCTCTCAATCCGGACTCAGCAGCACATATATAATGAAGAGCCAATAGTGTGATACTGCATATAGTAGGTTTATTATAAAAGGAATAACACTTACATAGATACGAGATATAAAAGCTGAGAAGACAGTAAAAACGAAGCCGGCCGGCCTCCGCACACACTCCCGTCCGCAATCGAACGACGTGGTGACGTCAGCACGCCCCTCCCAGACGCGTTTCGTCATACGTTTGACGTTCTCAATGGGGAACAGGCAGCGTGCTGAGCCACCACGTTATAAGCCCAACTCAAGCCTCGCTCTGAGTCCCGTTAGGGAGACAGGCGGCGCCATCTTAAGTATGGGCATCATTCTCTATTGACAAACATACAGCGCCATCTTGAGTATGGGCATCATCATCGATTAACATACAGAGCGGAGTCATATAGACATCCCACAGAAAAGGTGCTCACACCTCTAATTACATAAGGACAGCTTAAATAGCATATGATTAGACTAAAGATTATATAATCTAAAGACCACAGCAGAGAAAACAACGTCCCTCAACGTTAATAACCGAGGTATTCATCTGAATTTTGAGTTGAGCCAAACCCAGATCCATTTTTTGGACCTTACTTTAAACATAGAGGGTAATCGTTTGTCCACATCCACTTTCTTCAAGGAAAGTGACCGTAATTCTTATATCCCATTGGAAAGTTGTTACCACAGACCTTGGCTTAATGGAATTCCCAAAAGCCAGTATATGAGAATTCGCAGAAATTGTTCGGACTCCGCTACTTTTCTAACACAAAGCAATACTCTCACTGAGAGATTCCTTGAAAAGAGATATACCAGAGAAAATCTTTTGCCTATTTTGGAAAATGTACGGAGTATGGATAGAGAATTCTTATTACAGGACAGACCACGGCCTAGTAACTTAAATCAAAATCTGGGAGTTCCCTTTATTACCACCTATTCCCTTCAACACAAGGAGGTAAAACAACTAATTTCTAAGCACTGGCATATTATCACTAATGACAGGGTTTTGAGGGAAGTTTTACCGTCAAAACCCATAACTGTTTTTAGAGGGGCACCTACCTTTAGAAATAAATTGGCCCCCAGTGTCCTAGATCCTCCAACTGTAAGAACCACTTTTTTTGACCAGTTGACCGGTTTCTATAAATGTAACTGATGTCGTGTATGTTCCTTTAATTCCTGTTCGAACAGGAGAACCCAGACCTTTGTGTCTACAGTAACTGGCCAAACCCATTCCATTATCCCATTTATTACTTGTTCTACCCTTGGGGTAGTTTACATGTTGCAATGCCCTTGTGGCTTGCAATATGTGGGACGAACTAAACGCCCCCTTCAGGTGAGGCTCAACGAGCATATCACCAATATTCTGACAGGGTTCAAAAACCATTCAGTTTCAAAGCATTACCGTCTGGTACATGACAGAGATCCCTCCAACACTCTTTTTGTTGGTATCGATCGGTATAGACCGTATTGGCGAGGGAGTTCTATGGTATGAGACATTTCAAAATTAGAGATGTCTTGGGTCCATAGAATAAAAAGTTATACGCCACATGGACTGAATATAGATGTGGACGTTAACGCCTTTATAGACAACTCCTAATGTGCTATTTATGTGACCATCTAATTGAGAGGGAATAGCATATATTGGAATTGGGGACTAACATCGTCAAAACAGGCATTGACTCTGCCTATGAGGCTGTTTTAACTTTAGTTTCACTTCTAATCTATGGCGTCTCCTGCCTTTTTGAAACATAGGATTTTCCAATTATAATTCATGTTCATATTTTTATATTTTATATTTTTTATTTTTATTTTTATTTTATTTTATTTTCATATAATAATTTTTTTATTTTATATTTTTATATTTTATATTGTGCTATGTGCTATTTTTGTGACCATTTAATGGAGGGAGAATAGTATAGACTGTAATTAGGGATTAACATTGTTAAGATAAACTTTGTCCATGAGGCCGTTTTTTGGCTTTAGCTTTGCTTCTAGTCCTTTGGAAACATAGGATTATCTATTAATATTTATGTTTTTATTCCATATGATTATATAGCCCTATGTTTACTTGCCTTGATAAGGTTTAGAGTTATTATACTTCATACAGCATACATGGGTTATTTTATACGCTTCCTGTTAGAGAGGGATACAAATGTGTTGTTTTCTCTGCTGTGGTCTTTAGATTATATAATCTTTAGTCTAATCATATGCTATTTAAGCTGTCCTTATGTAATTAGAGGTGTGAGCACCTTTTCTGTGGGATGTCTATATGACTCCGCTCTGTATGTTAATCGATGATGATGATGCCCATACTCAAGATGGCGCTGTATGTTTGTCAATAGAGAATGATGCCCATACTTAAGATGGCGCCGCCTGTCTCCCTAACGGGACTCAGAGCGAGGCTTGAGTTGGGCTTATAACGTGGTGGCTCAGCACGCTGTCTGTTCCCCATTGAGAACGTCAAACGTATGACGAAACGCGTCTGGGAGGGGCGTGCTGACGTCACCACGTCGTTCGATTGAGGACGGGAGTGTGTCCGGAGGCCGGCCGGCTTCGTTTTTACTGTCTTCTCAGCTTTTATATCTCGTATCTATGTAAGTGTTATTCCTTTTATAATAAACCTACTATATGCAGTATCACACTATTGGCTCTCCATTATATATGTGCTGCTGAGTCCGGATTGAGAGGGCAAGACGAGGTACACCATTCCGGTCGGGAGTCTGGCTGGGATCGTAATACATCTGCCTTTTTGCTTTATCTGTCTGGTAAGGGGACAATCCCTAAGGTCCGTTTAATATCTGTTCTTTTGGTGTTTGGTTCCTGTTTTCACTATATCTGCATACGAGGGTCTGTCTTCTGGTAAGCAGCTCGTACTATTAGCTTTCTCAGCACCTGGTGGGAGTTCTCTCCACAATCTTTCACATATTTTTGGGGTGTTTTACACACGTCGACTGTCCAATTATATCTGGTAAGCAGATTTTGAAAGTCATTGTATTTTTCACCCGTATATAATTTACATTTATATTTAATTCTTTGATTCCACTTATTTTCTGCATGATTGTATGATACTCACCACATTGTCCTAGCTATTCAGCATAGGATTTTATATGATCACACGTGATTTAAGGCTAATTGAGTGTCACTTCCTTTTTTGGTTTGGCGTGTGTTTTTGTAAACAATATTACGCTATATTTTTGTTATATCTTTTTTGGATCATAATCTGTGGATACACGGGACGAGGGCGCCCTTCCTGCCTCATCTGGAGTGTACATCTAAAGGCCCAGGCTGGGTTTAAGCCACTCGCCCTTTTATGTCTTACTTCTGGTAAGCGCAATATATATTGGAGTGTTCTGCTAAACTGTGTCCGCCATTACTGTTTCCTTTGGAAGAAGTTTATATCACATACTTATCCTCCTTGCCTGGACTGTAATTGGGACCATTTATTTCATGTTATATGGGACTTCACAATTGGACTTTTGTTTATATCACTTATAGCGCGGTTTCCTTTTTTTTATTTATTTTGGTGGGCCACACTTATGACCGCAGCTTGTTCTTTCTTCTTTTTCTAAGCGCAGTTTTTTTTCTTTATTAAGGTTATATAAATAATTGTGTCTGCGCTGAAAATTATAAAACACTTGCTAAAATTATATAGCGATTACTAAAAAATATATAATATAGAACTGTGCTGAAAAAATTCAATATAATAAAACCAAAAAAGTGCCAGTATAACACAAATCCATATAATAAATGCAGTCCTTTCGTGAAAGTATACTGTAAAGTGCAACATGCAGAAAGGAAACAATATATGCATATGACTATAAATATAAAATCCAGGTGCTAATTGTGTAGCAATCAAGTGTCCACATCCAAATAAAGTTCAGCTCTTTGATAACAAAACGTAAAGTGCAAATATATAGTGTCCATAAAAATCAGTGTCCATCATGCTCTTCCTTAATGGTGTTCACAATAAAGCATGCGTGTGACACGGTAATTAAACGGTGTCTAAACACGCATTGGAGCCACTCCTGGGCTCATACAGGGTATGCTGATGTAAACTCCAACCCTCTCAGATAGACATCAATGGTTTCACATAAAAGAAAGAAAAAGCTCCATAGTGTGATATAGTCAAGGATTTATTAAAAGTAAATTAAAAATTCCCACCAGGAGTGTACTCACAATATACAGGTGCGTGAGTGCACCAGCCTTTCCAGAGTGTAGTATACAAAACAAACGCTCGTATGGCGTGCGGTGTGATGTGCTTCCTCTGCTCCTTTGCTGACAGCTCCAGGGGTAGGATGGAGCTGTCAGCAAAGGAGCAGAGGAAGCACATCACACCGCACACCATACGAGCATTTGTTTTGTATACTATACTCTGGAAAGGCTGGTGCACTCACGCACCTGTATATTGTGAGTACCCTCCTGGTGGGAATTTTTAATTTACTTTTAATAAATCCTTGACTATATCACACTATGGAGCTTTTTCTTTCTTTTATGTGAAACCATTGATGTCTATCTGAGAGGGTTGGAGTTTACATCAGCATACCCTGTATGAGCCCAAGAGTGGCTCCAATGCGTGTTTAGACACCTTTTAATTACCGTGTCACACGCTTAGAGGTGAGCTCAAGCACGATTGGGGGTCACAGGAGAGCACGGAAGCATGCTTTATTGTGAACACCATTAAGGAGGAGCATGATGGACACTGATTTTTATGGACACTATATATTTGCACTTTACGTTTTGTTATCAAAGAGCTGAACTTTATTTGGATGTGGACACTTGATTGCTACACAATTAGCACCTGGATTTTATATTTATAGTCATATGCATATATTGTTTCCTTTTTGCATGTTGCACTTTACAGTATACTTTCACGAAAGGACTGCATTTATTACATGGATTTGTGTTATACTGGCACTTTTTTGGTTTTATTATATTGAATTTTTTCAGCACAGTTCTATATTATATATTTTTTAGTAATCGCTATATAATTTTAGCAAGTGTTTTATAATTTTCAGCGCAGACACAATTATTTATATAATTTTGGTATGCACACGAAATGAAACGTGATTAGTGTTTGCAGCTTATCTGTAATTGATTTACATTCCAGAGGCATTAATCCATCTGTGGCTCGCAAGACCTTCACATAATTTACCAACAACAAGGTGTTTGCAACTCCACCACCACCTGGCAACAATGTTGTATGTGAAAAAAACACCAAAATTTAAAAAGTAAATGTTACCTTCTGACAATGTAGTATAGGCATTTATAAAGGTGGATAATTGGGCATAGTACCTCTGAAGAAGTCTTCAAGGCATGGGTGCCATAGGAATGGACCACAGTCCTGGACCTGTATAGTATACTGCAGTTAACTACACTTGTTCTACAGAGGATCCAGTACTTCAAAAACTGCTAGTGAGCCCCAAGGCAATAAGCATTTGGATCTTGATAGAGGTATCAGTCAAAATAGTGAAGTTGTTATACTTGAGACCAGCACAATTTTAACTTTAATTATGACACTCATCATAAACAGCATACCTAAATATAGATATTGATTAAGAAAAGAATAATCTTTGTGTTTATTGGCTTTAAGCAGCAGTCTCATTCAAAGTTCAGCATTTCTTACTACATGATTAGAAAAAAGTGAACTAAAGAAAGAAAAGGGGAGGAGAAAGAGAAAGGAAAGAAAATATATAACAAAAACAATATGGATGGCTGTTAAAGTCAATGCTCTAGGAAGAAAGACTGCATAAGCATACAAAGTATGAGCTTCCAATTTGAATCTCAGCATTGAACAAGGCTCTGCACGCATTTGTTTGTATTTATGGATGCTTTGAAACTAACAGTTGAAGAATCATTATTGGTTTTCTCTAAGCCTCCCTTAAGTGCTTCTTTGAGTCTTTTTTTCAGTGCATGAAAACATATTCATTTAGCTCAAAAAATAACTGACACAATAATGATGTTTAACAAATCATGATCCCCACTCATCCAATGTTTATTGTTTGTGATGGGTGTATTATTTTTTTTCCTCTTGCAGCACCTGAAAGTTTAATAATATGTAAAATGTTACCTAAATATTGAAATAACATACTAATAAAAGATAATATAATTTATGTTTATTGAGCTATTTCCATTGAAATTTCTCTTTATGATGCCTACTTATGATTCATTTAGAAAAAGCAACAAAATAAAATATGCGGGCCCTGTTAACACTTCTACTCTTGCAGAAGTTTTTATGAATATATAGTAGATTAGAAGCTAAGTTTATTATTTTTTTTTGCATAAAACCTTGACATGTAGAGCATTTATATACTAAAAAACAATGACTTTCGTATATTTTTCCTTAAAGGAGATGTTCTTAAAAAGAGTGTATCAAAAATACATGTATTCACAATCTTCTATTTGCCTGTCCCTGATCAAATGAAATACTACCCAAAAAGCCGAGTTGTATGTCAAAATCTCATGAGATGGGCCCACAAGTACACTCTCAATTTAATCCTATAGAGAGTTTGTACACAGTGCTCCAGCAGAGTACAAACCCTTAATAGAATTGAATGGAGCATTACTGCGAATACGCGGGCCCAGCTGAGGAATTTTGACAAGCAGCTCTGCGTTTTTTTGATCAATATCTCACTGAAACAGGGACAGGTATGAAAAGAATTTGCAGGAGCGTCTAGGGCAAGTAATAGTATAAAATAAGTGTGACTATATCAGAGTTGCCATAGCACTTTATAAAGCAGTAAATGTGATACTCACCAAACATTCATGAAAGGTGGCTCAGTCACTGTTATGTACTAGAAAGAATCACCTGCAGTAAACGTTTGGTCAATTTTACATTCACACATAATTATATTAAACACTTAGTATACAGCCTAGTGATTGGCGATTCTGAGAGTAAACCTGTACTGCTTGCAGTTCAGTGATTTGAGAGAACATTATGCTCCCAACGATGATGTTGCAGTTTGTTAAAGGGAACTTATTGTGCACTTTGAGGGACCACAATAGTTATTACATTTGTGTTTACCTTAAAGGTTGTAAATCCTCATGTTTTTTCACCATAATGCATCCTATGCATTAAGGTGAAAAAACTTTTGACACTGACTGGCCCTCCTAGCCTCCCCGTTTTACTCACCTGAGCCCGTTCGTTCCCTCGGCGGAAATGCGCTGTACCTCTCTGCCCGGGGTTCTTGGCTCTTGATTGGATAGATTGATAGCAGCGCAGCCATTGGCTCCCGCTGCTGTCAATCAAATCCAATGACGTGGGCGCCAGGAAGGCGGGGCCAAAACCAGCATTCTGTGTCTACGAACGCAAATGCTGGACTCGGGAGCACGCCCCCAGGGAGAGCTCTTCTCCCAGGGGGTTTACCGATGTGAGGAGGAGCCGCGAGCGCCTCCGGGGGACCCCAGAAGACAAGGTTCGGGGCCACACTGTGCAAAACAAACTGCACAGTGGAGGTAATTATGATATGTTTTTTATTCAGAAGAAAACAAAAAACGATTGTTTACAACCCCTTTGAATAAATGTTATCTTTTTTATATAAATTTTACAATTTTAATGCTGAATTCAAGGAATTTAGTTACTTTTTAAAAACTGCAGGCATATCAGGAGTTAAGTCTAATTTGCTGCCTCCTAGACTTATCTATATTATTTAAATCTGATAGGTTTATTGTGCTCCAGGAAGATAACTTCCAGAGCTCCAACATGCTCACTGTGGTCTCAGCTCCTTCAAGAGTAGAATTGCTGGAACTGTTATGCCTCCCTGCTTCTGCCCATTCACAGAAGCCTTTGTGTTATGTGAACTCATTCACAAAAAAAAAAGACTTCTGTGAATGGGCAGCAGAGGGGAGGGGTGGGCGTAGCTGCTTTGTGTGCTTCTTTCTTCTCACGGATGGAATGTATGTGCCAGCAGTGCAATACACCTGTCATGTATAGATAATAGAGATAGGCCCCAGAGGGGGTGATGTGCACCTAATTGGATTTAACTCATAGCGTGCCTGCACATTTTGCAAAGTTGCTGAATTATTGGGATTCAACTTTAGTTGCATTACAACATTGTATATGAAATTCTGAATGTGTAATTAAGCCACAAGGGAGAGTTTAGAGAACCAGTAAAGGCCAGTAAAGGCATTCTCACTAGACAATGGGATGACAGTTGGTGGACTTTAGCCACTGAGTCAGGCAAAGCCAGGTCCCAATAACAAACTGAATCTAAATGAGAGACAAGCACAGAAGAGACTGTTCTGACAAATAAAGGTAACAGGCATCTTTTGGTGTCTGCTTCTAAGGAAGACACTTACTTTTCAACATTTAAAACTGTCTAAGGTTAATTTTAACAACTGTTGAGATAAAGTAACAACCACACAGGAAGGTGTGTGTGTGTGTGTGTGTGTGTGTGTGTGTGTGTGGGGGCTTACTGCATCTGGGTTGGGGGACCTGTAGATAGCATTCGCTAATGTCTGGATTAAAGGCTGAAGCCACCAGTTACACTGGTGCCACGTTAAAGTGGCATTCCATCTTAGAAGCGATGTGCCTGATTAACCCCAGAGGCCTCACTTCTCATCTCCTCTAATATACAAGCCAGGTCAATAGGGCACCCCATGCCTGATTAACCCCTTACGTTCCATGCACAGTTTATATGTTCTCTCCGTGCACTGGCCATTCTCACAGATTCTTTCTTCATTGGTGCAGCATTTCTGGGTTGGTGCTGCAGAGCTTGCACCAAACCCACCAGAACAGGCCCCAGTCACCTCACTCCCAGTGGCTTCTGCCCAACACTAGGTTTGCATGCTAGGAAGGTGTTTTCACTCTTCTTCTGAGCTGTTGTAAACCCCAGAGGCCTCACTTCTCATCTCCTCTAATATACAGGCCAGGTCACTAGGGCGCCACGGTTTTGGACGGTTTTGGACCCTATGTGAGTTGGGAACTGATCACTCGGGAAGGAGCCAAGCTCACCAGCTCTTCCACTACCACGGCACCCATCACCTAGGCCATGTAACCAAGCTCCCTGCCTGGCTGGTGCTAATCCAGTTATCATTAGCAACGGTCTAGCAGCTTCCTTTGCATAGTCTTCTCACAGATTAGACATAGATACAGCTTTTTTCTCAAACCTTGTTGTCTTCCGTTTCTAAGCCTGTGTTCTTTACGTCATACATGCACCCCTTTTGAAATTGCTTCAGACCGGGCCACGCAAATGAAGCTTCCAAACTTTACCGCAAGTAATTTAGCATTACAAGTTGATTATTTCAAAATTTCTCCATACATGAATCCTCTGGCTAACCCCCCAGGTAACCTAGCTTCAGGCTGCCCACTTCATACCTCCACAAGTAGCTCAAGTCCATTTATCTAAGTCCATATTTAAGATAGAGTTGAATTTAAAGTGCCACACCACTGCTAAGATGTCCAGATACAACTTTATTCCACTAAAGGTCAGGGGTAGAATTAAAAAAGTATCCAACGCGTTTTGGGAGTTTAAATGCCCCTTTCATCAGGCCTAGAAAGAACATAGGATTGATGCAATATCCACACTATGGGGTCATATTTAAAACCAAACAGTCAACAGTGATAAGAAAACCTCAAAATAATTACACAAAAATGAGAATATAGGTGCTGAAAAAAACCCTATATAATAACAATATTAATAATAATCATTATTGAAATGATACATTGTGGGTGATATGGTAACCTAATGAGAATGAGAAAAAGAAATTGAGTAAAAACTCTCGAAACTGGTATTTGTCTAAATTGAACCATACATTATACAATCTGACTGTACAATCGCTTCAGTTTCAACTCTTTTTATTAACATTGCAAGCCAAGGAGACTGTGGAGACCAAAGTGGGAATTGGGTAACGGAGCAATTAACATGGTGCTGCAATCCCTCATAACTAATTCCAACTGGGACCCCCAGGGTAGCCTCCCCTTGAATTTACAGCCCACCCCAAAGGAGTGTTGCTATAAATACTCCGAAGACGACAATCGGAACTTTTACATACCTCCCGTGCAGCCTGGCATAAACACCATAATATAATAAACACAATTTACACCAAGTAACATGAGATAAATCCTGTATAGAACATATCCCAAGTGGGCACCTGTACCCACGTTAATGGTTTTCAGTGAGTCTGTTGGCTTATAGGCTAGTAATGTGAGAAGCAGTGATTTATTGTGTAGCACTGCAGAGTGCACGCATTGTGAAATTGCACAGCCACTGATCACAATTTAACATGGGGGGGCAGGTGTAAGTTTGGGGACACGTATCCCCACCCATATGGATGACACCTGTGCATCCAATGTGGGCAAAACACAGCCCTCGCATGGGTGTATGCTTAAGTTTACCCATGTGAATAAAGCCTTACTGTTAATAAGATTATTTACTCAAATCTTGCATGTTTTACTTGTTTATCTAAATATCATTTAAAGACTACACATTCCCTAAATTATACAACTTGTTACTTAACATGATGGATGATAAGATATGTGCTAATGTTTAAATCACACAATACCAACACCTGCCCTGTTGTAGCACTTACAATAAAGTTTATTCCTATTGGTACAATTGGAAAAACACCCACTATCTTACAGAGTTTATCCAATTTGTAAAATGTGTAAGCTGATCCTTCCCTTTTTTAGGAGAAAAGAGCAAGGTTTAGCTATGGAGTTGGAAGACTTGTCTGAATGAGATATATGGTGGGATATGTCTATATGGGGCTTGTCTTTAAGTATCTAATTTCTTTGGGGTTGATTCATCAAAGCACTACACAATTTTCACATTCAAAGTGAAATGATTTGAAAATGTTTAGTCTTACAGTCATATACAAGCAAAAATCCTAAGTTAAAGAAAAAATAGAAGTTAAAGTATCTTTAATCCCAGACTATGGAACATTCTCATTACATGCTTTATAACAAAGTGCTCATACACACAAAGCCACTAAAGCATTTACTTTGTATAGACTAAAAGATACCTGGTTGATCCTGCCTTAAGCTGTCTCTCTCAGTGTCTGTCCACTGCAGATGGAAATTGTGTAGACCTACTGGTGTTCTCTATGGAGCATGCTCTGTTTCAGTTCCCTTCTAAACTTTTCATTTCCTCCCTTTTCCTATCTGTGCAGCCCACATGACTATAGAGTCACAAATGTGGGCGTATACACAGTGGTAAATGACACTCCCCTCCCTCATCCTCCATGTCTTCCTATTACTAAATACTATGGGGGAAAAATATAGTATGCT
The DNA here is from genome assembly GCF_042186555.1 of Aquarana catesbeiana. Classification (NCBI taxonomy): domain Eukaryota; kingdom Metazoa; phylum Chordata; class Amphibia; order Anura; family Ranidae; genus Aquarana; species Aquarana catesbeiana. The sequence goes on along the minus strand of NC_133327.1, from coordinate 261,372,398 downwards.
TATTGATTACATTCACTAAAAAACTCACAAAAAAGCTTAGATTTAACATAAATCAGTATTAAATATATCTAATGTAATTGCTAATAACAGTAAAGTAGTAAAAAAAAAGAGCCTTGGATGCAGATGCCGTCTGAAGAAAATATAAGCTAGTGTAGACAAAATAATCCACAGCGAACAAGGGGGAAAAATATAAATCCTGCAACAGTTAACTTAAAACTCCAATACTCCAGTATTCACTGTGATGTCAAACAAGTCAAATAAATCTTAAAGGGGTTGTAAAGGTAAACATTTTTTCACCTTAATGCATTCTATGCATTAAGGTGAAAAAACTTTTGACAGTACCGCCGCCCCCAGGCCCCCCGTTTTACTTACCTGACGCCTCGAATCTTCGCTGCTCGTCCTCGTCATCTTCATTGCAGCTCAGCCTGGTCGCTGATTGGCTGCAGTGGATGGATTGAAAGCAGCGCAGCCATTGGCTCGCGCTGCTGTCAATCACATCCGATGACGCGGCGCGCCGGGGGGCGGGGCCGAGTGATACAGCGAGCGGCTATAGCCGCCGGCTGTATCACGGGAGCGCGCCCGCAAGCACTCACCACCGTGCGAGGGAGCTCGCATTAAGGTGGTAAATGCTTGCGGGGAGGAGCTGAAACAGCCGCCGAGGGACCCCAGAAGACCAGGTTCAGGGCCACTCTGTGCAGAACGAGCTGCACAGTGAAGGTAAGTATAACATGTTTGTTATTTAAAAAAAAAAAAAAAAATTAACTTTACAACCCCTTTAAATAAATAAATACATAAATAAACAAATTAGCGCTCCAACAAATTGAAGTACCTACCTTAGAGCATAAAACACAAATTGTTTGATGATAATCAATTATACTATGCTTTATGCTGTAAGGCAGGTACTGCAATTTTCAAACAGCTCTGCAGGTATAAGGTACTTAGAGGATTAAAAAAAATACAAAGGCATGATTTAAATGATTTATGTGAATGAATTATAGCAATGGACACTTCTCTGTTTTGTATCAATTTAAGTGCAATCAGCTACAGTATATGCCACCTCCTGGAGCAGATAGTATTGCTGTTGCACTGCTTCTGATGCCTTGACATCTAAGCTACAGGAGTTATTTGCAGCAGCAACAGAGTCATTTGCAGCTGCACTGCCCATCGCACCTCTCCCCTTGTCCAATCACAGAACAGTTTGCATTCTGTGAACGCTTCCAAAAAATCCAATGCTTTCTGCGACTGCTGTGTAGAAGAGCCATATTTTTTTTCTCTTGAAGTACCACAGCCATCAAAAACTATACTATCTGCACTCAGTGTAAAAACAGAGGGATCCATGAGATTCATTACACCTCCTTGCACATAACACATTGTATGCCAGCAGCAAGCATTTACTTTGCCAAGTGAACATTCCTTACTTCTTTAGTAGATAAACACCCTCAAGTAATGCCAAGGTACAAATGTGAACTCTGAAGCACTAGTATCTGTGCCACCATTATGGAAAGTTATATATTATACAGTTAAAAGCACAGGCAAGGCACATGATGGGTAATAAGGCAGGATAGACCCCCTACCAGTTATGCCACCAGAGGGCGGGGCCGGGTCAAGGGGGGGGTAGAAAGGGATTTGCTCTGGGCATATTGTTGATATGTGGAGGCTGCAGTGGTGTATTTAGGTTTTGTGTTGCCCTAGGCCTGACTAAACTCGTGCACCCCCTAATTTAAATATGACCCACCCCTTCTTGTCAAGACCACACCCCTTGCTATTTAAATTTTTGAGTGGGGACGCTAGTTCTGAGGGCCTGGGGGGTGGATTCCCTTAATTTGCATAGATTTCCTCTCACTTCCTGTTTGGCTATGGGGCAGGAAGTGAAGGGAAATCTCTGCAATGGGACAGGGATGGTAAAAAATAAACTGACAGGGGCTATAACCCTCCCTTATCCAAAATGAAAAAAAAAAATGTTGCCTATAGTTCTACTTTAAGCACAAATTTCTGCTTCCACATACTGGAAGCAGTGTGGCCGCTTTATGGGGGCGCTAGACTAATTTGCCTCGCAGCCAAGTCTGCCCCATAAGACTGGTGCTAGCAAGCCGGCAGGGACTCTTTCTGTGCTGCCCCCCTGCAAAGTGCTGCCCTACGCCTGGGCCTTGTTGGCCTAGGCCAGGATACGGCATTGGGAGACTGCTCCATTCTTGGCATCTCACTAATAGAACAGAAGGCAATGTCAAGTTAATCAACTCATTCAAAATGAATGGGCTATAGAACACTTCAACACCCAAAAATCCCCAAAATTTATTTTTTGTTGTGTATTGCAATGCACACTGAAAGAGTTGGCAATAAATTACCCAAGCGTTGGTGCATGTGGCAGTAATAATAACCCCCGGCATTAGTTTCAGTAAATGCAATAATAACCCCTAACACTGGTGTAAGTGGACACAATAACAACCACAACTTTGGTGCCAGTGGGTGCAATAATAACCCCCAGCATTGGTGTGGAGGGCAGTAATAATAACCCTCAACATTGGTACCAAGGGACGCAATAATAACCTCCAACATTGGTGTCAGTGGATATAATAATAACCCTCAACATTGGTGTCAGTGGATGCACAATGACCCCCAAGACTAATGTCAGTACTATTACCATCCCTACATTGGTGGTCAGTGGCATTAAAATTTAACCCACCATGACCAATGTGGGGGGGAGGTGGATCAAAATTTTACTGCCATGACCACCAATGCAAGGTGGAGGAAATGGGAGGATTTACTTTCACTGCAACTGACCACCAATGCAGAAGGGGTCAGTGGCAGCGAAAGCCTACCCTCCTATCCCCCTGCCTTACATTGGAAGTTATGGCAGTGAAAGTTACCCCCTCATCCCCCCTCCTGCATTGATGGTCATGGCAATGAAAGTTAACCCCTTCCCCCTGCATTGGAGGTCATGGCAGTGAAAGTTAACCCCTCCTCCTATAGTTAATAACTTATATGATCACAGGCTCCCGTACCACTCTTTCTCCCCAGGCCGGGACTTTACTTGTACTGTTGGTCGCCATAGTACAGTTCTAGTGCTCTCCCACCAGATGTTGGCAACAGGACTTTAGATCTATGCACACCACAGTGCCCACCTGCCAGCTTTTCTCCACTCCTTAATTTCAGTGAAATAGATGCCAAAACAGTCCTCCCTCAGACTGACATTGCCAATGCAGGGGCATTTTTTCTCCACCAAAACTGATGTAGCATTACTTTCCTTTTAGAAACACCACTGATACAGGGGTATTTTTTCTTTCCAGTAACACCACGGAAGCAGGGCCATTTTTTCCTTCCAGTGGCATCACCAACACAGGGAAATTTTTTTGCTTCCAGTGAGCTGTGACCACGCCGAAGTTGGGACATTTTTTTCCTTCCAGTGACACCACCTTGACAGGGGAATTTTTTCCTATATCATTGGTAGGAGCAAGGAGGGGGGGGGGGTGGGTGGCACGTGCTCTTCCACTATTTTTTGGCCAGCCAGGTAGCATGCTTGGATAAGAGTCTTAATTGGAATTTTGGGGGGGCCTAAGCTTTCTTTTTTTTGTGGAGTTCCCCCTTAAAATCCATACCAGACTCAAAGGGTCTAGTATGAATATTGACGGGACCCTGTCCTGTTTTACCACTGTATGAAGTTCTTCCGGTGTCTAAAAGGACACCCTTTTGCTGCACTGCTAATCTCTGTCTTCTAAGTCACCCAGTACTGGAAAACTTTTATCATTATGATCTCTCCCATGTACAGGTTGGGCACACATTTGCTAGTGTAGCCAAGCTCTGGGCTGCAAAAATTAGTGTCTGATGTTGCCGTAGCTATTGTGCATTGAAAGCAATCAGTTAAGCTGGACTCCAATGCCCTGCCACCTCCCATCAGCAGGGGGAGCAGGAATGCCGGCAGCTCCCAATGACTGTGAAGCTGGCTGCAATGGATAATGGAACTTGTAGCTTGCACCAGTCATTATTACTATTACCAGAGTATTATTATAGACCTCCTTTTCCCAATGGAAGACAGTTCCCAGGAGGGCTTGGAAACAAGGAGGATAAAGCAGCAGCATTTTCCTGGGCTGCTATTAGTTTTTTGTGGTCCTTTACTGAGAGGTTGGGAGTGAACACATCCCTGGAGCCAAACCTGCTTCAGGTAGAGCTGAGGCCTCTAACACACCACCATGAGACCACACAGAGGGAGCATTTGAGAGCTAACAGCTGGAACTGCATTACTTCCACCATGAACTTCAAGTTGCACCCACATCAAAGTTTTACAGCTGGGTGAACAATGGCACAGAGCTACTCTAAACTGGGGCAGAGGATTCCTTTCAAGTGGTTCCTTTCCATGCTAGGTTGCTAAGTCTGGTGAGAGGGCTTTGTGGCTGTAAGCTACATTAGAGAGACTGAGCCTTTAGAAACCACACATCTAGCTGTCCTATAACCAGTTATTGTTGGCAGGCCTTGCTGTGATTGTCCTTTTGTGCACCAACTGTACAATTTCGTTCCAACAATAGCCAGATGAAGACTCAGGACCAAAGACTGACTGTGTACAGTTGCCACAGAGAGACTTTTGCTAGTTGTTTAGTTCAGAGGTACCACACAAGGGTATCATAAAGGACTTAATTATATTTTGGGTGCACCCTAAGTAGTTGCAGTTTCTCTAATTTCAACACAGTTAGTATTCATGCTTGCTGTCCATTACTGATCTTGCTCATTTTTGTGTTCCTTCCAGTCCAGTGGTGCAGAACTCTAACCTAAGTATCTCTAGCATCTCAGTGATTCTACTGTCTAGCATACTCTGTCATAAACCTACCTCTTGTAGGTTCACTGATGCTCAAGCCTCTGTTTACCCCAATTCGACCTAATACATTAAGTTCCATGTGTCTATTCCCTGGTATTAGCTTATTACCAAGTACAGAGTATTTTGCTTGTGATGCCTTAATTATTGTGGTGATTTCCATTTAGCTAGGTATGTCAGAGAGGTTGGGGGAGTTATCTGAGTCAAGGCATAGAACAGAAAACCCAGGTTACTAAGTGATTCCTTCGGGGGTGGTGCTACACTAGTAAATTATATTTCTTAGAAAGTTATATTTACTGTATGTTGAGTATAATAATTAGTTTACCTAATATAAATCTAATATAGAGACATACTGTAGTTTTTTTTATGTAAATAAGCAATTGTGCCTGTTTAGATTTTTATTTATTCTAGCACATACAATGTAGTAATAGCCTACAGGTATGAGGTGTTAATACAATAAGATAACAATACATGAAAGTGTTAGAATTCAGTTTGTTTAACTCCCCATTGGAAATCAATGCCTGTTACATAAAGAAAAGGCATTCTCTGGGGAGAGACTATTGCAGCTCAGTATCTAGATCACAAAGTGTTTCTTGATGACAGTGGATTTGCAGAAAGAAGCTCCCATTGACTTTTCCGAGTTGCCAGGGGGTATAACGAGGTTTGAAGCTCCTTGCATTCTCGTCAATTAATTTATGCTTTGCCTTCCTCTCAGGTGTGTGTGTTTCTTTTTCTTTTATCTTAATACTTAGCTTATTTTGACATGCCCTCCTACTGCAGCTAGAAATACTTGTCTCTCAGCCTTTCTATACATGATTATAATTTTCTTATCAAAGTACAATTACCCTCTGATTTCCAGTTCACCTCATTTCTAGTCTGTATATGTAAGTCATCCAAAAGTCATCTTCTCTCTAATTGTGATATACAGACAAGTTTTTCTCCAGCTGTTTAAAACAATGAACTTTCTTGCTCGTCATTGTCATGTATTATGTTGCTATATTACAAAGCAGAGATATTCTATTGAGCTTATTCTGTTGAGCTATCCACATTTTCCTGGCAGCAGATAAATCTCAGCAGGCTGCAAAAAGTTAGAGACCTGAAACGTACCCGTTCTACCTAATTTAAACTATAATTTCAACTTTGTAGGAAGTCCATTATCAGCAAATGATTACTTAGAATTGACAAAATGAAGATCAGAAAATTTTATTTAGACTAATACATGTTGAATTACTACATAACATTCTATTATTAAAGGTTTCCTAAAGCCTAATTCAGTCCTTTTTTTTATTATAGAGAATGATGTAGTTGTATATAAATCTTGAAGAATAACCACATTCTTGTATGCTAAAATTAGCTTTTATTAGCAAAGCGGCATAAACAGAGGGATGCAATTAATTATTTTGTTTTACGAGAAGCTCCCCACTTTGCTAATAGAAGATTTTCAACATATTACAGTGTAATCATTTTTTAAAGTGGTTGTAAAGGCAGAAGTTTTTTTTCTATCTTAATGCATTCTATGCATTCTATGAATCATCCTCTGTCACCTATGTGCAGACTAGCTTGCAGTTCACCACAGGTGCCACAGGGATTGCTTTACTAAATGCAAAAAGACTGTGCACTTTGCAAAGTGCAGTTGCACTCTGCAAGTGCAGTTGCTCCAGAGCTTAGTAAATGAGCAGAAGCTCTGCTGACTTCCATCATCCAATCATATGCAAGAAAAAATGCTGTTTTTTTTTAAATTTTTCTTGCACGTGATTGGTTGTTCTTTGAAAAGTGAAGCTTTATCTCATTTACTAAGCTCTGGAGCAACTGGTCTTGCAGAGTGCAACTGCACTTTGCAAAGTGCACAATCTATGTGCCTTTAAGTAAATCAACCCCAGAGGGGTTGATTTACTAAAGTCAAATAAGCTGTGCACTCTTTAAAGTGCAATTGCACTCTAGAAGTGCAGTTGCCCCAGAGCTTAATAAATGAGGTAAAGCTTCACTTTTCAAAGAATACCCAATCACGTGCAAGGTAAATAAAAAAAAACAGCATTTTTGCTTGCACATGATTGGATGATGGAAGTCAGCAGAGCTTCTGCTCATTTACTAAGCTCTGGAGCAGCTGCACTTGCAGGGTGCAACTGCACTTTGCAAAATGCACAGCTTTTGTACCTTTAGTAAATCAACCCCATAGTGTCCTATTTTGCCTCCTTATTCCCAGCAATTCCTGTCATTGCCCCTCAAATTGTCATAGAGGGATCTGCTGAATTATTTGAGCACAGCATGAGCCACTTGTTATAAAAGGATGCACATCAATTAATGGGCTCTGAGCGTGAGGAGGAAAGCAACGTGAGTCTAAAGGGAGGAAACACCAAGCAGGGAGAACCAATTAGCAGCGATGACGGGTGGGGGTTATAATGAGATAGCTGACCATACCTGGTGCATGATAGAGAAGAGAAGGGAAGTTAGGGAGAGACATTCCCCAGTGAGGCAGGATGTCATCCAGGGGCAGCTCATAGAGAAGTGGAGGGAGCAGCCACCAGATGGCAGCACTCTTTTGATGCAGGGCACTGTTGTCTTCCAGTCCACACCCTAGAGCTCGCCTGTATGGGCTGTTTCCAGCATTTGTGCAATGCACCACACTGTTATTTTTGTCTCTTCCTTTAGCATATCAAGTGGGGCAATATCATTGGCCATTTAGGTACCATGTGTATGAAGAGACATCTGACCTCTTACCACGTGGCATTTTAGGAACAGCACCAGAATGCTAGTTGCCAAGAAAAGGGTCACACTCTTCCTCCTCCTCCTTGCAGCTCCCCTTTTTCCACCTCTACCTCCACTATACACAATTTCCTCTCAGCTGCCTCCAGCATTAGGGATTACAGTACATCAGGGTGTGTCAGAGATTATACCCTATGACATCTGCAGCGGGGATGATAGTCTGCATGGGAAAGCATGGTACAGGATCCATATTACCACTGTCTGAGGAGGCAGCAAAAATAGTGAGCTGTGGCAATGTGTGCATCAGCCACACTGTCAAAAAGATCAAGTGCATGGCTGTATTCATGCCCTGGTACACAGAGTCAGGGCTGTGCGTGCAACCACATGTGCTCACTAATGCACCTGCACACTAACATGAATTAGCATATGCGTCCAGAAGTGGCTTTTGACACCCATTAGCCTATTTAAGGCATAACAGAATTAAGAAGTATTGCTAAGTGGGCATCAGCGACTTGTAACCAGGCCTGCATCCTGATCTCGTGTTTTGTCCCCGCTTACCTCCTGCTTACCTCCTGACTCCACTTAATTCTGATTTCTTGTTGCTGACCTTGGCTTGTGTTCTGACTCCGTCCTGTGCCTTTTGTTTTTGTACTTCTTCTGCTTGTCTGATATAAACTCTAGCCTGGCTTCCACCTTCTAAATTGGTACCTCTTCTGCACAGTTCTTGCTGATTCTGGCTTGTCTTGACTACAGCTTTGATCCCTGCATCTACAAGTTTCTGTGCTCCATCTGTGTGGCAGTATTCTGCACAAGTTCTTGTCTTGCATTCTCAGCATTGCAGCTGTATCCAGACTGTTATCTGACTGCCCTAGGTGTCAAGACCTACCACAGGTACCCGTGCCACTTCTCAATCTGTCACCAACTCCAGGGGGTATCAGATAGGAGGTGTAAAGGAAGCCATTCTTAAAGGCACAAGGAAGCTTAGAAAAACACAATAGCAGCTGAAGGCATCCAATATGTCTCTGCTATACAAGAGCTATATAAACATGGCACCTACCCCAATTGGAATCCCTAGTTGAAAGCTGAATGTGCCAGGTGGGGTTGAGTCACTGGTTGTTAGGGTGTCAATGGATGCTCGCTCTCTAATAACCAGCAGTCCTCGTAGGATCAAATGTTAATAAATGTTGCATTCACCCAGCGAGAGGCAAACCTCTAAGATATACTGGCTAGTGTATGCAGAGCTCTAGTGGACACAAAGTTAGGAATGGATCTATACAAAGTCTGAATCTTGTGGTCTGAAGTAAAATTCTCAATTATCACATAAAGCCCATAGAGGAAAGGATATGGGCAATACCAGGGGTAGGCAACCTTTCAAAAACAGAGATATACCTGGATAACATGGAAGAAATAAATAATCCCCAGGGGAGTGTCTCCCTTTAAAAAACAAAACAAAAGATCAAGCCCCCAATAAAAAGACAGCATGAAGAACACATAAGAGTTGATTTACTAAAACTAGAGAGTGCAAAATCTGGTGCACCTCTGTATAGAAACCAATCAGCTTTCAGTTTTTTTGGTCAAAGCTTAATTGAACAAGCTGAAGTTAGATGCTGATTGGCTACTATGCACATGTCAGGAAAGACAGTTCCGCAGTACACTAAGAAGTTCTTGGCGTACGCGCATGAGCACTAGCGCATTGGCACATCAGTGTATGCACATGCACGCTCACGCATCTGCACATTGGCGTATGCACATACGCCAGGCGGGCTATTTAAACTGAACTTCTGCATAGACTCATTGCTGTTTGGCCTGCAGCATCTATGTGTTCTGACCTGTTACCTGTGCTGGCCTCTGATCTTGATCTGGCTTGTTCTCACGAGCGTTGTCTGCTTAATACCCTGACCCCGGCTTGTTTTGGACTCCTCTTCTGCCTGCTGCTCTGTTTGTCTGTCTGAACATTACCGACCTGGCTTGCCTGACTCTGCACCTTCTCATCCAGCCTGTCATGGCTCTGCTCTGCAATTCACATCCGGTTGCTGCTCCAGCTGTGATCCCAGCCTGCCATGGCCCTGGTCTGCCTAAACACCAACAGCCTGCCTGCTGTACATCCATCCACGGACAACCAGCTTTCCTGCTGCACATCTGTCCACAGACAACCAGCCATATAGACTTCAAGACTGATCTCAGGCACTCCTATGCCAGCCTTCTGTGGCTGCTGTCTCACCTTCAGTGACCCACAAGTCGGTGTGATACGAGAGGCATCCTCTACATGTCAGGCTCACGAACCAGGTACATGACAGCACAGCTGCACTAGATTCTGCACTCTCCAGTTTTAGTAAATCAACCCCACTGTGTGTCACAGTAGTGTCCTCTGCCCCCCCATTACATCACTCCCCCGACAGCAGTATCCTCTCCCCCCCTCGCAGTTGTAACCTCTGCCCCCCTTTACATCACTCCCCACAGTAGTGTCCTTTGCCCCCCCACAGCAGTGTCCTCTGCCCCTTCACATCATCCCTGACTTTAGTATCCTCTGCCCCACCATAGCAGTGTCCCCTGCCCCCCGGCACAGTATTGTTCTTTGCTCCCACTACAGTAGTGTCCTCTGCCCCAGTCACATCACACCCTCCTCTTCCTGTGCCCCACACCCCTCAATAGCAGTGTCCTCTGCCTCTCCTCCACAATAGTGTCCTCTGCTTCCTTCACATCTCCCCACGCACTGTAGTGTCCTCTGCCCCCTTAACATCACCCTCTACCCCACTATAGTGTCTGTGCCCCCCAAAGCAGTGTCCTCAGACCCCCATAGCAGTTTCTTTTGCTCCCCTCAAAAACACACAGCATTATGCAGGTACCTTTGGGGTTAAAAGTGCCACACTAGCGGCTGAAAAGCGGTGCAAGAGCACCACTAAACAGCATTAAATCGCCACTAGAATGAGCAGCGCTTTAGCCCTAATGTGGCTGCGGCCCCAGTGTGAAAGGGGCCTTAGCATTGCTTGCTAATTTCTGTAGAAAATAGAAAAAATGCTATGCATAAAAGAATATTATGTTATCAAAGGGATTTTACCTGGAAGGCTATCCAGAATATATACACTATATTTTTATAATTTGTTAAAAAATGAAGGCAACAAAAACATGATATGAATTGAAAGTCCTTAGTAAGCATTGTGGCATATTCTCTCACAGAAAAAAGCGGAATATAGAAGCTCAGCATTTAGATGTATGGTTTTTCAAACTGACAATAACTTGCAAAGCTGATCTGACTTTTAAGTGGTTTCCATTTTTAAGGAAAATCAGGAAGTCTTTTCAGTGGTGTGTTTTTGCTGAGCAACCAGTGTTTAGAGTGCATGTAGTATTCCCCCCTTTAGCATGCTTCTTCCATCTCAAGCAATTCCCCAAAACAGACAAACTATGGAGCATCCTAGTGTACTCTGCCCAAAGTGAGAAAGCGCTTTAATGTTGGACAGCTTTTGCCAACAGTATCTATTTTTGTGTATTTCTAAAAAAAATATTAGCAATAAAAAATAAATTAAAATAAACACGATCAAATGAAACAAAAAACTCCCCATTTATTACTGTGCTTTTCTTCTGGTAGAAAAGCACACTCGGAGCATTATTGTAAGACACCAATCTCAGTGAAGCCTTCTTTCTGTCACCTCATTTTTTAAACATCATGCATGTTGACATATATTTATACCATTTTTCACAGTAGCTATTGACCCAAGCTGCTAGCAAAAAAACGTGAGTATTGAATGACCACAATGTGTATTACTTTGTAATGAACTAATGGGAATGGGAATTTTAGCTGTGTTCATAGAGCAAGGATCAGAACATCTGGCGTATATCCAAGCTATGCAACAATCAAAAAAGGCAGCAAGAAATGATTGCTTTTATTGGAGACAAATGGACTGTGCCCTGTGTAGACAAGTGACTGGTTTCTCAGCTGTATATGGAATGATAGCAGTGGTACAACTTTAATTCCTATAAGGTTTGGAGCAATAAAAATCTGTGTGCTTTCTAGACAGACAGCTGTTCTGTGTGTATCTTCATGCATTATCCAGAGTCCCAGACTGATAGTCACAAATCTTTGCTGGCTAGTAATGTGTAAAAAAAAAGTAATAGTGACTCTCTCACTATGTACCATCTATGTAAGTTTTACATTGATTAGATGGCATAAGTCCATATTACACAAAAAACGTAACTCTTCAAACTACCTTTTTTTCCAAAAAAAAAAGAAAAAAGAACCTTACTGTTTAGGTGGACACTTAATCATAGTGATAATATGTTAGCCTGAAAAAAAATATTCCATGACTAAACAACTCAGGTCATGTAGATTTTATACTTGCTCAATGAGTCAACATTCTGGCTTCTAGCAATAGGATCGAATAAGGGGTCAGACATAATTATTTTAAATTGCCCTCTAAGTGCTGTACTGTATATTCTCAGAAACATATGTCTTGCTTGTTGATTTAAATTGTGCAAGCTAAATAAAGATGATCTGATTTATAGATTCCCAAGCCTAATGCTTTAAAGCGGTATTAAACCCAAAAATGTCATATATTGCATCTTACCGACTATTAGATGTGGTGGCTACATTATTTTTTTTAGTCAGTTTTTTTCCCATTTATTTTCACCCAGTGATCTGACCAGTGACACACCTCCTATATTAGAGTGCCTACACTCTGGATAAATGAGCACAAGAAGCAGTGCAGACAGTAGCATTTTTATTCTGGGGGGGGGATTGTTAGATACACTAGCAGATTAAAATGCACTGACAAATTGCTTACACTGCAGTTACAGCAGTTTTTTGGGGGGATAAAGGTTTTACATGAATAAATAAAAGCTGATCATTGTAAGCACCCCTGTCAGTGGTAAATGGTTGTCTCAACGCTCTCTAAGCAGTATTAAACCCAAAACAAAAAATGTCATCTGTTGCAGCTCATCAATCATTAGATGTTGTGGCTGTATTCATTTTATTTTTTGGGCTTTTCCCCCTTTGTTTTCACCTGGTGATTTGGCCAATAACACACTTTGTGCATTAGACTGCCTAACTGGATGACGGAGCACAGGCAGCACCTTTGGAAAGCAGCATTGTCAGTCTGGGGGAGGGGAGTGTTAGATGGACTAGCACAGGGCTCAAAATTTTAAGTCCTGAGCTACTAGCCACCAGTTGTCCCACCCAACCCCACCCTGCCCTCTAATTCCACCCCTAAACACGCCCTCATAAATTATCTCATGAAATGACACTGTTAAAAGTTTTATGCAGAATTAAGTTACAAAAATAAATATTTATAACAACAACTTTATCAGTGCCCATCAATACAGCATATCAGTGTCCATCAGAGCAGCCTCATCAGTGCAGTCTCGTCAGTGCCCATCAATGCAGCATATCAGTGCAATCTCATTAGTGCCCCCATCAGTGCAGCATATCAATGACCATCAGTGCAGTGTCGTCAGTACCAATCAGTGCAGCCTCATCAGTGCCCATCAGTACAGTCTCATCAGTGCCCATCAGTACAGTCTCATCAGTGCCCATCAGTGCAGCCTCATCAGTGCCCATCAATGCAGCCTCATTAGTGCCCATAAATGCAGCCTATCAGTACCCATCATTGCAGCCTCTCAGTGCCCACCAATGCCCATCAAAGCCCATTGAGGCAGCCTCATCCATGCCCACTGGTGCAGCCTATCAGTGCCCATCAGTGCAGCCTATCATTTCCCATCAATGCAGCCTATCAGTGCCCATGAATGCAGCCTACCAGTGCCCATCAATGTAGCCTCATGGGAAGCAAGAGGAGAGGAAGTGGTGTGCCACCGGATCACACAGAGAGCGGATCTCTGCTGCTAAAGTCCAATTTCCTATAATAGACAGCACACTAATTCAATTTCCTGGCATTGGACCAGTGTGCGGTCTACCATAGGAGCCGTCCAGTAATGCCAGACTTTTTTTGACAGCGGAGATCTGTGTGATCCGGCAGCACTCCTCTTCCCCTCCTCTCTGTGTGATCTGGTGGCGTTCCTTTTCCTCTCCTCTCCCTTCCCCACAGTTTCCTGGCTGAATGCAAAATCATCTCCCATTTAACCCTGCCTGCCAACAGTGCCCACCATCTCCCACTCTGATATGACTGCTCACTTGCCCTCAACTAATTTCCACTCGTTAAATGCGAGCAGGTGAGTGGAACTTTGGGGGCTGGACTAGCAGATTCACTAACAAATTGAAGCTGAACTCAACTTTATAGGCAGTTACAGTTTTGTTCCTTTTGGGATATATGGTGGTAAATAGTTTGTCTCATCATTCTCAATGCTGCATTTGCAGGGCAGCTTGTTCTGTTGAAAAGCAGCAGACTTACTGGCAGATCACCAGGTGAAAATAAAGGAAAGAAAGCTTAAAATGAAAACAAATACAGCCATCACATCTAAGCATTGGTAAGCTCCAATGTAATAAATGTTTGCTTTTTGGTTTAATACCAGTTTAACTAATGAGCTAAAATATTAATTCTGTGACAATCATAAGCGTCATTAATGGTCAGTGATCCCCCCAGATAAAAAGTATAACTTGTCACAAATTTGTGGCAGTGTTAAATTGTAATGCCGCGTACACACGATCGGACATTCCGATAACAAAATCCTGGATTTATTTTCGATGGATGTTGGCTCAAACTTGTTTTGCATACACACTGTCGCACAAATGTTGTTGGAAATTCCGAACGTCAAGAACGCAGTGACGTACAACATGTACGACGAGCCAAGAAAAATGAAGTTCAATAGCCAGTGCGGCTCTTGTGCTTGATTCCAAGCATGCATGGAATTTTGTGCGTTGCAATTGTGTACACACGATCGGAATTTCCGACAACGGATTTTGTTGTCGGAAAATTTGGGAACCAGCTCTCAAATTTTTGTTGTCGGAAATCCCGACAACAAATGTCTGATGTAGCCTACACACACAGTTAGACTTTCCGACAACAAGCTAACATCGAACACTTGTTGTCGGAAAATCCGACCGTGTGTGAGCGGCATTAGTCTTGTTACTTGCTGCACATTTGCACTGGCAAGTTGCACACTAGCATGGCACTTGAAGCACGAGTCTACAACAAAAGCTCTGCAAGTCTACAGCATGAAAATTCAGCCACAGTGACCCCTGTGGTGGGATGACTATTGCACAACATAATTGAACTAGAACTTGCAGAATGTTTGCAAAGAAAGTTGATCTGGAGTCAATGCGGACTTGCTGCAATTGTGCAACAAACTTGTGAAGCCTGGCAAGTCTAGCAATAGCTTAGCAAGTCATTTTCAAACTTGCACCACAATTGCTTGCTTATATACTTATACAAATATAGAATTTGTATTCCAATTTACACATTGTCTTGTAAAAAAATAAAAATAAACTGACCAAAGGTTGTACTTTTTTCACAAGTTTTAGTGATAGTCAACAAAACTACAGAAAAAAGTTTCTGACTTTCAGTACAGTAATATCAAATGAAACTCCTTTTGGAAGAGCACAGATGGCTGACAGATTCTTGACAGTACCAGTGCTCTGTCATTATGTGCCTACAGTATCAGTAATGAACACAACTTTGTTTGAAACAGCTGGCTTTATACAGGACACTACATATTATTTATACCACCACATTGTGTTTTTTATAAACTTCTAAAATGTACTGTCTCTGCAATAATGTACATCCTCAAACACATGTAATGCAATATTAGATTGTATTATTAGAAAAGTTAAAATAAATGAACACATGTGCATCTGTATAAGTTAGGATTTATGCCAGTATGCTTTAAAGAGCTAGAAAAAATATATAATTACAGATACTCCTCATTTAACGACTTACCTGTTTAACGAGCGATCAGAATTACGACCAGCTCTTCTGACATGCACACAGGACGTCATGTCATCACTCTGCATCAGCCTTGTTCTCACTCCTGGCCCGCTGTTTTACAGGTATGTACTGTACTGTACTCGGTTCTCCTAAATGCCCCTTCCAGCGTTCTTTATACTGTACTGTTTTACAGTTTATATAAAAAGTCTACACACCCCTGTTAAAATGTCAGGTTTCTGTGATGTAAACAAATAAGACAAAGCTAAATCATTTCAGAATTTTTTCCACCTTTAATGTCACCTATAAACTGTTCAACTCAGTTGAAAAAAAACTGAAATATTTTAGGGGGAGGGGGGAAGTAAAAATAAAAAAAATAAAATAATGTGGTTGCATAAGTGTGCACTCCCTCTTATACCTGGGCATGTAGCTGTGTTCAGAATTAGGCAATCACATTCAAACTCATGTTAAATAGAAGTCAGTACACAGCTGCCATTATTTAAAGTGCCTCTGATTAACCCCAAATAAAGTTCAGATGTTCTAGTAGGTCTTTCCTGACATTTTTTTAGTCACATCCTACAGCAAAAGCCATGGTCCACAAACAGCTTCCAAAGCATCAGAGGGATCTCATTGTTAAAAGGTATCAGTCAGGAGAAGGGTACAAAATAATTTCCAAGGCATTAGATATACCATGGAACACAGTGAAGACAGTCTTCATCAAGTGAAGAAAATATGGCAAAACAGTGATATTACCAAGAACTGGATGTCCCTCTAAAATTGATGAAATGACGAGAAGAAAGAAAATGTTGCTGTAGAGGCCTACAGCAACATTAAAGGAGCTGCAAGAATATCTGGCAAGTACTGGCTGTGTGGTACATGTGACAACAAGCTCCCGTATTTTTCATGTGTCTGGACTATGGGGTAGAGTGGCAAGATGGAAGCCTTTTCTTACGAAAAAAACACCCAAGCCCGGCTGAATTTTGAAAAAACACATATGAAGTCTCCCAAAAGCATGTGGGAAAATGTGTTACAGTCTGATGAAACCAAGGTTGAACTTTTTGGCCAGAATTCCAAAAGATATGTTTGGCACAAAAACAACACTGCACATCACCAAAAAAAAAACATACCCACAGTGAAGCATGGTGGTGCTTTGGGGCTGTTTTTCTTCAGCTGGAACAGGGGCCTTAGTCAGGGTAGAGGGAATTATGAACAGTTCCAAATACCAGTCAATATTGGCACAAAACTTTCAGGCTTCTGCTAGAAAGCTGAACATGAAGAGGAACTGCATCTTTCAGCATGACAATGACCCAAAGCATACATCTAAATCAACAAAGGAATGGCTTCACCAGAAGAAGATTAACATTTTGGAAGTGCCCAGCCAGAGCCCAGACCTGAATCCCATTGAAAATCTGTGGGGTGAAGAGGGCTGTGCACAGGAGCTGCCTTCATAATGTGACAGATTTGGAGTGTTTTTGTAAAGAAGAGTGGGCAAATATTGCCAAGTCAAGATGTGCCATGCTGTTATACTCATACCCATAAAGACGGAGTGCTGTAATAGAATCAAAAGGTGCTTCAACAAAGTATTAGTTTAGGGGGATGCACACTTATGTAACCATATTATTTTATGTTGTTATTTTTACTTCCCTCCACCTAAAAGATTTCAGCTTATTTTTCAATTGAGTTGTGCAGCTTATAGGTCACATTAAAGGTGGGAAAAGATCTGAAATGATGTAGCTTTGTCTCATTTTTTTACATCACAGAAACCTGACATTTTAACAGGGGTGAATAGACTTTTTATATTCACTGTATGTCTTATGTCTTTATGCTATATTGTTTTATGTCTTTATGTACAGTACTGTAATGTGTGCTTGTACTGTACAGATATTGCCCACACTATGTCAGAAAAAAGAAAAAGCCTGCTTGGACCTGCAGAAAGTGCTCAGAAAAAAAGAAAAGCTATTGATCTTGATATGAAAATGAAGATCATTAAGGACTATGAGGCTGGCAAGAAAGTTAAAGAAATAGCAATTGAATTGGAACTTGCACATTCTACCATTTCAACAATCCTAAAGGATAAGGATAGAGTGAAAGAGGCAGTGAAAGCATCGAAAGGATATCAAGCCATAATAACTAGGCACCGAAAAGGCCTCATTCATGGAATGGAGAAATTGCTGGTGATATGGATTGGGCGACCAAATTAAAAAAATAATACCAATGAGTCTTTATTGTTTAAACCAAAGCATGCAGTATTTTTGAGAATTTGAAAGCGCACAAAAAAAAAGGATCGACTGAAACATTTACTGTAAGCCATGGATGGTTATAAAAAGGTTTCGTGGGAGATTTAACCTCCATAATCAGAGTATCAGTGGGGAGGCTGCAAGTGCAGCTGAAAAATTTGTTGTTGAATTTGATAAAATCATTGAAAAAGGTGGCCACTGTCCAGAGCAGATATTTAACGTGGATGAAACTGGACTTTTTTGGAAGAAAATGCCTGAAAGGTCCTACATACACTAAGAAGATAAAACAATGCCTGGTTTTAAGGCTTTTAAAGACAGGGTCACATTGCTGTTGGGAGGAAATGTTGCTGGGTTCAAGTTAAAGCCTCTCATCTATCATTTACAGAACCCATGTGCATTGAAGCAAATTAGTAAGCACACACTGCCTGTTTATTACCGTGCAAATAACAAAGCATGGATGACACAAGCTTTATTTGATGACTGGTTCATTAACTGTTTCATACTCTCGGTCAAGCGTTACTGTCAGCAAAAGGGTGTTCCCTGTAAAATTATCCTCCAGCTTGGTAATGCCCCCAGGCCACCCCAGCATCTTAATGACCTACATCCAGATGTATAGGTAGTGTATCTGCCTAAAAACACAACTGCTATCCTACAACCCATGGATCAGGGTGCAATAGCAACATTCAAGGCCTACTATTTGCACACCACCTTTTCCAAGGCTGTAGCAGCAACTGAAAATGATGAAGTTACCCCTTGTGATTTTTGGAAAGCTTACAACATTTTACACTGTATAAAAAACATTGCATCAGCTTGGGAGGGAGTAACAGAAAAGTGTATGCAGGGTATATGAAAAAAATGCTTAAAGCGTTTTGTGAACAATAGTGAAGGGTTTGATTAAACAGATTGTGAAGTTATAAATCAAAATAGTGTGCAACTTGCTAACATACTTGACTTAGATGTTAAAGTGACAGATATTAGTATCTTATTATTTTATGCACGTAAGACAATTTTATTGCATTGGAAAGATACTGACCCCCTTTCAGCCCAAGCCTTCTTCCGTATTGTTCATGGGACCCTCCCAAAATTTAAGTTGATATATAAGAGTAGGGCATGCCCTAGAAAGTTCACCAAGATCTGGCAGCCATGGCTGGATGTTTCAAAGGACTTCTGGGGGGATGTCCTCTCTTCACAATTATCTCAGTGAGGAGATGGAAGGATGTGTTTTAGCAAACATTACTTGATATATATATCAATGTGGATGGAAATTTGCATACGCTCTAATAAGAGTTTACTCCACAAGGCGTGCGGGAATTGTGCTGTATTAATGGGGGTCGTGGGTGACAGCTGTGTGAATGGGTGCATGCATGAATGGTGTGACATTGTTCTGTTTGGGGTATTATTGTTTTATACAGCTGTACTACGTCATGAGTTCTGCTATATCATCATTAAACTAAATGTCTATGACATACATGTATGTAGAGCAGTCTGTATTATTGGTTCTTATATTATTTTATTGTTTTGTATTCCTTTTATTATAAAAATCGAAAAATAAACACCTTTAAAAAAAAAAAAGTGACAGATATTAAAGAGTTAGTGGAATTTGTTGAGGGAGAGCTAAGTAATGAAGATTTAATAGAGTTGGAAGCACATGAGCACTTGTTACAGGAAGTGGAAGAAAAGGAGGAAACAATGAAAGAAGTACAAAAGAAGTTCACAGTCAGGGGGTTAGCTGGCGTGTTCTCAAAAGTGAATGCAGCTTTATTACAATTAGAGAGTATGGACCCAAATGTTGAAAGGTTCTCTAAAGTAGCAGATGAAGGAACTTATGCAATGTTATCGTGAAATTTATGACAAAAAAAATAAAATTAAAAAGCAGAGCACCTTAACAGAATTCTTATTCCAAGCTACCCCTACCAGTTCTATAATTTCCTTGTCATCTTCTTTCTCATCTATAACTCCTGATGACCCTGCTTGTAACTCCAATGATGACACTGATGACCCTGCTGGTAACTCCAATGATGACACTGATGACCCTGCTGGTAATTTCAATGATGAAACTGATGACCCTGCTGGTAATTTCAATGATGACACTGATGACCCTGAAGCACTATCACCCACTGAAGGATTTGATGACTAAAATGTTACTCTAAATTTCTACTGTATGCATTTACTTTTTGGGCACTGAACATCATTGTATCCTGTACAGTACAGTATTTTTGTTGTTTATTTTTTGTGTTCTGTACTGCAAATTAACCACTGTCTGTACATGTACGTCGACAGAATGGCATGGCTGCGCAAATGAGCGTATCTGTATGTCCCTTTGAATTTGCTGCTGTGCCATCGCGTGGGTGCCGCCAGTGGCACGCGTGCCCGCCGTGAGCTCTGTGAGTAGGATCGCGGGTCCCGCAGACTCGATGTCCGCGGGGATATCTGCGATCGTCTCACGCAGAGGAAGAACGGGGAGATGCTAATGTAAACAAGCATCTCCCCATTCTGCCTAGTGATACTGTCACTGATCACAGCTCCCTGTGATCGGGAGCGGTGATCAGTGACATGTCACTCGTAGCCACGCCCCCCCACTGCTAGAATCACTCCCTAGGACACACTTAACCCCTTCCTAGCCAGATAGTGGCTTACCCCTTCACTGCCAGTGTCATTTTTTAAGTTTGTCCCAAAAATGTGTCAAAATTGTCTGATGTGTCTGCCATAATGTCGCAGTCACGATAAAAATCGCAGATTGCTGCCATTACTAGTAAAAATAAAATTATTAATAAAAATGCCATAAAACTATCCCCTATTTTGTAGACACTATAACTTTTGCGCAAACCAATCAATAAACACTTATTGTGATTTTTTTTACCAAAAATATGTAGAAGAATACGTATCGGCCTAAACTGAGAAAAAAAATGTTTTTTATATATTTTTGGGGGATATTTATTATAGCAAAAAGTAAAAAACAATGTTTTTTTTTCCCAAAATTGTCGTTTTTTTTGTTTATAGCGCAAAAAATAAAAAACGCAGAGGTGATCAAATACCACCAAAAGAAAGCTCTATTTGTGGTGAAAAAAGGACGCAATTTTGTTTGGGAGC
The DNA here is from genome assembly GCF_042186555.1 of Aquarana catesbeiana. NCBI lineage: Eukaryota > Metazoa > Chordata > Amphibia > Anura > Ranidae > Aquarana > Aquarana catesbeiana. Next base: position 261,351,756 of record NC_133327.1, on the reverse strand, counting down.
CATGTCGTAAGACCGCGCAATTGTCAGTTAAAGCGACGCAGTGCCAAATCGCAAAAAGGGCTTTGGGCAACCAAATGGTCCTGGGCTTAAGTGGTTAAAACAACGTTATTGAGTTGGAGTTTTGTGTTTAGACCTTTTTTTCAGAATACAGTACTGTACAGTAGTTAAGAATGCTTAAAATATTAATTACTTATGACTCCTCATTTAACGACCAGTTCGTTTAACGACCTGGTCGCTGAAAAAGAACCTTGTCGTTAAGTGACTTTATAAAATAAAGTACAGTAAAACGTTGAATTGCAAGCATAATTCGCTTCAAGAAACATGCTTGGAATCCAAAGCAATCATACATCAAAGCGAATTTCCCATAAGAAATAATGGAAACTCAGATGATTCATTCCACAACCATTTATTCATAAATTCTTCAGTTTATAATCCATATAAAAAGATTATAGCAATGTGACCAGGTTGTATAACCATATTATGTCCATCCTCAAATGGAAGCCTCCACAAGGGGATAGGCTACTAGTTGTGCGATCTGCAAGCGAGGCTTGAAACGCTCACGGAGAGCAACGTGGAAGAGATGACATTGATGGCGTTGAGCAGGACGGTCTGTGTGGACAGCTTTACCACGGATCCCTGCATACTTAAATTTGCCTGTTGTAATCATCAACCATGTGAGTTGCTAAATGTTGTAATTCATTAAATGTAACCATATTGCTACACTTATAGGTGCCTCCCTTCTCTTTTATACTCTGTTGTGACGTGACGCTATTTGTATATCAAGACCGCTTGTTACTGGAGCAGTAAAAACAGGCAGCTGAACCACAGTTTTACTGTTCCCCAGCAGCCCACCAGAATGCTAACATTACAGCCTGACAGGGCTGTATGCATGCTGAAGCTGTGGCAATTATAATTCAGGCTGTAAAGTTTGACAGGTAGCATTGCCTTTCAAACTCTCCCATTGAGATAAAGAGGATCTGCAATGCTTGACTGGCAATTGTAGCATGGTCACATGATGTAAAATTGCCATTCAGCAATTTGAAAAAAACAGTAAAATTAACAACAACAACAACAAAAAAACAGACAGGTGGCAGTAACGCATCCTAAATGCCTGCCAGCTGCTTCTATACTACCTGTCTGAAAGAGCCCTCTTGCAAAAAATGCTTACCTGGGTTTTCTGACAACAGCTCAATATAACTGTAATTGCTATGAGCAATGTCATTTCTTGTTCTTATGCCGCGTACACACGGTCGGACTTTTCACCTACAAAAGTCCGACAGCCTGTCCGACATACTTCCGACGTACCTTCGGCGGACTTGCGGCAGACTTTCTTACGAACGGACTTGCCTACACACGACCACACAAAAGTACGACAGCCTAGTACGCGGTGACGTACACCAAGTCCGACGAGACTATAAAACGGAAGTTCAATAGCCCGTACGACACCCTTTGGGCTCCTTCTGCTAATCTCGTGTTTATCTCGTGTTAGTAGAAGTTTGGTGAGAGACGATTCGCGCTTGTGAGACTCGTATTTTTCAGTTCGTTTTAACTGTTGTTCAGTCTGTGCTTGTGAGGTTTGTATCTGCTTTTCAGTGCGTTTGGTCAGTTGGCATTGAGAAATCTTTGTTTTATTGGCCGCTCGTTCCTGATTTTCAGGTCGTTCTTCACAGGCCTTGCTGTTCTTCAGTGCGTTCTGTTTAGTGCGTTCTGACCAGCCGACCGTTTTGAAGCCATGTTACCTGTACGTACTCGTCGTAGAGCTCGTGCATTGTATGTGCTTGGTGCTGTAGTTTATTCTTCAGCCCAAGACCAGTCCATGAACAGGGCGAGGAGGAGTTCATGGACCAAGAATTGGTTGCTTCAGCGTGACCAGTTCTGTCACATGCCTTTGCTCCGTGAGATCCGTGAGAATAATCCTGAGGATTTCAGGAACTTTCTCCGGATGACGGACCCCGTTTTTGACCGTTTGTTGGCTTTGCTGACCCCCTATATCAGCAGGCAGGATACCTGCATGAGGCAAGCCATCACTCCGGAGCAGAGGCTGGTCGCTACCTTGCGGTATTTGGCGACAGGGAGAAGCCTGCAGGACCTTAAGTTCTCGACAGGCATCTCCCCCCAGGCTCTGGGGATCATTATCCCAGAGACCTGTTCTGCCATCATACAGGTCCTGCAGAAGGACTATATTAAGGTAAGATATTTTTCTTTTATTAGCATCACATGTTCTTTTATGTAATCTTTGATAATGTGATGTATTTCTTGCTTCAAACACTACTTACCATCATTGCAATATAGTGTGAATGTCCCCTTTTTATCCTCACACATGCTGGAATTTTTTCCTGTTATTTTTTGTCATGCATGTATATTTTCCTTCAATAACCTTCCCAGCATGAAGTGATGGGAACATATCCACCTAGTCTACTCATTTGGAATGTATTTTGTTTGAGTGTATTTAGTGTGCTTATAATTAGCAATTATCTAGATTTCACAACTCCCCCACCCCCCCCCCCCACCTAAACTCACTCCAAATAGTGTGCTGCTAATGAGCAATTATCTAGATTTCACAACCCCCCCACCCCCCCCCACCTAAACTCACTCCAAATAGTGTGCTGCTAATGAGCAATTATCTAGATTTCACAACCCCCCCCACCCCCACCCTCGTTCAAATTTGCTTGAATGTTCTGTGGTGTTGATTTGTCTAAAGCAAATATATGTTGCAGTTTGCAAAATGCATGTGCACTCTACAAGTGCATTTGTTCCAGTGCTTTAGTAAATGAGCAGAAGCTCTGCTGATTTCCATCATCAAATCATATGCAAGCCTCAAAGTGTTTTCATTAATTGCCCTTGCCTGTGATTGTGTACTCCTTGCAACATGAATGCCTTTTTACATTACCTCATTTACTGTAAGCTGGTTAGCAACTGCACCTGCAGAGTGCGACAACTGCAGTCTTGTAGCCTTTTTAGTCCCTAAATTCCTGCGTGTCCTAAAAGTAATTTTTTTTAGGGATTTCACAACCCTCTAAAATGTAATCAATGTTCCATCAGAGGGGGTGAGCAATCTGATAAGTGTGCCTTTCCATATTAGTTATTCCAGAAGAATTAAATTATTGAATGTTATACTGATGCTGGGGAATAATGTTTTTAATTGTCTAATTTTCTTGCAATGTTAGCTTCCAAATTAATTGATTTTGGTTTTCTTGTTTGATTCCCCAGTTTCCTTCAACGCCACAGGAATGGCAGACTGTGGCATCCCATTTTGCCAGCCGTTGGGACTTTCCCAATTGTGGAGGGGCTATAGATGGGAAACATGTCCACATTGTGCCACCACCCCATTCGGGGTCATATTATTTTAATTATAAGGGGTTCCACAGTATTGTTTTAATGGCGGTGGTGTCGGCACACTATGATTTTTTATATGTGGACGTGGGGAAGAATGGCCGGATGTCGGATGGAGGAGTATTTGCCCAGACGGAGTTCTGCCAGCGTCTCCAGAGTGGTGGCCTGGGATTGCCACCTGATGAGGATAACGTGGAAGGACTCCCCTTTGTCTTCATTGCCGATGAAGCCTTCGCTCTCAGCAAGCACCTCATGAGGCCATTCCCCCAAAGAACCCTCACCCCGGAGAGGAGGGTTTTTAATTACCGGCTGGCCAGAGCTAGAAGAGTGGTTGAGAATGCGTTTGGAATTCTGGCCAGCCGGTTCCGCCTGTTTCAAACAGCCATTAATTTGGCTGAATACAAACTTAATTTTATCATTTTATCGTGCTGCATTCTGCACAACTTTTTAAACAAGCATTCTCCCAATTATATAGGCACAGTTGGGCCTGAGGCCGGACAAATAGAAGCCAACCTTACAGGCCTGGATACTGTCCGTACTGGCTTGGCCCCCCAAAGTGCCCGTCAAGTTAGACAGCAATATGTTAATTATTTTATGGGTAGGGGGGCCATTGCAATGGGCCAGGATATATAATTTTTGACAATAAAAAAAATATTGAGGAAATCTTGCATTATATTTATTGCTTGCCTTTCTTTTGGGCTGTCTCCTAGATTATGGTCGAGCAGTTGTAGTGCCAACTGTATTTTAATTTTAAATGTCTAAATAAGCTCCATTGCCACTGTAAACAACTTTTTTACAATTATAACCAAACTGATACTGAGCCTTGAAATAACAAACCACACATTTATTTAATTCCTATAAGGAGATGTTTTTATTAATGGTTGTTATGCATTTAGTATAAAATGTTCATAGACAAAAATATAATGATATCTTAATAATGTAGCAAAATATAATTATATTAAAATATTTCTACCTAATCCACAAAAAAATATTTTTGGCTTTTTGATTTTCGCAAACAGGCTTTTTTTATTTTTTTTGGAAAATCAATTTTTTTTTTTTTTTTTTTTAAAAGCAATTTTTTTTTATTTTTTATTTTTTTTTAATCAAGTTTTTTTTTTGTTTTTTGGTTTTTTAAAATCAAGTTTTTTTTTTTATTTTTTGGTTTTTGCAAATCAAGTTTTTTAGTATTTTTTGGTTTTTTCAAATCAAGTTTTTTATTTTTTTTTGGTTTTTTAAAATCAAGTTTTTTAGTATTTTTTGGTTTTTTCAAATCAAGTTTTTTAGTTTTTTTTTGGTTTTTTAAAATCAAGTTTTTTAGTTTTTTTTGGTTTTTTAAAATCAAGTTTTTTAGTTTTTTTTGGTTTTTTAAAATCAAGTTTTTTTGTTTTTTTTGGTTTTTTAAAATCAAGTTTTTTAGTTTTTTTGGTTTTTGAAAATCAATTTTTTTATTTTTTTGGTTTTTTAAAATCAATTTTTTTATTTTTTTTTGGTTTTTGCAAATCATTTTTTTTAATTTTTTTTTTTGGTTTTTGAAAATCAATTTTTTTATTTTTTTGTGGATTTTTGAGGTATTTACGAGAAACAGCCCTCCTTTTTTACATTAGGTTAAACAGCCATTTATGTTCTGCCAAAAAAAAAAGAGAAGGCCCAGAATGGGGTCAGCAAAACAGGAAATGAAGGACATGATTGATGTTTTGGGGTTTAAAAAAGGGCATTTAGATTCGACCCAAAACATCAATCATGTCCTTCATTTCCTGCTGCATACGATCCAGCCGATTACGCATTTCATCAATGTCTTTATTCCAGGCCATTATTTGACCAATTAGCCGTTGGGCACTTTCAGAGGTGAAATAGTCACTTCTTGTTGTTGTACCTAAAGTGGAATGAAACCAAAAAATGTCTTTAGAAATATGCACACATACATAGTTTTTACCTTACCATAAATAAAGCTGTTGTCTCAGACACTGACCTGGTGGGGTGCCCATGTAGCCTAATTCCTCCACATCCTCGGGGGTGGCACTGTTGCTTGAATGAAGCACAACCAGATCCCCTAAAATAGAGTAGACAAATTACATGAAACAAAAGGCAGCCATGCATAGATTAACGTAAGCTGGTGTGTCAGACACTCACCTGGTGGGGTGCCCATGTCGCCCACCTCTCCTTCCTCCACATCCTCAATGGGACTTGGGCTGATTTCCCAATCATGTTTTGCTTGGGGTGGACTGTCTTCTTGTTGTTGGCTGAGTGATTTTTCCCCTATGTGAAACAAAAAATTATTAATCTAATTAGCACACAGATATTTTAGTACATAGTAATTTTCCAACATTTGTAGTGAAGTGGTTTGTGTAGAGTTCCTATTTTACCTCAATATTTAAAATTATAAAGACATATCGGATAGATAGATATCAATATCTCAAAATATAGTTAATAATCTTTTGATCTCTCTCTCTCTATATCTGGAACAAAATCTCTAAATATCTAACTAAATGTAAAGCAAAAAAATTAAGATAACTTCAAATATTCAAAAAGAATGTTTTACATTTCTATATCTATCTATCTACCTATCTCTATATTTCTCTCTCTCTATATATTTCTCTCTCTCTCTCTCTCTCTCTCTCTCTCTCTCTCTCTCTCTCTCTCTCTATATATATATATATATATCTCTATATATATATATATATATCTCTATATATCTATATATCTCTCTATATCTATATCTATATCTATATATCTCTATATCTCTATATATATATCTCTATATATATATCTCTATATATCTATATATATATATATATATATATATATCTCTATATATCTATATATATATATATATATATATCTCTCTATATATATATATATATATATATATCTATATATATCTATATATATATCTCTATATATATAGATATATATAGATATATATATATATATATATATATATATATATATAGAGATCTATCTATAGATATGTAACGAGGTTTATTAAAAGATCGTTTAAAACGATGAACAAAAAATCATATAGGAAGGAAAAGCACATGGAGCAGTATACAAGGTAATAAACACAAGAGAAAAACACGACAAGTACTTACTTTTTTTAAGAACTTTCCGGATACGTCGGTATTGATCCGGCTCCCTGAGTTTCAGGTCAGACCATCTTTTTCTCAATTGATCTTTGGAGCGCTGGACCCCAAAAGATGCCTTCAAAGTCTCCACGACCTTCGCCATTATTTTGGCCTTGCGCAAATTTGGCCGTGCGTACGGCCCATAATTGCCATCATAGTCGTCTTTGTGAAGAATGGCCACCATCTCCACCATCTCTTTAAAACTCATATTAGAGGCCTTAAATCTAGGCCTCATAGATTTCGTTGACGTTCCAGCCTCCGGGCTGTCTCCACTACCTGAGGTCGTCAACATTTCAGGTGTCTCCGCCATTCTTTAACTCCACTACGCGCCGTAACAAAAAATGGGCGGAGAACATGAGTTAAAATCGAACGTCAGGGGCGGGCGACGCAGGCGGAGTTTCACACATGCGTAGTGTATAAAGAGGGGCCTTGCGCACGTGTCGTACGTACGTTCTGTGCGTCGAATTAGGGGGCGGAGAACATGAGTTAATTTCGAACGTCAGGGGCGGGCGACGCAGGCGGAGTTTCACACATGCGTAGTGTATAAAGAGGGCCCTTGCGCACGTGTCGTACGTACGTTCTGTGGTAGGTGATAGTGGACCAGGACGTTACAAAACGAAGGTAATTTTAGATATATATTTTTTGGGTTTTATGGTCATGACTTTGTAGCAAGCGGCCTATATGGCTTGATAGATTGATGAGGCCTACATAGGGAGAAGATGATGAGGGGTTAGCAGAAACCTATAATAAAAGTGTTTTTTGTCTTGTGACTTCATCTTTTCCAGATATAATGAATCCCCTATTTAAGGATCCAGAGTTCCTTACAGCTTTTATTTCGAAATATCGAGAGATGAGGAATTTGTGGGAGGTGAAACACCCTCAGTATTATGCAAAGCATGTGAGGAAATCAACGCTGGAGAGACTTCTGGCCTTTGTCCAGGCGACCATCCCGGAAGCAACAATGGAGACATTGCTCAAGAAAATTGGGGTCTTGAGGAACATGTATAAGAGGGAGCATAAGAAGATCCAGGAATCAAGGAGATCAGGAGCATCAGCAGATGATGTTTATGTACCCAGGCTGTGGTACTACAATCAACTCCGTTTTCTGGATGACCAGAATGAAGCCAGGCCATCACTTTCAACCCTTCCCTCCACCCTTCCCTCCACCCTTCCCTCCACCCCAGCAGAGGCTGATGAGGAGCAAGCTGGGTCTTCCATCCTGGATGAACCAGATATGACCATCTGGAGTCAGGTAAATTATTTTAACAAATATTTACTGTACTAATATTAATGATGTTAACTGGATGTTATAATTGTCTAAAATAATTTGGCACTCAAAATTGTGTATACATATCAATTGACAGTAGTGGCTAAATATGTTTGGCACCTGCTTGAAATAATTAGGGTGTCTGATTAGACTCTTTTATTAAAGAGATGTATTCACATTGAATTTGCTAGTCATGAGAAGCAAACTGTGTGTCATTGATGAACCCAAAAAAATATACTCAAACTATTGTCCTTTTTTTATACACAGGATGAGTCCATCCAGGAGGAATGTGGGGAAAGTGGCAGGCAGGAGGAGACCGGGCCCATGGACAGCCTGGAGGAGGCCGGATTCACCATCATCCTGGAGGAGGCTGGGCCCAGTGTCAGGCAGGAGGTGGCTGCTCCCAGTGAGGTGGCTGCTCCCAGTGAGGTGGCTGCTCCCAGTGAGGTGGCTGGGCCAAGCGAGGTGGCTGGGCCAAGTGAGGTGGCTGGGCCCAGTAGGAGCCTGACCGAATCCCAAGTGCCTCCCCTCCACCTTCCCAAAAAAAGGGCCAGGAAGGGGATGGTCACACAGGACGCATCCCTGCGCCTCATGCAAGAGGCCACCCGTTTTTTAAGGAGCCCCCCCGAAGCGGAAGAATCCTATGGCTGCTACTTAGCCAGCAGGCTTCTTCAGATGGATTGGGAGCAGCGCCTCATTTGTGAGCGCCTATTTGGGGAAACAATCCATAAGGGGCTGCAGGGCACGCTAACACAAAACACCCAACTACATGAGGCAGCCCCCCCTCCTCCTCCTCCTCCTCCTCCTCCTCCTCCTCCTGCCACAACTGAAACACCAGAGCCACAGCCTCAAAAGAAGGCTACAGGGAAGGCTGCAGGGCAGCGTGGAGGAAAGGCTGCAGGGAAGAGAAGAAAGTGATGACCTGGGTTCAGTCTGGTCTGACAGAAGACGCAGGCTGTTGTAGGACCACAGTCTGGGGACATCTAGATCATCTGCTGGTGCTGTTGATCTCTGGGATTCTTGGACCAGATTGTGCTCCCTCTTATATGGACTCCGCAAGATCCCAATTTTCTGGTACACCTACTTTTTCCAGCGTTGACTTCCTCTTTATTTTATTTTGACCATGAATAAATGGATCTTTTTTGAGTTTAGCAAAAGACTATGTGTTTTCTTTGAAATCATTGATTTTACACACAATGTTAAATTAACAAGGGACAACAATCTCATTGAGTTTGGAAAAAACACGCCAAAAATACATTACTAATGTTAATAATGTTCAAGTGGTAAGTCTTGAAAATAAAAAAATTTACATAACCAAAAACGGTGCTTTGGGTTAACTTTATCTAAAAACTAAAAAATAATCACTATAAAAAAAAAACAGAATAATGGGTTCTTTGTGGTAACTTTACAAACCTAAAAAAAAAAAAAAAGGGGAAAAAGTATTATTAGTATGGAAACATTGTTTTTAAAATGCATACTATATCATTCATGAGATCAAAGAGAAAAAGAATCCAGAAATCAGTTTGGGAGAACTCTGATTATGAACAGCAAAACACCTTCGTTCTTTAGAGCCTTCATAAAGAAGAAATAAAATGCGCTGCATTCAACGATCACAGATTTTGCAGCGTGATGAATGTGCTACCTACAATACGAACACTAGTTTTACTAGACCGAGTGCTTCCGTTTAGTTTTTGCTTATGAGCATGCGTCGTTTTTTTGTCCGTCGGACTAGCATACAGACGAGCGGACTTCGGGGTCCGTCGTAGTTACGACGTAAAGATTTGAAGCATGCTTCAAATCTAAAGTCCGTCGGATTTGAGGCTAAAAAAGTCCGTTGAAAGTCCGGAGAAGCCCACACACGATCGGATTACCAGCCAGCTTTAGTCCGTCAGCGTCCGTTGGACTTTTGTAGACGAAAAGTCCGACCGTGTGTACGCGGCATTAGTTACCTCCTGTGCAACGTATTAGAACCAATAAGCCAACAAGCAGTTAAAATGCTGTCAGCATGTGGAATATTCAAAATTGTTCATGTATTTTAGCTCAGTGCCTACAGGATGAGATGTATTTGTAAATTGTAGGGCTTATAGAAATACTCTTATAAAGCCCTTTAACACTCAAGTTAACATCTTGAAGACATACGCTACTTTAAAAAAATGAAACTAAAGTGAACCTGTACCTGTAATAATTTGTACCCCCAAATTATTTACGTATTCTAAACAAGAATGTTCTTACTCACCTTTGTAGCTATATATATTGTGGAGAAATTCAGCTTCCATGTTCACAACAGAAGCATGGAAATCTTAATAGTTTTGCTATTACTTTCATTTGCAGCAGAAACATGGCAGCCTGCTGGCCTTCTAATTTGAATACACACTGGGTTTTTTAAGCTGCCAGAAATGAACTGAAAGCTGACTTTAAGTGGTTGTAAACCGTAGACATGAAATATAAACAAGGCATAAGAATCTATTATATGTACTTGTCTCAATTAAGAGAACTAAGTGACATTTCTGTCTGCTGCTGCATTCCTCAGCTATCAGCATTAACTTCCAAGAAGTTTTCATAACACCAAGAAGAAAAAAGGCTACAGAACTAAGCTCCAGCACACAGCCTGTGATTGACAGCCTCAGCTCTGTTCCTGTGTGCGGTATGAAGGGGAGGGGGTGTCTCTTCCCTTCCCTCCAATCATCTCTCACTGAGCTCTGCAGAGTGTAGTTTCAGCTCTCTGTCCCCTTTTTTTCTGGCAGCTCAGACAAGCTTTAACATTCTGGAATTTTAAAAGATGTAGAGAAGAGAAGACTTCAGATAAACAGGTACAGCTTTTACAGGAGGATTTGTTTAATCTACGTGCATTACCTAAGGTCACTTCACTGGATGTATGTGAAGGTTTACAACCACTTTAATAGTCATTGTTGTCATCTGAGGATTTTTGAGAATCAATTACTTTACAGTTCAAACAGCCAGAAAGATCAGTGAGGGCTTGTTTTAACCACTTGACCACTGGGCACTTAAACTCCTTTAATAACCAGACCAATTTTCAGCTTTCGGTGCTCTCACACTTTGAATGACAATTACTCAGTCATGCAACACTGTACCCAAATGACATTTTTGCCCTTTTTTTCACACAAATAGAGCTTTCTTTTGGGGGTATTTAATCACAGCTGGGTTCTTAATTTTTTGCGCTATAAAAGCAAAAAAGACCGAAAATTCTGTAAAAAATGCATTTTTCTTCATTTCTGTTATAAAATTTTGCAAATTAGTAATTTTTTCTTCATATATTTTGGCCAAAATTTATACTGCTACATATCTTTGATAAAAATAACCCAAATCAGTGTATATTATTTGGTCTTTGTGAAAGTTATAGAGTCCAAAAGCTATGGTGCCAATATCTGAAAATTGATCACACCTGAAGTACTTAAGACCCTAACATGCCAGAAAAGTACAAATACCCCCAAATTACCCCTTTTTTGAAAGAACACATTCCAAGGTATTTAGAAAGATGCATGATGATATTTTGAAGTTGTCATTTTTTCCCACAATTCTTTGCAACATCATGATTTTTTTTTCTTTTTTTTTTTTTTCACAAAATTGTCATATTAGCAGGTTATTTCTCACACACAGCATATGCATACCACAAATTACACCCCAAAACACATTCAGCTATTACTCCTGAGTATGGTGATACCACATGTGTGAGACTTTTACACAGCGTGTCCACATACAAAGGCCCAACATGCAGGGAGCACCTTCAGGCGTTCTAGAGTGCCCAGGCCAATTCTGACATTTCTCTCCTACATGTAAAAATCATAATTTATTTGCTAGAAAATTACATAGAACCCCAAAACATTATATATGTTTTTTTAGCAAAGACCCTAGAGAATACAATGGCGATCGTTGCAACTTTTTATCTCACGCGGTATTTGCGCAGCAATATTTCGAACGCGTTTTAAAAAAAAAACAGTTTTGTGCTTTAAAAAAAACAAAACAGTAAAGTTAGCCCAATGTTTTTGCATAATGTGAAAGATGAAGTTTTGCCGAGTAAATAGATACCTAACATGTCACCCTTCAAAATTGTACGAAATTATTGCTCTTGCTCTACCGATCGCAGCAATACCTCACATGTGTGGTTTGAACACCATTTTCATATGTGGGTGGGACTTACGTATGCGTTCGCTTCTGCATGCAAGCACACGGGGACACGGGGAAATTTTTTTTTTTTTTTGTTCGTTTTACTTTATTTATTTTAGTTTGACGCTTTTTTCCAAAAAATAAATGTTTTGATCACTTTTATTCCTTGTCAAAAGAAGTTTATTGAGTATACAATGTTATAAAGATACATAAAGTAAGTTTACAAGGATCTATAAAGTAAGCTCATTGTTTTACAGTAGGGTTTATATAGGTAAATATCATGAAATTTCAAATATTAAACATTGGGTTCACGTAAACCTAAATTAAAGATATATATCATTTCCTTAGTTACTTTTGTAGGTATTTAAATGATTTATACCTACTATACATATTGTTTACAAGTAGAGTGTATATAGGTCAAATAAATTCTGATAATGAGCTTTAATCGTAAGGTGGAGAAAAGGAAAGAGAAAGAAGAAAAAGGGTTGAAAGGTAGAGGTATGGTCCACAAGGTTGTCCCGCTCGTCAATTTATTATTCTTTTTAGTTCTCTTTGAAGTCTTAGAATGGGTGTCTCTGTAAGTCATTTAATCTGTTACCATGGCAACAGGACAGAGTCATTGAAGTTTGACAGGAACTGTTGTTTTATCCAAGGATGCCAAAGTTTTTCAAATTTTGGAATTTGATTTTGATCGATGGCTACCATCTTAGCATGGGACATTGTATTATTCATTCTGTGAATTGTTTCTGCTAGTACCAATGTAGGAGAATTCCATGCCTTGGCCACTGTTTGTTTTGCAGCCGTTATTAGTTGGATCATAAGTTTGAATTGAGAGAGTGTTAACCATTCTGGTTTTAGATTAAGTAAAGTTAAATATGGATCTGGTTGTATTATTTTTTAAAATATTTTAGATGCAATCACGAAGACTTCCTTCCAGAAGGTTTGGATTACTGGGCACGTCCACCATATGTGTAAATATGTGCCTATTTCTGGGCATCCTCGAAAACAAAGAGCTGAGGTATTAGGTGAATATTTTGCCACTCTAGCGGGTACAAGGTACCAGCGAGTTAGGACTTTATAATTTGTCTCCAGTGCTAAGATGTTGGGTGAAGATGACTTAGATGTGAGCCATATGTTAGACCAGTCCGTGTCTTCTAAAGTTCGTCCCAGGTCCTCCTCCCACCTCTGAACGTAAGAGGGTCTATTAAGATTTGCTACTCCATATAATTGATTATAAAGTGATGAAATTGTACCTTTAGCAAATGGATCTTTTGTACAGATTGATTAAAAAATGGATAATTGGGATAATGGTGTATCCCCCTTTAGGAATGGTGTATAGAAATTTTTAATTTGGAGCTATCTAAATATCTCAGAGTTTGGTAGATCATATTTTTCTCTAAGCGATGGGAATGAAAGGAATGATTTAGATGCTATGAAGTCATTTAGTGTCTGAATGCCTGATGTTGTCCAAGCTTTAAAAGAATTTGGGTAGATCCATGCCGGATAAAAGGCCGGATTTCTGATAAAAGAAAGGAGAGGATTGTGTGGAGATTGTAACTGATATTTGGTTTTTAGTTTATCCCAGAGAGATAAGAAGTGTTTAGTTATGGGATTATGGATTTTAAAGCGGTCTTTAGGATCAAGCCATAATAAATTTGATATTAATAGAGGGTCATTTTCTGAAGCCTCTATAAATACCCATAATGGGATTTCCTGTTTTGCATGGTATTTGGACAGACTGGCCAAATGTGCTGCTCTGTAGTAGTTAGTAAAATTAGGGTATCCCAGGCCTCCTTTATTTTTGGGAAGATGTAGTGTGTGTATAGGTATACGTGGTTTAGAAGAGCCCCATATAAACGAAGTTGCTCTTTTTTGTACTATTCTCAAAAAATAGGAAGGAATTGGAATAGGGAGGACTCTGAATAGATAAAGCAATTTGGGTAGAATAGTCATTTTGATTGCATTAATCTTCCCTATCCAGGATAAAGGAAGTTGCGACCATTGTTTTATTAGATTTGTGATCTGTCTTAATACAGGAGGATAATTGGTTGAGAATAATTCTGCCCATGTGAATGGGAGTGCAGCCCTAGCCGGGATCAATTCCATGTTTGTGAGTGAAATATTAAGCACTAGGCATTTCTTATGATTAATCATAAGGCCGGATAGGGCTGCAAATCCATCAAGAGCTGGTATTAAGTTAGGACCAGAGACCTGTGGTGATGATAGAAAAAGTAATATATTGTCTGCAAATATATATAATTTGTGTGTAATACCTCCTACTTCAATGCCAGTTATAGTTTGGTTTGTTCTGATGTATTGGGCCATGGGTTCGAGTATAAGGGCAAATAATAAGGGAGATAATGGGCAACCCTGTCGGGTACCTCTTTCGATATTAAAGGCTTCAGATTTGTATCCAGCATATTTTATATAGGCTTTGGGTTTATTATATAATGCTTTGATCCATGTTAAAAAGTGGGGTCCAAAACCCCATTTTTGTAATGAATATTGTATATATTGCCAGGATACTGTGTCAAATGCCCTCTTAATATCGAGAGATAGAAAACATAAAGGGATTTTCCGTTTTTTAGCAATATGTGCCAATAACACTGCCCTGCGTATATTATCGCCTGCCTGTCTATTTGGCATGAAGCCTACTTGATCTCTATGTATTAATTTTCCTATAATGCTATTGAGGCGTTTTGCTATTATTTTTGCTAATAATTTAATATCGAGGTTTAACAGTGAGATAGGCCGATAATTCACACAGGAAGTATCATCAGAAAGGGGTTTTGGGATCATACAAACAATTGCCATTAGTGTTTCTTGCCGAAAAGAATGTCCATCTAGAAGTTTGTTAAAAGATTCAGTGAGAATGGGAGAGAGTATTTCTGAGAATGTTTTATAGTATAAAGCCGAGTAGCCGTCTGGGCCTGGTCTTTTGTTAAGTTTTAGGTCTTTTATGGCGTTAGCAACTTCATCTATAGTTATAGGCTCATCCAAACTGCTTTTTTGATTGTGAGATAACTCAGGTAAGGTTATTTTTGAGAAGAAGGATTCAGCCTCTGTAGGATTAAATTCATTGTTTGTCTTGTATAAAGTTGCGAGATGTGAGTGAAATTTATGGACTATTTTAACTGGATTACAAGTGTAAACATTTTTTATTAATTTCAAACATATTGGTTTGAAAGATTTGTTAGTTGAATTTAATGCCCGAGCCAAATATGTACCTGGTTTGTTTGTATTCATGTAGAAATTGTGTTTGGAGCATTTGAGGGATTTATCAACTGACTCAGTGAGAAATAGATCGTATTCCAATCTAGATTTTTCCAGATGAGATTTTGTACCCTGAGATGGATTATCTTGAAATGATATGTAGGCTGCATTAAAATTGAGTTCTAGTTTTTTTGCTAGATTTTTGCGTTCCCGTTTAAATAGTGCCATTTGTCTTTGTATTGTACCACGCAAGACAGGCTTATGAGCTTCCCACAGTGTTATTGGGGAGATGTCTGTTGTATTATCAATTGATATGTATTCCTTTAAAGCTTGTTCAATGGCCATCTGATGTAGTGGGTGTTTGAGCATTATGTCCGGTAAGTACCACGTTGGGTCATGCGCTTTTGGTCTGGCTGAGGCTATAGTAGTGTATACTGCATTATGGTCAGACCACGGAATCGGAATTATATCTGATGCAATAATTTCTGGTATCATTCCTATTGTTAGAAAAATATGATCTATTCTGGTGAAGGTTTGATGGGGGTGCGAGAAATAAGTGAATTTCTTTTTCATTGGGTTACTTTCTCTCCACGAATCTACCAGATTGTATTTGGAAAGAAGTTGAGAAAAAGGTAATCTAGAGGTTATTTTGGATGGTGTAAAAGGTGATTTATCTAGAAATGGGAGGAGGACCTGGTTCGAATCCCCACACATTATCACTGTTCCTATTTTGTGTGTATTAATCACTTGTAATATATGTGAGAGGAATGGTGTAGGTTGTTTGTTAGGAGCGTAGTAGGAAATCACCGTGATTGCTGTATCCATTATATAACCCATGAGTATCAGGTATCTACCTTCTGGGTCTTTAATTTCTGATGATAAGGTGAATGGTGTGGATCGGTGAAATGCAATTAGAGTTCCCCTTTGCTTGGTACAGGCAGAAGCCGTGTAAATTTGTTGATAAAAAGGAGAAATATATTTTGGAGTAGAATCTTTGGTGAAGTGTGTTTCTTGGAGGCATACTATGTGAGCCTTCTTGTTATGGAAAGTACGGAAGGCTTTGGTCCTTTTTTGAGGGACATTTATTCCCTGAACATTCAGGGAAAGTATATTTAGTGGTGCCATGGCAATAGATCAAATAGTTTTGACTTACTTTTTGTTATGCAGAGCTGACTGCGCAGATCAACCTGTGTGGACTGAAGAGATAAATAGATAGAAAAGAAACCAGTGAATTCTGGAGTAAAGAGTAAACAAAAAACATATGAGATTAGATGATACATTGTATAAATTATTTTTTGGAAGTAATCACAATTTACCCGTGAAAGAGAATAAATATCTCTCTCAGGGGAATAAGTGCCTTCGTCACACTCCCACATAATATGGTTGGGAGAATGAGGAGGGCTAATGGGGGTACACGGATCTTCCGCTTACAGGAGAGAAGTGCTATGTCAAAAGACATCAAAATGATGTTTCATTAATTGGAGTGCAGAATATAGTTTTTGTTGAAATTATTTATTCCAGGGTGGTTGTATATGGTTAGTCTTGCCCTAGGCTAAATAATTCAGTTAGAAAGGTACTGTTAATAACTTTGGTATTGATGAAGATAGTTTGAATTATTTTGGGATTTTAACCCTTTTAGAGTAAACAATTACATATTTTATTCATATGCAACTGTTTAGATATGTTAACTCATAAAATTGAGGTTGTATTGCTTCAGATTAGAATAAACAAAAACATAATTCTAGGAACTAGTTAGGTAATAATATATTTGTTTTAAGAAAAGAAAGAAAAAGCTTCCATTACTTCTGGATTATTGAACATATTTGTCCTAAAAAGTAATAAATCTATTGTTATTACCTGATAATATATAACTGAACAAGAATTTCCTTATTTCACTTATATATTCTAAGGCTATATGAATCAGAAGTAATAAGAAATATAACTGGAATGTAACATGATCCCACACAGTGTGTGACTATCAGAAAGCAGTTACATTCAGTTATAAATACAGGTTTTTTTATAGAGAACCATCTCTTAGTATAATAAATGAAGAGATATCAGGAATTAGGATGTCAGTCCATTGAATCTTCTTGGTCCATGGATGATGTGGCATAACGGCCTCTTTTGTGAGAATGATGATTCCCATTTTGTTCTGAAATTTTCTGAGTGCTGCCTGAAGGTGAAGATGATGCCATTCTTCTGCGTATGGGAGAGTTGCTGCTTGTGGGTTCTGTCAGATTTAATTTTAAAAGGGTTTGTTGTAGTTCATCTGCTTATCTGCTTCTGTAAATTGTACCTTGGTAGTTAAATCTGACTGAAAAGGGGAAGCCCCATTGATACATAATGTTGTGGTGTTGCAGTTCCATTAGTTGGGGTTTCATGGATCGTCTTTTAGTAATAGTAAGTTGGGATAGGTCAGCAAAAATTTGATAATTGTGTCCTTGAAAATTAAGTTCCTTTTTTTCTCTTGCAGCAATTAGTATTTGTTCTTTCGTTCTGTAATAATGAAATTTTGTGATTATATCACGTGGGGGTCCATCTTTCTTTTTGGCTGTGAGGGCTCTGTGTACTCTGTCCAGTTCTAAACGTTCAATAGGGATATCTGGCTTTAGTTCTTGTAATAGAGCAGTAATAGTAGATTGCAGGTCTGTCACAGTTTCAGGCATTCCCCTTATGCGCAAGTTTGAACGTCTGGCTCTATTTTCGTAATCTTCGAGCTTAGTTTGAAGTATTAAATTCTCTTCTTTTAATTGTTCCAATTCTGTTATATTTACTTGGGTTGTAATTTCAATTTCATCCATTTTTATTTCTAGGGCTGCAGTGCGGTTTCCCAGCTCTCTTATTTCTTTGGTTAGGCTTTTTGTTATTTGGTCTGAGGTTTGTTTTAAAGCCTTATGAAGCATCTTTTCAAATTGTAATAATATTACTGGGGATGCTGAGGAGGCTTGTGTAGAAGTTTGTGAGAGGATTTGTTCTGTATCTGACTCAAATGGAGAGTCTTGCTGTGACATTTTCTGTCTGTGAGAGCGCCCTGATGCTGTATATTGTGAGGTGATTGGAGCTGCTTCAGCTGCAGTGAGTGCCTGTGAGCTCTTTGTGAGGTGATTTTTATTTCTGCCACGGTTTCCTCCCAGTACCATATTTCCTGCCCAAACTTTCACAGTTTGTTCCCTGGGGCAAAAAGGTTCAAATGGATACCTTTTGAGCCTGCAGGCTCCGCTTTGTCCTTCTCTTCTCTCCTCAGCGGTGCAGAGCTCTAACAATGCATATCTGCTACGCTAGGCTCTCGAACACTTTTATTCCTATTACAAGGAATGTAAACATCCCTTGTAATAGGAATATGGCATGACAGGTCCTCCTTACAGTAAGTTATGGGGTCAATAAGACCCCACATCTCACCTCTAGGCTAGGAAGCCTGAAATAAAAAAAAAAAAGATCCTGGCTGTGATCGTAGCGGTGAGTCGGTAGAAGCACCTGAGGGCGACGGGAGGGGGGGATGTCCCCTCTCACCTCCCGTAAGAACGATCAAGCAGTGGAACAGCTGCTATGATCATTCTTATGGTGTAGGGAATCGCCGGCTGAAAAAGCTGATATCTGAATGATGCCTGTAGCTGCACCCATCATTCTGATATCCCCGCACAAAGACAAGGACGTCGTATGACAGCGGGCGGGAAGTGGTTAAAACACATTTTTTTTTTAACACAAAATTGTCCATTTATACAATATTTATACAATATTTCTAACACATAGCATTTACATACCAAAAATGACACCCAAAAATAGATTCTCCTACTCCTCCTGAGTACGGCAATACCACATGTGTGAGACTTCCACAGCCTGGCCATATACAGAGGCCGAGTACAGCCGAGTATGGCAGAGTATGGCTGAGTATAGCCAAGCATGGCTGGGTATGGCTGAGCATGGCTGGATATCGCCGAGTAATGCAGAGTATGGCTGGGTATGGCAGAGTATGGCTGGTTATGGCAGAGTATGGCTGGGTATGGCAGAGTATGGTTGGGTATGGCGGGGTATTGCAGAGTATTGCAGGGTATTGCAGGCCATTGCAGAGTATTGCAGGGCATTGCAGAGTTTTGCAGAGTATTGCGGGGTATTGCAGAGTATTGTGGGGTATTGCGGGGTGTTGCAGAGTATTGTGGGGTATTTCAGAGTATTCCGGGGTATTGCAGGGTATTTCAGAGTATTGCGGGGTATTGCAGGACATTGCAGAGTATTGCAGGGCATTGCCGAGTATTTCAGAATATTGCGGGGTATTGCGGGGCATTGCAGAGCATTGCATAGTATTGCGGGGCATTGCAGAGTATTGCGGGGCATTGCAGAGTATTGCGGGGTATTGCGGGGCATTGCAGAGTATTGTGGGGTATTCCAGGGCATTGCGAGGCATTACAGATCATTGCGAGGTATTTCGGGGCATTGCAGAGTATTGCGGGGCATTGCAGAGCATTGCAGGGCATTGCAGAGTATTGCAGGGCAATGCAGAGTATCGAGAGTATTGTGGGGCATTGCAGAGCATTGCGGGGCATTGCAGAGTATTGCAGGGCATTGCAGAGCATCGCGGGGCATTGCAGAGTATTGCGTGGCATTGCAGAGTATTGTGGGGCATTGCAGAGTATTGCGGGGTATTGCGTGGTATTGCAGAGTATTGTGGAGTATTGCAGGGCATTGCAGAGTATTGCAGGGTATTGCGGGGTATTGCAGAGTATTGTGGGTTATTGCAGGGCATTGCAGAGTATTGCAGGGTATTGCGGGGCATTGCAGAGTAGTGCTGGGTATTGCTGAGCATGGGGGGGATGGCTGAGCATGGAGGGATGGATGGATGGATGTGACTGCACATGTCACGGAACAGCGCTGTGGGCACTACACATCCACCCCACAGCGCTGCTCCCATCCGATCCCTCCCCCTCTGTATCGATCCATACAGAGAGGGGAGAGAGGAAACGTTGTCATGTCATGACGCGGTTTGTTTACATGTAATCGCTCCATCATTGATTAGCGGCTGTTTACCATGATCCGCGATGAGCCGGGTCCTCTGGACCCGGCGGTCACAGATTTTCCCGTGTGCGCGCCCCAGGGGGCGCGCGGGAGTGGTTTTCTGGGATCACGTCATGTGACGTGATCCCAGAGTTATCCAACTGCCCTGCAGCCGTCATTTGGCTATGGGCCGGTTGGCAACTGGTTAAAGCTTATTTTTCTCTGACGAACTCCATGGCAGCACACAGATAGGTAAGCCCCGCCCTTGCCCCACCTCATAAATTTTGAGGCTGATCCGGTCCACATGTTGCATTTTTGTCCTCCTCACCTCTTAGGACCAAGCAAGTTGTGCAAGCAGCTCCCCTTACCTGACTGCAATAAACCAGTGGCCATCTGTTGCTCCCCAGGTGCAGAACCCATTTTATGGACCCTTAAATAGGCTTTTTGTGCGGGTGTTGAGGCTGATATTTGGGATTGTTGCCTTTCTAAATGCAGCTTTGTTCCCAAGGGTGACACCATGGCTGTGCAGCTGTTTATTCTGCCTGATTGTAATGCCTATTTATTTGCCTCTGGGCATGCATGTTGCATCTTATTTTCCCTCAACCACCATCAGGAATGTGTGGAACAATGTGGTCCTCCACTAATACCTTTATGACTCACTGTGGAGGCAAGCTAGCATCCTTATTCAGTTATTTTTTTGGTGTTAAAGTTTGTTGGCTAAAGCACCCCACCCTGATTTGGATCTAGATTTTCTCCATCTGTTTGCTGCCATGGAGTTAGTCAGGGAAAATAGAAAATTGTTATCAAATACTTACGGCAATTTTCCTTTCCTGACTCCTAACTCCATGGCAGCATAGGATCTCTCCCAGTTGCTGAGTAGTCTAGTTAACAAAACACGTGGACTGGATCAGCTTCAAAATGTATGAGGTAGGGGGTTCTATGAGCTAGGAGCAAGGGTGGAGCTTACCCATCTGTGTGCTGCCATGCAGTTAATCAAGAAAGGAAAATTGCAGTAAGTTTTTGATAACAATTTTCTGTTTTATTGCATGTTAAGACTGTCCGCCCCAGAGCTCTTTGATCCCATTTGCCAACCCCTAAATCCAGGAAGGGACAAATGCCAAAGAACCATCCTTCTGCAGTGCTTGGATCTTCAAAGGAGTGTAATTTAATGATGTGTGTGATGGGATAGGTAACTATTCAATCCTTCTTTGCAGGGGTGGCTTAATTTCATTCTTTTTATGTAGAAACAGAGTTGCTTTAGGGCAACCTGTCATGTGAAAAATATGCGGGCTGCTTTTGCTATCCTCTCCTTATAAAAATGCTCCCTGGTTATTATCCAGATGATTTGGCTTTAGCATCTTCTAAATCATTGGCCTGGTAAAAGCATGGCAGAGAGTAATTGAATATGTGGGGTTGATTTACTAAAGGTAAATAGACTAGATTTTCCCCAAAGCTTAGTGAATGAGGTAAAGCTTTGATGGCTTTCATAATCCCATCATCTGCATGCAAAAATGCTGGGTTTTTTTTTTATTTTCCTTGCACAAAATTGAGTATTCGTTTGGTAAAGTGAAATTTCACCATATTCACTAAGCTCTGGGAAAAATTAATTTGCAAATTGCAACTTCACTTTTGAAGTGAACAGCTAAGTTACTTTTAGTAAAACACAACCCCTGTGACTCAGAAGTACTAAAGCCAAACAAAGTCGGACATCTAAAACTTTCAGAAGGAGACAAACACTTTACATATTGTTCTCATGACAGATGTACTTGTAAACAGAGTAGCTGAGCCTCCTCATAATTTAGCGCTCATCCATAGAAGAGAAAAAGTGGAAGTAACATTACAGACCCCCAGTCGGGAACTTTTTGAAAAAAGACACAAGTCCATTAAGTCCAACCCATGTGTGTGATTATATGTCAGTATTACATTGCATATCTCTGTATGTTGCGGTCGTTCAGGTGCTTATCTAATAGTTTTTTTAAACTATGGATGCTCCCCACTGAGACCATCGCTTGTGGAAGGGAATTCCACATCCTTGCCACGCTTACAATAAAGAACCCTCTATGCAGTTTAAGGTTAAACCTTTTTTCTTCTAATTTTAATGAGTGGCCACGTGTCTTATTAAACTCCCTTTCGTGGAAAAGTCCCTATTGTGGGGTCACCAGTACGGTATTTGTAAATTGAAATCATATCCCCTCTCAAGCGTCTCTTCTCCAGAGAGAATAAGTTCAGTGCTCACAACCTTTCCTCATAACTAATATCCTCCAGACCCTTTATTAGTTTTGTTGAAGTTTAGTTTAGTGAAGGAACACAAATACAGAGAATACTAAATGGAATAAACTTAGAATACCCTAAATACAGCTAAAAAAACACAAAGAGAAAAGGTAGCACCGTGGATAAGTGGCTAGCACTTCCATCTAGTAGCAATCAGGTCACTGATTCAAATAGTAACCATGACACTATATGTCTGGAGTTTGCATTTTCTCCCTGTGCCTGCGTGAGTTTCCTCCGACAGTCCAAAGACATCTCAATTGCTTCTAGTATGTGCATGTGAGTTAAGGACCTTGGATTGTAAGCTCCTTGTGGGCAGGGACTGATGTGAATGTACGAGATGTATATGTAAAGTGCTACATAAATTTACAGTGCTTTATAAATACCTGTAATAATAGCAGATTTTTTTTTTATTATTATTTAACTTGAAAAATGTAAGGTTTTCACTTCAGCAAAGGTTTGTTAATGGTAAAATGAGTAATTTTGTGGCAAAATCAAATTGATCAAATTCCCTCTGCTCAACAAACAGCCTTCATAAATTACTGTACTGAGAATTTTATGCATTTGATGTACGTGTTCTATTCAGTATACCTCTAGACTGAATTACATTGTCAGGCTGTCAAGTTTTCCCTTTCAACATAAAAGAACATTTTGTTTCATAACTATTCCAGAGAGCCTTTACAGATCTACTGTATATCATTTGATCATTTTGTTGAATCAAGAATTCTCATTATTGTTTAGTGAAATAACACTGTTTTTTCAAGGGTTACACGACCTTCTTCATTATCAAGGGAGTTATATTTTGATTTCAAATAAAATTTCCTTCAAATGTTCAGATCACAAAAGAGGAACCTTTTTAACCATTCCTAACAAATACATTACAAATACGAATCTCATTAAAGGAGAAGTCGAGCCTAAGCTTGTTTGGCTGGGTTTCTCCTATGGGTCACAGGAGTGCAATCCGTTTTGCACTCCTGTGACCCATTTTCAGCAGAGTGTGGTCTGAAGTCCGCTCTCTGCTGATGTCACCAATATCAGTCCAGGCATCGCGTCATCCCGGCTCTGGAAGTCTGGATCTGCCAGGTGCCTGGACTAATAGCCATCTCAGCCTCTCAGCGAGCCGCTGAGGCGGCCGCACCCCACCTCTCCACAGCTCAGCTCTGCAATGAGCGTGAAGGAGCAGAGCAGGAGAGCTGCTGATTAACAGTCAGCAGCTCTCTGATTGGGGAGCAGAGAGAACCGAGCCATTGGTGATGTTTGAAATCTCGGTTCTCAGTGCAGAGATGCCAGGGGACAGATGCAGCATCAGACTGATGCTGCATCCACCTAGGTAAGTATGAAACTGCAATAACCCCCCAAACCCATACTTCTCTTTTAAGTTCAAACATTGGTGGCTTTTCTAACACTCAAACTGAAGCACTAAAAATAAAGCAAATATTACATTAACAGCATAGTTTCCTCTTTATTATCCCACTGAGAATGTATTTATTAAAATTATGAAATCATAATGTCAACATGCCTTTGTTTAAAGCATTGTTATATATTATAATGTCTCAGTCTCCCAGAAATGAATTAACAGTCACCAAAAAGTCAGCATTCCCTTTAAGGGCCATAAAAAAGTTATTTGATTCAGCTAGATATTTTTCAGTGTAAGGATTTGTATTATAATTTAAGATCATAAATTAGAACCCAATGTTTTTCTATTTTAAAATGTCAGCAATACTCCAAAGAATAATCCTCTTGGTGCTGGTTTTAAAAATGTTCATGTTATGAGCATTTTCTACAAGGTTATTAGGATAATATAATGTGTTGAGGAAGATAATGGAATGATAGGATTCTGTATGAAGAAGTCATAATAGCCCATTCTTTATATTTTTTATTTGCATGCGTCATTTGTGATTAGCATTACTTGGTCAATGGGGTTATGTAGCTTGAAATTGGAGATTTCACCCAATTTTAATAGAGTAAGCATGCAGTAAATAGTGTTAAATGGTTCTGAGAGATGTTTAGAGAAAATACGTTCTTTGATTTGAAAAAAAATGATGATGTATTTTATTCTACCTCTATAGGTGCAGATTGAAAGGAAAACAGAGTGGTAGAAGTTGGAATCTAGGCTCTTGTTCCACTTCAGCTGGTTGCTTCTTTCGCTTGTGTCTCCCCCTGGCCTGTCCTCCAGACCAGCTTCCCAGGCTGCTCTGTGTTCCAATCCTGCAGCCTTCTGGGAGATGTGATGTAAGTATTCCAGGAGGAATCCTGGCTGCAGAACCATGTACATGTCATACTAGCTTAAGCGATAATGGCGATGGGGGCTGGGCTAAAAATTAAAGAATTAATAAGATAGAAAGAAACTGAAAAAAAAGTTTAGTTAGTTTTTAAGGAAAATACAGGTGTAACAATACTATCCCAACAAAGTTAACTTTTGAAGTGAATGTATACGATCATCTTGTAAAACAACCCATTCAGTTTAAAATAGAAATAAAAGCCAAGACATTTTTGTACAGATATTAAAATAACATTATAAATACCTTTTTTCCCTTTTTTTAAAAATAAATGATCACATTCCTTCTGTTCTCAGTTGCATGAGAAATGGGGGGGGGAGAAGCAGCAGCACTATGAGCTTGCCAGTGAATGGCTTGTGCAGCAAGGGCATCCCAGGACAAGTTTGATCATTGTAGGAGAGTACACTAAATTCCCAGCATAGCTAGAGAACTGACCACAGTGTGTTCCCCTGCTTAGTGTGGTCAGTTTTTAATAGGAAAGCAGAAGGACTAGTAGGAACACCAGGGATTTCACACATAGGAAACAATACAAGGAGAACAGGATACTTTCTCATACAAGTACATGGTACAGCAGCCACACATCAGAAATATAAAGTGTTAGGGTAACAAAGGCTTTAAGTTGGATAACTAAAAAAAAAAGGTTATTGAGAAGGCCTAAAGCTGGCCAAACACTAGTGAAGATCAAATTAATATTTTTAAACAGAATTTTTTTTGCTAAAAAACTGTTTAAAGCAGAGTTCCACCCAAAAGTGGAACTTCCGCTCTTTGTACTCCTCCCCCCTCCGGTGCCACATTTGGCATCTTTCAGGGGGAAGGGGGGACAGGATACCTGTCTTTCACAGGTATCCTGTTCCCACTTCCGGGAGCCTCAGCCCCGGGTATTTGCGTCACCACCTGGGCTCCCTCCTCCTTTCCCAGCTGCCAGGCCAGTAGGAGAGAGGAGCGGAGCCTTGCGCATGTGCAGTAGGGTACTCGGCGTGAAGTCGTAAGGTTTCACTGCTGGGTTCCCTTACTTGCAATGGAGGCGGCATTCACCCGACAGCTGATGGAATCATTAGCTGCAGTGCCGACATCGCTGGACTCCAGGACAGGTAAGTGTCCAATTATTAAAAGTCAGCAGCTGCAGTATGTGTAGCTGCTGGCTTTTAATTTTTGCAGCGGTGGCCGGACCTCCGCTTTAAGAATATTCATTTGATCTTCAGTGCAATAGCCCAATCAATGTACATTTTTGACTGCAGTGCTAAAAATATGTGAGAAAGAACATTTGTCTTGAATGAACACATTTCTAACACTGTATGCAATTTTTAGGTGGGAAAGTCGATTTGTTCCAAAATCGAATTTTAAAAGCAAACAAAATTTTGAAAAACTTTTGAACAACATTCGTCATCGAATGTACTGGTAATTTTTGTTTGAATTTTCATACAAATGATCATTTCAAAATCTACTACTGTGTGCCCTGCCCAGCCTTACCTTGGTATACTAAATCCTTGACTTCAGGGAAAAGTTAAGGGCAAGGAGTTTTTTCAGACAGGAAGTAATATCTAAAAGAGATAAGACTGGATCTTAAGCTGGCCATACACTGTACAAAACTTCACTCACGGGGTGGCTCTGTTGGCTCTCTCCCAGTGGCGTCACTAGGGTTGGTGTCACTCAGTGAGGAAAAAATTGGTGTCACCCCCCCTCCACCAACTATCGTCCCCCCTCAGGACAGACCCCCCTCTCTCAGTATAGACCCCCCAACTAAGCACAGATCTTCTTCCTGCAGTATAGATCCCCCTCCCTCAGTACAGACCCCCCACTAAGTACAGACCCCCCCTCCATGATTATAGACCTCCCCCTCAGTACAGACCCACCTCCCTCAGTATAGAGCCCCCCCACTAAGTACAGATCTCCCTCCCGCAGTATAGATCCCCCTCCATCAGTACAGACCCCACTCCATGAGTATAGACCTCCCCCTCAGTACAGACCCCCCTCACT
Organism: Aquarana catesbeiana; assembly: GCF_042186555.1. Taxonomy (NCBI): domain Eukaryota; kingdom Metazoa; phylum Chordata; class Amphibia; order Anura; family Ranidae; genus Aquarana; species Aquarana catesbeiana. The sequence goes on along the minus strand of NC_133327.1, from coordinate 261,325,183 downwards.
CAGTATAGACCTCCCCCCTCAGTACAGACCCCCCTCCATCAGTATAGACCTCCCCCCTCAGTACAGACCCCTCCGTCAGTATAGACCTCCCCCCTCAGTACAGACCCCCCTCCTTCAGTATAGACCCCCCCTCATTACAGACCCCCCTCCCTCAGTATAGACCTCCCCCTCAGTACAGACCACCCTCCGTCAGTACAGACCCCCCCTCCATCAGTATAGACCCCCCTCAGTACAGACCCCCCTCCATAAGTATAGACCCACCCCTCAGTACAGATCCCCTTACCAAGTATAGACCCACCCCTCAGTACAGATCCCCCTCACTAAGTACAGACCCCCCCATCAGTATAGACACCCCCCTCAGTGCAGACCCCCCATAATATAGACACCCCTCTTCAGTGCAGACCTCCCATCAGTATAGACCCCCTTAGTGCAGACCTTCCCCATCAGTATATACACCCCCCATCAGTATACACCCCACCATCTCAGTTCAGACCCCCTCCATTAGTATAGACACCCCCCCTCAGTGCAGACTCCTCCATCAGTATAGACCCCCTTAGTGCAGGCCCCTTAATTAGTATAAATACCCACCCTTAATGCAGACCCTCCATTAGTATAAACACCCCCCTCAAGCAGTATAAACATCCCCCCTCAATGCAGACCCCCCTCAGTATAAACACCCCCCTCAATGCAGACCCCCAGCAGTATAGACACCCCCGGATACTTACAGCGGTGTCCCTCGGTCTTCTCCTCCTGTGTGGATGTAGGAGTAGGAGGAGGATGAGGAGGCAGCTTCAGTCCGCTCCGCTGAGGGACATGAGAGATCTGAGAGGAGCAGATTAGTGTAGGTCAGTGTTAGCGGCGCCGCTACCCACGGGTGTCACCCCTCTGGCTGGTGTCACCCGGGTGCGGACTGCACCCCCTGCACCCCCCTAGCAATGCCTCTGCTCTCTCCTGTCCAGCATCCCCCCAGTGAAAAATTAAAAGAGCTGGATAGTAAATTGACAGCTCAAAAGCATCTGCATACAATCACATGACATTGTGTCACTGGACCAGGGTTGTGATCAGCATGGAGACAAGGTGCTTTTCCCAAGAGGCCTCCTATGGAAAGGCACCCCCTCCCCCCCATGTTGAGGGCATGTGACCTGGTATGGTTCTGGAGGAGGATAGGGCACACTCGCCTTACCCTTTTCTGGCCAACCAGGCTGCATAGTTGGATTAATATTGAAATCTATACCAGACCCAAGGATTTCCTGGGGGTTCACATGCATTTGTTTTTTTTTGCATGAAGTACCCCCATAAAATCCAAAATGACTCAAAGGGTCTCCAATGCATTTTGGGGAGCATTCTAAGCAAATTGTTTGTTATTCTTGTAGGATACGCAAAGAAAAAATGATACAGTTTAAATTGCTGGCCATTTGCTGTTTTTTATTACTAAAATCTTGTATATAGTCCCTTATCATCCCCTCCAAGAGTTTACATACTATTGATGTTAGGCTAACTGGTCTGTAATTCCAAGGGATGTATTTTGGGCCCTTTTTAAATATTGGTGCTACATTGGCTTTTTTCCAATAAGCTGGTATCATTCCAGTCAGTAGACTGTCTGTAAAAATTAGGAACAACGGTCTGGCAATCACTTGACTGAGTTCCCCAAGTAGCCTTGGATGCAAGCCATCTGGTCCCAGTGATTTATTAATGTTAAGTTTCTCAAGTCTAATTTTAATTCTGTCCTCTGTTAACCATGGAGGTGCTTCCTGTGTTGTGTCATGAGGATAAACACTGCAGTTTTTGGTTACTGAAGCCCCCCGATTCACTTGTGAAGACTGAGGAGAAGAATAAATTCAATACCTTCGCCATCTCCCCATCCTTTGTAACCAGATGTCCTTCCTCATTCTTTATGGGGCCAATATGGTCTGTCCTTCCTTTTTTACTGTTTACATACTTAAAGAATTTCTTGGGATTTTTTTTGCTCTTCTCCGCTATGTGTCTTTCATGTTCTATCTTAGCCGTCCTAATTGCACCCTTACATTTCTTGTTGCATTCTTTATAAAGTCTGAATGCTGAGGATGATCCCTCAACCTCGTATTTTTTGAAGGCCTTCTCCTTTGCTTTTATATGCATTTTTACATTGGAGTTAAGCCATCCAGGACTTTTGTTCGCTCTTTTAAATTTATTACCCAATGGGATACATTGGCAAATGCCCTTATTTAATATGCTCTTAAAGCAAACCCATCTCTACTCCGTATTCTTTGTTCCTAATATTTTATCCCAATTTATGCCTTTTAGCAAGGTTTGTAGTTAAGGGAAGTTGGCTCTTTTGAAATTCATTTTCTTTGTATTCCCTTTATGTTTCCTATTTGTGTGATTTATACTGAAACTAATTGCCCTGTGATTGCTGTTACCTAAATTGCCCCGTATTTCCACATCCGTGATCAGGTCTGTATTGCTGGTAATCAGTAGATCCAGTAATGTTTTATTTCTAGTTGGTGCGTCTACCATCTGACCCATAAAATTGTCCTGCAAGACATTAAGGAACTGGCGAGCCTTAAATGAATGTGCGGTTCCCTCCACCCAGTCTATGTCTGGATAATTAAAATCCCCCATTATGATAACACTTCCCATCCTTGCTGCTAATCCAAATTGTGATAGGAGATCTGTCTCCACTTCCTCCCTCAGGTTAGGGGGCCTATAGCATACTCCCACTATTATTTTCCCCTTAGCTTCATCCCTTTGGAGCTCTACCCATAAGGATTCCACCTCCTCCCTAGCTCCCTCAGTGATGTCATCTCTCACATTCACTTGTACATTATTCTTGATATATAGGCATACCCCTCCCCCTTTTTTACCCTCTCTATCCTTGCGGTAAAGGGTATACCCTTGAATGTTTGCCAGCCAATCATGAGAGCTGTTGAACCAGGTCTCTGAAATTCCCACAAAAACCAAATCCTCCTCGTACAACAGTATCTCTAGTTCACCCATCTTGTCCGCCATGCTCCTGGCATTGGTGAACATGCCACATAGTTTAGACCGGTCGCATATTGTCCTCGTATTAGGTGTTTCGAGATTGCAACTAGGACTTGCTACTATACTTAACTTGTGTTTTTGTGCTTTGGTCAACCTACCACTAATGCCCCCAATACTACCCTCTGGAATATTTTCTGCGCTGACTATCTCTACCTCTGGACCCTCCCCCCCATCGCCTAGTTTAAAAACCCCTCTAACTTTTTGGCCATCTTCATTCCCAGCAGATCTGCACCCTCCTCATTTAGGTGCAGTCCATCCCTTCTATAGTACCGGTTATCGACTGAGAAGTCGGCCCAGTCTTCCAGGAACCCAAACCCCTTCTTACTACACCAGCTCTTCAGCCACTTGTTTACTTCCCTAACCTCCCTCTGCCTTTCTGGTGTTGCTCGATGTACCTGTAGTATTCCTGAGAATAGTCCTTTTCCTCCTAAGTCCCTAAAATCGTTCTTTAGGACACTCCATCTGCCTCTGACTTTGTCATTGGTGCCAACATGCACCATGACAGCTGGGTCTTCCCCAGCCCCTCCCAGTAATCTGTCCACAAGATCCGTGATGTACCGAACCCGAGCGCCTGGTAGACAACATACTGTTCGGTGCTTCAGGTCTTGGTTACAGATTGCCCTCTCTGTCCTTCTAAGAATTGAGTCCCCTACCACCAGAATCTGTCTTTCCTTTCCCTGCCCCCCCACTCTCACTGGAGGAGTTCTTCCCTCGGCAGCTAGGAGAGTCCCTCAGCTCCAGCAGTGCTGGTCCCTGACTGGTTTCACCAATGTCATTCAATGGAGCGTACTTATTGGGATGCTCCAGTCCTGGATCGGCCTCTCTGGCACTTCCCCCTCTACCCTTCCTGACTGTCACCCATCTACTCTTTGCTAGTGCCTGCACCTCTTTGTCTCCACCCGCCTCTGTGCTGGTCCCTGCCGGAACCTGCCGTGTACATTCCTGGCTCTCCTTTAGTACGGAGGGACTAATCAGTGCTGACAGTTGCTTCCCCAGATTCAGAACCTGGGCTTCCAGGGAAACAATGTGCTTACATTTTGCACAGAAGTATTCGCCCTTGATCGGATGATCAAGGAACGCATACGTGCAGCAAGATGTACAAAGAGTCGCCTCTCCACACCCGCCAGGCATCGTACCTATTAAATTTAGTGAGGATTGGGGATTATACCCTGTCCAAATTACCTAACAGCTAGCTTCCTGGCACTAATACTCAAGACAATACACAGGTACACAACAAGACAATATACAGGTACTCACAGACCTATGTGCACTCGCAGAACAGTCGCAGACCTACGCGCACTCGCAGACCTATATGCACTCGCAGGCCACTCACAGACCTACGTGCACTCGCAGACCACTTGCAGACCTACGTGCACTCGCAGACCTACATGCACTCGCAGACCTACGTGCACTCGCAGACCTACGTGCACTCGCAGGCCACTAGCAGACCTACATGCACTCGCAGACCTACGTGCACTCGCAGGCCACTCGCAGACATACGTGCATTTGCAGGCCACTCGCAGACCTACTTGCACTCGCAGGCCACTCGCAGACCTACGTGCACTCTCAGGCCACTCACAGACCTACGTGCACTCGCAGACCTACGTGCACTTGCAGGCCACTTGCAGACCTACGTGCACTCGCAGGCCACTCGCAGACCTATGTGCACTTTAATTTACAATCTTGCTAAAACTGGAAAGTTATGGTCTGTTTACTATGAAATGCTTCCCTTTCACATGGGTTCACAAATCTGTGTCACTGCCAATTTAGGACAGACAGTTATACCAGATAAATCAAACCCACAGAACAGAATCAAAATGGAAGTCAGTGAAATCCGTAAATATTGGAAAATCGCAAAATCATATCACAAAAAAAGCAAAAAATATAGCATATACAATTGCTACAGAATTCATATTGTAATTCATTGTTATTAAAAATTACCTTTCCTTTTCAAACTGTAGCATTGTAATTTTCTGTAAAATTCAATGCATGATGAAAAACTGAAAGAGTTCTGTAAATCAACTTTGTACAGGACACCTCCAGAAATGTAATTTCCTGCTTGGGTGAAGAACTCTGCAGGTACCCAGGTGTCGGTAGAAGTCAGACAGCAGGACAGAAAGACAGAGTGTACAGCCTGTACAGTATTTCGATTAAGTTTTTTTGGGGCATGTGTAGCAATGTCCTCAATTCGTTAAACAATTCACCTAAAATATAATTTTAAGTAGAAACAGGTACAACGGCATAGTGCAAAAACTATGTATATATAAAAGATCTGCCTTATATATTTAATTTTGACAGTAAAAACCCTTGTATATACCTGTGTAGCCAGCTTACTGCATTGGTAAGCATACAAACTAGAAAAGCTTTAAACAAAAAGCATCTAATGTGTACAGATTTATAAAAAGCAATTTTTTAAAATGATTTCAATAAATTAATATAAAATCTTAATTGGGAGGCAGGCCACCCAATGGAAGACATAACACAAAAGAACATATTTAAAACAAGTATAAAAAGGGGCAAGGGGAGTGGGATTATTTCGGTGCCAAAAATGGATTAGAACACATTTATTGTAAAATTCTATTTTTATTAATATATAGATCTAAAAAGTATACATAATTAATACATATACATTGTAAACAGGTAGATTCAACCAGGTACAGTTAACAATTATAATATTGACCGACACCAAGGATGTTGAAAGGTAATCGATAGTCAATTCATCGCAACTAGTTTCGCCAATACATTGGCTTCATCAGGGGAATAAACAATTAATACAAAGGGGTAAAAAAGACACTAAGGAAAAAAGAAAAAAATACATTAATAATAAGGTCCAAATGTCATAACATAGTTCAGGTGAGCAGTCATGTTACGAAGAAATCACACTTTTGTCCAACCTAGACCCCCAGCCCCCCAGTCCCCACATCAAAGGCATACCGTGCCAGGCTCCCGGGGCCCAGAGCAAACACCATCAGGAAGCCAGGGACAGTAGTCAAACCCAACCCTGTAATTGGCTACAGGGGGCCCAGAAGGGTGCCTAAAGGAGCTGGAGATTGACAACTTGGTGATTATACTTAACTGAGGTTAATTATTGATTCATCATATAGGCTAATAAGCCTCAATTACATACCCTAATTAGACACATGAAAGGCACAAGGAAATGCGCTGGATGGATAACGATACGGTGCTTGAATGTATAAGTCAGGAAATATCTGTAGTGGCCAAGGAAACTAAAATAGCAATATAATGCATAAAAGTAGTATTAGTGGGGTGTTCATAGTGCTATAAATAAAAAGCATATTGTTGAATGGTAAAGATAAGTTGTAAAATGTAATTTAACTCTATATATGAAGGCGCTTACCATAAGAAAGCAAACGCCAATATTAGCAGTAAGGTGCGCAATGCACTTAGGGTCCCGCCGTCAAGGAAACTGAACAATGGAGCCCCTCAAAAAAAGCCAAGCCTCCAGATGAATCCAAGGGACTTTGTTATCTAGATACAAATTCAATGTATATATAATCAATACAAGGGTTACCAAGCACCATGTGGCTGGATAAAGGTAAAGGAGATAAAAAGCTCCTTCCTATATCTATAACAAAGTTAGTTTTACCTTGATAAAGCGCAACCGGACCGCAGCGCATAACCAACAGCAAATGAATGAGGAGATGAAAGGATTTGGCGGCCTTATAAGCCCCCCACCCGACAAGTAGCCAATCGGGAGCGGACAAAGGGCGGCCCGGGCGCATGCGCAGTGGACAGAATTGAAGGCCTACAATGCCCAGAGTGCCATGTGTCGATCATATCACATGGTATATTACCACGGATAATGATCAGGGAGGCGCAATACAGGCATCGGGCCTGACAGTGAATAGGAGGAGGAGGGCACTCCACCCATTCAGAGAGGGTAGAAAATGAGGCAGATGTAGTGACGAATCGGATGCACTGTGAGGGCCCTGGGCAAATGGGCGGGCTGACGAATTGGTATATCAACAGGTATCATTAAGTAGGGGGCATAGTTGCTGTAGAAGCCTCTCCAAGCCACTGTGTTCATATCCTAGTAAATTTTTGGAGGAAGTCTCTATTACTGTAGGTGTCCAGATAAAGGGGGAAGTTGAATTTCACTAGCTACTTGCAAATGTAGATGAAGGGAGAAGAGAGCTTTTTCCACTGCAATGTGATGGCTTTTCTGGCAAAAATAGTCGAGAAGCATATTCTAAGTGAGGGAGTGAAGGAGGTCTGAGCGACAGCACTAAATTTGTCCACTACATTATTCAAAAAAGTGGGAGATAGCGGGGGAAGCCCAGAAGACATAAAATAAATCTCTGTCTGAATGATCACAGTGCCATCAGGAGGAAGAGATTGCTGGATTGAGCCTGTGAAGCCTATATGGTCTGTCACAGTCTCTAACAGATACAAGCTGTTTTAAAAGGCCTGTCCCAAATCTCCTTCCAGTCCTCATTATCCAAGTCAGGTATGTCCACCTGGCATTTTTGCAAATTAGAAAGCTCAGGAGGGGTGACTTCCAAGAGAAGTTGATAGAAGGTGGATCTGAAATGATACTGAGAGGGAATATTGTAGTTTATGCAGAGGCTTTCAAAGAAGAGAAGGCAACCTTCCTCCACAATATAGGCAATGGTTTTGATCTTAAATTTCACCCAGCATTGTGTGGCAGGGAACAAACAGCGGTGGGGCAGGGAAGCGATGTTGCACAGGAGAGTGTTTGGAGAAAGGGTAGACAAAGGTGTAGACTCTAATCTTCTAGACCCACAAAGCTCCAATCATGGGATCAAGAGGAAAATACCAAAAGGAACTCATTGTGTAAAATTGCTAAAAATCTTTATTAAATGAAAACTATAGAAATGCACTCACTTTGTAAAGTGCCCTGAATTGTTAGCACAAACATTAGCAGCTTAGTATTGGAAGGGAATCTCAGCCGGCATTCCACGAAGCACTCACAGATTACAAGGCATCGAAAATGCTGTCTAAGCCGTTCGTATTTACCTCTCCACATCAATGCACTTCGCCCTATCGGTTTCCTCAGGAGTCAATTTTACATGATGAGTTCCTTTCTGTATTTTCCCCTTCATCCCATGATTGGAGCTTTGTGGGTCTAGAGCAGGGATATGCAATTAGCGGACCTCCAGCTGTTGTAAAATCTACAAGTCCCATCATGCCTCTGCCTCTGGGTGTCACGCTTGTGGCTGTCAGTGTCTTCCTATGCCTCATGGGAATTGTAGTTCTGCAACAGCTGGAGGTCCACTAATTGCATATACCTGGTCTAGAGGATTGGAGGAATATTACTTATATAACCTGTGACTGATTACATTTTTGGAGCCTAGTGGGTTCAGAGGAGTGGATGAACACCATCTGGATAATTAAGAGAGCACAATACTTCTGTGGTTCTGGTTAAGGCTGTCCAAGGGGTGTGCTGAGGATCCTTCTTACTTGTTTCTCTTTTTTGGAGCACCATGGAATTTTTCATTTAGAGTGGAGCATTTGTATGCACTATTGGAATTTATATCATTATCACATTATTTGAACTTTTTTGGGGGGAATGGTGAAATTGTACCATGCCTACGGTCTGATTTTAACACCATGCAATACTGGCAATAAATTCAATGTAAAATAATCAGAAACACTTCTACAACGTAATACATAAATTCGTTAACCAATTGCAGTTTGACGTTATTTGGAGAATGTGTGATGGCGCTAGGATCTTGTCAGGAGTCAGCACAAGAGATGATCAGATATATGTAGCTATACAAGGTAACTGGGACTAGACCATATGTATATATAAAATGTATTTACAGTGGATGTAAGATAACTACACACTAGCAAGCAATACACATGAGAATACATGGAAATCAAAACTGAATGGCAAAATGTAGCAACCTAAACAACTAACTATATGTACAAATATATACAAGTGTGAAACATGCACAGCAGGGAACTGGAGGAGCGCATGGGAAGGGGATCACCAAACTGGGAGAGTAACAACAGGGAACCAAGCAGCAGGGCAGTGGCGTAACTAGAACCTTCAGGCCCCCGATGCAAGAAACCATGAAGGGCCCCCCTGACCCCTGAACAGGGCCCTTTCCTCCGAGCCTGGTGGCAGAACAACAAGGCCTGGTCGCAAATGGGTGGTTGTATATAAAGAAACCGATTCCTCCATTTCCCCCTGCTTCTCCTCCTCTCCCTCCAGCAAGCATTCAGCGGCTTCAGGAGGAAAATGGAGAGATTGGTTCCCCTAATCCAGTGTATGCCAATCTTTTTGCAGTCAGGGCACCCTTGAAGTATACCTCTAGGTGAATGGGGCTGCACTGCAACCACTCTGCAACTGTATGCATTGCCTGCAGTTGCAGCATAGTGATGATGGATTTAAGGGGTTAAAACAGACGGTCAGGAGGCAACATATTGCCTCTTTACCGGCTGTCAAATGACTCTGAAAAGCGATCTGAGCATGGATCGCTTTTCAGAGGAACAACATTTTTTTGATGGTACTACCATGTTGTCACAAAAATAAGACACTGTCTTATATTTATTTTTCCTCAAGAAGACACACTATGGCTTATTTTCAGAGGATGTCTTATTTTTATTTTTTCTCTGGGCTCAGTAGCAGACTGCTTGCTGAAGCTTTTCCCCTATCCCTTGGTGTTTGTGTGGGGTGAGAGAGACCCACAGACTGTTGCTGGTCAGTGCTGGGGAGCAGCAGCTTTACTGGTGTTTGTGGGGGGTGAGAGAGACCCACAGACTATTACTGGTTGGTGCTGGGGGAGAGAGACCCACAGTGCTGAGTAAAACGGCAGCCACAGCTTTACTTCTTTCCTTTGAGGACACACAATACCTAAAGCAGAGCGTCCCGCTCCTCACTTCACTGAGGATACTTTTGCTTTCACTTTCTATGTCATCCTATGCCTCAGCTTGCAGCACACACAGAACGACCGGGACTTGACAGGGGGAGCCGAACTTGTTGATGGGGCTGCCCGCACCTCCCCGGTCAACTCCGAGATAGCAGCTGTCACGATGGGGCAGATGAGAAGGGCTGCCCGTCTTCTTTACCGCTCTGCTGCATAGCTACGCCCATCACTATGTCTTATTTTCAGGGTATGGCTTATATTGCACAAATGCTTAGAAATCCTGTTACGGCCTATTTTATGGGTATGTCTTATTTTCGGGGAAACACGGTATGAACAAGCAAGAAAAAAAAAAACAGTTCTGAGTGTACACATATAGGAGTCAGGATTAAACGTGCATACATAAAATGTGCATACATACTTGTAAAACACAAACACACATATACTATATATATATATATATATATATATATATATATATATATACACACACACACACATACACACACACATATATAGAAAGAAATGACACTTTGCTGCAATGTACAGTAGTGAGTGTACAGCTTGTATAACAGTGTAAATTTGCTGTCCCCTCAAAATAACTCAACACACAGCCATTAATGTCAAAACCACTGGCAACAAAAGTGAGTACACCCCCAAAGTGAAAATATCCAAATTGGACCCAATTAGCCATTTTCCCTCCCCGGTGGCATGTGACTCGTTAGTGTGTTACAAGGTCTCAGGTGTGAATGGGGAGCAGGTGTGTTAAATTTAGTGTTATCGATCTCACTCTCTCATACTGGTTACTAGAAGTTCAACATGGCACCTCATGGCAAAGAACTCTCTGAGGATCTGGAAAAAAATTGTTGCTCTACATAAAGATGGCCTAGGCTATAAGAAGATTGCCAAGACCCTGAAACTGAGCTGCAGCACAGTAGCCAAGACAATACAGCGGGTTAACAGGACAGGTTTCACTCAGAACAGGCCTCGCCATGGTCAACCAAAGAGGTTGAGTGCACGTGCTCAGCGTCATATCCAGAGGTTGTCTTTGGGAAATAGATGTATGAGTGCTGCCAGCATTGTTGCAGAGGTTGAAGGGGTGGGGGGGTCAGCCTGTCCGTGATCAGACCATAAACAGCACACTGCATCAAATTGGGCTGCATGGCTGTCATCCCAGAAGGAAGCCTCTTCTAAAGATGATGCACAAGAAAGTCTACAAGCAGTTTGCTGAAGACAAGCAGACTAAGGACATGGATTACTGGAACCATGTCCTATGGTCTGATGAGACCAAGATAAACTTATTTGGTTCAGATGGTGTCAAGCGTGTGTGTCAGCAACCAGGTGAGGAGTACAAAGACAAGTGTGTCTTGCCTACAGTCAAGCATGGTGGTGGGAGTGTAACGGTCTGAGGCTGCATGAGTGCTGCCAACACAGGGAGCTACAGTTCATTGAGGGAACCATGAATGCCAACATGTACTGTGACATATTGAAGCAGAGCATGATCCCCTCCCTTCAGAGACTGGGCCTGCAGGACAGTATTCCAACATGATAACGATCTCAAACACACCTCCAAGACGACCACTGCCTTGCTAAAGAATCTAAGGGTAAAGGTGATGGATTGGGCAAGTATGTCTCCAGACCTAAACCCTATTGAGCATTTGTAGGGCATCCTCAAATGGAAGGTGGAGGTCTCTAACGTCCACCAGCTCCGTGATGTCATCATGGAGGAGTGGAAGAGGACTCCAGTGGCAACCTGTGATGCTCTGGTGAACTCCATGCCCAAGAGGGTTAAGGCAGTGCTGGAAAGTAATAGTGGCCACACAAAATATTGTCACTTTGGGCCCAATTTGGACATTTTAACTTGGGGGTGTAGTCACTTTTGTTACCAGCGGTTTGGACATTAATGGCTGTGTGTTGAATTATTTTGAGGGGACAGCAAATTTACACTGTTATACAAGCTGTACACTCACTACTTTACAATGTAGCAAAGTATCATTTCTTCAGTGTAGTCACATGAAAAGATATAATAAAATATTTACAAAAATGTGAGGGGTGTACTCACTTTTGTGAGATACTTTATAAACACACATACATACAGATAGCCTTTTAAAAATCGGCAGTGCTTTACCTTACCTCTTCCTGCTGGGTACTGCACTGTAGGGGGAGACAAAGAGCACAGCACACACTGTGCTTTGACTTTAGATGTAATCAATGCGATGAGCTCCCTGCACAATGCCGATTACAGTTCGGCTGAGGATCAGGGAGCTTGGTCTCAGCCGCCCTTGCTGCTCCTCCTATTGAGGTATACAGGGGGCCTCCTATCGAGGTATACGGGGGCCCCCTGCAGCAAGGGGCCCGGTCGCCATGGCAACCTCAGCGACCCCTATACCTCCGCCACTGCAGCAGGGTACTGGGTACAGGGCAAGAGCAAGATCTAGAGTAAATGGCAACAGAGTAAGGCAGCCGCATGACAAACAGGGTACAAGGCAGGAGCGGACAAAACATTGAAGCAAGAAACAGTAGCAGAAGTGGATCCTAAAGTGGATGTAAACCCTCACATATACCCAGTGAAGTGAACAGCCTCAGATGATGAACAAGGATGAAACAAATCTCCCTACATAAGTTTTACATGTAAATCTGCTGTCTTCACCTCTCTATTCTTTAGAAAGTGCACATCCTGTTAAAAATGTTTCTTCCTGTTTCAGCAGTGTGAGTGGAGTCTGGGCATACACTGTGTGTGACCTGATTATAGAAAAGGCACACACCCTCACTCCACATAGGCAGAGGAACGAAGAAACTTGCAGAGCTGTGCTGCGAATAGACCAGTTTTCTGCTTATCTGTCTCTATGTTACCTTCCCAACACAATTTTCCAGCTGCTTTTATCTCCAGTGTCAAAAAGCTTGTCAGAAGTCATGATGTTGATAACAAAGGAATGGAGCAGCAGAAAGACAGAGGATTTAGGGCTTTGGGGAGAGATAAGTAAACACTAAAGATATATGTGCCCAGGTCAGATTTCATGAATGAGGTTTACATCCACTTTAAGTACCCTCCCACCAGGTGTGGCCAGGTGGAGCTGATTGCTGAAAACCTGCTGACTGCTGGGAGACACCTGCTGGTGGATACTAAAACTGCAGCTTTCTTCCCAAGGAAGCAGAGTGCCACCAGCAGGTGAACCAGATCCTGACAGGTCTATTGGGAAGAGAGGGGACTTGTGCCAATTTTCTCAAAGACTAGGAACCGTGGAAATGTTTGTTAGGGCCTGGAATGCCCCCTAAATGGAAACATAAGCATAGTTTAGAAACAATAATAGGTGTTCAGCATATAGGACCCCTCTCTCCTCCAACCAACCCACTCTAAAACCTTTACCATCCGGAGAGACTTCAAGAGCTTCCACTATTGGTTCCATAGTTAGGGAGAAGAGGGTTGGGGAGAGAGAGCAGCTATGTTAAGTATCGAGGTGGAGCTGTAAGGGAGCAGAAAGTTGAATGCCTAGGTGTATAGAGGCCACGGGGTGGCTATAAAGTACTTCCAGGCATTTAAATAAACTAGAGTTGGATCCCATCCTTCTTAGCACTTCCCATAAATAAGGCAATTTCTCTGTATAACAAAATCAAACCTTTATGTAAAAAAAATACATATTGTAGTATAGTATTAGTGATTATAGTAATACGTTTTCAGAGAATACTGGGCTTTCTAAAAATACATTTCACCATTGCCTGTTTAGCAGAGGGGAGAGGTGGTATGTCATGTGATTCACTCAGTTGTTTGCTTGTAATTTAATCTTTTGCTATTAACCTAAAATCCCAATAGAGTTCATTTATAGCATGATTTCAAAAAAGAGCTTTTTGGTGTGTTCTGGGTCTACTCTAGACCTTATTTCTATAGCAGAATAGGAAGGTTACGTTCGAGGATCCCCTTCCATCTCCTCATATATATATGTTTAAGAAAAGGATATTGTCACTAGTGTTCTACATTTACATGTACATTTTGAAAATCATATTAAAAAAAAAAAAATCACAAAAATGAATAAAAGAAAATGAAGCGAAACATCAACAAATCAGTATGCTGACTTTAGTTAGGTCATACTTATTTCTGTACTGCTGGTCTTTTATAGGAAAGTTTTTTAATTAATGCAGTTAATACCTACCAGGTGAAATACCCAAAGCCAATGCTTGTTTTGTTGTAGTAATGAATGATTGGATCCAGGACCTAATTTATTAGTGTGCCTCAGAGCTACTTCTATGGGGTCTGTTCTATGACAGCAATAAGTTCTACCAGCTTAGCTCCCAGTACCTTTTATAAAGCATTTATATTAAATGTGTGACTGAAAGGTAAATCTTAACTTTTTACTGCATGTGCATGATGTGTTAAGAAAAAGAAAACAAGGGACAGATCAATTGGTAGACTGACTTCTGTACAACTAGGGTGCCCATACATAGTTCAAAATTTGTCCAGTCCCCGCTGAAATGACCACATTTCGATCCATATGTGGCTGGCTTTATTACATTTGTACTGTATGTCTTCAACTGTTATTAAAATTAAGTAGTTCACAATTGCAAACAGTCCTGATAACTGAATTTGTAATGTAAGTTCTGAAGGCAGCTGGCATTTTATTTGTTGACTGATATCTATTTTCAAGTGCTGACCTTTTATTTCATTTGTTGAAAGATTTCTCCAAAAAGTCTTGTAAGGCAACCTTACTACTGATATTTGTTTTGGAAGCGTAAAGTGCAAACAAAAAAGTGTGACATTTCCTAGCAGAGACCTCTTTCTTTGTAAGAGAAATATGCTCTGTTAATGGTACTTTCACTAGCCTTGGCATAAACTTCTTTAAATATGTGGGTATGTTATATTTTTAAAGTATAATTTTTGGAACTTCCCAAAGAATGCCTACTTAATTAAATGCTTCAGTGCCATAGAGTAGTTTAACCACTTCAACACTGGACAATTTTCAGATTTCACCACTGTCACACTTTGAATGCCAATTACTCATTCATGCACACTGTACCCAAATTACATTTTTTATCATTTCTTTTTGAGCAAAATATAGCTTTCTTTTGGTGGTATTTAATTAACACAGTTTTTTTTTTCTTTGCTATATCAATGAAAAAATGCAAAATATTTTTAAAAATGGCAAGTTTTTCTTAGTATCGGTTATAAAATTTTGCAAATAATCTTTCTTCATAAATTTAGGCCAAATTGTATTCAGCTACATTTCTTTGGAAAAAGTAACTAAATTCAATGTATATTATTTACCCTATTTGAAAGTTTTAAAATCTACAAACTATAGTACAGTATATTTGAAAAGTGATAAATCCTTGAGGCCTTACAATGCCAGGACAGTACAAATGCCCACAAAAAAACAGCTTTTTGGAAAGTAGACACCTCAAGGTATTTAGTACAATGCATGGTGAGTTTTTTGAAGTTGTAATTTTTTGGCACAATTTTTTGGAAAATGCAGAAATTTTACATGCTGTCACCAGAGCAGTATAGCATCACACCATATGACTGATGTGGCGGGGATCAGGAACACTGACTGTTGACAGTATGTCATTTATAATGCTTTTCAATTTTTTTTAAAACATTTTTATCTTTTGTTTTAAACATTCTTTTCCCTATTGTCACCAGAACAGTACAGTGTCACCATAATGATACTGTTCTGCTCTGGGGAGGTGATCAGGATTTATTTTTACACTATGATTGCTTATTACAGTGATTATCACTGTATACGTATTCATTTTTACTTTGTGACTGGCATCCATTCATGTGCCATCGTGTACTATTGTGATAGCTGTGATTGACCACAGCTATCACATGGTACAGGTCTGTGGTGATTGGCCCTGTACCATATGATCACTGTGACCAATCACAGAGATCACAATAGTACACCATAGCTATGAATGACAGAGTCATTGTGTACAACTGACATGTGATCTCTGTGATTGGTCACAGTGATCACATGATACTGGGGCCACGCACAGTGGTCTGGTACAATGATCTTTGATGTTTCTGTTGGACACATCAGGTCTCAGATTGTGCCACCGCGTGGCCCCTAGGGCGTGCACATGGCACGTGACTCGAAGGACATCATATGACATCCACCTGGGATAGTGGTACTAACCGGCTGGCTGTATTATTACAATAGGCTGGGTGGGAAGTGGTTAAAGCTATGCAACTAATAACAGTGTTTTTTGTATTCTTAAAGGCTAAGTCCATCTTATTTCTTATGTATCTAGTTTTTAATATTTATATATCTATTAGTTACAAAGTAGCTTTAACTAACTTGCATGGTGCTGACTTATTTTATATTTTTAAGTAATTTAAATGTTCATCATTATTTAATAATACAATTTATGCATGTACATACACTATATAGTCAAACCACCTAACCATCATGCCTATATAAGCTTGTTGGACATCAAATTTCAAGTCCATAGGCATTAATCTAAAGTCACACCTCTCTCTCTCTGTACTCATTTCGGAGTGTGCCAGTGGGAATTTTTGTGCATTCAGCCAAAAGAGCATTTGTGAGAACAGGTACCAAATTTGGATGAGAAAACCTTGTATGCAGTACATATTCTAATTAATTCCAAAGGTGTTTAAAAGGGCTAAGTTGCAGGTCAAATGAGCTGAAACATGATATTTCAGTATTTGAAATTTAAACGCATAGAAATACACCAAAATGTGGAAATCTGTGTATTTGGTGACTAGGTGTCTTCCCAAATGTTATTCTAAGCATAGATAGAAATCCACTTTGACATAAAGCTTCTGTGGGCCTTTGCCATCTTCTGAAAATATGTAAAAATCAAGCTGTGGGGATTTTTTCCACATTTAATCTTCTTTTCATAGGCTGAATTATACATACAGACTAAACCATGTTGCAGAAGAGATAAGTTAAAGGCTCAGACCTTCCAAATGATTTACCTGTTTACTATTCATGCTACCACGAACCCTGAAAGTAAGTTCTCAATCCCTTTCCCTACTCAAAATCCCACTTTCCCTTTTTTAACAACATAATTGTTGTATTTTGTTGATTTTCATCAAGTATTAGTTTCTCCTGGAGTATCAATAGGGAGAGAGGACCATAGTGGAATTACTACTTGACACAAGCAAGATATAGCACACTGGCAATAATAATGTCAATTATGTCAGTAAGTAAATGCTATGGTCAAAGCACTAGAAGAGGAGGGAGGAGTTTTAACAAGGCATATGCACTAGAAATACACATCCTTTCATCACACTGGTTTAGCCTATAGAGTAGATGTTGTGTGACTGGGAAATATTATTACAAGAATGAAATAGTTTTTATACTTTTTTCTTTTTTTCTTTGGTGATTTGTTTCATAATTCTCAACCAAGACAGGTCCTTCCATTCTTGATGTTTAAGTGTTTGAAAATACTTGCATGTTTAGATGTATGGGTAGTTGTGTGGGTGTAGAATAATAGATAGTTTTAGTTCTAATTATTTTCTAGTGTGAGCAGTATCTTAAAGTTCTGTGGTAAAACAATGAGGTCCTCTAACATGTATCCAAGTTCTAAGGAACAAGGTGTCTGGGAAACATACCTTCTATTTTCTCTATAAACCTCACAGTCATACAGCACATAGAATGTGAATCCTCACCATTCGGGTCTTCTTCATTGTAACTGGATAGAGATTGAAGAAGGTATAACAGAAAGAAGCAAGCAGTAGTGGGGCACTGAAATGTGGGTAATTGGCAAGACTATCACAAATAATAAAGGCCCACTCTGGGATAAAACAACATTTTTAACCCCCCCCCCCCCATCAATCTATGCTAATAGACTTTTTTTTACCCCTTATCTTGTAAAGCCATAAATACTCAACTCATTTCCCCATCCAGGTCTCAGTTTGGGGGACCACTAATCCAGTGATGCGATGGTGCCTCGAGACCACTGGTCCCCTAACTTCCTTTGTGATGACATCGGTCCTCTTTTTTCTTCTGAGAGGACCTTGCCAGTGGCTATACAATAAGAAGTGTTCACATCACTTTTTATATCCTTCCTAAAGGACCATTGGTTAGGGTAAATAAAAGTTAGCATTTAGGAATTTTATTTATTCCAATGATCACAAAGATCACAATGATCCTGGAGTATGGCTTTAAATTACAAAAGTTTAAGTAAAAACAGCATTCCAATGCAAATTATACAACTTTGTTGCTGAGCAACAATAAATGTGGCTCAAAGAGAAATTGTCACAAACAAAAGAATGACTGCATATAAAATAATGTTTCTTTTGTGTCTTTCAATGTTGAGATTATTGTTACAATGCAGCTAAAACTAACTCTCAGTACAGTCATGTTAATTATTTACACTGTTTGTGATCAGGCCTGCACAGACATCTTCAGTGCAGCTTTGTGCAATGGTGTGAGGGATTTCAATAAAAAGTAAAAGGAGTATTAACTTTCTACTGTTGATTACTCATCATTAGTAGAACAAATTTAAAGCCCCACTGAAGTCACACTAAGAGCCCTTTCACACTGTGCCGCCTAGGGAATCAGCGGTACATTTTTAGCGCCGCTTTACTGTCGTTTAAGCGGCGCAATTCGGCCGCCAGCGGGGCGGTTTAAACTCCCCACTAGCGGCCGAAAAGAGGTTAAATCTGCCCGCAAAACACCGCTGTGTTTTGCCGGCGGTATCGCAGCGCTGCCCCATTAATTTCAATGGGGAGCAGCGGTGGAGGAGCGGTGAGTTCACCACTCCTTCACAGCTCCAAAGAAGCTGCTGGCAGGACTTTTTCTGACGCCTTGCCAGCGCACCGCTCCAGTGTGAAAGCCCTCGGGCTTTCACACTGGAGAGAATGGAGACGCTTTTTTCAGGCGCTATGCAGGTGCTATTTTTAGCGCTGTAGTGCCTGAAAAACGCCCACAGTGTGAAAGGAGTCTAAAGCCCAACTGAAGTCACAGAAATAGATATAAAGTCAAATAGTCATTTATTGCATTAACAACCTTGATTTGTCTCCATTTTCCTATTACAGCAATTCCTCGCCCCCTGACATGCCACATTTGGCATGTCATTTTTTTTGGGGGGTGTACCCTTTTTTTCGTGGGACTTCCTGTCCCACTTCCTGCTTCCTATATTTGTCTGCATAGGCAACTCCTCCTCTCGCCCTAGATGGCCCCTCCCTGCCAGCAATCTTCTGAGACACAACTCACGCATGTGCAGTGCGCGTTCGGCAGTGAAGCCGTAAGCTGTCACGGCCGGGTGCCCACAGTTACCATGACGGTGCCGAGGAGAGGAGGGGGAGAGGAGCTAGCCTCCGGCGGACACAACGTTGGTCCGTGGGGCAGGTAAGAGTCGATTTATTAAAAGTCAGCAGCTATGCTTTTTGTAGCTGCTGACTCTTAATAAGCTAAAAAAACAGGTGGAACTCCGCTTTAAGCTGCGGGAATGAACCCGTGCGAGTTCAGCTGAACTCGCATGATTTCACTCCCTCATGTCAGTCCCGATTTCGGCTGCGATTTCACAGACATCTGTGCGGGTTTCTGCACAGATGTCAATGGAAATCGCACCCCAAAATCACAAAAAGTAGTACAGAAACTACAAATGCAGCGTCGCACTGATTAGGATGGTGCCATTGCCGGCAATTGCTGACGATTTGACATGTCAAATCGCATGTCAAATCGCACCAGTGTGAACCAGGGCTAAGTAATGACTTTTGTGATGAGGAGCATGGACATTACTCAGCTATGCCAGTATAGACCACTGTAAAAAGCAGCAATTTCACTGAGATAAAACAGTTTAAAGAATATTAATCACAAACCATAACATGCCAAGGTACAAAATTAGAAAAAAAAGATGCAAGACTTCAGCTGCTGTCAATCAAATCCAATGACGCACGTGCCATGTGGCGGGGCAGAGTCCAGCATTCTATGGACGCAAATGCTGGACTCAGGAGCGCGCCCACAAGATAACCCCCCCAAGAGAGTGCTTCTCCTAGGGGGTTATACAATCCGGGGAGGAGCTACCAGCACCACCGGGGGACCCCAGAAGTTGAGGATCGGGGCCACTCAGTGCAAAACAAACTGCACAGTGGAGGAAAGTATGACATGTTTGTTATTAAAAAAACAAAAAAAAAACAAAGCCTTACAATCACTTTAAAATGTACATTTTATCAATGCGATAATCTATTTTCTGGCTGTCACTCTGCTGTTGTTGTTCGCATTTACATTTACCTGACAGATACTAGTGAGGAAAGCATTAAAGATTATTTTAGAAACATACTAGATATATAAGCCTGCAATGACCAATTGGGATTTATCCTTCACTCACCTAACTACTGTAAACTGCAATGTCTTCGGTTGCTATAGGTTACTGCAACTTGCACATCCTGTCTCCCTTATTCACTGCATTATTAAATTAACCAAAATGTGATGCAAAGCCAATGACATGAAATATGCTCAAATTTGAATATATTCCCATGCCTGATGACGGAAGCTGGATATGAGCATCGTTATCACAGCTATGCAGCAGCTAATGATAACTGTGTATCAGCCCCATTGTACTGCTATATAATCTGTCTTTTATTCCTTTTCCCAGCCACAGCAAAAGACGCCCCTTATCTGTGCGACACGAGGCTCAGTTCCCACCAGTTCCCTTTAGAAGACAAAGCCAGCAAGGCCTGCCCCCTGTCCCTGGAGAAACATCATTTTGTGAAACGTGGGATAGTGCGTAAGGGAAAAAGACAAAGGAAATTTCGAACTAATCAAAAACAATCTACAAGACAAAAGAAAATCTATAATTTAATTGATAGTCTAGGAAAAGAAAAGGTGATACTGAAATGCCAACATGCAAATTGTGCTAAATGGTAGAAAAGTTTCATAAGTAGGCTATTGTTACTTCTGGCTACAGTCACAACTGATGGCGCACATACAATCCTAAAAAAAAGTAGGTTAAAAAATGCTCCAAATGTTTTGAATTACCTGGATTAAATAGGGCAAAGTTAGAGAGAAGCGTCATAATGGCTAATTAACCACATTGATATTGGACACTTGCACCTCCTTCCTGACCAGGCTATTTTTCACTTTCAGCACTGTCACACTTTGAATGACACGTACTCAGTCGTGCAACACTGTACCCAAATTAAACCGGGGGTCCACCTATCTATCTATTCTAGTAGGCTAGAAACACGCCTACTCCCACGGGAGGAGAACCAGGAAGTGCAAAGAAGAATAGAAAAATAAAAGGTAATTACGGCGATTTAAATTTTTTTAAACGGCATGTCAGCATCTAGGCAAGGAAGAGAATACATACAGATATTGTTCAAAATTTGGGTGGAACCCCGCTTTAAATTTTTATCATATTTTTTAAACAGATGGAGCTTTCTTTTGGTGGCATTTAATCACCACCAGGTTTTTATTTACCGTATATACTCAAGTATAAGCCGAGATTTTCAGCCCTTTTTTTAAGGCTGAAAGTGCCCCCCTCGGCTTATACTCAAGTCACCGCCGTCTGCCTACCTGATCAGCGTGTCATGCAGACAGACGGCAGCCAGCGTGTCATAAAAACATACGGCGACCATTCCACTGTTCAAAAGCCGCGCCTCCTCCTTGTCTGTGATAGGCAGAACACTCAATTTCCCAGCAGTCGGTGTTCAGCCTATCACGGACATCCTCTCATCCTTGTCCGTGGTATGAGGATGAGCAGATGTCTGTGATAGGCTGAACACTGACTGCTGGTAAATTGAGTGTTCTGCCTATCACAGACGAGGAGGAGGCGCGGCTTTTCAACAATGGAATGGCCACCGTATGTTTTTATGACACCCTGGCCGCTGTCTGTCTGCATGTCACGCTGATCAGGTAGGCAGTTGGCGGTGACTCGAGTATAAGCCGAGGGGGGCACTTTGATCGGTAAAATGGTGGCTGCAGATCGGCACACGGAGGCTTGAGATCGCCACATGGAGGCATGCCCAAGACACAGGTAGGCTGCAATGGACACAGGGAGGCATGCACAGGACACAGGGAGGTATACACAGGACACAGGGAGGCATGCACAGGACACAGGGAGGCATGCACAGGACACAGGGAGGCATGCACAGGACACAGGGAGGCATGCACAGGACACAGGGAGGCATGCACAGGACACAGGGAGGCATACACAGGACACAGGGAGGCATGCACAGGACACAATGAGGTATGCACAGGACACAATGAGGTATGCAGCTGCAGATGAGCATTGTTGTCCCACTTTTCCACTTACAGTAGCTGCTGCATTTCTCATCCTCGGCCTATACTCGAGTCAATAAGTTTTCCCAGTTTTTTGTGGTAAATTAGGGGCCTCGGCTTATATTCGGATTGACCTATACTTGAGTATATACGGCATTTTTTTGCTATATAAACAAAAAAAATACAGAAAATTATGAAAAAATAAACATGTTTGCCTTAGTTTCTGTTATAAAATTTTGCAAATAAATAATATTTCTCCATAAAATTAGGCCAACATGTATTCTGCTACATGTTGTGGTAAACAATAACCCAAATCAGTGTATATTATTTATTCTGTGTGAAAGTTAGAGTGTATATATATATATATATATATATATATATATATATATATATGTACAAACACACACACAGTACCTCACAAAAGTGAGAACACCTCTCACATTTTTGTAAATATTTTATTATATCTTTTCATGTGACAACACTGAAAAAAATTACACTTTCCTACAATGTAAAGTAGTGAGTGTACAGCTTGTATAACAGTGTAAATTTGCTGTCCCCTCATAATAACTCAACATACAGCCATTAATGTCTAAACGACTGGCAACAAAATTAAGTACACCCCTAAATGAAAATGTCCAAATTGGACCCAATTAGCCATTTTCCCTCCCCGGTGTCACATGACTCGTTAGTATTACAAGGTCTCAGGTGTGAATGAGGAGCAGGTGTGTTAAATTTGGTGTTATCGCTCTCACTCTCATACTGGTCACTGGAAGTTACACATGGCACCTCATGGCAAAGAACTCTCTGAGAATCTGAAAAAAGAATTGTTGTTCTACATAAACAGGACCCAGGCTATAAGAAGATTGCCAAGATCCTGAAACTGAGCTGCAGCACGGTGACCAAGACCATACAGCGGTTTAACAGGACAGGTTCCACTCAGATCAGGCCTCACCATGGTAGACCAAAGAAGTTGATTGCATGTGCTCAGCGTCCTATCCAGAGGTTGTCTTTAAGAAATAGACATATGAGTGCTGCCAGCATTAAGTGCAGTGATTGAAGTGGTGGGGAGTCAGACTGTCAGTGCTCAGACCATATGCCGCACACTGTATTCCAACATTATAATGACCGCAAACACACTTTGGACCCAATTTGGACATTTTCGCTTAGGGGTATACTCACTTTTGTTGCCAGTGGTTTAGACATTAATAGCTGTGTGTTGAGTTATTTTGAGGGGACAGCAATTTTACACTGTTATACGAGATGTACATTCACTATTTTACATTGTAGCAAAGGGTTGTCACATGAAAAGTTTTAATAAAATGTTTACAAAAATGTGAGGGGTGTACTCACTTTTGTAAGATACTGTGTGTGTATATATATATATATATATATATATATATCACAGTGGGGACGGAAAGTATTCAGACCCCCTTAAATGTTTCACGCTTTGTTATATTGCAGTCATTTGCTAAAATCATACAAGTTATTTTTTTCCTCATTAATGTACACACAGCACCCCATATTGACAGAAAAACACAGAATTGTTTGACATTTTTGCAGATTTATTAAAAAAGAAAAACTGAAATATCACATGGTCCTAAATATTCAGACCCTTTGCTGTGACACTCATATATTTAACTCAGGTGCTGTCCATTTCTTCTGATCATCCTTAAGATGGTTCTACATTTCATTTGCGTCCAGCTGTGTTTGATTATACTGATTGGACTTAATTAGGAAAGCCACACACCTGTCTATATAAGACCTTACAGCTCACAGTGCATGTCAGAGCAAATGAGAATCATGAGGTCAAAGGAACTGCCTGAAGAGCTCAGAGACAGAATTGTGGCATGGCACAGATCTGGCCAAGGTTACAAAAAAATTTCTGCTGAACTTAAGGTTCCTAAGAGCACAGTGGCCTCCATAATCCTTGAGCGGAAGATGTTTGGGACGACCAGAACCCTTCCTAGAGCTGGCCGTCCTCACTTCTGCTTATCTCTTTGCTTACCTCTGTGTGCCCCATCCACACCTAACCTCATCCACAGCTCACCTCTTCTTTCCCTGTCCACAGCTCCACTCTGCACCCCTATCAACATCTCACTTCTGCACCCCCATCCATATTATATCTGCTCCCCTTCTGGACCCCCATCTAAAGCTCACCCCAATCCACAGCTCTCACCTTTGCCACCCACCTCTGCGCCCCCAGCTTTCCCTACAGCTCTCACCTCTACACAACCACCCCCACCCTTCACAGCTCTCATTTTACACAACCTGCCTTCTGCCCTCTGCAGCTCTTACCTCTGTACAAAGCTCCCTTCCCAGTTCTCCTCTCTGGGCAAATTTTCACCCCCTTCCTTGTTGCACAATCACCCCCCCTTCCCTTCTTTCACAGTTATCCTCTCACTGTGAGCGCGGTCTCTGGAGGGCTCTCTCTCCCCCTCGTTTTTCATTCAGAACACCCCCACCTTTTACACTGCTGATCCAGTGCTCTAGTGCTCCAGTCCATGTGTTATGCCTCAGACGATTGAGAACTGTAGCTGGAGTTTCAGGGCTCCTCTGCTCTCTGCTATAATGTGAGAAGAGGCGGGGACGGAAGCTGCCACTTGTGCCGAGTTCTGGCAGAAAAAAAAGCGCTGTGTGTGTAATATATATATATATATATATATATATACACACACATATACATATACACATACACATACATAGTCTCATATATATATATATATATATATATATATATATATATATATATATACTCTGCATCCATGGTGGCCTATATCTACTGTGCATTCTGTGGGGTACTGTTTCTAATACACTTCAAGTGGTGTACACAGTATATAATACAGTGTGTACAGTTTCTACTACACTTCTGGTGGTGTACACAGTATACAATACAGTGCAGCCGTAGTACAGTTTCTACTACTTTTCTGGTGGTGTACACAGTATCTAATACAGTGTGTACAGTTTCTACTACACTTCTGGTGGTGTACACAGTATACAACAGAGTGCAGCCGTAGTACAGTTTCTACTACTTTTCTGGTGGTGTACACAGTATCTAATACAGTGTGTACAATTTCTACTACACTTCTGGTGGTGTACACAGTATACAATACAGTGCAGCTGTAGTACAGTTTCTACTACTTTTCTGGTGGTGTACACAGTATCTAATACAGTGTGTACAGTTTCTACTACACTTCTGGTGGTTTACACAGTACACAATACAGTGCAGCCGTAGTACAGTTTCTAACACAGTGCAGGCAGTGTACACAGTATCTAATACAGTGAGTACAGTTACTACTACTTTTCTGGTGGTGTGCACAATACACAGTAGAGTGCAGCTATAGTAGAGTTTCGAATACAGTGCAGGCAGTGTACACAGTATCTAATACAGTGTGTACAGTTTCTACTACACTTCTGTTGGTGTACACAGTACACAATACAGTGCAGCTGTAGTACAGTTTCTAATACAGTGCAGACAGTGTACACAGTATCTAATACAGTGTGTACAGTTTCTACTACACTTCTGGTGGTGTACACAGTATCTAATACAGTGTGTACAGTTTTTACTACACTTCTGGTGGTGTACATAGTACACAATACAGTGCAGCCGTAGTACAGTTTCTAATACAGTGCAGGCGGTGTACACAGTATTGAATATAGTGTGTAAAGTTTCTACTACTTTTCTGGTGGTGTACACAATACACAGTAGAGTACATCCATAGTAGAGTTTCTAATACAATGCAGGCAGTGTACACAGTATCTAATACAGTGTGTACAGTTTCTGCTACACTTCTGATGGTATACACAGTATCTAATACAGTGTGTACAGTTTCTACTACACTTCTGGTGATGTGCACAGTACACAATACAGTGCAGCCATTGTACAGTTTCTAATACAGTGTAGGCGGTGTACAAAGTATCTAATACAGTGTGTACAGTTTCTACTACACTTCTGCTGGTGTACACAGTATCTAATACAGTGTGTACAGTTTCTACTACACTTCTGGTGGTGTACACAATACAGTGCAGCTGTAGTACAGCTTCTAATACAGTACAGGCTGTGTACACAGTATCTAATACAGCCTGTACAGTTTCTACTACACTTCTGGTGGTGTACACAGTACACAATACAGTGCAGCCATTGTACAGTTTCTAATACAGTGCAGGTGATGTACACAGTATCTAATACAGTGTGTACAGTTTCTACTACACTTCTGGTGGTTTACACAGTATCTAATACAGTGTGTATAGTTTCTAATACACTTCAGGCAGTGTACACAGTATCCATAACAGTGCAGTGTGGTGTTGCAAAACAAAAAATACATCTTGTCCAAAAGGCCACCAAGGAGAGGCAGATGCTCACAGGCCACTAAAAGAGGGCAACCAGCCTCTGACTACAGTCAACAGTGGTGGTTGTGGACATGGTGCATCATCTGCAGGTGGCCGTGGGGCACACTTGTCCTTTTTTTCTGCTGCTTGCCGTGTTATTGAGCCACAACATGCAGAAGAGTTGGTGGAGTGGATAACAAAGCCGTCCTCATCCTCTTCATTCTCTGTCACCCAGGCTCAGAGTAGTTTGCCTTCCAATGCAGCTGCCAAAGCAGCCTATTCCACCGGCTCCTTGTCCACAGTCACTCCTTCCATAGCCCCACCATCATGCATGGAGGAGTCCCCAGAATAATTTGACCACAGTGTCGGGTACATGCTGCTGGAAGATGCCCAGCGATTTGAAGGGTCCGATGTTGGTTCCCAGGTTGGGGAAGGGAGTAACATGAGCCTAGAGAGAGGGGGGGCAACAGAAGGACAAGAAACTGGAAGTCATGTTCCCCCAGCTGCAGCATACTGCCAAGTTGGAGGGAGGGGATGATGAGGTCACTGACTGTACTTGGGTACCTGAGAGAAGAGAGGAGGAGGAGGAGGAACAACTCCAATGAGGCAGGATGTCCTCTGGGGGCAGCTTAAGGGCAGCCACCCTATTGCATCACACCGCAGAGCTCCACAGGTGCAGGGTGCTGCTGACTCCCTGCTGACTTTTAAAAGTTCCTTGGTGTGGGCCTTTTTCGACATGTGTGCAGCAGATCACACGGTTGCTGTTTGCAACCTATGTCTGAAGTGGATAAAACGTGGCCTGAACAGCAGTCTCTTGGGCACCACATGCTTGACCAGACATATGACGACCAGCCATGCAGTCCATTGGCAACAGCACCTGAAAGATCCACATCAAAGAAAAAGGCGACCTTCTCCTTACTCCTCATCTGGGATCTCCAATCCTACTATACCTCCAGTCCTCTCAAAAACCTGCACTGAGAGGAATGAAGGTATAGCAATAGGTGTCCCAAGTACTTGCAGCCAATCTGCTAGCAGTACACCACCAATTGATGATTTTAGCAGGAAAATTTCCCTACCCCAGTTGCTGAACCGTAAAAAGAAATTCGGTCCCAGCCATCCACATGCTTAGCGTCTAAATGCTAGCTTGGCTAAATTGCTAGCACTGCAACTGCTGTCTTTTCAGCTGGTAGACTCTGCCCCTTTTGTGAATTTGTGGAATGTGCTGTAACTCAGTTGCAGGTTCCAAAACACCATTTCTTTTTACGGAAGGCCATTCTGGCTCTCTACCGGCATGTGGAAGGCAATGTTTTGGCCTTGTTGGACAGGGCGGTCAGCAGTAAGGTTCATATTACTGTTGACTCATGGTCCAGCAGGCAAGGGCAGGGACGTTACCTTTCCTTCACGGCGCACTGGGTAACTCTGCTGGCAGCTGGGAAGGATGCAGGACAGGGTTCATTGTTGTTGGAGCTTGTTCCACCACCATGCCTCCAAAATGCTAGTGGTGATTCTGCCACAGCTCTCTCCTCCAACCCCTCCTCTTCTTCTTCCTCTATGGCCTCTTCTGCAGATTTCTCCTCTGAACCAGCGGTGCTCCATAAGCGTTCAAGGGGCTACGCAAGCAGTCAGGCTAAAAGATGCCTTGTGGTGCTTCAGTTGGTCTGCCTAGGGGACAGAAGCCACACTGGGGCAGAGATTCTGTCAGCTTTGCAGGGGCAGACTCAGAGGTGGTTAACGCCACACCAGCTTCAGCCAGGAATGGTTGTATGCAACAAAGGCATCAACCTTCTCTCCGCCCTCTGATAGGGACACTTGACTCATGTTCCATGTTTGGCACACATCCTGAATTTGGTGGTGCAGCGGTTCTTGAGCAGGTACCCGGGCTTACAGGATCTCTTGAGGCAGGCCAGAAAAGTCTGTGGTCATTTCTGCCGGTCATACAATGCCAGTGTTCAGCTGGCTGACAATTAAAGGGAATGCAACCTGCCCACCAACCACCTCATTTGTGACATGCCCACCAGGTGTAACTCAATGTTGGCAATGCTGCAGTGGCTACACACACAGCAGAAGGCCATCAATGAGTACCTGTGCGAGTATGGCACCAGGACAGGGTCAGGGGACCTGCTCCCAACAAGAGTAACTGTGATGGCTTACAGTGTTCAGATTCAGTGTTCAGTGTTCACCTAAGGCCCAATTTTCTGAAGAGTATATAGGGCAGGCCGTATAGTATATATACTGCTCTTTAGAGAATATAGTGCATGGGGGCCTGGGGGAACCCCATGCCATTTAAAAAAAAATTTTGGTGCGGGGCTGCCCTTAATATCCATACCAGACCTAAAGGGCCTGGTATGGATTTGGGGGGGACATCCACGCCATTTTGTTTGGTATGTTTGGTATTTTTATCTATATTGCCAGGATCCAACAATACATTACAGCCGCAAGCACATTTTTTCCTTTACAAATGCAATTTTGCTGTGGTACTGTTATAAACATGGGAAAGATGCGCTACTTTACAGGCATACTAAGGACACCCCCCCAGGCACGATATTTAAAGGAATATTTCATTTTTATTGTTTCACATTAAGCATTATTAAAATCACTGCTCCTGAAAAAAACGTCTATTTTTAAAACTTTTTTGCATTGATACATGTCCCCTGGGGCAGGACCCGGGTCCCCAAACACTTTTTATAGCAATAACTTGCATATGAGCACTTATGATTTTTCATGTTCATGTCCCATAGACTTTAACGGTGTTCGCACACATTTTTGGCCTGTTCGCATGTTCTGCTGCGAACCAAACCGGGGGGGGGGGGGGGGGGGTGTTTGGCTCATCCCTACTGGTTAACACTAAGAGACAGAACAACAACAAATGAGTGAAATAAGTATTTGAACCCCTTACCAATCAGCAAGATTTCTGGCTGCCAGGTGTCTTCTATACAGGTAATGAGCTGAGATTAGGAGAACTCTCTTAAAGGGAGTGCTCCTAATCTCAGCTTGTTACCTGCAATAAAGACACCTGTCCACAGAAGCAATCAATCAATCAGATTCCAATCTCTCCACCATGTCCAAGGATGTCAGGGACAAGACTGTAGACCTACACAATGCTGGAATGTGCTATAAGACCATCGTCAAGCAGCTTGGTGAGTGGGTGACAACAGTTGGTGCAACTATTCGCAAATGGAAGAAACACAAAATAACTGTCAATCTCTCTCGGTCTGGGGCTCCATGCAAAATCTCAGTGGAGTTTCAATGATCATGAGAACGGTGAGGGCCATAGTCACCCAGAAAACAATTGGTAACACACTACGCCGTGAAGGACTGAAATCCTGCAGCACCGGCAAGGTCCCCCTGCTCAAGAAAGCACATGTACAGGCCTATCTGAAGTTTGTTAATGAACATCTGAATGATCCAGAGGCTGCCTATCAGTGCCCATTAGTGCCTCCTATCAGTGCCCATTAGTGCCTCCTATCAGTGCCCATTAGTGCTTCCTATCAGTGCTTCCTATCAGTGCTCATTAATGCTGCCTATCAGTGCCCATTAATGCTGCCTATCAGTGTCCATTAATGCCACCTATCAGGGCCCATTAGTGCCATCTATCAGTGCTCATCAATGCAGCCTATCAGTGCTCATCAATGCTGCCTATCAGTGCCACCTATCAGTGTTCATCAATGCCACCTATCAGTGCCCACCAGTGCAGCCGATGAGTGTTGCCTATCAGTGCTCATCAATGCCGCCTATTAGTGCCGCCTATGAGTGCTGCCTATCAGTGCTCATCAATGCTGCCTATCAGCGCCACCAATAATTGCTCATTAATGCCACCTATCAGTGCCTCCTCATCAGTGCAGCCTATAAGTGTTGCCTATCAGTGCTCATTATTATTAGTGCCCACCAGTGCAGCCTATGAGTGCTGCCTATCAGTGGCCAATGCCCACCAGTGCCACCTATCAGTGCCCATCAATGCAGCCTATCAGTGCCCATTAATGCTGCCTATCAATGCCCATTAGTGCCTCCTATCAGTGCCAATTAGTGCCTACTATCAGTGCTCATTAATGATGCCTATCAGTGCCAATTAGTGTTTATTAATGCCGCCTATCAGTGCCCATTAATGCTGCCTATCTGTGCCCATTAGTGCCTCCTATCAGTGCTCATTAATGCCGCCTATCAGTGCCCATTGGTGCCTCCTATCAGTGCTCATTAGTGCCTTCTATCAGTGCCCATTCATGCCTCCTATCAGTGCCCATTCATGCCTCCTATCAGTGCCCATTCATGCCTCCTATCAGTGCCCATTCATGCCTCCATTTCTTGATAGAACATCTGGTAGTTCTCTCTCCCCTCCTTCGTCTCTCACACGGGATGGGAGAGGAGACACATCCGATCTGCTCCTTTTCCCCCCACCCCCCCTCGCCAGCACCACTCTCCTCCTATGTGTGCACTGCAGGAAGTCAAGTGTGAAGCTAACGAGCTCACGCACTTCCCGTGGTACATATACGGGATGAGAGCGGCTGGGAGAAGGAGCATGCGTGCGAGAGAGGAAGGAGGGGAGAGAGAACTACTATTGTCGGCTCTGACGTCACTGGTTGCTAGATGCCAGGTGGTTCTAGCAACCAGTGGCCAGGAGTGGAGCCAGGTGGAGGAGGAGCCGAAGCTAGCACTACGAAGGCTCAGTCTATCCCTGTCCCCTGCATTCCAGACTGTTCCCAGTCCCAGTGTCCATTTATTTTAATTAGGGAGGCACATAGGGAGGCACAGTATAATGTTGGGGGGGCCATGGTCCCCTCTGCCCCCCCCAGTGATGTCACTGAGGTCCTGGAGTGTTCTAGCCAGTCTCCAGACCTTAATCCCATAGAAAATACGTGGAGGGAACTAAAGGTTCGAGTTACCAAACGTCAGCCTCGAAACCTTAATGGCTTGGAGAGGAGAGGGACAAAATCCCTCCTGAGATGTGTGCAAACCTGGTGGCCAACTACAAGAAACGTCTGACCCTGTGTGATTGCCAACAAGGGTTTTGCCACCAAGTACTAAGTCATGTTTTGCAAAGGGGTCAAATACTTATTTCACACATTAAAATGCGAATCAATTTATAACTTTTTTGAAGTGCGTTTTTCTGGATATTTATGTTGTTATTCTGTCTCTCACTGTTAAAATAAACCCACCATTAAAATTATAGGCTGATAATTTCTTTGTCAGTGGGCAAATGTACAAAATCAGCAGGGGATCAAATACATTTTTCCCTCACTGTATGTGTATGTTATTTGTTGTTTGTACCCGTAGTAGAGCCAAGAAACAATAGTGCGCATTTTGCTTTTTTTTTCCTACCTAAAACACACTGACGCTGACACCGATACTAATTTATGAGACCTTTGACTCTGACCTTGACCCTAATGCCGCATACACACGAGCGGACGTTTTGATGGATTAGGTCCAACAGTCTTTCCGACAGACTTTGCAGCGTAGGTCCGCCAGACTTTCAAACGAACGGACTTGGACACACACGATCACACCAAAGTCCGATGGATTCGTACGTGATGACGTTCGACCTAGCGTCGATTTTAGTCCGTCGGACTAGCATACAGACTAGCGGATTTTTCGACCGGACTCGAGTCCGTCGGAAAGATTTGAAACATGTTTTATTTCTAGGTCTGTTGGACTTTTGGGGAAAAAAGTCTGCTGGAGCCCACACACGATCGAACTGGCCGACGGAGTCCGGTCCGCTGGACCGAGTCTGCCGGAACGTCTGCTCGTGTGTACGCGGCATCACACTAATCCTGGTAAACTTTGATCTGGTTATTTTGTTTCTTTATTTTTTTCTTTATTTTGAATTTTTTGTTTTTGTTTTGTTTTTTTACACACTTTGGTTTGCTTACATTTTCCTCTTCTGCAAGAAGAGGCAGATACAACATATCTTTCTCCTTATTCAGAAGAGGAAGTTAAAACGGGGACTGGCTCACAGTGACTGATCACTGTGACAGCCAATCAGAGGCTATCACAGCGATCAGGTGACCCAGAACCGAAAGTCCCAGGTCCTGATCGTTAGTACGAGATCCGGGGCTCTCTGTAAGAACCCAGTCTCTGTGCTGGGAGCGCTCTATGCGCATGCTCCCAGCACAAAAGGAGATACGCATATATGCGGCCCCATGGAAAAAGAGTCCACTTCCCTGAGGCCGCATATATGTGTGCAGTCGGCGGGAATGGGTTAAGGAGGAAAGGGATGTGTCAAAGTGAGCCTACTGTCTGTTTGTGTGTGTTGTATGTCCCATGGTTTAGAGTTATGGACCACAATTATGAAATGTGCCTTAACACATCAGTGTAGGTTCTACTTGTATTCGCATATGTATGCAACAAAACAGAGTATTTGGAACATATGTAACAAGATATGATTAGTTGACTGATCAGACAGAGAGTAATTGTAACTTGCAGTTACTAAACAGGTGCAAAGTAGAATCAATACTAAAAAAACAGGGTTAGAATGCAGTGGCGGCTGGTGCTCAAAATTTTTTTTTGGGGGGTGGGCGCAAACTGAAAACAAAACATCAATTGCAGCCTCACTGTGCATTCAAATATAGCCACTGTGCCCATTAAACGCAGCCACTGTGCCCATTAATTGCAGCCACTGTGCCCATCAAATGCTGCCACTGTGCCCATCATATACGGCCACTGTGCTCCATCAAATACCGCCACTGTGCTCCATCAAATACCTCCACTGTGTTCCATCAAAAGCTGCCACTGTGCCCATCAAATGCCGCCACTGTGCCCCATCAAATGCAGCCACTGTGCCCATCGAATGCAGCCACTGTGCCCATCAAATACCGCCACTGTGCCCATCAAAAGTTAACGCTGTGACACCCCCCCGCCCACTCGCCCGCCATCTGCCCAGCACTTATGCTATCTCAGTGGGGCAGCGGGTGATGGCAGCGAGCTGTGCCCTCCATGCGTCTCCTCCCCTCCTCCTAATAGGCGTCCAATCACAGCATCTGTCGTTTCAGTCAATCAGGTGACGGGTAACACACCCGCGCTTCCTGATTGACGGAGAGGCATTTTTTTTTACAAATAAATAACTGAAAAGTGCGGAGTGCATCTATATTCAATGGTAAGGTAAGAGATCAGTCAGCGCAAAAACAATACCCTAATCTAAACAGGCAGCAGCTGGACACTAAAAGTAAACATATAAAAACCTTTTACAAATACTATAAAATCACAGTGCAGAGCTAAACGTAAAATCAGCAGACTGTAATATTGCTCATAGCATATATAATGAAAGTCCCCTTGAGATGGATAGTAAAGAGTAAGTAGAAAGTAGTCTCCTCTACGGTGATGAGGGTGCTCTCAAAATGCATAAGGTGCAGCAAGAAAATCTGTGATTCCACCACCACCAGTAAGCCGAACCGCTCACCTCAATTTATGGACCCCTGAGCTAACAGATGGGTCAAATTAACTTTCACCACTCACAGTGGTCATAAATAGAGGCTTGGATGGGTAGATCAATAAAAAAGGTTGCCGCTCCAATTAGAAGAACCATACTTTGTTGCTCTTATTTCTCACTCGTGATAACATGTAAAGTAAAAAGATAAAAAAAATATATAGTGCACTCTGTATGGCTAAAACAATATCCTTTTATTATAAAAAGCAGGTACTCACAAACAAAGCACTATAACCTTAGTGCTAGGATGAATGGTATATATTATAACAGTCTTGATAAGACATGTGTAAATAAGGTGGCTGCAGTGACGTCCTGGGATGCTCCCGCACGCGTATCGTCCTCACCAGGACTTCCTCAGCGGTAGTGGAGTCCCATACGTCCTATCCATATATATATACAAGCCCCTTATGAGAAACAGCTGTGTCCTGGACCTCCAACGTGGGATCATCCAATCAGGTCAAGCTGCTCGGAGGTCAGGGAAAACACTTCCTCCCTGTATTACTGAGTGGAACTGTTGATTAAAGCATCACCAGCAGCGTGACGCCCAGTCCCCTGACTTTGCAACGAGGGGGAAGCTTCCTATTTGTGTTATGGGTCGCTATAGTGACCGTGACGTCATCCGCACCCTGATGCCCGGTCACGCCCAATCACCTGACTCTGCAACGAGGGGGAAGCTTCCTATCTGTGTTATGGGTCGCTATAGCGACCGTGACGTCATCCGCACCATGACGCCCGGTCACATGACTCTAAGAATGTTTCCAGTTCATTGCTGGAACGTGTGTACACATAGAGAAAACTCCACCCCCTATAGCCCTCATTACCAAGGCAACAAAAGGACACAGCCCAGGCCCGCCTCCTGCATCTCGCTCCGTGAATAATTATAGGAGCCTACGGACGCATAGAGCAGCAATTGGCTGCAACTGAAAAGCCCTCAGTGAACACACTGGTCGAGATCGCTCAATACACTGCAGATCCTAATGTATGTGGTATCAAAGAGGGAGAAAATGTTTTTTATAAAAAACAATGAAAAAAATAATAAAATTAAAATTAAATGTTTCTAAAACATATTACTGACATCATCGCAGCCACCCTTTACAGTAATGAAAATAAATCATATTTCTAAACATATTAAGATTATTCCATCTGGTATACACAATAACACAATAATATATCAACGGTCTGAAATGAAACAATTTAAATCAAATTCGACATGGGTACTCCCACTTTGGTCTCATAGACCCAGAAGGATTCACGGCGGCTCAATTGTTGAATGAAGTTCCCCCTTCCAGTTAGGGATCACTTTCTCAACCCCCCAGAATTTTAATCCAGCAGGGCTGCGGTTATGACACAATTTAAAATGTTTAGAGACATTGTGGGTAATCAGCCCCTTTTTTATATTGGTCACATTAGCAGTCAGATACTGTTCAAATGAGACAGTATTAGGAAAATTAGGAAATTGGGGCATTTGTCAAAACAAGAAAGTCAAAACATGGTGGGACAATGTCTCATTTGAACAGTATCTGACTGCTAAACTGATTCCTAGGTGACTTAGGTGGGAAGTGCCCCCCAATGACGGTCTACTTGATGATGATTCCATGAAGGAATGGGAGGACTTTTTTACTAGTAAAGGCCTGGAGTTGGTTGATTTTTTACTAACACGGAAACAACGCAAAATGACGCTGATAGAAACCCAGATTAGGGATCTGAGGAGCTCTATTGAGTCTTATAAGGAATCAGAAGAATTCCTTAGCTTATCAGCAGAGTTAAAAAATAAATTAATGAAATGGGATTCTGAGACACAAAATAAAAAAAAAGAAAAAAGAAAAAAATTTTCAGAGATCTGGAAGATTTTGGAAAAAGGAATGTGTACAAATGGCAGAATAGACCTACTGATGGCACTATGGTTCAATCATGTCCTGGCCCTTCCAATATAGAACTTTCCAATACACCTATCCCTACCCCAAGGGACCAGTCAGGTTTTCCCTATGAGAATATAGATTATAATGATGTTGGGACACCTCAGAATACCAATCAGTATAAAATTGTACACAATAAAAGAGGTAAAAATAAAAAAGGTCGGGGCCGAAGGGGAGATTTCTGTCAATCCCCATACAGACAGTACCCATGGAACCCTCCTTATGCTAATAACGAACCATATGGGGACTCTAATTACTATCAAGAAGGATATGATCCAGGAGGAGAACCCAATGATGTTCACTATAATAGAGGGTCTAATTCTGATTACCATCTAAATGGATATCAGAATTCCCCCAGACCCAATGGGGCAGGGCTCCCCAATTTCGAGGTAAGACAGTATCTATGCAAAATCGTTTTGCACCATTACAATATCCTGGGCCCCTGAGGGGAGGGGATTTTCACAGGAACGTGAGGGGGTCAGGGAGGGGAGCTCCGTTTATTCCACCGAATCCAGGGGGGAAGCCGAGTACTGCCCCTCCCTCCACCAGCTCAGACAATGGGCAATTAAGAAAAAGAAAAATCAGAGAGAAAGGAGAGGAGGAAGGTGAACTCAAAAGAGTAAAACCCCTATAGGAGCA
The DNA here is from genome assembly GCF_042186555.1 of Aquarana catesbeiana. Lineage (NCBI taxonomy): Eukaryota > Metazoa > Chordata > Amphibia > Anura > Ranidae > Aquarana > Aquarana catesbeiana. The sequence goes on along the minus strand of NC_133327.1, from coordinate 261,288,837 downwards.
GGTATTCATCCCTGAGTGAGGATGAGATTAAAGTTTTGGATCAAGGTCTCAAGTTTGCTCCTACTCGCAATTTAAATACATTTCAGACTTACATTAGTTTACAAAAATACATTAGGAGTCTGAACATTAAAAAATACCATCTTTATAACACTTCAGTCCGAACTGAACTCAATGTAACCAAACCCCCGGTTCCTCACTCTACTCTTTCTAATAAATTAGTCTATAATTCCCCAAATTTGGACACAAAACATGTGGATGTTTTTAAAAATATGGTTATTAAAGATCTCAAATTACTCAAGATTAAGAAAGTGAATGATCCGGTATTTATTAAGAGGGGTATCGAATCTTTGACAAAGCGGAAGGATTTAGTGATACGACCGGCGGACAAAGGAGGTGGTCTGATGGTACTCAGTAAGGTATATTACAATAATGAAATGCAGAACCTACTTAGTGATTACAACACGTATGCGATGCTCACTAAGGATCCTATGTTCCAATTTAAGGACGAGCTGCATTCACTTATAGAAAGAGAGAAGCTTATAAGAGTTCTGAACTCCAAAGAGGCATCATATCTTGATCCATCTTTTTGCTGTACTCCTATAATATATTTTCTGCCCAAAATCCACAAAAATAGTACAAATCCGCCAGGCCGACCCATAGTCAATGGGATCGATTCGGTTTCATCGAGACTCGGTCAGTACATCGACTCCTTCTTACAACCTATTGTCTCCAAAACCCGATCCTTTCTAAAGGACACTAAACATATCATACAGATTCTTGAAGCCCTTTCTTTTTCGTCTCCCTGTTTTTTGATAACGGCAGATGTAAGTTCCTTGTACACAATCATTAGTCATGAAGACGCTCTAACCTCGTACAATGGGCATTTAAAACATCTAACCTAACCAGAAGACATAAGAACTTCATATTGGACTGCCTTAAGTTCTGTCTATCAAAAAACTACTTTTGGTATAACAGACAGTTTAACATAGGAACCAGAGGAGTAGCAATGGGGGCTCGTTTTGCTCCCAGTGTTGCCAATTTGTTTATGGCACACTGGGAGGAAGATGTCATCTACGAAAACACACCCCCTGAACTGGTTTGTTATCAGAGGTATATAGATGACATAATTATGATCTGGAAAGGCGATAGATCGAATCTCGACCAATTCATGCAGAAGCTTGACAGGAACAATAGGAATATTGTCCTGTCATGGAATGTTAGTAGCGAGAGAATAGTATTTCTAGATTTGGATATCATCAAGGAGGACAATGGTTTAAAACTGATGAACCATTTTAAGCCTACTGACCGCAATGCGTTCATTCCCATCGGAAGTTGCCACCACATTCAGTGGTTGTGCAACATCCCGAGGGGACAATTTGTTTGCATTAGGCGTAACTGTACCTCAGAAAGTGACTATCTCTCCCAGTCCCAGGTTTTGTCTGCCCGCTTTTTGCAAAAGGGTATGACAAGTCTGACATTGATAGAGATATTGAATCTGTCTGGAGGTTGGATAGAACCACACTGGTGTCCAACTGTCCTAAGGACAAAGAGGATACGCCTAGGAACGTCAGAATGATCCTGGACTTTAATGTCCAACATAAAAAATTTGAAAGGATCGTCCGTAAACATGGTCAATTTTAAAACAGGATAGGGTGCTTGGTCCAACCCTTTCAGAATATCCTCAGTTTGTATATAAGAAGGCTCCTTCCCTGAGAGATAGATTGGCCCCCGGGGGTCATTGATCCTCCTGTCCAGATTGAGAATAGGATTTCTAATGTACTGACAGGTTTTTATGCATGTGGACGTTGTCCACCACGTAAACAAGCCAAGGGCAATGTTAAAAAACGAAAGGCGTTTGTGGCCACGGCAACGAGAAAAGTTTATCAAATTAAGGATTGTATAACATGTTCCACATCAGGGGTAGTGTACATTATGGAGTGCAGTTGCGGTCTCCAATATGTGGGAAGAACATCCAGACCTCTACATGTAAGAATTGGAGAGCATGTGACCAATATAAAAAAGGGGCTGATTACCCACAATGTCTCTAAACATTTTAAATTGTGTCATAACCGCAGCCCTGCTGGATTAAAATTCTGGGAGGTTGAGAAAGTGATCCCTAACTGGAGGGGGGAACTTCATTCGACAATTGAGCCACCGTGAATCCTTCTGGGTCTATGAGACCAAAGTGGGAGTACCCACGGGGCTCAATGTTGAATTTGATTTAAATTGTTTCATTTCAGACCGTTGATATGTTATTGTGTCTCAGTTCAGACCGTTGATTATGTCTTATAATATATAAATGAATACCTTTTGATTATTTGTATTTTATGTGCTTTTAATCTATACCAGATGGAGTAATCTTAATATGTTTAGTAATATGATTCATTTTCATTACTGTAAAGGGTGGCTGCGATGATGTCAGTAATATGTTTTAGAAACATTTAATTTTAATTTTATTATTTTTTTCATTGTTTTTTATAAAAAACATTTTCTCCCTCTTTGATACCACATACATTAGGATCTGCAGTGTATTGAGCGATCTCGACCAGTGTGTTCACTGGGGGCTTTTCAATTGCAGCCAATTGCTGCTCTATGCGTCTATGCTCCCATAATTATTCACGGAGCGAGATGCAGGAGGCGGGCCTGGGCTGTGTCCTTTTGTTGCCTTGGTAATGAGGGCTATAGGGGGTACACACGTTCCAGCAATGAACTGGAAACGCGCTTAGAGTCATGTGACTGGGTGTCACAGTGCGGATGACGTCACGGTCGCTATAGTGACCCATAACACAGATAGGAAGCTTCCCCTTCGTTGCAGAGTCAGGTGATTGGGCGTGACTGGGCGTCACGGTGCGGATGACGTCACGGTCGCTATAGCGACCCATAACACAAATAGGAAGCTTCCCCCTCGTTGCAGAGTCAGGTGACTGGGCGTCACGCTGCTGGTGATGCTGTAATCAACAGATCCACTCAGTAATACAGGGAGGAAGTGTTTTACCTGACCTCCGAGCGGCTTGATCTGATTGGATGATCCCACGCTGGAGGTTCGGGACACAGCTGTTTCTCATAAGGGGCTTGTATATATATATGGATAGGACGTATGGGACTCTACTACCGCTGAGGAAGTCCTGGTGAGGACGATACGCGTGCGGGAGCATCCCAGGACCTCACTGCAGCCACCTTATTTACACATGTCTTATCAAGACTGTTATAATATATATCATTCATCCTAGCACTAAGGTTATAGTGCTTTGTTTGTGAGTACCTGCTTTTTATAATAAAAGGATATTGTTTTAGCCATACAGAGTGCACTATATATTTTTTTACTTTACATGTTATCACGACTGAGAAATAAGAGCAACGGAGTATGTTTCTTCTAATTGAAGCGGCAACCTTTTTTATTGATTTACCCATCCAAGCCTCTATTCATGACCACTGTGAGTGGGGAAAGCTAATTTGACCCATCTGTTAGCTCAGGGGTCCATAAATTGAGGTGAGCGGTTCGGCTTACTGGTGGTGGTGGAATCACGGATTTTATTGCTGCACCTTATGCATTTTGGGAGTACCCTCATCACCATAGAGGAGACTACTTTCTACTTACTCTTTACTATCCATCTCAAGGGGACTTTCATTATATATGCTATGAGCAATATGTCAGTCTGCTGATTTTATGTTTAGCGCTGCATTGTGATTTTATAATATTGCATCTATATTCAGCCCCCTTAACTTTGATACCCCTAACTAAACTCTAGTGGAACCAATTGCCTTCAGAAGTCACTTAATTAGTAAATAAAGTCCACCTGTGTGTAATTTAATCTCAGTATAAATACAGGAAATCCCGTGTGAAAAGACCCTTAGAACACAAAATGAACAATTAGAAAGCCTTCTTTAACAAAATGGATCATAAGAACAAAGTAATTAAAAATAATAAATCTCCTTTTGATAGAGTGAATATCATTTTGAAAATGTGTAAAATTGATCAAACAATGTATTCTTGTGAGCAATGGTATACACTAGTATCAACAGGGTTGTCACTCCATCTGTAACTCAGATCACTACTGCACAAAGGTACATTCTTTTTAAAGGGAGTAGACCAAGGCTGTTTGAAGCCTTTGATACTCTCAAGAGTATTACTTTAAGCACTTGCTTACTGGGCACCTAAACCCCCCTCATGCCCAGATCAATTTTCAGCTTTCAGCACTGACGTAATTTGAATGACAATTGCACGGTCATACAACACTGTACCCAAATGAAATTTTTATCATTTTTTCCCCACAAATAGAGCTTTCTTTTGGTGGTATTTAATCACAGCTGGGATTTTTATTTTTTGCTAAACAAACAAAAAAAAATGGAAAATTTTGAAAAAAAAAATCATGTTTGATAGTTTGTTATAAAATTTTGCAAACAGGTACTTTTTCTCCTTCATTGATATGCGCTGATGAGGCGGCACTGGTGGGCACTGGTAGGCTCCACTGCTGGGCACTGATAGGCTGCACTGATGGGCACTGATAGGCATAGTTAAGGGGGCACTGATAGGCACAGATAAGGTGGCCCTGATTGGGACCGATAAGGCGGTACTGATGGGCACAGATAAGGTGGCACTGATGGCCACTGATAAGATGGCACTGATGGGCCCTGATGGGTGGCACGGATGGGTGGCACTGATGGGCACTGATTGGTACTACTGATAGATGGCACTAATGGGCACTGATAGGTTGCACTGATAGGTGGCAATGATGGGCGGCACTAATGGGCACTGATGGGCACTGGTAGGTGACACTGATGGGCACTGATAGGTGGCACTGATGTTCAGCACTGTTGTTGAGGCACTGATTGTGGGCACTGATGGGTGGCACCGTGGGCACTGATGGGTGGCACTGTGGACACTGATGGGTGGCGCTGGTAGGCAGCACTGTTGCCTATTGCTAGGTGGCACTGGCAGGGGGCACAGGTGGGAACTGATGATCTGGTGGAAGCTTGCCGTGATCGGGACTTATGTCCCTCTCACAGCCGCCGGTGATCGGCTTTTTTTTCTCATGCTGTCAGCGCGAGGAGAAAAAATAGCCAATTACAGGCTCTGTTGACATCACATGATCAGCTGTCATTGGCTGACAGCTGATCATGTGGTAAGGGGTCGGGATCGACCCCTTACTCCGATCTGATCACAGAGCGCGCCGCGCGCGCCCTGCAGGGGGCACGCAGGCCGCTCGGGCACGGGACCACGTCATTAGATGTAGTCCTGGCAAAACAGGTCCGCCATTCGGCTATAGCGTGGATCTGAACTGGTTAATCGTTACAGATCATTAGTGCTCATCCATTGGGCCTATTTCACAAAGGCTTCAGCTTATATAAGAGCAGCGTGAACAAGCTATGACAAAGCATTTGCAGAGCTTTCAGCAAGCTTTGTTGAGGATTTTAAAGTACAATTTAACTCCAGTTTGTAAATGTTAAACACAGATCCTAATGGGAGCCTTGATTGTAACTTTAAGCAAGCTGCTAGCAGGCTTCAACAAGCTTCAAGAAGTGCTGAAGTCTGCTAGTCCCTACTCTGCAACCCAAATCACTGCTGTGATTTAGGCCGCAGAGCGGGTTGGCAGGGGCAGGTGTGATACGCTTTTTATAACATCATCCCTTTTTATTTTTTAAACCAATATTATTAGAAGTGTACAATGAGACGCTTCATTCATATCACTGCACAAAAGCTCCAGTAACATGTGGGACCAAGCAGACCATGTTGCATAATAGCGCATCACTCTTGAACGCAGTGTAATACTGCATTCTAATGTGAACATGACACACAAAAAAACTATTGTTTTCTGTGTGTCATTACTTGTATTTTTCGGCATGCACTGCACCTAGTGTGAATGGGCCCTTAACCTAAATAATTGACCTTTAAAGAACTACAGTAAAGACAAACTGACAACCATCAAATGGTTTAGATAGGCAGATTCCTCACCAGTTACAAGAGATGAGTGATACACCTGATGCCTTCATAATTATTTTGCTGCTGAACAAAAAAAATGTTTTCTTCTGATTTGGGAGGCTTTTAGCTCCCTTTCAGACAAGTTGTCAGGGGGATTGTAAAAACGGGCAGTTGATCAGTTTTACCACCCCTCAGCTGCCCATCTGAACTGTAAATAACAGCTGAATGGGGCTGTTCACAAGCCCTGGCCACAACACTTGGCATCGCAGCCACTACATTTTGAACTTGGGGTGCAGAGTTTGACAAGTGGTGTGGCATTATAGGGTTAAATCAGGTGGTAAGGAGGAGATATAATGTCTCCTTGCAACCTGTCAAATGCCTTCTGAAAAGCAACTTGAAATTAGGCTGCTTTTCAGAGGACACCACACTCCATCAGAATTAGGGCTTGTTAACACAGTCAGCCAGGGGGCGGTATAAGTAAGTCACCTAAAAAAAAGTTATGTAGCTGCACAGGGCTGTATGCCTGCCTTTTAATGGTTAAAACAGCCAGTGAGGAGGAGACATATTGCCTCCCAGCTGCCTGTCAACCTCTGCTGCATGTCTGAACAAGCCCTTAAAGCTTCATTCACACATGTACGACTCCAACGTTGATGCAACTTTGACGCGACTTTGGATGGGTGCAACTTGGATAAGACTTTGGCTTTGACCAGTGATACTGGACAACTGTAGCATTGTATAACATTCATGTATGATTTTAATGCAACTTTTGAGGGTTAAAGTGGTTGTAAAATCACCAGAGAAATTCTGTAATTCGCTCTGTTATAGGATAATATACTGTGCACTGTGTGTGTTTGTTTAAAATGATTGGGCAAAATACCTAATTTGCAGCTCCACTGGGTGCTCACGATAAAAAGTATTGCACTTACAAGCAAAAGGATAAAAACAAGCAGTAAAGCATCAATTACGGCTGCAGATTTAACCAGCAGATCAGTAACATAGTGACAATTTATTATCGTAAATGCACTGGTTGTTACTATGTAACATTGATACTATTGTAGCAAGATTGTTTCACTCTTTCACCTTCACTTTAATGTTGGGATTGAACAGCAGACAGTCTTTTACATATATTTTTAGTTAATATCTATTGTAGAGCAGAGCTTACAGAGTGCAGTGGTCAGGAGTATGCAACATATAGCACATTGTAGAGTGCAGAGGTCAGAAGTATTCATACTGTACATAGCACAGAATACAAAAGGCAGTGGTCATTAGTATGTCATTTATTCCACAGCTTACAGATTGCAGCAGTCAGAAGTATGAAATGTACCCCAGAGTTTAGAGAGTGCCGTAGTCAGGAGTATGCCTGGGGTATGTGAGGCCATCAACGAAGACACGCCTCCCTACATTGGTGATCAGTGAAAAAGTGATCCTTACAATTGTTGCCAGTGACCTGCCCCCTTACTTTGGTGGGAAGTGAAGTGGTCACTGAAGAAGTGCCCCCTTACTTTGGTGGGAAAGTAAGTATCCCTTACATTGGTGGAGAGTATTGTGCTTTTAAAAATTTGATGGTTCGCGAAGAATAAGCACTTATATTCGTTGCCATGGCCAAAGTTTCCTCATACATTCGTGGTGAGGTATCCCCCTAGGTTGGTGATCAGTGCTAAATCATTGGCGTCGGTATATATTTACCTGAGAGTGGCTTAACTACTTCCACCCTGCTGTCTCTAGTTCTGCTGAAGAACCAGAACGACTCAGATACCCTAAGGCAGGAGAGCATTTAACCCCAGGATTGCTGTACACCAGATATATTCTCTGAAGACAATGCATGATTCGTTGCCTGCACCCAGACAGACTGCTCCCACTGCTCTGTCTTTGGTACTACTGGAATTGCAACAGCCGGGGACGCGATCGCGCGCTGATTGGCAATCGCTCCCCACAGAAACAGAATGGCGATCTGCCGATGTAAACAAGCAGACCGCCGTGCTGTCAGGCATGGATCTAGTGTGATCTAGTGTTTCTGATAATCAGGAACATGGATCACAGTGTCCATGCAGTGAGCGCCCCCCACAGTAAAAAAGCACAATTAGGGAACACACTTAAGCCTTTGATCGCCCCCTAATGTTAACCACCTTCCCTGCCAGTGCCATTTATACAGTGTCAGTGCATATTTTTAGCACTGATCATTTCATACCGGAGAGTAACAACTATCTTTTTGTTATACATACCATGTAACCTGTCGTTTTTTGTCTTGTTTATGCTGTTCTGCATACTAGTGTAGTAATTTTGTTTATGTCCTTTTAACTACCGGTCATCACATGATCAAATGATTTTATGTATATTCAATAAATTATATTTTTCAAAATTTACATGTGTGTTTGCTGCCTACAAAGTCCCAATGAAGGGGGGTTCCTTTTTCTTGATTGACTATTAGGGATTTGGCAACAACACACTGGTCTGACATGGTGAAACCCTATTTTTTGCTGAAAGCCCTACTAATGGACCCATGGAGGAATAGGACAGGAGGAACAAGCAAGCAAAAGCAATCATAAGTCTGCTAGTGGAAGATGATCAGTTCATCCACATATGAAAAGAAAATATGGAATGTGGGCCGTACTACAAAAACTGCATGAGTGTTCAAACCTAAACAGTAAACTATATCTGCTATACATGCTATATAAGATGAGGCTAAAAAAGATCAGCAAATGTGTGAAAATGTGACTGCCATGCTAAAAATTGTAGAACCGCTACGTGCAATTGGAGAGAAAATTAAAGATAATTAAAGATAACCATGTGGTGGCGCTATTTCTATACAGCCTTCCAGAGTCATAAAATGCCCTTATTGACACTTTAGAAGCCAGACCCAAGCAAGAATTAACACTGGAATACGTTAAAGGAAAAATAATTTGATGAATAAAACAGAAGGAAGGAAAATATGCACGGTAAAGAGACCGGGAAAGCTCTTAAGGTGCACAAGGGCAAAAACAAAACAAAGAGACGAAAATATTTTCACTGCAAAAAGGCTGGTCACCTGAAAAAACACTGTTCAATCTAAAAAAGCTGAGCAGCGAAGGCGAGCGCCATCCACAGGAGAAAGTGTTAAGGCAGTTACAAAGGAAACATCATGGAGTGGCACTTTTAAAGTGACTCAGAATAGTATATCATGTGGTTGGTGTATAAACTCAGGTGTAACAACCCACATGACCAGCGATAAGACCTTCTTTACAGAAATTGGTTTCAGTGCAAAAGGCAAAGTCTTTCTATAAAATGGGAAAAGTATTACTCCAGAAGGTAATTGTCAAGGGTTCTTGAATTGCATCACACCATCAGGGGACAAGCAAAGTATCTTTATGAAAAATGTACTGTATATCCCAGATCTAGAAGAAAATCTTCTATCAGTGAAAATTCTTGCTAACAATGGTCTCACAGTTCAATTCCAAGGTGATGAATGCACAATTTGAATTAACAAGCAATTTGGATAAACAATATTAGGAAAAGTAAAAATGTATAGTATTGTTCCCACTAAGGTATACAAATCTTATCAGCAGCTAACACAATTTGATGACAGCAAATATTAAAAAATACAAAAAGAAGTGTAGCACTTCAGATTCCTTGGAAAAAGAAGATTGGATGAACATCTATACAGACCTATCACCGCAGATGAGCAAGCCAAGACTGCCAGTCCCCACAATAAATGCATTTACCTATGGTACAAACAACTGGGGCACCGAAACCCAGAAGCTATAAAAAAAACTTATAATAAGAGGCCTTGCAAAATGCTCATGAAATGCAAGTGTTGTATTGACTCAAAGGCCACACATACTCAACTTCAAACAGGTACTTCATTGGGCCATGAATCTGGGCATCTGTTTTATTAAGGACTAGGGATGGGCCGAATGGACCCCTGTTTGGTTCGCACCAGAACTTTAGAACAACGTGAAAGTTCGGACCTGAATATCGAACCCCATTAAAGTCAATGAGACCCGAACATCAAAAATCAAGTGCCCATTTTGAAGGCTTATATGCAAGTAATTGGGCATACAATGGTTATAAGGGTCCTGCCCTGGGGAACATGTATCAATAAAAAAAAGTTTGTGAAAAACATAATTTTTAAGTGAGCAGTGATTTTTTGATTTTTAAAGTGAAAACATAAAAATGAAAAATTCCTTCCAATATAGTGCCTGTGGGGTCCCCTTAGTCTACCTGTAAAGTTGCAGATCTTTACCATGTCTAGAATCTACTGCAGCAATAATTGCATTTATAAAGCCAAAAAAAATTACATTTTCCCTGCAAGCTGCTTTTATTTTGATTAGCAACAGCTGGGGAGCCAGTGTGTATGATGAGGCCACAATGTACTGCACTGGGAACAAGATTAGAGATTTTTTGGATACATTCTGGTGTCACTTTGACTTTGGGTAGAAGAAACAGGTGCGGAAAAATTGGTCTTTGGGTGTCGGTGGTGCCTTCCTACCATAACCCTATAGAAATACTCTTGATGAAAGCAAGAATTGGCCTCGCTGTAAAAAATTTCAATGATCAGCACCTGTCAAACAGGTGCAGAAAAATTACTCTTTGGGTGTCGGGGCGCCTTCCCACTGTAACCCTATAGAGGTGCTCTTGATGAAGGTGAAAAAAATTGCAATGATATGCACCTGTCAAACAGGTGCAGAAAAATTGGTCTTTGGGTGTTAATTGTCCCCATGAAACCTATACCAAAAACATTCTTCCAGATGAAATGATTAAACACCCTCAAAGCTAGGCAGCCTTGAAGTCCTGCAGAGATTCCACATCCCAAAAATATTTAATCAGTGACATCGGCATCGCTGGTAATGCAGGACTGATTCATTTTTTATAAAAGTCAAACTGTCCACGGAATCTGTGGACAGACACGTTCTATGATCAGTAACAAAACCTCCTGCAGCACCGAATGACCATTCTGAAAGGATGCTGGATGCAGGGCAGCCCAAAAACTCAATAGCATACTGGGCAAGTTCTGGCCAGTGGTCTATTCTCATGACCCAGTAAGTCAGTGGATCATCAGCTGAAAAGCTCTCCATCTCAGACGCTGCCAATGGGATGTGGAAGCTGACAGCCCTGGGCAGCAAGGACTAAAAAAATTCAGAAATGCCTCACTTAGGCAGACGCCTTCTCCAGTGCCATGTCCATAATGCCATGCAGAGTCTGCTCCAGCAGGAACACAACAGGGATTGTGTCAATGATGCATGCACTGTCACGGCTCACCATCCTTGTGGTCTCCTCAAATGGTGAAAATACAGTGCATGCATCCTTGATGATCAGCCATTGGCGTGGGGAAAAAAAGCCAAGGTGGCCTTAGCCTGTCGTCATGCTGTATTCCCCAGGTACTTGTTGACGGCCCCCTGCTGCATGTATAGCCGCTGCAGCATTGACAAAGTCGAGTTCCACCTGGTGGGCATGTCACAAATCAGGCGGTTTATGGGCAGGTGGATTTCCTGCTGAATTTCAGTCAACCGAGCACTAGCTGTGTATGACTGCCTGAAATGGCTACAGACTCTTCTTGCAAGCTTTAGCACATCTTGCAACCCTGAGTACATATTTAGGAAAAGCTGCACCACCAAATTGACTACATGTGCCAGCCATCATCCACCATCCATCATTCATTATCCATCATCGGAGATAACTTTGCAATACGCTGCAGCTGGGGGAACATGAATGCTAATTTGTCTACCGGTGTTCCTCCCTCTCTCTAGGCTCAAGTTCTTGTCATCCTCAACCTCAGAACCAACATCTGAATCCAGTAATGGCTGGGCATCATCAAGGAGCAAGCGGCTGATACTGTGGTCAAATAACTCAGCTGACTCCTCAATGGCTGATGTTGGGGCTATGACAGGAATAGATGTGGACAAGGAGGCAGGTTTATCCACTCTGGCAACTGCAGGGGACTGCACACTTGTCTCTGCTTGCGTGACAGATGATGAGGAAGGTTTAGTAAGCCAGACCACCACCTCCTCTGCATTCTGTGGCTGGATAGCACGGGCAAACTCACTAAACAGAGAAAATGATGCCCTGCCTATGAACACATTTGTTGCTGGCACCCTTACAGTGCCAAGGGAACATCTGCCTCTCCTTGTTGTCCTCCCAGACATTATTGGGAGGGAGGGGGCAGTGCTTATAAGCAAATGTAAAGAAAACATTGAAATCTGTATGTAGATGCACTTTAATCAATGTAACAAGGTGTTTGGTGCACTTTATTTTGAGTACTCACACTACACAGACACACTCCACGGATACACTATAATATACTGCAATATAATGCGCCAAACATACAGTGATGCACAGAACTATATGACGTTAAACTTGCAGTAACGCACGCAGAACTATATGGCATTAAACTGCCAGTAACGCACGCAGAACTATATGGTGTTAAACTGCCAATAACACACACAGAACTATATGGCGTTAAACTGGCAGTAACACACACAGAAATATATGGCGTTAAACTGGCAGTAATGCAATCAAATAGACGGTATTCAACCGTCACTACACTGAGGCTGAACTGTCCCTACTCTAGCTATACACTAATGTAAAGATTACTGACACAGTCTCACTACACTACACTGTAACTATCTGAGCTGTTCCTACTCTGCACTAATGTATGTATGAATGACACGGTATCACTACACTACAGTGAAACTATCTGAGCTGTCCCTACTCTAGCTGCACACTATGCAAAGCTGAATGATGTTCCTCCTCACTACACTCACACTATCCCTAGACTGACACTAAACTAATATTCTACACTGACAATTGAAGCAAAATAGCACAGTATAGCACACTAACTAACCAATAGCACTGAACGGAGTCCTGTTCTATCCCTCTCCATGCAGAAATCACACTGAAAATGGCTGCCATTAAAAGAATACTTTTATACTGTGGGGCAGGAATGAGCCATGATTGGATAAAGTCATGATGACAGTGTCCAATCATGACTCTGACAGTGCTCTGTGCCCTGATTGGCTGAAGCTTTCACTACTTCAGCTTATCAGGGCTTGCAATGCACTGTTCAGTATTGCAATGCATTGTGGTCGGTTCAGGGGGCCGAACAAATGGTCGAATGACCCATTTGTTCGGATGTTCGCCAAACGACTTATAAGTTGTGCACTATTTATTCACACATTGGCGCGCTATATGTATAATGATTGAGTTTATAATTTAAGTGCGTTTACTCTGTATTTTATATATAATGATACATGACCATACAGTTTGTGAATCTGTCAGCTGCTCCGATCTCCACCGGAGTATCACCGTAGACGAAAATCTCAAGATTGGTGTGCGAGTATCGTGCTATGCTGTACAGCTATTATGGTTATACCATTGGATGCAATTTTTTTTAAATATTCTTGTAAGTGCAACTTGGAAAGATGGATCTTTTTTTGGGAATAAACTTTTAAACAGGTTCATGCTATGAGGACTGTCTTGTTCCCTATGTTAACAAGCTAATGAAACTGGCAGTGGAATCAGAGCTTGAATGATCAGACAATTGAGGGACATGAATCAACCACTCAGGAGACCTGACTGGGATATTGACAAAGTTGCTTCTCTGGATTTGCCTGTTAGTTGGAAACACATACCCAATAAGCATTTACCCCTCATTGATCTGGTGAGTGTTAATTTTGAGGGGAGTGGAATCACGCGGTGTGATGAAGGTGGTTATTACTACATATCTGTTAAGCCCCCTCATGAACATTCAGTAGAGCATGTTCCAATTGGACTTACCTGTCACAGGGTATATTATTAATTGAATGTTTTTGGTTCAAAGAAACTAGGCTACTTAAAAAAAAATACCTACCTTGATGAGAAACTTTGGAAATACAAAACACCAAAAAGGTAGTAATGTGACAATATGATCTAGAAAATTGTAAATTGGGTCTAGCCTCTAAAATTGGAATCAGAAGATACAGTAGAGTAGTGTATTAATTGAAACCAAGCTGAACGCAACAAATGACATAAACACACAATATTTGACGTAGTAGCTATTCTATTATTAGACATGATTAGTGTCACAGACTGTGGTCCCTATCCACCTACAGATGTTTAATCCAAGAAACTGCAGGAGAATGCCTGAGAGGCAGCAGAGGGCACTGATGGTGGAGCAAAGTAGGCCAGATGACTACAGAGTAACTTTTAAGGGTAGAGGTGCATATCAGCCGGGAGAAGAACAGTCAGGTGAAGCAGGAGCATATGAAAGGCTGCACAGATACATGAATGTCAGAGGTGCACAGGGGTACACTGGAGTCACAGAGGCATACTAAAGAAATAGGAGAACACTAAGGAAAACCAGGGTGCACTAGGAGGTACAGGAGGCACTTGAGGGCTGGAGACAGACACACAGGACACAAATGGCTCATGGTACAGGAAAGGGAGTGCAGCAGGGGCTCAGCTATGAAGCAGTGACACATTACTCAAACAGCCATTATGGGGGCGCAATCAGGAGAGTTGCCTCCTGATTGGCCATGGTGCCAGTACTCTGGGTTAGATTGGAAAGTGCCAGGGAGCCATGTGATGCTGGAATCCAGCAGAGGTGAGCTTGATATTTAGCTTAGGTTAATTTGCACACTCAAGAAAGATAAAATAAGGAAACTAAATCATGGGTTTCTGTGTTAGGAACATTAAATAAAATTAAGTGAACAGAAAAAGCAGGTTATACATTAGTCAAAACAAAAACCAGGAAATGGCATACATATTTTATTGATACATTTAATTTTATGGTGGCTTGTCCAGAAGATAAAAGCTTGTTAATACGTTTATGGTAGATGGGTAAATGACAGGAAGTAGAAACATAACAAAGGAAAATTAGGTTACTTGGGTTCCACATTGGGGTTAGAGGTTGACAGTCATACTAGTGTACACGCTGTGTATTAGGTAAAAAGCTAGGCAACTTTTCAGTTTCTGAATGGACATAAATACATTCAGTTTAAATGCTTTTGTTTTTATACAGCTGTGGAACTGCTCTACAAATACATCTATTTACATAGATGAACATTAGCAAATAAAAAATACATACCTTTTTAAAGATATTTTTTAAAGATATTTTAAAGAAACGCAATGCGTGTATATCCCTTTTAACAACTGGTTCATGCAGCATTTAACATCAGTATGTTGACCAAATTGGAGATAAAAGTTGTAGCAAGTCTCAAGTTACAATGATCCAGTCAAGCACTAGCAAACATCTTGCAGTCTATTGCCCCATACACACGATCAGACATTCCGACAACAAAATCCATGGATTTTTTCCGACAAATGTTGGCTCAAAATAGTCTTGCATACACACGGTCACATAAATCTTGTCAGAAATTCTGAACGTCAAGAACGCGGTGACGTACAATATGTACGATGAGCCAAGAAAAATGAAGTTCAATAGCCAGTGAGGCTCTTCTGCTTGATTCCGAGCATGCGGGGAACTTTGTGCGTCGGAATTGTGTACACACGATCGGAATTTACGACAACGGATTTTGTTGTCGGAAACTTTGAGATCTAGATCTCAAATTTTGTGTAATGGAAATTCCAATGGAAAATGTCCAATGGAGCCTACACACGGTCGGAATTTCTGACAACAAGCTCCCATTGAACATTTTCCATCAGAAAATCTGACCGTGTGACCTACTTTGGGTTGGTAGCCCAGCTATTTCAGCTTGTCATTACAATGACCCGAATTAAAGGAATGACCCTATTTAGATTCCACATATTGATGTCAGTCACATGATAAATGTTTATGGTACAATTCAGCATGACTGTGTCTTTAAATGAAAAAAGGCGCACTAAGTAAATTACAATGACAGAAAGTAAAGGCTTTTAGCGATGGTGGCTAGTGTGGAACATAATTTTTAAAACCTTTTTGATTTAGTTTCTAACAAACCTGACTTTGCAAAGCTTTTCTGAACTCCATAGTCCTTGAACAAATTAGTTTCTAAAAGCAATGAAGACTTTGAAAATATAACACTAGCTACCTTAAACATAATAATGCAGTCTCAAGTCAGGTAGCAATAAGTTAATACCTTTAAAGTTTCATTTTTTTTTTCCTTTTTTTTTAGTCTGGAAGTATAATATACTTTATTAATTTAGTTTCTCCTTCTTAACCTTGCCAGATGTACTAAAGTTAGCGTTGGTGAAGTCTATAAATTACTTAACATTCAATGAGGAACTGAAAGCTGTCTATCAGTTTATAAAACTAATGATGATGCTCATGTGAGTACAAAATATATAAGAAAAGCTGGGGCACTGTGCCTTTCATAAGAACTGTCTGTATTCCCTAAAATAAAATAAATGCGTTTGCGCTAGAGAAATTATAATAATAAAAGTAAAAATCAGTGTATGGAAAAAATAAAATTTTTTTTTTTTTTAACACAGGTAATGTTTATTAAATGTATTATACATTACACTTGAAAATGCAAGTCATACATTTTAGACAGGAGTACAGCAAAACAGGGTCTACAAATTATACTGGTAAGTTTATAAAGGCTTATATCATTTGGTATGTAAACTTCTAACACCATGGACAGACTGAAGAAACAATCCTCAAGGGAATCAGCATAATCCATGCAAGAATGAACCATACATGTTAAAGCACAATCTCACCCTTCAGTTTCAGCTTATATAAGAAGCCTTTTCTTTCCCTATATGGGGGGGGGGGGGGGGAGAGGCTCCCACCAAGAAACCAAGGGAGTGAGAAGAGGTGGACCCAATATCCACCCACTGACTCCAGTATCCTCGACCATCTATTAGCACAGCATATCTGTTACCCCTCAATTGTTTCGGGGTAGAATTAAACCGTCAGATGTTTAGCCTCCACCCAAGCCGCCCATATCTTCTCAAACTTATGAGGACAGTTCCTACCCATGTATGTGAGTTTATACATTGGTAGTATCGCGTTCACCTGCGCCCGCCATGCTCTTGTAGTAGGGGGGTCAGGCAGTTTCCATCTGAGCAGGATTTCTTTCCTGGCATAATAGGCTGCATAAAACACGAATAGCTTTGTGTGTTTAGTAGTTGCCAGGTTGTCTGTAATGCCTAGTAGAAACACAAGCGGGTCTACATCCAAGTGTAACCCTGCTACTCCATTTATATCTGACACCACCGCCCGCCAATAAGTCTGAAGGACCGGGCATGACCATACAACATGGAAGAAAGTTCCCACCGACTGCTTGCATTTGGGACAAACATCTTCTACTCCTGGGTAAATGTTGGATAACCTGTGCGGGGTATAGTACGCTCTATGTAGGAATTTCATCTGGACAAATCTGTCCCTTGCTGAGATCATGAGTGGAATGCACTGCTGCAAGCCTTCAGACCAGTCCTCTTCAGTCAGTTCGGGAATATCTAGCTGCCATTTAGTGAACAGTGGGGTCAATTTGGAGGTGTCTTTACAGGTAAGCCTGATATATATAGAAGACAGTATACGGTCAATATCCGTTACTGTAAGTAAGGACTCAACTGAGTGTGTGTCAATAACTATCCCATTAGGGAACTGAGCCCTGGCCGCGTGACTGAGCTGTACAGATCTAAAGAACATCCATGAGGGAAGATGATATTTACTTTTTAATTCTGTGAACGACATAAGGCGATCGTCTTTAAAAATATGGCGTATTGTCCGGATCTCGTATCTGGCCCATACCTGCGGGTCTGGGATAGATTGGAAATGTGGCAGTTTGGGATTACCCCATAATGGTGTATATGGTGAGACAGCATTCCGATTATTAAGGTAGCCTGACACTTGACCCCAAACCCTCACCGTCGTCTTCATCGGCGTAGTAACTCGAGGGCTGTATCTCGGTCCCCTGTACACTAGATTGCTAAGTTCTGAGTATGAACCAAGAATCGCCGCCTCTAAGTTAACCGCTGGGTTGGCTCTGTCCTGAGTAAACCACCAACGCACAGACACTAATACCGCCGCCCAGTAATACTTCTTGAAATTTGGTAGGGAGAGGCCACCTTCCGTAAGCGACAGCTGTAAAGTATGTTTAGCTATTCTGGGAGCTGCCCCCGCCCAGACAAAAGACGTGATAGCCTGGTCCAATTTGACAAAGAAAGAGTTAGGGATGGGAACTGGGGTGTGCCGGAAGGCATACAGGAATTTTGGTAAGAAGGACATCTTAATTAGGTTTATTCTCCCTACTGGGGTCAGTGGAAGTGTTTTCCACACTGAGCATCGTTGGATAAAGCGCTGTAAGATGGGATAGACATTATCCTCTAAATACTTCTGTTGATCTAATTGTACCTGAATTCCCAGATACTTGAACCGCGCTACCCTTTTCAGGGGGGTGGTTGAGCCTATCGGCCTAGGGACTCCCGACAGGGAGAACAGGAGCGACTTATCCCAATTTACCCGAACTCCTGAGAACGCACCAAATTGGTTAATAATGGACAGAGCCGCCCCTAATGATTGCTGGTCATCTTGAAGGTATAAGAGCATATCGTCTGCGTATAACGAAACTTTTTCAGTCAGGGGAGGAAACGATATGCCTCTCACTGCCGTCGCCGCCCTGAGAATCACCACTAGCGGTTCAATCGCAAGGGCGAAGAGAGCCGGAGAAAGTGGACAGCCCTGCCTGGTGCCTCGGTGGAGTGGGAACGATGTAGACAAGACACCGTTCGTGCGAACTCTAGCCGTCGGACTTGAGTACAGAAGGCGTACCCATTTTACAAATTTAGGTCCCACTCCGAATCTAGGTAGAATATGCCATAAATATTCCCACTCCACCGAGTCAAAGGCCTTCTCCGCGTCCAAGGAGGCCACCACGCCAGTCCCCCCCCACCAGTCGTGCTCGCAATCACCGTAATGGCAAGGGTGTCAACATGTTCCTTATAAAATTCCACAGGGAATCCATCATCACCCGGGGTCTTTCCCGAATGGAGGGAGCCAATAGCCGTTTGGATCTCCTTGAGGGAGAGCGGAGCGTCAAGTCTCTGCCTAGCTGCTACCGAAAGGCAGGGCAGCTCAATGGCTTCTATGTGTGTCTGTAATTCATCAGCAGAATATTGTACTCTGGAAGAATAAAGGTCCTCATAAAATGAGGCAAAGCACCTGTTTATGTCTCTAGGATCAGACAGCAGCCGACCCGAGGCCTCCTTAATATTAGCCACAGAGGTCGTCGCCGTCTGCTCCCGAGACAACCATGCCAGGAGACGCCCGGTCCGCTCACCCTGCTCGAAGATCCGCTGTGACTGGTGCAGCATTATCTTCCTCGTGGCTGTCACCCGCAGAAGTGTCACCTCCCTCATCGCACACTGTAAGTCAACTCTACAGGTTTCATCCTTATTGGCAGTATACTGGGCCTCCAATCGACCAGCCCTGCGTTCAGCCTGGAGCAGTGCCTCGCCAGTCTGGCGCCGGGTGGAGCCTATGGCTTTCTGATAGTGATCCCTAGCATGAAATTTAAAATTTTCCCATGTAGAAGCAGGCGTGGTAGCAGGTGGATTAGCTGCCCAGTACTCCCGCACAGCCAACTCTGCCCCCGGAGTTATACGGTCATCAGAGACCCAATACCTGGACAATCGCCAAAGGCAGTCGGCGGGAGCAGGACCCACGTTTAGTTTTAGTAGGATGGGGGAGTGGTCAGATATACCCCTAGGCAAATGGGAGATCTCCTGTACCTTAGTAAGAAGAGATCTAGTGGCAAAGATCAAGTCAATGTGGGACATGGCTCTATAGGAGGCTGATTGGCAGGTGTAGGATCTCAAGAGGGGATTCTTCCATCGCCAAACATCCGTTAGGTCGAACGTGGATGCCCATTTAGAAAGCGGGGATTCCACAGACCCAACCGGAGCCAGCCTATCTACAGCAGGGCAGGGAGGCATATTAAAATTGCCCGCTAGGACTACATTGTCAGTGGAGCATCCTGCTATAAATCAGGCAATTTTATTTAAGAGTAACAGCGATGCTGGTGGAGGTATATAAAGTCCCACTATCACCATAGGCATATTTGCGATAACTGCATGCATTGCTACATATCTGCCCTCGGGATCCAAGTGCAGGTCCAGCAGTGTAAAGGTTAGGTTCTTATGAATTAGTATACTAACCCCTCTGGCATACGAGGAATAGGTGGCATGATAATAGTGTCCCACCCATGGTTTCTTTAAACTAAGGACTCGACCCCCGGTAAGGTGAGTCTCCTGTAATATGCAGATATCTGGCCGGTGGAGTTTAAGGAAGTTAAAGACTAAAGAACGCTTAACCCGGGAGTTTAACCCTCGGACGTTCCAAGATATGATTGTTACTGGGGCCATAATAATTTGGGGCAATATACGACAACCTGCAGGAGGAGTCCACTCAGATCCCTAGGCAGGGAAGTTAATCTCGATGTCCATGACTCTACAATTGGCTTTGTATATGTGACCAACCAGCCATACACACCATGAAACCAGCATACCCCACATACCTGTGTGTAACTTAAATAACACATCTTATTAAACTTTAACCGAAAACCCCCCCCTCCCCGCACACCCCCCAAACCAGAGTGTGCCTGATCCCAAAAACTAAACATGATCAACGATCAAATGGGGACATGAACCAGAGGGCCGGAAACAGTTAGCGCCCTCTCAAGTTACAAAGGTCTAAGTCAGTAGAAGATGCCGCCATCAACGGGATATGACGGAATTCCTTTATTTTCTCCCGGTTATCACCGGGGGCACATTCTTAAAATAACTCCCCCCTCCCCCTCAACAAAAAAGGAAAGCCCCCATTCCTAGAGTATAAAGCAGGAGGGAGCAGAGGTGACAGTGTCACGTAGGCAAAAGTAGAAAAACGGCCAGCAGGTAAAGTGGCAGCCTGAGCTTGCAGAGAATCAAAAAAAAAAAAAAAAACCACTAAAACCCCCCATGAATGTCACCATCAGACGTCAGACGTGTTAGGATAGTTCTTGTTGTTATGTCGGCTCCTCTTGACTCAATAAAGTCAGCCAGATGGTGAAGGTCAGGGCAGTCAAGATACTTTCAGGATAGGAGACGGGTGGCGCACCAGCTCCAATAACAGCAAGGGTTAAGCAGTGGAGAGTCTCCGAGCTAGGGCCGCCCGATATCCCGCCAAGCCCAATCCCCACCAAAGGCAAGTCCCGAAGTCCGACTGTGTGGAGAAGCAAAGGGGTTATCATAAGGCAGATCGTGACACTGTCCATGTGGCGGACAAGCCGCAGGGGCCAGAGGCAGAGTATTGGCAGAGAATAAGCAACATCAGCAGGTCATCTACCCCCCTAATTGCGGGGGAGAGTGTTCAGCCAATGTGAGGCCTCATTAGGTGAGGTAAAGAAGCGGACAGTCTCTCCATCTTGCACACGGAGTCGGGCAGGGAACAGCATACTGTACCGTATTGCTTTAGCTCTCAGGGCCTGCTTCACTGCATCAAACGATTTGCGCTGCCTCTGAGTGTCCGCCGAGAAGTCAGGGAAAAACATCAGGCGAGTCGCTTCGTGTCGAATGTCCGCCATCTTGCGTGCCTCGCGGAGTATCAGGTCCCGGTCCCTGAAGTTCAATAGCCGGAATATGAAAGTTCGGGGTGGGGTTCCCGGGGGGCCCCGGGTCGGCGGCATCCTGTGAGCCCTCTCAACGGCAAAGTGTGGCGAAAACGCTGCTTGGGGGAAAAGTGAGCGAAGTAGCCGCTCCGTGTAGGCAGAGGTATCGGAGCCCTCAGATCCCTCAGGCAGGCCGATTATCCGTAAATTGTTTCGTCTATTACGGTTCTCAGAGTCTTCGTCTTTGGCCTCCAAATGCTTCACTCTCACTTGCAGGGTGTGAAGGGAGGCCGAGTGATCCCTCACTGTGTCTTCTGTGTCTCCCACGCGGCGCTCCACCTCAGTGACCCGCTGCCTCACCTTCTCAAAATCCTGCCGGATAAGACCAACCTCTAGTTGCACGGTGTCAATTTTAGTGGTGAGAGTAGAGAGGGAGGACTGACAGCCCGTGATAGCCTGCATTAAGGCAGCGAAATTACTCTGTTCCGTAGAAGCAGTCTCAGGCCCCTCCGTCTGGGTCTCCATGCTGTGCACTGCCTGCACGCGTGCAGCGGCGCCTCCGGGATTGATGCGAGTGTTTCTCAGGCTATGTTGCTCCTGGCGCCGCCGGTTCCGTGTCCGCAACCGCAGGGGGAGATTAGGAGTTGCTTCAGATAGTTAAGGCAATTCAGAGGATGGGATAAAAGGATAAAATCCCCGCTATGGCTGCAGAGCTTCCTGACTAACCGTCCTACTCCGTCACCATCTTGGCCACGCCCCATAAAAAATGTAAATAATAAAAAATATATCCCAATATATCTAAAACAATATTTTGTAAATATCAATCTGTGATAAATTATTTAGTGATAAAATAAACAAAGTGCAACGTGCATATAAAATGTTAGCAATCCAAGTGCAAACTCAGGTTTAAAAGAGTGCTCACTCTTTCAATAAAGTGATTAATGAAGTTCATAAATGATAAATGCAAAGTGCACAAATACAGTGTCCATCAACAGTGATATCCATCATGCTCATCCAAGAAGTGTAAAAAATATATCATGCTCCAGTGCTCTCCGGTGACCCCCAAAAGCATATGCGCTCACCTCAGAGCGTGTGACACAGTACCCAAACTATGTCAAATCACGCTTGGGAGCCACTCCTGGGCTCTAAAAGGTATGCAGGTGTTGACCTCCAACTTGCTCAGTTAATAGCGTTCCAATTCATTAATAAAAGAGAAGAAACTCCATAGTGTAACATTGTAAAGGAATTTATTCTAAAAAACAAACACTCCCCTCCTAGGGGTACTCACATTGTATGGGTGCGTGAGTGCACCATCCTATTCAAGGCTTCACATAAGAGAAAACAAATCGCTGGTATGGCGTGCGGTATGGTGTACTCGTCTCGTCTCTTCCTCCGTGCTGACAGCTCCGTCCTGGCCCCTCCCCTACGCGTGTTCGGCACAGGGATCACGTGCCTTCATCGGGGGATCCCCCTGATGAAGGCACGTGATCCCTGTGCCGAACACGCGTAGGATCCCCCTGATGAAGGCACGTGATCCTTGTGCTGAAGGATGGAGCTGTCAGCACGGAGGAAGAGACGAGACGAGTACACCATACCGCACGCCATACCACCGATTTGTTTTCTCTTATGTGAAGCCTTGAATAGGATGGTGCACTCACGCACCTATACAATGTGAGTACCCCTAGGAGGGGAGTGTTTGTTTTTTAGAATAAATTCCTTTACAATGTTACACTATGGAGTTTCTTCTCTTTTATTTATGAATTGGAACGCTATTAACTGAGCAAGTTGGAGGTCAACACCTGCATACCTTTTAGAGCCCAGGAGTGGCTCCCAAGCGTGATTTAGCATAGTTTGGGTACTGTGTCACACGCTCTGAGGTGAGCGCATATGCTTTTGGGGGTCCCCGGAGAGCACTGGAGCATGATATATTTTTTACACTTCTTGGATGAGCATGATGGATATCACTGTTGATGGACACTGTATTTGTGCACTTTGCATTTATCATTTATGAACTTCATTAATCACTTTTATAGAAAGAGTGAGCACTCTTTTAAACCTGAGTTTGCACTTGGATTCCTAACATTTTATATGCATGTTGCATTTTGTTTATTTTATCACTAAATAATTTATCACAGATTGATATTTACAAAATATTGTTTTAGATATATTGGGATATATTTTTTATTATTTAAATTTTTTATTTTTTCCATACACTGATTTTTACTTTTATTATTATAATTTCTCTAGCGCAAACGCATTTATTTTATTTTATTGCTATTTACATGGGTATGAAACGTGATTAGTGTTTGCAGCTTGCTATCACCAGGGATTTATTTTGGAGGCATTAACCCATCTGTGGCTCGCCAGATCTTTCTATATGTCTCTATTTCCTGCTAGCAATTTCATAGTGCTAACTTTAATCTGATTGGTTATGTGAATCAGAAATTCACAGCTTTTGTTTGATGGGCATGAGCCACATTATAGGGTGTGCTGAATAGAAACCGAAGCAAGGAAATCTAAGGGGAATGTGCAGCAGTTGTCCTATAAATCATTTGTATTAATTGTTTTACTTTAAGGCCCCTTTACACAAACTTGCATTAACATGACACACAGGATTGCACATCACTCATTTTGGTAATTAAAAAAAAAAACACATTTATAAAAGTTGATAGTGTATATATATATATATATATATATATATATATATATATATATATATATATATATTTATATATATATATATATATATTTATAATATTAATATTATATACTTATATACCATATTAATTTATAACATTATTTCATATACATAGCTTCCCTCATGTTGCATAGTTAATAGACGTGCAAAACTAAAAAAAAAATTGATTTGTTATTTACATAAATCCTGTTTAGTTAAATTAGTTTAATCCGTTTAATTCATTGTCGGAATTCGTTTTGTTTATTCATATCCGAATTTTTCCAATAAGGAACAATTCAATCGTTTTCAAATAGTTTTTGAATTTGAATAGTAATTGAATTTGAAAATCTTTCGAATTCTAATAGTTTTCCAATTTCCAAAGAGAATAAAATAGAATAGAAAATAAAGGAATAGAAAAAATATAATAGAAATAGAAAAGAATATAACAAAATAAAAGAATAGAATTTAATAGCGTAAAACAGAACAAAATAGGAAAGAAAATAAAAGAACAATAGAATGAAATAAAATGGAATAGAAAGGAATAGAATAGCATAAAGTAGACAGATTATAACCATCTTTTGAAATTCAAATAGAATAGAAAAGAATAGAATTAAAAAAAACAATAGAATAGAGTAGAAATAATATAACCATTTTTCAAAATTCGAATAGAATTTAGTCAAATTTTGATTAGAATAGAAAATAACACAATAGTATAGAAAAAAACAACAGAATAGAATGAATATAACCATCTTCCAATTTTAATCTATTCTTTTATATTCTATTCAAATGTATTCTTTTTTACATTTGGGAAATTATTATATTCTTTCAATTCTATTCTTTTTTAAAATTATATTATTTTTCTATTTGTTCTATTCTATTTTTTCTATACTATTCTGTTATTTTCTATTCTAATCTATTCGTATCTATTCTCTTCACATTTGTATTGATTCTTTTTGAACTTTGGGAAATGGTTATCTTCTTTCTATTCTATTCTATTTTATTCTATTCTATTGTTTTTTAATTCTGTTCTTTTCTATTCTATTGTGTTCTATTCTTTTTTTTTATATTCTATTATTTTATGTTCTATTATTTTCTTATGTATTTGAATTCAAATTTATTCTATTTGAAATTCGAATTTCAGAAGATGATTATATTCTTTCTATCTTATTCTATTTGTTTCTATTATATTCTAGTCTATTCTGTTGTTTTATTTTCTATTCTATTTAGTTCTTTTACTCTGTTATATTATATTCTTTTATTTTCTGTTATATTCTATTCTATTTTTTTCTATTCTATTTTCTTCCTATTCTAGGGCACGAGGGGGGTGTAAGTGCACTGTATTGAGGTGGTTAAATTCAGTACTATTGTAATTCAGAAATTCGGATACATCCGTACTTTCAAAAAATTAAAATTCGTCCGAATTTCAATTCGGGATGAAACGAACTGCACATGTCTAATAGTTAAGATACCAATGCCCCAGATGTTGGGACTGACATTAAATGGTATGGAAATTGGTATCATAGGTCAAAGTGAAAGATAATTTTTGGGTACGTCAATGATAAATCTAACAGTACAAACAAATGGCAACCAACCCAGCCTGCAACTTGCCTTTGCAGCAAGTAGCACATATTCCAATTCCAAGCTCACTTACCAGCCACTCTGCAACAAACTGAATTGTCCTAACTAACAAGTAAATCCCCAAAAATCCACACTAGGTCAAAAATTGATATATTGCAAGCAGCCACTTAATCAACTGTGATCATTTTTGGTCCATCACTTTGCATTTTCCGGATATTTTATTCTGCTTTTACATATTTAAAGGACTTTTTTTATATACACCAATCAGTTTCTTTTGGTTGCGTTTTCACTTTTGGCACTTTAAAATATGTGTAAATATATGAAATTGCATGTTTAACATTTTCTCTATAGGAATTTTCTATTTTCGCACTGTGCACTTTATTTAAATTTTTTTTGAGCCGAAGTTTATATTACGCGGCTTCTTACTTTGCACATTATTGTCCTAACAGTTCACGTTAAAACCAGGGATTTCGTTTGCACACATTTGCAAATATATGTGCAAGCTGCAGGGTCACTTCATGGCACCCTAGTGCAGTAGTGTATTTAGGTTTTATGCTGCCCTAGGCCTGACTAAACTCGTGTACCCCCAAATTTAAATAAGATCGACCCCTTCCTGTCAAGGCCACACCCCTTGCTGTTTAAGTCCTGCCCTGAAATTTTCAAGTGGGGACACTAGTTCTGAGGGCCTGGGGGGGGGGGGTCAATAGATTCCCTTAATTTGCATAGATTTCCTCTCACTTTCTGTTTGGCTATGGGGCAGGAAGTGAAAGGAAATCTCTACAATGGGACAGGGATGGTAAAAAACTGACGGGTCTATAACCCTCCCTTACTCTATCAAAATGAAAAAAAAAAGTTGTTGCCTATAGTTCTGCTTGAAGCACAAATTTCTGATAATTTTATGGAGATGACTAAGAAGATATAACCATTCCAATGGTGCAGCAGAAAACATAGCACAGTGAGGAAGGTTTGTGGTCCAGGATGATAGGACAAAAATAGAAGCGGCGCCCCCCACCCACAGTTGCGGAATGCCAGCCGCCCGCATACCGGAAGCAGTGCGGCCGCTTTATGAGGGAGCTAGACTAATTTGCCTCTCAGCCCAGTCCACCCTATAAGACTGGCCTTACACTAACAGTGTAGCGCAAGCCGTTGGGGACTCTTTCCGGCCTGCCCCCCTACAAAGTGCTGCCCTAGGCCTGGGCCTTGTCGGCCTAGACAAGGATACAGCATTGCCCTAGTGTATTGCAGTCCTAACCCTATACTAATAATAATCGACAAATTGAGGGCAGGTATGCCTGGAGGGAGCCCACCACTCTTTAAAAGCATAGGGGTGCACTGGACACCCAGCATATAGCACAATGGCAGTTAAGGTATCCAGTGCACCCCCACACCAATTAACCAACAGTACAAACAAATGGCAACCACCCCAGCCTGTAACTGGCCTTTGCAGGAAGGAGCACATGGAAGGATGACATGTCAAAAAAACAATAAAGAAAAATTCCAAGCTCACTTACCAGCCAGCCTGCAACGAACTGAGAGCCTCTGGTCTCATGCATGTTGTCGGATCGAGAACAGACTCAGAGATAAATATAAGGCAGGTGGAGGGGAGGTGCATGCAGTAGGTTTTTTACCTTAATGAATAGAATGCATTAAAAGAGATGTATGGGATTTTTTTTATCCCGTATTCATACTTACCTAGGTGGATGCAGCATCGGTCTAATGCTGCATCTGGCCCCCACTGCCTCTTCACTGAGAACCAAGCCACCAACACCACCGATGGCTCGGTTCTCTCACCTCCCTGAGCGGAGAGCTGCTGCCTGTCAGTCAGCAGCTCTCCTGCTCTGCTCCTCCATGCTCATTGGAGCGCTGAGCTGTGGAGGGGTGGGGAGCGCCCGTCTTAGCATCTCAGAAGCTCGCTGAGTGGCTGAGACAGCCATTAGTCCAGGCACCTGGCGGATCCAGACTTCCGAAGTTGGGATGACGCAGTGCCTGGACTGATCTTGGTGATGTCAGCAGAGAGCAGACTTCAGACTAGTCTCTGCTGAAAATGGGTCACAGGAGTGCAAAACGAATTGCACTCATGTGACCTATAGGAGAAGCCAAGCCAAATGAGCTCAGGCTGGACTTCTCCTTTAAGGTAACAAAAAAAAAAAACTTCAGCCTTTACAACCACTTTAACCCCAATGCAAGTTTTACCCCAAAAACCTATTCGTATTTACATGTGTATCATTACATTTATACAAGTGATTCACTATTCAGAGAATTAAGGTAATCCAAACACATATAAAAAAGATTTTAGTGAGGATATACTGACATTATTGTGACTGAAATTAATATTCATCATCAGTTTAAGAGACAAACCCAACTGGCACAGAAGCACTGCAATGAAATAGTCATATAATAAGCAAATGTAATGTGCAAACTCTGGCTTCATTTGCACAATTTTTGGGGGGAAGATGCAGAGAAGAACACAATCTGCTAATTAGCCTTTGAATCTGCTAATCAGCTTGTGTTTTTCCCAGCTATTAAAGACTTCTTCTCTAATTAGCAATGAAGTTTGTGATCCTTCTTGCAGATGGGGAAGATCAGCTCTGCTATAGTATTATATATGGTCCTCACCCTCCATGATTAGTTCATTGTTCTACCTCAAAGGTACGTGACTAATTGAGTTTGACCATTCATATATATTTGGATTGCCGAATCATTATACACCATAGTTTTTAAGGCCATAGTAAAAAAACGAACTGAAAAAAATCCATATATATGTATACATAATATTATAATTATTTTATAGTGCCAACAATCTGCGCAGCACTTTACAAAATGAAGCAGACATTACAGTTACAATACAATTCAATACAATAGGAATCAGAGGGCCCTGATTGTTAGAGCTTACAATTTAATGCCGCATACACACGACCCGACTTTACGGCATACTTGGTTCGATTGTGTGTGGGATCCAGCTGACTTTTTTTTCCCCAAAAGTTTGACAGACCTAGAAATGAAACATGTTTCAAATCTTTTTGACGGACTTGTTTCCGATCGAAAAGTCCGCTCGTCTGTATGCTAGTCCGACGGACAAAAACCGACGCTAGGGCAGCTATTGGCTACTGGCTATGAACTTCCTTGTTTTAGTCCGGTCATACGTCATCACGTACGAATCCGTCGGACTTTGGTTGATCATGTGTAGGCAAGTCCGTTCATTCGGAAAGTCCGCCGTAAAGTCCGTCAAAAAGTCCGCAGGACAAAGTCTGCCGTAAAGTCCGCTCGTGTGTACGCGGCATTAGAGGAAGGGTCAAGCGATAAAAAAGGTAATAACTGTGGGGGATAAGTTGATGGAGAGAATAAAAAAACAGTGTATTAGTTAGAAGCAGTATAGGCTTCAATAAATAGACACGTTTTTGGGGATCACCTAAATGTGTATAGAGAAGGAGATAGTCAGACAGAGTCAGATTGGGGTAAGAAGTTTTAGAGAATGGGAGAGGCTCTAGAGAAGTCCTGGAGGTGAGCATAGGAGGAGGTGGTGAGGGAACTAGAGAGCAGGAGGTTGTGTGAGGACCGAACAGAGAGGTTTGGTTGGAATTTTGAGACCAGGTTAGCGATGTAGCTGGGGGCAAATTTTTGGATAGGTTTGTAACTTGTTTTTTTTTTTTTTTTGTATTTTATTTGTTGTGTGAGCGGAAGAAGAGGGATTTGCAGAGAGTGATAGCAGACACTGAGCAGTTGGTAAGGTGGATGAGTCTGGCAGCAGCATCATGATAGATTGAAGGGGGATGGCCTATGTAAGATGAGCTAATGAAGAAGCTTTGTGGTGTCTATGAGCTCAGTTTTGGATAGGTTAAGTTTAAAGAAGTGGTGTGACATTTTTTAAATTTCTCTTAATAAATCAGTGCTGTGTGAGGAGACTGATGGGGTGAGCTGAGGGGCAGAGAGATAAATTTGGGTGTCATCATCATAGAAATGGTATTGGAAGCCATGGGAAGCTATCAGCTGACCCAGGGAAGTGATAGAATGCAACTTGGGGGACCCCAACAGAAAAAGGAAAAGGAGAGGAAAAGGTAGAGTTGTAAGTGACACTGAAGGTGTGGTGAGATAGGTAAGATGAGAACCAACAAAGAGTACAGTCAGGGATAACAAAGGAACAGAGTTTTTGGGGAGAAGGCAGTGGCCAACTGTATCAAAGGCAGCAGAGGGGTCCAAGAGTAAAAGTACATAGTACAGTATGGTATGGTGTTGGATAGTGCCATCATCCCTATGCAAAGTAAATGTGGAAACCCTCTTGGGGTGCTACATTGGAGTAAAGTGTGGGACCACTAACAGGATAGCCACACAGCAGCACCCCAAGACCAGCCACTTTGAGCTCTGTTGTTGATCCAATTATTATTATTGAGAACACATAAACATGACTACAGATTTTGAAAGCAATGTAAATTACCATTAAGCACATTGATAGTAATGAGTCAACTTCAGTTAGAGGTGGATTTTGACACATATAGTACATATTAACGTTTCATAAATATGCTATGTTTGAATTAAATATGAAATGCCAAATTAAATTTGAAATGCCAAATTAAATGCATGTCTTCTGTTGTTGATCTCTAGTATATCTACGGCCTAAACACCATCTGCATCTAATTGTGTAGATTTCTCTTAACTTCCTCCCTGTATACACTGCATAAAGTGAAAGGAAATTCCCCTTCGGTAGCTGTTGCTTAAACAAGTGTTCTTTCCTATGGGAAGATTTCCCTTATATTTTGAATCCATACCCCTCACCACTTAATACAAAACTAAAAGAAAAAAGATTTGGCTTTTGTCAACTTTCCCACCTGTTGCATAAATCTCTGTCACATAGGGGTCATTTACTATAGCGCCGCGTGGTAATTAGCGCTAATTAGCACTCAAATTACAGCGCTCGCAGTAATTAGCGCCCAAAGCCTTATGCCGCGTACACACGATCGCACATTCCGACAACAAAATCCATGTGTTTTTTCCGACGGCTGTTGGCTCAAACTTGTCTTGCATACACACGGTCACACAAATCTTGTTAGACATTCAGACATTCCAAACGTCAAGAATGCAGTGACATACAACACGTACAACGGCACTAGAAAAGGGAAGTTCAATAGCCAGTGCGCCACCCTTTGGGCTCCTTCTGCTAATCTCGTGTTAGTAGAGGTTTGGTGAGAGATGATTCACGCTTTTCAGCTTCGTGCTTTTCCGATCGTTACTGCTCTTCAGTTTGTGCTTGTGGGTTCGTATCTGGTTTTCAGTGCTTGCCCCCCCAAAGCACACGCGAGGTCTGTATAAAATATAAGGAGTACTTTGCGGGTAGGGGGGCCATTGATATGCCAGAAAATGTTTAATAAACATTTAAAAAAAATTTTTTTAGGTAAACTAAAATAATATTTCCTTTGATTTACTGCTTGTGATTCTTTTAACTGTCTCCTAGGTTCTCCAACGGGCTTTCTTTTGGCCATTTTCTTGAATAGTGCAAACGTAATTTTTTTGATACATGAGGTGACAATCTCTTCTATTATTATGTTGTGGGTCTGCTACACACACACTTTG
This sequence comes from Aquarana catesbeiana, assembly GCF_042186555.1. NCBI lineage: Eukaryota > Metazoa > Chordata > Amphibia > Anura > Ranidae > Aquarana > Aquarana catesbeiana. The sequence continues at coordinate 261,257,621 of NC_133327.1, read as the reverse complement.
TTTTTGTTGTTAATGTATGTAATGCATTACTTTTAAAAATATACATAATTTTTAGCACCAAGAATGAATTTTGGTGAGTCACGAAAATGGCGTGATTGTGGCAAATTATAAAGCACTGTGGGAGTTATTTACTAAAGGAAAATCAACTTTGCACTACAAGTGCACTTGAAACTGCATTTGAAACTGCGCCGAAAGTGCACTTGTAGTGCAAAGTGGATTTGCCTTTAGTAAATAACCACCATTTCAGTGTAAACACAAACTTAGTCCAAAAAATTATATTGACCATTGAAAGAAGAAGCCACACATTGTTGATTAGAAAAATTTTACTCTGCGCACATTCACATGTGCGTTAGAAAATGTTTTTTAAACAAACCAACATATTTTAGTAATAACATTTTTGTTTTTGACAGTACAAATAGCCTTTTTTGTGTTAAAAAAGGCATGTTTAAAACCATAAAACAATACACAATTCAGGAACTTACAAAGTTCAACTTTGACAAAGTGAAGGCAATATCAGACATTATTATGTCCAAACTGTGTTGATATTGCCTTCATCAGATGAGGTGATGTCATCCCTGTGAAAGCCAAATTTTGAAGATGCACACAAATTGAGAGTCAAAATGGGGATTTCCCTCCTGATCCCATGCCTAATGTCAACATGTGCTATGGGGGATCAATGGACGTGTTTCAGGGGTGCAACCCCCTTCCTCTCATCTACTTTAGTTGCAAGGAAGGTGTTGCAACCCCAAAACACGTACCTTGATATCCCGTGATGGCAGATAGCACATGTTGACACACTGTGTGCATCTTCAAAATTTGGCTTTCTAAAAAATATTTAAAATGTGTGAAAATAATAAAAATACAAACAAACTAGAAGGTGTTTTAGATTCTGCCTAAAACATCAATGAGGTTTTTGAGTCTTTTTTCCACATCATTGATGTCATCCTTGATCTTTTGTAAATCACGATTGCACACCATGCTCTCCCCGATGAGGACGTGTGCACTTGCACTTGTGAAATGATATTCTTCTTCCACATCACCTAAAATAAAAAAAAAACACACCATGTATTACATCACCATGCATACATCTATTACCTGAAGCTGTGGTCTCAGACACTCACCTGTTGTGGTTACTATTTCGCCCACTTCATAAACCTCTCCTTCCTCCACATGTTCTGGTTTTGGTGTGGGGATTTGCTTTTCTTTAGGAGGTGGGGGGTCCCTGGTGTCCTCAGATGTCCTGAGTCTTTTCTCCCCTATGTGAATAAAAAAAGGTATACTTAGCACACAGATATTTGAGGCAAGAAATAGTAATATGAAACATTGCTTGGAAGTGTCGTACAGTTGTCTTTTTTGTCAGAGTTCCAAGCTGAAGACATTATTTTTTTCCCTTTCTAAAGCTGGAATACTTACCTTTTTTGTACAATTTTCACACATGGAGACACCCCTAGTATCCACTGGAGCACCTGTGTGGGACACCCTAAAAAGTTTCTTCTGGTGTCCCACACTAGTGCTCCTGCGTCCAGATGTGTAAACAGCTGCTGAGTGTCCTCTCCTTACACTGAATCAAGTTTGCATTTCATTCTAGTACAAACCCATCTAGACAACAATGTCATAAACTTCTTTTAATAGAAATAGGCCTGAACAAATGTAGTTAACCTGTATCTGCCAAAAACATTGTATTAGTGACGAACAAATGATGTTTACTATGAATGATTACTGTGCCCACGAACCTGAAAGTTGCCATTTTAAACTGTGCAACAGTAAATATTTAATAAGGGCACAAATGGTCAGCATGCAGCACCACATCCCATATTGAATACACAAAGAAAAAAGAACGGGAAAAGGGGGTTTGAAACAAACCACCCAAGGGACTTTTAAGGTGCTTGAAAATATTTAGATGAAAAGATAGGAAAACATGTACGATATAGTTATAAATAATATACAATTTTTATTGAAAGTTTAACTCTAAAAACATATGTCCCTAAAGAATGAGACACCATCATAAAACGGTAATGCATTGATCATGGTGCTTAAACCCTTCATGGGAACATAAAGACAGAGCCATTTAAATCTGTAACAATCTGCCGCTCGACATGTTTCGCTCTAATGCGAGCTTCTTCAGGAGTTAATGGCAAGGATTGTAGTAGGGTCTAAACAATAAAGAAAACATACATAAGAAATTGAATAAAGACAGTTGATCATAAGAAAAGCCAAACCTATAAGGTTTAGCAGACTCATATATACGAATCGATGTACATCTATAATAATACATGTATGGGGTAATAATGAATATGTTTCAAATGAAATTAAATATACAAGAGAAATACAGTGTTTAATGTTTCATGATCTTACCAGGCTGTCATTTTCAAGGCAAAGTATTGGAATTGAATAAAGCAGCTTGCTGCAATGCTTTCAATAGATGGACTTTCATAATATGGATTCTCTGTCCTGGGATGGCCAACAGAGGGATATAAAGTTTTGTATATCCTTGAATAATAAAATTATCAAAAATTAATAAAGTGGGACAAAACAGGGTGCCCCCATCAGATTGGGATTTAGAAGAAAAAGTTTTACCTTAAATAGAATCAATGATTATTTGCTCGAAGTGGATAAAACACCTCCTAGCAAGGGATGGAGGTAATAATAGCAGTAGATCAACATAATACGGAGGAGCCCTAATTGAGTGTTGAGAAATCAACTTGGGAAAAGGAGGGTTCCCATGCAGCAGATTCTAAATCAAGGTAATAGAGAAATTGCAGGAATTAGAAAAATTGTTAAGTGTGATTCCTGTCACTATTAGACATGGTTGCACCAGGGATACTTACTTAGAGAAATCAACAGGCTGATAAGTAAGGGAGCGATCCACACACCTGTAGTATGGTGCCAATGACAGAAACTGTGCGGTGTCTGACCGCCTTTATAAACCCTCCATCCCGGTGGCGTCTGACGTCATCGCCGGGATGCGGATGCATATTGAGAATGCCCCAGCTGCAACTGGTTAGGGAATGCAGTGACGTAAGTGAACGACGCTTGCTGCATGCGCAAAGGATAATGCGCATGCGCGAATTTGCAATAAAGCAATAGAGCCTATGAGGCCAGTGGCGCCATCTTGGAAGGGGGCGACAGGGTAATAGACACAACGGTGTCGGTAAGAAACGAAAAAAAGTGACAAAAATCAATTGGATGTCAATGGATACTAGAATATGGCAATCTAAAATTGAAAATGACATTAAATAATCACAAGTGTACACTGATCAACATACAATTAATTAAAGAAAGGGCACGGAGTGGTAAAACAAAAAAAACAAAAAAAAAACAAAAAAAGGGAAGGTTTTTGATTTTAATTTAAAGGAAAACTGACATCTCTAAAAATTAACTCCCATATATGTTGCAGAAGAGTGGACTGAAATCTCTAGGGCTCCCAATAGAGGAGTGATTGATTATTCACTCGTCTGATTGGGTGCCCCGGGCGTAATTCCCCCAATAATCAAGACGACTATGCCTACATGGCAGCCTGCAAAGTGCAGGAAATGGAGGAGGGCCAATGCCTCTGCCAATGCCAATGTTATCTTACAAGCCCTAAATAGGGGGTTGAGGGGCGAACTCACAAGCCAAAGCCACGTTTGTGAGTTCAACCATGGTCCTCCTCCTCCACCTCCTGCCACAACTACAACACCAGAGCCACAGCCTGGAAGTAAGCGTTGAAGGAAGCGTGGAAGGAAGACAAGAAAGTGATGGCCTGGGTTCAGTCTGGTCTGACAAAAGACGCAGGCTGTGGTAAGATGACACCCTGGGGACAGATATGTCATCTGCTGCTGTTCCTGATCTCTTGTAGTCCTGGACCAGATTGTACTCACTATTATAAGGACTCCTCAGGCCACCAATTTGGGTACAAAGGCTTCGCAAATTTCACCAGTTTCTCCAGCATTGCCTTACTCTTTATTTTGTTATGACCCATAATAAATGGCTATTTATTTTTCACAAATACTTGCCTATGTGTTTTACTTCAAAAAGGACAGTTTGTGAGTAGGCAGGTACAGTACATTTCAAAAATAGAATGTCAAATTAACAAGGGACACCAACACCAACCTCCTTGAGGTTAAAAAATACAAGATAATAATGGTGTTGTGGTAACTTGACACAAAACGAAAGAAAAAATTATGGAGATCGCTATAAAAAAAATAGGAGATCTGGATTAAAAAAAAATAAACAAAAATTCTAAACATTATTATGGAGATCTGACGAAAAAAAATTATTCATGAGATCACGAGAAATAATAAAGAAATCAGGTTGTCAGAACTCTGTGTGAATATCAGCAGCAAAACAACTTCATTATTCTAGCATTATAAAGAAGAAGAGAATGCGCTGCGTTAAAAGATTTTAAAATTTGCAGCGTGACGAATGTGCTATCTCCATTGCAAATGCTAGTTTTACCAGAACAAGGGTACTTGATTCAGAGCATGCGTGGAACTTTGTGTGTCGGAATTGAGTACACACGATTGGAATTTACGAGAACTGATTTTGTGGTTGGAAAATTTGAGAACCAGATCTCAAATTTTGTTTGTCGGAAATTCCGACGGAAAATGTCTGATGGAGCCTACACACGGTTGGAATTTCTGACAACAAGCTCCCATTGAACATTTGTTGTCGGAAAATCCGATCATGTGTATGCGGCATTACTCTTGCTAGGACCTGGAGTATCGCACAAGGAAATGTTTAGAGCATGCTATGATCACCTAAATGGTACTGAAAAAGTGTTACATACACTGAAATATCTTTAAAAGTCTGAGAAGAGATACATTTCCAGTCTCCTTACAACTAAGTGCCAGTACAACTGAGCATGCTCAGACATGCCCACTACTCTCATTTTAAATCCCATGCCTTTTTTACCAAGAGTTATAATAAATACCAAAAATGAGCACTGGGTTAAAAAGCGTTTTTTGAGAGTGAAAATTAATTATGTAGCCTAATGCAAGTTTTAGCTATTGATTCTAATGGTACAATTGTCACTTCCCCAAATAAATACTTTTCATATTTAGATGAAATGTATCTTTCTCTCAAAGAAATTGTCCTTGCAACAATGTTGCTTGTTCTATTTTGTTTTTAAGAATGCTAGAATGTGTAATGTTTTCATGTTTTGGTAAAATATATTTTTCTCTGTCTCTCTCACTTGTTGCTGTCCATCTCACAAAAATCTTTACCCAAACTCACACAGGTGTCTTTACAAACCACAAACAATACCATTGCTGATGCAAATTTAAATGAGTCCCGATTGTGTGTATTTTTTATTATTTCATTTTATTAATGATCATAATTTGAGCCCAAAAAATGTAATATGTGTACCAACATCAGAAATTAAAATTTCATTCCCAAAAACCAGAGGATAACATTACTATACTACACTCATACACCAAGAACCACCAAATATCACAGAATAAATCAAGAAGACTAACTCCTGACTAATGTAAGTCCACCACCTATATGTCCAAAGAAATCCAGTATTTATGTGTATTTCTGTATAGGAGGGTTCCAACCCCAATAAATCACATTATGAATCAAGCAAGTGTGGGTTTCCAAATCCAGAACTGGGGTGTTTTGGCTCAAATATGGATGTATAAGTCTGGTGTGATCCTGCACACATATTTTAATGTTGTATGCTTATGATGAATGACAAATGCACTTTGTCACCAATTTGTGTGAAGCAGCCCTCACAAAGTTGTCATTTCCTGTTTTGGACCCTTCACATGCCCACCAACATACAAGTTTGATTTGGAGATTTTTGGGATCACTGATCATGGCCAGAGCCTTGGACATTTGTTATTTTGAGGTTTACCCCGCACAGATATCTATGCTGATGTATTTTTTCATTTGTAAAGAGTGCGTATTCCTGATGAACAGGTGTGAGCACTTGAGACCTACATAAAGAGACAAAATCAATTACAGTGGTAGGTGTGTCCTTTCCTGGGTTGGTCTAAGTGGGTGTGCTAGCAATCCTAGCTAAGTTATTTAAAGGTCTGAATTTGTGGCCGGTGTTTGGCCTAAGAACAGGACTGAATCTTTCTTTGCAGTGTGTATATTGGGTTACAAATAGGTATGTTTTTTGTATTTTTTTTGGGGGGGTGTGCATAATTCTTGACCCATACCCCACTAAGGCTGTTGTTTGATGATTGCTTCTAAATCTCACATGTTAGACTTACAACTGCTATGTAATGGTTTAGATGAAAAGGAAGGTTCCTGCTAATTCATTCCTGCTGTGTGTGTGTGCCAATGAAGTTTGTGTGCTGCCTTTTTGGCTTTTGTATTAATTTTGTCTGTTTTTGCTTTTGATAATCCTGCCATTTAACTTTTTAGGGATTTGGGGTGAGGACTTCTGATCACCACAAAGATTTGTCATGGTTGGTATTAGCTTGATTTGTATCCCTGATTTTCTAATCTAGTGATTTGTTTAATGTGTCTAATATTTAGTGTCCTACTCTTGTAGATTGTAAGCTCTTTTGAGCAGGGCCCTTCTAACTATATTGTCAAATGCTGGAGGATCATTTCCATGCATTTTTATTTTTTTTTTTTTGGCTTAAGTACATTAATATAAAAAATGTTTATATTAATGTTGAAATAAAAAGTTGATTGTTTTTTGCTTTATGTTTGACTTTTGCAGACTCAAAATATATATTTTAGATGTGCAAACTATTTATACCCCTTAAAATCTGTATTAAATCTAGTTGCACACAAAAGTATTTGGTTGTGCACACATGCCTGTCCTTGATTAGAAAGTGTAATGGGGGAGGGGGGAAGAAACCCCCAAAAAATAACCAGAAAAGACCCCCTCCCTAAACCGATACCAGGCCCTTTGGGTCTGGTATGGATTTTAAGGGGAACTCATTTTTTCAAAAAAAGTGGCATGGGGTCCCCTCCAAAATCCATAGCAGGCCCTTCTGGTCTGGCATAGATTTTAAAGGGAACTCCATACTAAAATTTTAAAGAAAATTGGTGTGGGGTCCCCCCCCAAAATCCATACCAGACCCTTATCTGAGCATGCAGCCTAGAGGTCAGGATAGGAGGAGTGTATGGTGGTGGGTAGTATGTGCAGAAGAGGAGTATGGAGTGTATGGTGGTGGCTATTATGTGGTGGAGAGGAGTGCTGAGTGTATGGAGGTAAATAGTATGTGCAGGATAGGAGTATGGAGTGTATGGTGATGGGTATTATGTGCACAAGAGGAGTGCGGAGTATATGGAGGTGGGTAGTATGTGCAGGAGAGGAGTATGGAGTGTATGGAGGTGGGCAGTATGTGCAGGAAGAGTGCAGAGTGTATGGAGGTGGGTAGAAGGTTCCAGTAGAGCAGTGGAGGGTGTCAGGAGTTTTTTTTTTTTTTTTTTTTTTTACAATTGCATTTTTTCTTTACAGTTGCATTTTTCATTAATTTATTTTTCTCCAAAGGCTTTTATGGGGGCCATTGGATGGACAAGTAGGGCAGTGGATGGTGTCAGTAGAGCAATGGACAGTGTCAGAATTTTTTTTGTTTTTATTATTTTTTACAATTTATTTTTGTATTATTTTTTTCACAATGATTGGGGCAGGAGGGTAGAGGACAGTGTCAGTAGGGCAGTGCGCGGTGTCAGCAGTTTTTTGTTTTTATTATATTATCATCTATTATTTTTTTACAATTTTGATTTTTATTTTTTAATATATTCTCCACAGTGCTTCTGGGGAGGGGGGGGCATGGGGTAGTGGACAGTGTCAGTAGAGCAGTGGATGGTGTCAATAGTTTTTTATTTTTATGTATTTATTTTTTTACAATCTAATTTGTTTTTCATTTTTTTCACAATGCTTTTTTTTTTTTGGGGGGGGGGGGGGTGAAGGTAGTGGACAGTGCTGGTAGGGCGGGGGGGGTGTTAGTAGTTTTTTACAGTTTTATTTTTTATCACTTTTTTTACAATTACATTTTGTAATATTACTTGATTTCTTTTTTATCAGCCCTGTTGGTGAGATATCAGGAGCCTAAACAGACCCCTGACATCTCCCCTTTGAGACAGAGAAAGGGACTGAGGACACAGATTCCCCAGTCCCTTTCTCTGCAGCCTCAGCATTTCCTTGCTCCTGGTGGTGGAGAAGAGCAGGAAAAGGTAAATATGTACTCTTGCTGGTGGAGAATGTGAATTAAACACGCTGCTTCTTCCTGCATGGACAAAGCACAGATTTCCTTTAAAGAAAACCTTTACTCAGGGGTGTATCATGAAATCAGTGGGCCCGTGTGCAAGATAAAAAGTGGGCCCCAGGCACTTATAAGAAAAATGCGGCACACAAATAGTAAATAATAGGTAAATAGTATGTGCAGGAGGGGAGTGTGGAGTGTATGGTGATGGGTATTATGTGCAGGAGAGGAGTGCGGAGTGTATGGTGGTGGGTATTATGTTCAGGTGAAGATCGCGGAGTGTATGGTGGTTGGTAGTATGTGCAGAAGAGAAGTATAGAGTGTATTGTGGTGGGTGTTATGTGCTGGAAAGGAGTGCTGAGTGTATGGAGGTAAATAGTATATGCAGGAAAGGAGTATGGAGTGTATGGTGGTAGGTATTATGTGCAGGAGAGGAGTATGGAGTGTATGGTGGTGGGTATTATGTGCAGGGGAGGAGTGCTGAGTGTATGGAGGTATATAGTTGATGGGGACAAGGGCTCCTTCCCCTCAACCCTGGCCAGTGGTTGTTGGGGTCTGCGGTCGGGGGTCTTATCAGAATCCTGATCCCACCCCCCATGTGAATGAGTATCAGGTACGTCGTACCCCTAACCATTCATCCCAAAAAGCAGTGAAATGTAAAAAAAAAAAAAAGCCAGGACAAGTCCTTTATTGTAAAATAGCTCTGTCTGAGCAGTCTCTCCCTCCACCATTTTCTCCTGCCATGCTCTCTCCCGGTGCCATTCTCTTGGTGCCATTTTCTCCCGCCGCTGTCTTTTCCTGCTGCTGTGTTATTCCTTACTGCTGGTTTCTTGCAAAAAAAACCCCACAAGGGGTGGGCTCTCCGGGTGACATCATCGGATGGCCACGCTCCATGGCTAGATAAGAGATGCCAGACAGCGGGCGACAACACAACAGAGGTAGACAGCTACAGAAGAAGATCGGCTTTTTAAAAAAAATTTAGCAGGTATCTGACGGCAAGGAAGAACACAGGAGAAGACAGCAGCAGGAGAGATGCCAGCAGGAGAAGACAGCTCAGTGCTATTTTACAGTAAAGGACCTGTCAAAAACTGACTCTTGTTTTCTTTTTACATTTTACTGCTTTTTGGGGTGAATGGGTAGGGGTACGATGTACCCGATACCCATTCACATGGGGTGGAAGGATCTGGAGGCCCCCTTGTTAAAGGGGGCTTCCAGATTCCGATAAGCCCCCTGCCTGCACACTCTGACAACCACAGCCCAGGGTTGTCGGGAAGAGGCCCTTGTCCCCATCAACATGGGGACAAGGTCCTTTGGGGTGGGGGCACAGAGACCCCACCACAAAGCACCTTGTCCTCATGTTGATAAGGACAATGGCCTCTTCCCGACAACCCTGGCCAGTCAAAAAAAAAGTAAAAAGTAAAAAAAGTAGCATAGTGTGACAAAAGACAATAGCCAGTTTTTGATAAGTCCTTTACTAAAAATGTCTTCTTCTTTCCCCGCTTCTTCCTCTGGTGTTCTCCTTCCCCCGCTTCTTCCTCTGGTCTTCTCCTTCTTCCTCTGGTTTCCCTCCGGCTTCTTCTTCACCCGCTTCTTCCTCCAGTCTTCAGCTTCTTCCTCCAGTCCTTTTCTGCCTTCTTCTTCCCCCTGCTTATCATTCCTCTGGTCTTCTCCTTCCCCCACTTCTTCCTCTGGTCTTCTTTTTCTTCCTCTGCCACCACTGACCCACTGAAGATCCAAAAACGACCCTCCGACGCTGCGGCCTGCTGATCTGTCCACTTCCATGGTGTACATTTCATATATAACTATGGGGTGTGACCACCAGATGGTGTCACCTGGAGACCCCGCCCTATTGTGACATTACGGACCCATCATGTCCCAGTGGTGAAGTCACAAGTGGCGCGGTCTCTGAATTATGTCATCCACCCCATCGTAGCATCAAAGGAGGTTACTTTTTTTTACTTTCAGCGGGTGGATCGTGGGAACAGCGGGGGAGGAAGAAGAAGAAGACCGTTGGATGAAGCAGGGGAAGAAGAAGCTGGAGTAAGACCGGAGAAAGAAAGAGAAGACAGAAGGAGAAGGGGAAGAAGACATTATTTAATAAAAAGACTTGTCAAAAACTGGCTATTGTCTTTTGTCACGCTACACTACTACCACATACTCAATCACATTACGTTAAAGGGGCTTCCAGATTCTGATAAACCCCCCACCCGCAGACACCCGACAACCACCAGCAAAGGGTTGTCGGGAAGAGGCCCTTGCCCTCATCAACATGGGGACAAGGTGCTTTGGGGGGGACCCCAAAGCACCCTCCCCATGTTGAGGACATGTGGCCTGGTACGGTTCAGGAGGGGGGGTGCTTGTTTGTCCCCCCTTTCCTGACCTCCAGGCTGCATGCTCAGATAAGGGTCTGGTATGTATTTTGGGGGGACCTCACTCAAATTTTTCAATTTATTTTACATCTATATTGGCGGGACCCGGCAATACATTACAGTGAATATATTGACACTATAAATGTCATTATTGCTGTGGCATTTTCTATACATTGCACAGATGTGTCGCTTTACAGACATACTAAGGGGACCCCCCAGGCACGATATTTAAAGGAATATTTCATTTTTATTGTTTCACTTTAAGCATCATTAAAATCACTGCTCCTATAAAAACGATTATTTTTGCATTGATACATTTCCCCCAGGGCAGTACCCGGGTCCCCGTACACTTTTTAGGGCCAATAATTTGCATACAAGCCTTCAATGAGGACTTTTGATTATGCAGGTTCGAGCCGCATTGACTTCAACAATTCCCGCATATGCCGATGTGACAGGCATGTTCGCTGGAAATAGCGCACTTTTCCATTTACATGTCCACCTAATTGAAGTCTTATATGACTTTAATTGGGCGCTAATAAATGTAGAGCGCCCACACTTGCCGGGAATCTTAGTAAATGACCCCCATAGTGTTCAGCATTAGTTAGTTAGTGAGTTAGTGAGTCAGCATTGTATGTCCTCATAAGACTAATTTCCTAAATTTTTCCTACTTGTCAAGGTGATTGGTGTCAGATATAATGGTTCTCCCATTGTGGAAGAACATATAGCCATCTCCTAAGATGCAGTGTTTGGTTTTAACGGTTAATTACCAGACCCAAACACTGTAGCTTTAAGAAAGGGGTCTCAAACTGGCATCCCTCCAGCTGTTGCAAAACTACAAGTCCCATGAGATATTGCAAGGCTGACGGTTACAAGCATGACTCCCACAGGCAGAGACATGATGGGATCTGTAGTATCGCAACAGCTGGAGGGCTGCCAACTTGAGACTCCAGCTTTAAAGGAAGGAAGAGTGCAACAGAGCAAGGAGTAAAAGCTGCAACAGAGCAATGGAGTTGCAGATTTTTATTTTTTATTTTTTTACAACAGAAGTTTTTTTGATAAAGTGACATTTCTAACCTAGAAATACTACAGAATAAACAATTAGCATTTAAACCTGACAAATAATTCCAAACCTTCCCCATTCTTTTCAAAAATGAAAAAAATAAGTTTTGGCTGGATTTACTTAAACACTGCAGTAGCTGTGTAAAAGTATCCATTTGCCTCTTTACTTTTCTTTAGAATGCTTTAACATGATTAAGAGATTTACTCACAATGGACCATAAAAATGTGTAAGAGAAATTAAGCAGCCATGGATATATTTATCATAACACAAAATTACAAGGCTGTTTTATCTCAGTATGACAATGTGTGAGCCTGTTGTGTGGTTCTTCTCAATGGAGCCTGGATAATGTCTAATCCGATTCACTCTAAACACTCTGCTTGTCAGGAAAACCATTAGGTTATCAGCATGCGTCCTGCTGTTGGCTAGTGAGAAGCTCTGAAGGCTGTAGGCTGACCTCCCATAGAAGCTGAGATGACAGACACCACATTAATGTCTGAATAATCATTTCTGCTGGCTGTCAGACCTGTCGTATTGTTCTTTTTCATGAGCTTACAAATAAAAATCCCCGGTCAGTAACAATCACAAACAAGAGGCTGCATTGAAAATAAGCATTCAGCTTTCGTGTGGAATTGAGAACTTGAGAACATGATAGCACCCCTGAACTTTGTTTTTTTCAATAAATCAAAAAATATTTGTTGATGTGGTGATCACAGTTTATCCAAATCAAATTACTTAGGAAGCATACATGAATAAATATGTAGCAGTGAGCGGATCCCACACCCTGAAAAAAGTTTTACCTGTCAAAGGATGTTGAGATTTACACAGTCCTGTCACATAGCACAAGTAGAAGGATGATACAACTTTCTCCTTTGAGGTACACAGACTGTATATTGGAGAGACGGTTGTCATGTGTATATCTTTGTCAGGAACCATGAATCAGACGGAGACAGATAATGCAGTAAAAATCACACCTTTTAATATATTGGTAAACGTAGTCAAAACATATCCAGGGTACGGTAGCCAAAGCGGGTAGTCAGAACAAGCCAGTAAATCAGGAAGCCAGAGATCAGCGTAGTCAGAGGCAGCAGACAGGATCAGAAGCCAGAAGGGATGTCAGCCAGGCAAGTCTTCAACAGGAAAACAGCAGAGAGTTTTTAGATAAGTTTGACCAAGGTGAAAGCACGGAAGGAATGAACCAGGCAAGTCTTCAACAGAAACACAGCAGAGAGTCTTTAGATATGTTTGACCAAGGCGAAAGCACGGAAGGAATGAACCAGGCAGCTTAAATAGCCAGAAGGGGCTGGCTTTAGGCTGAACTGTTGAGCAGGAAAAGATCACCAGGTGAGCTGCTGTGGAATGATGAGTGCTGTCAATTATCCAACAGCTGAGCAAGCTGAGCAACCTGAGCACTGAGAAGGGAGGGCTGACAGCCCAGCCCTGTCAATCTTATTCTGTGCTCATTTTAATGCTTTAAATGTCCCTAACCAAGTACTTTAGTAAAGCTGTTCCCTTTGCAATAATATCCTAAAGTTAATAACTTTCAGTAGTATGTAAAATGCTGTAACAGCGATCAATCAGATTTCAATTTACTGAATTTTGATTAAATAGAATTTTCGATAGTTACTGTGAGTTGCTGCATTTTGTAAGTTGTTCCTTTCTCTACTGAATTAGTCTCCTTGAAGGAAATCAAGGTGCATGTCACATATCCCTGATGACTCTCTGACTAAATCTTTCAAGGGAGGGTCAGTCATACACAAGTTCCTCCAAAGCTTACTTTTCAATTGCCATAGGGTTAGCATTTAAAAGACTGCTTTTAGGAAAAAAATATTTTAATAATTCTGAGGCTCTTTTACTTGTTTTGTCAGCTCTCTGTTTGCTTATTGAAAAACAGTGTTATTTACATAACTCAGTAGCTCAAGGTGAAGTTTACACACGAGCGAGTAAGTCATCAGACCTGTAACAAACCCCTTGAGAGACAGTTCAGTCCAGTGTTGCAATTAGACAGATTCATAATGAAGTAGCTTTTGCTGTGTTATCTCTTTGGCTAACTATATATTAAAAATGTAAAGATATAAACATGGCGCTCACAAATATAAGTGAAAAAAGTGCAAAATATAATAATTATATCTTTTTGGGTACCTGTTTGTCCGGCTGAGAACCTTCATAAAAGAATGTTTGATCTGATGACCTGACGTTTAAGCCACCATTCCTGGATATCTCTGGATACTATTACCAAGCCTGAAGCAACCCCTAGACTGCAAAGCTGGGGGTCATCTCAATCTGGTGAGTGGGGACACATGAGGAGGTGTTTTTGTACACCTGAACAGTTCTGAAGCACTTTTGTATTCCCTTCACTGTGGATTTGAGGACCTTTGGTCACTTTATCTGGACTTTGTCTTGTTCATTATATTTTGCTCTTTTTTCACTTATGTTTGCAAGCGCCATATTTATATCTTTACATTTTTTCTAGTTATTAGCACTCTGTGTATGGCAGCTGCTTTTGTTTATGTTTGTGTTTTTTTCCACACCATTAGTGCGAGTATATATTTAGTATATATTTTCATATGTATTAAAAATGTATTTGTGAAACAAAGACTGTATATACACAGTAAAACAGATTTAAAACAACAGTTTAGATATGTAGAAACTTCAAAACCAACTAAAATAAAATTAACACAAAACTATTAATCAAAATATAATTCATTTGATATCTAATGAAGCATTAGAGGCGACCTTTACTGAGGAAGAAGAAGAAGAAATGTAAGGCCTTACTGACACCTTTCCTAACCAAGGTACAAAGTGCAGTATCTCAAGGGGAGGTGCTTCCTCCTCAGTCCTCATATATTTTATTAATACCCAAACCTAATAAAGATCTTTCCTTTTACAGATCCATATCCTTAATTGATGTGGATGTGAAGATTTATTCGAGGGTGTTGACTAATAGATTTCAATCCTTGCTTTCTAAACTTGTCCACTTTTACCAAGTTTGGTTTGCTCCTGGTGTTGAAGTTCAGGAAGACATGATCCAACACAATCGACACAATCCTTATGCAACAAGCTCATATATCTTGTGTTTGCCATGTGTTTCCTAGTAGTTGATGCCAAGAAAGCATTTAATAGGGTGAGTTGGTCTTTCCTAAAACACACATTAACCACTTGCCTACTGGGCATTTTTACCTTCCTGCCCAGGCCAATTTTTAGGTTTCAGCACTGCCGTGCTTTGAATGACTATTGCACTGTACCCATATTACATTTTTTGCATTTTTTCACACAAATAGAGCTTTCCTTTGGTGGTATTTAATCGCCACTGGGTTTTTTTAGTTTTTTTGCTAAATAAATGAAAAAAGACCAAAAAGTTTGAGAAACAAAACATTTTTCATAGTTCGTGATACAATTTTGCAAACAGGTTATTTTTCTCCTTCACTGATGTGCGCTGATGAGGCTGCACTGATGGGCACTGATGAGGCAGCACTGGTGGGCACTGATGAGGAGGCAGTGATGAGGTGGCACTGATATGAGGCACTGATGGGTGGCACTGATGGGCGCTAATATGCAGCGCTGATAGGTGGCACTGATAAGTGCAGTGATAGGCACTGATAGGTATCACTGATGGGCACTGATATGTAACACTGATGAGCACTGAAAGGTGACACTGATGAGGAGGCACTGATGGGCACTTATTGACAGCACTGATGGCCACTGATAGGCAGCACAGATACAGTAAGCACTGTTGGGGCTGCACTAATAGCCAGCACTGCTGAGCATTGGGGCTGTACTTATAATCAGGACACTGATCATCAGTGCAGGTATCCCTTTCACACAACTCTCCTCTCCTCTCTTGTCCTCCTCTCCTCTCCTCTCGCTGGCAGTGGGAGGAAAGGAATGCCGATAACTGGCTTGTGTTTACATCGTGATCAACTGTGATTGGACACAGCTGAACATGTGGTAAAGGACCACTGTGATTGGCCCTTTACCCTGATCTGTGATCAGCTTTGTCCCAAGGACAAGGTCATATGATGCCCTCCCAGAATTGGCCGACTGCACTGTAGCCATCATTTAGCTATCATGCGATCGGGAAGTGGTTAAAACAACTTGGTTTAGCCCCAAAATGATATCTAGTATTTTTGCCTTATATTCCACCCCATCAGCCAAGGTTCAAGCAAATGGTTCTCTGTCTCCTAGATGTCCTGATGACCCAGCAACCACGCATGACAATCCATCAGACTATACATCACAACTGGAGCGGTTAGACAACATTGACTAAATAAGGTTATGACCATATTAGGTCAATGCCACCTCCCAGTATGCCAACTGGCTTGTTCATAAAGAAAATAGTGGCGGCCGCCAGCATCTCAGCAACGAAGGGCGGTAGTATTACTGCCATTAAATGAAGGGCTTTTTGCAACTTTTGCTGACAAATTGGCCAAATAGTTCAGCTCACCCACAAACACTGGACATGCAAAGTTTGGATGTAAACCCTATATAGAGCCAAACCTCAACCCCATTATCTATGCACAATTACCACTTGTATTTGGGAAAAGCTCATAAAATAACAAAGGTTGGAGCCATCTAGTTGAATTTTTTTGCTATTATGAACTAACAAATATCAGCTAAGGATGATTGACCCAATCTACATAGAACTTCATAAGTTCTAATTTTCCCCAGATTGTTCTGTTTCTCTCATTCACTGATCAAAGCACAGGTCAGCTTTTTAAAGACTTTCTTCTCTAATAAAGATCAATTAATGCATCTCAATGAATACAGACTTGCTGCTTGTATTTCCTATAGAAACATATTGAAAAATGTTTGAATTGACAGTCACACTAGTGGGACTATGATACCTCTAAATTTGCACTTATATAAATTTGAAAGTAATATCCTGCTTCTGTACCTATTTTGTTTTTTGTTTAAATGTTGGCAGCTGCCTTGATTTATTTAACCTAATGTGTCAAAAGTGTCAGCACTCAATCATTACTATATAAATGAACTCTGTTATTAATAATAATTCATAAATTAATTGTATGTAATTAATTAGGCTATTTCCCAGATGATTTATAACAGCTGAGCCCAATGATGAAGTAATTTGTCCCAGAGTAGTGCAAAGGTAAACAACAGCCAAAGTGACAAATTGAAAATGTAAAGTAGAACTAAAAGGAAAACGTTTTTCTGGATAAAGTAGGGAATCGTTACATACATTCTGCATGGAGAAGTCCTCTTTCACAGCTCACTAGATCCCTATTCTCCAGAACACGGTCCCTCTGTCCCTCTGATTTATCACATATAAAGTATTGCTATTAACCCTGCATTGTAGGCGGAGGAGGCAGGAGCTACTGAAAGTGCAGGAGTTTTTAACCACTTCAGTTCCGGAAGGATTTACCCCCTTCCTGACCAGAGCACTTTTTACAATTTGGCACTGCGTCGCTTTAACTGCTGATTGCGCGGTCATGCAATGCTGTACCCAAACGAAATTTGCGTCCTTTTCTTCCCACAAATAGAGCTTTCTTTTGATGGTATTTGATCACCACTGCCGTTTTTATTTTTTGCGCTATAAACGGAAAAAGACCGAAAATTTTGAAAAAAAATGATATTTTCTACTTTTTGTTATAAAAAAAATCCAATAAACTCAATTTTAGTCATACATTTAGGCCAAAATGTATTCGGCCACATGTCTTTGGTAAAAAAAAGTCAATAAGCGTATATTTATTGGTTTGCGCAAAAGTTATAGCGTCTACAAACTAGGGTACATTTTCTGGAATTTACACAGCTTTAAGTTTATGACTGCCTATGTCATTTCTTGAGGTGCTAAAATGGCAGGGCAGTACAAACCCCCCCCAAATGACCCCATTTTGGAAAGTAGACACCCCAAGGAAATTGCTGAGAAGCATGTTGAGCCCATTGAATAAAATTTTTTTTTGTCCCAAGTGATTGAATAATGACAAAAAAAAAATAATTTACAAAAAGTTGTCACTAAATGATATATTGCTCACACAGGCCATGAGCATATGTGGAATTGCACCCCAAAATACATTCAGCTTCTTCTCCTGAGTATGGGGATACCACATGTGTGGGACTTTTTGGGAGCCTAGCCGCGTACGGGGCCCCGAAAACCAAGCACCACCTTCAGGATTTCTAAGGGCATAAATTTTTGATTTCACTCCTCACTAGCTATCACAGTTTTGAAGGCCATAAAATGCCCAGATGGCACAAAACCTCCCCAAATGACCCCATTTTGGAAAGTAGACACCCCAAGCTATTTGCTGAGAGGCATGTTGAGTCCATGGAATATTTTATTTTTTGACACAAGTTGCGGGAAAGTGACAATTTTTTTTTTTTTGCACAAAGTTGTCACTAAATGATATATTGCTCACACAGGCCATGGGCATATGTGGAATTGCACCCCAAAATACATTTAGCTGCTTCTCCTGAGTATGGGGATACCACATGTGTGGGACTTTTTGGGAGCCTAGCAGCGTACAGGGCCCCGAAAACCAAGCACCGCCTTCAGGATTTCTAAGGGCGTACATTTTTGATTTCACTCCTCACTACCTATCACAGTTTTGAAGGCCATAAAATGCCCAGATGGCACAAAACCCCCCCCCAATTGAACCCATTTTGGAAAGTAGACACCCCAAGCTATTTGCTGAGAGGCATGTTGAGTCCATGGAATATTTTATATTTTGACACAAGTTGCGGAAAAGTGACAATTTTTTTTTTTTTGCACAAAGTTGTCACTAAATGATATATTGCTCAAACATGCCATGGGCATATGTGGAATTACACCCCAAAATACATTCTATTGCTTCTCCTGAGTACGGGGATACCACATGTTTAGGACTTTTTGGGAGCCTAGCCGCGTACGGGGCCCCGAAAACCAAGCACCGCCTTCAGGATTTCTAAGGGCGTAAATTATTGATTTCACTCCTCACTACCTATCACAGTTTTGAAGGCCATAAAATGCCAAGATGGCACAAAACCCCCCCAAATGACCCCATTTTGGAAAGTAGACACCCCAAGCTATTTGCTGAGAGGCATGTTGAGTCCATGGAATATTTTATATTTTGCCACAAGTTGCAGGAAAATGACAGACTTTTATTTTTTTGCACAAAGTTGTCACTAAATGATATATTGCTCACACAGGCCATGGGCATATGTGGAATTGCACCCCAAAATACATTCTGCAGATTCTCCTGAGTATGGGGATACCACATGTGTGGGACTTTTTGGGAGCCTAGCCGCGTATGGGCCCCCGAAAACCAAGCACTGCCTTCAGGATTTCTAAGGGCGTAAAGTTTTGATTTCACTCCTCACTACCTATCACAGTTTTGAAGGCCATAAAATGCCCAGATGGCACAAAACCCCCCCAAATGACCCCATTTTGGAAAGTATACACCGCAGGCTATTTGCTGAGAGGCATGTTGAGTCCATGGAATATTTTATATTTTGACACAAGTTGCGGGAAAGTGACAATTTTGTCTTTTTGTCTTTTTCCCGCAACTTGTGTCACAATATAAATTATTTCATGGACTCAACATGACTCTCAGCAAATAGCTTGGGGTGTCTACTTTCCAAAATGGGGTCATTTGGGGGGGGGGGGGTTTGAACTGTCCTGGCATTTTATGCACAACATTTAGAAGCTTATGTCACACATCACCCACTCTTCTAACCACTTGAAGACAAAGCCCTTTCTGACACTTTTTGTTTACATGAAAAAATTATTTTTTTTGCAAGAAAATTACTTTGAACCCCCAAACATTATATATTTTTTTAAAGCAAATGCCCTACAGATTAAAATGGTGGGTGTTTCATTTTTTTCTTCACACAGTATTTGCGCAGCGATTTTTCAAACGCATTTTTTTTGGAAAAAACACACTTTTTAAAATTTTAATGCACTAAAACACACTATATTGCCCAAATGTTTGATGAAATAAAAAAGATAATCTTAGGCCGAGTACATGGATACCAAACATGACATGCTTTAAAATTGCGCACAAACGTGCAGTGGCGACAAACTAAATACATTTTTAAAAGCATTTAAAAGCCTTTATAGGTTACCACTTTAGATTTACAGAGGAGGTCTACTGCTAAAATTACTGCCCTCGATCTGACCTTCGCGGTGATACCTCACATGCATGGTGCAATTGCTGTTTACATTTGACACCAGACCGACGCTTGCGTTCGCCTTTGCGCGAGAGCAGGGGGGGACAGGGGTGCTTTTTTTTTTTTTTTTTTCTTTATAATTTTTCTGCTTTTTATCTTATTTTTAAACTGTTCCTTTCATTTTTATTTTTTTAATCATTTTTATTGTTATCTCAGGGAATGTAAATATCCCCTATGATAGCAATAGGTAGTGACAGGTACTCTTTTTTGAAAAAATTGGGGTCTATTACACCCTAGATCTCTCCTCTGCCCTCAAAGCATCTGACCACACCAAGATCGGTATGATAAAATGCTTTCCCAATTTCCCAATGGCGCTGTTTACATCCGGCAAAATCTAAGTCATGAAATGCTCGTAGCTTCCGGTTTCTTAGTCCATAGAGATGTTTGGAGCCATTCTGGTCTCTGATCAGCTGTATGGTCAGCTGGCTGAATCACCGGCTGCATTCTCAGGTTCCCTGTTGGGACAGGAGAGCCAGAGAAAAACATGGAAGACGGTGGGGGGGGTCATTCCCTCCCACTGCTTGTAAAAGCAGTCTAGAGGCTAATTAGCCGTTAGAATTGCTTTTACATGAAAGCCGACCGTTGGCTGAAAAGAATGATACCAAGATGATACCTAAACCTGCAGGCATCATTCTGGTATAACCACTCAAAGTCCAGCAACATACCAGTACGTTGCTGGTCCTTGTTAGGCATATATTATAAACTTTTTTTTCATGCAGCCTGTGGGCTGATCGAAAAAATGATATTGATCGGTGGGTATGCCCACCATTAGAATACCTCCCTTCATCCACCCATTTCTAATGATGGGCATACATGCACCGTTTATATATGCCGAAGCATGGGGGCATCCTCCCGCAAAAGGCAGGAGCAAATCGCTCCTCCACCCACTGCTGCCCCCACGCTTCGGCATATATGCTGAAGTATGTAACTGTGATGGTGAAATCACCTCCGACAGCGCTGGAGTCAAGGCTTTATGTATCGTGGGAGCAAACGCTGTTGCTGTCAAGATAAATAAATCCGCGCTGCAACTGAATGGCGTACCTGCTAAGCAAATGATGGTTAACAAAAAACAAAGTAACATTACAGTATAACAGTAATACTTACCATACCTGCAAAGCAAATACAAAAAAAAACATAGTAAAAAATAAAACATTTAATGCAACCTGTGCCTACCTAAAATATATATATGCCGAAGCATGGGGGCATCCTCCCACAAAAGGCAGGAGCAAATCGCTCCTCCACCCACTGCTGCCCCCACGCTTCTGTATATATGCTGAAGTATGTAACTGTGGTGGTGAAATCACCTTCAAAAGCGCTGGAGTCAAGGCTTTATGTATCATGGGAGCAAACACTGTTGCTGTCAAGATAAATAAATCCGCGCTGCAACTGAATGGCGTACCTGCTAAGCAAAAGATGGTTAAAAAAAAACAAAGTAACATTACAGTATAACAGTAATACTTACCATACCTGCAAAGCAAATACAAAAAAAAAACATAGTAAAAAATAAAACATTTAACGCAACCTGTGCCTACCTAAAATATATATATGCCGAAGCATGGGGCATCCTCCCACAAAAGGCAAGAGCAAATCGCTCCTCCCCCCACTGCTGCCCCCACGCTTCAGCATATATGCTGAAGTATGTAACTGTGGTGGTGAAATCACCTCCGACAGAGTCACGGCTTTATGTATGGTGGGAGCAAATGCTGTTGCTGTCAAGATAAATAAATCCGCGCTGCAGCTGAATGGCGTACCTGAAAACAAAAAAATGGTTAAAACACAGTAAACTATAAAAAAATTACATACCTGAAAAGCACACATGATAAAACATAACAATAAAACATTGTAGAATAGAATACAGTAAAAAAGAGCAGAACAATAGAGAGAAAATAGAGAGAGAGAGAACAATAAAACGACAACTATTTTTGTTTTTTTTATTTTATATTTTTTTTGTGTATTTTTTTTTTTACTTTTTTTTTTTTTTTTACATTTTTTTTTATAACTGTAACTTTTAAAACTGTAACGGTTCCAGGTTTGGGTCTCTCAAAATGCGATGGCATCTTGGGAGACCCTGTGAAAGTGTGTCCTAGTCTGTGCAGTGCTGTACCCTACGCTAAAACTCAACTAGTGTATGGTAGCGTTCAAAACATTCACCAATGCAAAGACCAGGATTGCCAGGACAGGAGGGACAATAATACCGGGTGTCACGCCTAAATCCGCGCTTTCTGCAGACACGACATTTTCTTTGGGGGGCTCGTTGGGTAGGGATACTCTGGAGGACATAAGGAAAATGCCTTTCATGCAGCTGGCCTACTGCATTTGGTTGGGGAAGGTGAGGTGGAGCACCGTCTGGAAACAGAAGGGCTCTGATGATCTCTTCCTGGAATTTAAGGAAGGATCCAGTCCGTCCTGAAGCTCTGTATAGCACATGAGCGTTCAGCAAAGCCAATTGAAATAATTATACAGACACTTTTTTGTACCAGCGTCTGGCCTTACGGGCAATTAGGTACGGCGCGAACAACTGGTCGTTGAGGTCCACCCCTCCCATATTTTGGTTATATTCGTGGACACAGAGGGGTTTCTCCACAACACCAGTCGCCGTAGTAATTTGGACCGTCGTGTCTGCATGAAGGGAGGTAAGAACGAAAACATTCTTATTGTCCCTCCACTTCATAGCGAGCAAATTATTACAATGCAAGCAGGCTCTCTCCCCCAGCCTAAGACGGGAATCTACAAGCCGCTGAGGAAAGCCCCGGCGATTAGGTCGCACGGTGCCACATGCTCCAATTTGATGATCAAAAAGGTGACTAAAAAGTGGCACGCTCGTGTAATAATTGTCCACATATAAATGGTACCCCTTTCCGAATAAGGGTGACACCAAGTCCCACACTATCTTGCCCGCGCTTCCTATGTAGTCAGGGCAGTTTGTCGGCTCTACGTGACTATCTTTGCCCTCGTAAACCATAAAACTACATGTATAGCCTGTGGCCCTGTCACAGAGCTTATACATCTTGACCCCCTATCTGGCACGCTTGCTGGGAAGGTACTGTTTGAATGACAAGCGGCCAGAAAATGTAATCAGGGACTCATCAACGCAGACAACTTGATGGGGAGTAAACAAGTCTGCAAAACGTTGGTTGAAGTGGTTTACGAGGGGCCAAATTTTGTAGAGCCAATCGTATCCAGGGTCTCCACGATGACGACAGAGTTCATTGTTGTTGAAGTGCATGAACCGCAAAATCTGCTCGTATCGTGCCCTGACCATGGAAGCAGAGAACAAGGGCATATGGTGAATTGGGTCAGTGGACCAATATGACCGCAACTCACTCTTTTTGGTTATGCCCATGTTGAGGGAAAGGCCCAGAAAGATCTTAAATTCGGAGACCGTAATTGATCTCTAATCTCTGGCAAGGGAGGACTGGGGATTAGCGGCGATGTGTTGACCAGCGTATAAATTGCTTTGGTCCACAATAGATCTATAGAGATCTTCGGTGAAAAACAGTGAATAAAAATCAAGTGGCGTAAAATCAACTGTTTCCACCTGAATTCCGGGTTGGCCAGTGAATGGGGGAAGTACGGGTGCTGCAGAAGTGGTGGGTACCCAATTCAGATTGGCGAATGCAGCAGGAAGGGCACTATGGGCACGACGGGCCTGTGTTCATCTTCTTGGTGGCAGCGGGATATTACTTGTGCTTGCCACCTCACCAGCTTGAACCGCACTCATGGGACTTGCCACGTCACCATGTGATACTGCAGTGCTGGATATACGACCAGGGTGTACTAGGCCGCTGGTGCTTGCTAGTTCACCAGAAGGAATAGCGACACTAGTACTTCTCTGCTCCATACGAGGGACCTGCGGTTCTTGCACTTCAAGGACAGAAGAAGAAGATTGGGGTCTTGTACGCCTGACCTTAGCAGGGACCACAACTCCGTCGTCAGAGCTATCTGTCATGGAGCCGCTGTCCTCTACAGGATTGTATTCTGAGCCTGAATCTGACAGATGAGTGACTTCCTCTTCACTATCTGTCATGCTCAGAAACGTGTAGGCCTCTTCACTAGTGTACCTTCGATTTGCCATTTTGGGCTCTAAATTTAGGGGTACACTAGTGAGACTCACAGGCAAAAAAGCTCCTGACTGTCAGCGGCTGATTCAAAACGCTACCAAAAAACTGTTAGCGATCGCAGGGATCAGGCCTGACTCTGCGAACGCTGCAGTTATGTGTGCTTAGTGTTTTGTGACAGTTATCGATCGATACTGCACTTGGGTGGGCTGGGCTGGGCCGAGGGGCAAACCGCAGGTGCTAGCAGGTATCTGGGCTGATCCCGCTAACACTGCGTTTTTTTGGGGGACCCTAAACTGCTGGGGAGTATAGATCTGATCGGATCAGATATCGATCCGTTCAGATACTATAGCACTAAGGGAGGTGTATGCTGCGTGCGTGGGTGTTAGCGGTACTGGCGCTAACCTGACGCTGCCTGGGGCGACACAGACCTTATCTGATCCTAAAAACGTAACTTATATCACCGCCGGGCAATTAGGGGGTTAAACCTTTATAAGGTAATAAACAGCGGGTGCCCTAAAACTATAATAAACTATAATAAACAAACCAACTAACCAGCGTCACCCATAACAATTATATGGTGATCACTGGTGAAAGGGTTAACTAGGGGGCAATCAAGGGGTTAAAACCTTTAGTAGGTAGTATATAGGGGTCCCTGTCGCTATAAAACACTGACGGCGAACCTATATACTTACCTCCCTAACTAGCATCACCTGTGTCACTAATACAGCGATCAGAAAAAATGATCGCTTAGTGACACTGGCGACGGGGGGTGATCACGGGGTTAAAACTTTATTAGGGGGGTTAGGGGGGTACCCTAGACCTAAAGGGGGGTACCCCAGACCTAAAGGGGGCTAACCTAACTGCCCTAACACTTATAACTGTCACAAACTGACACCAATGCAATAATCAGAAAAAAAAAAACTGCTATTGGTGTCAGTATGACAGGGGGTACAGGGGGTGATCAGGGGGTGACTGGGGGGTGACAGGGGGGTGACAAGTGTGCCTGCGTGTTCTACTGTTAGTGTAGTGTTGGTGCAAACTTACTTGGATGTCTTCTCTCCTCGGCGCCGGAATGAAAAGACCGGCTCGAGGAAAGTGACATCACTTCCTCCGCTTCTGTTTACATTCACAGAAGCCAAGGAAGCCCGTCATTGGCCAGGAGCGATCGCGAGGGGGGAGCCACGAATGAGTGGCCTTCCCCTCACCTTTGATCGCCCCTGACCTGAATCCGACCGCCGCAGGCACCGGGGGGGTTCCTATCGGACCCCCCACCTGCGGGTAGGCAAGGACGTACCTGTAAGCCCTTTTGCCTGCCCGTGCCATTCTGCCGACGTACATCGTCGTGCGGCGGTCGGCAACTGGTTAAAGGACCAGCCACAACACCAGAGGCATGCTGCTAGAGCGAAGATAAGTATTACACCCTATTCAAGTACCCTAAGACCAAACAAGCATTTAACCCATGCAGTGTGGGGGCCCCACTACAAAGTTGTTGTTTTTTGTGCTTTAAAGTGTTACTCCACTTTTGTTAAGAAAAAAAAAACACTCTGGGAGATATACTGTATGTATACTGCAATAATTTTAACATTGTAGCAGATTCCCACCCTTTTCTGTTCTAAAGAAAATGCTGTGAGTTCTACTATGTCCTTGAAGATTGAATGTGACGATCAATGTTCATTAATGCCACCTGGTGCAGTTTCAGTGTTCTAATGAGGAAAGCTACAATGTTCGCATTGGTAATACTTACAATTTTAATAATACTTAGGCAATTTTACAAAATGTGTTGCACTGTCATTAAGAAATAACACATATATTTGTATATCAAATTCATAAGCTTACAGAAAGTCTGATGTAAAAAATTACTTTACTAATATATTTTTATCAGCGAGATAAAAACTTGCCTTGCAAGTGTTGATGGAAGAATCCTGCAAAGCTCTCATTGCCTGCCCAGCTGTCCCTACTGATTACTGATTGCCTCCAGGCCTGGCCAGCATCCATATTTCAAAATCATACTTCTGAGCGGATTGGTCTTTCACACAATGGTGCTCACTACATTCTGTCACATTACTCTTTTAACCAGAACTGGTGTCTGTACCAACCTTCTCTCACCTCTGATTCACCACTGGTACCAATAATCTTTCTTGAGCTGATTACCAGGTATAGTTGTTCCACTAACAAACAGTGTAAGATGACAATTCTCCTAATGACCACAAATTTTTTCTACTACTGATCACCAATGTCTTCCTGTGAACATTAAAAAAGGGGCAATTCTTCTTTCACTGACCCCCAATGTAATGTGGTATTACTTCTCTGGATCAGCAGTTTAAGGAGACACTTCTTCCAAAAACAAAAGCACCTCTTCTCCATTATTGACTAACATAAGAAGTCACTTCTTCTCAGGCTGTCCAACAATATGAGAGAGCATTTCTGATCTCAATGTCCACCAATGAAAGGGTAATGCCCCGTAAACACGATCGGACATACAACAAAACCCTGGAATTTTGTTTGAAGGTTGTTGGCTCCAACATGTCTTGCATACACATGGTCACACAAATGTTGTCCAACAATTACGAACGTGGGAACGTGGTGACGTACAAGATGTACGACGAGCCGATAAAAAGGAAGTTCAACAGCCAGCTTGCCACCCTTTGGGCTCCTTCTGCTTCATTCTGAGCATGCATGAACTTTTGTGCAACTGACTTGTGTACACACGATAGGAAAGTCCAACAACAAAGTTTTGTTGGCGGAAAATTTGAGAACCTGCTAGCCAAAATTTGTTGGCGGAAAGTCCGACAACAAATGTTCGTTGGAGCATACACACGGTTGGACTTTTAGCCAACAAGCTCATATCCAACATTTCCCGTCGGAAAGTCCGATCGTGTGTACGGGGCATAAGGGTTTACTTAATTGTTTCTGACTACCAATGTAAGATTGCACTTCTCCTTTTGTCCACCAATGTAAGGGTTCACTTCTTTTCTACTGACTACCAATGTAAGTGTGCACTTCTACTTCCACTGTTCACCAATGCAAGGAGCCATGCAAGTGTACCTCTTCTCCCATAACTCACCAATTTAAAGAGGGTGTACTACTACTGTGATTTGTAGTTAAGCCGCTGCATTACAGATTTCCTCTGAAAACAATAAAAACTAAATTGAGCAAGTTAGAAAATATGACAGTTTTCCTTTAAACAAATTAGTGCTGAGTTGTATAACAGCATTAATGCCCAAGCACCTTTAATTGTAACTGATCATGTACACACTGGAAATGAAGAACTCAGCTATACCTGCAGCATTTGCAATCATTTATTTGCTATGTTAAACCAGTGAAGAGAAACAGAATTGTCGTTTCCCTGAGGGAGATAAGAGAAGTGTGAAATGAACAAAACACTGAACAGGGCTTCCCCTGAATAATTGAGCACACTATAGATTAATCAGTCTGTATCTGCTTAATAAGATGTATTAGTATTCCACAAGTACACAAAGGTAACAGCCAGAAGTGGGTTTTTGTACTGAATATTTATATTTTGTTCAGCTTCCCTACAGGAAATCATTATGTAGAACAGTAATCATTTCATTTGTACAGATGGGACATAGGCACTAAGAACAAAATGATATACAAAAAAATACAGCATCTTACAAAAAACAAATCTGTGCATATCTGTTTCTTAAGTTGTCAAAATAATTAATAAAAGCACACATTGGATATCTGCTCTAAAAGCTTTCATCAGACTGATTCATTGGATTTCTATTACACACAAAGGCTGATTTACCAAAGCAGTAAAAAAATGTTTTCTCATTGAATGTTTACTTAATTCATCCAGTCATGTGCACTGCATTACATAATCCTGCTTTTTTAAAATTCCCCAACATAACTGGGTACTCAAAATACACACATATTATTATAGCTTCACTATAGTCACTAACTAAATAATTGCTACTCTTAACAAATCAACTTCAGTGTGTGCTTGACATAGAAACATATTTTTAAAGCAGTGAATCTAACATTCACCAAATATTCACTACAGTCAAACATTCTTGGTACATGTTTTTTTAAATTAAAGAGATTGAATCACAAAAATAATTATTATATTTACATGAATTTTTTAGATTGAGAGTATGAGGTGTAGTGTAGAATTTGAAACCTGATATTGCGAATGAGAGCAGTTAGTTTCTGCCAGGGGTTCTATTATTGAAATACAGATGAGGATAGAGGACATCCTTGAAGCATACTGTTAGATTTCTAAAGGGCTTAGAAAGCAGGGTTGAGGTGTACACCTGGGCAGGGGGGTTGGAGTATAAAGTTAGAATTCCTAAAGCTTCACCCCCTGAAAGCCTAACTTAGTTGAAACTTGGGACATAAAACCTCCAATGTACTCTGTCAAATAACGTCTCTGCATCAATAGAAAAAAAGCAGAAAAGGTGTTTGACATTTAGTATGCGCCTGGTGGTGACAGAGGGTTGCCTCCCTTTAGTGAATTCAATTTGTTCCGGTTGGACTAGCTTAGGCATTAGATCCATCAAATGACTGCCTAGGATTTTTGCATACAGTTTCACATCTGAATTTAGCAGAGAAGTGGGTCTACAATTAGATGGGGTATTTGGATCCTTCCCAGGTTTAGGAAGCGTGACAATGTGCGCTGTTAGCATCTCCGGAGTTAAAGAGGCCTTCTCTGCAGTTGTATTAATAAGGGTGCAAGATAAGGTGATAAATTATTCGTTGAGGGGGGGACGTGTCCGGCTGTTCAAGGAGCAAGACGTGCTCCAGTGAAGCTCTGCAGAGCCTGAGACTATCCACGGCCATCCTGCGGCTATCAGCTGTGGGAGAGCCTCCAAACTCTCCCCAGCTATCCCCGGACTACATCTTTCTTATTCCCAGCGAGAATTGTGGTGTTTGGCTACCCGATCGGGTTTCTCTAAGTCTGCGGCTGGGCCTACAAGACAACAACCCGCTGCCATCTTGAGGCCTATTGTGCCTGCTGCATCCCCAGGCCCCTGCGCCGCAATCCGCGGGAGTAGAGACGCCGGACCGCCGCACACAGGCATCGAACATCCCTGGGAGGTGGCCACACTATAAGGGGACCTGAGTGGATGCTGAGAACTCCACGGAGGCCAACTCCAGAAGCCTGCGGCCCGCCGCCATCTTACGGCCTGCTAAACAGGATGGAGCCTCCAGGACCAGGTACTATGCCTCAGAATAGCGGCGCTGTTCCCCCTGCACCATAATCTCAGTCCAGGACTTATTTTCCTGCCCTTTTTATGCCACCATCTGGGCACCTGTGGTCCTGTACTTCCTCCCCAGTGCCTCTACCCTCATAGTGGCTGTGTTCTGTTGGGGGCCCTAGCCTGGAACAGGCTGCCTATCATTTCAGCAGCTCCCATCCCCTCACTGGATTCTTGGGGTTTGCCTGCCACTTATTGCCACGCTGCAACTTACTGTATGGGGCACGCTGCCCCTCAGCAACCCAGGGTTGTCTTCCCACTGCCACAACCTGTACCCTACCACCATATTACCACCTTTATTGAGCCATCAGCTGAGCCCCACCACTGCTGCTCTGCCAGCCCTGTGTCTCTGCAAAACTGTTATATGGGGACACTGATCAGTGATGTCACCCAGTTTGTAGAGCCTGATACTACTCTTATGGAGGATGTCGCTTAATTGAATACAGGGCCCCCACCTGCTCACCGAGACCTCCGAGATGCTTTTTTAAACACATCTAGCTGTGGAGGTAAGCCTGATTGACCACTACATTCCACAAGCACCTCATGGGCAAAGTTGGCCAACAGCAACGTTTCTACAAGCCACAATGTGGGCTACACAAGGGTCTAAAAATGGAACGCTTTGTTACTAGATCGCAACTTGCACCCCCAAACCCCTCTGCAAATCCTTTCGCCATAATGGATCCATCCTTGGATATGGAAGACTCAGTGAATCCTCCATTAGCTGATACTCAGACCCAAGTTCCTAATTCATCACCCTCGCACGAGACCCTCACTCCTGATATCCTGGACACTAAACTACAGCTTTTACTTCAACAAATCACGCAAATTGACCGTGGAATTGAGGGGGGAAATAACCCAGATTGGGGAACGTACCGACACTCTTGAAAATAAAATCGATGAGATGATAAGCTATGTTCAGGCCATAGAAGAGGAAAACCACAATCTCCGTCTCTCAGTTTCCCAGCTACAACTGCAACAGGAGGATTTGGAGAACAGAGAGAGATGACAGAACTTGCGCTTTAGGGGTATCCCGGAGACAGTGGGAGACCCCGATCTGCACTCATACCTTTTGGGCCTTTTTAACAACCTGGTCCCCCACAATTGTGGACATAGATTGGACAGAGCGCACCAGTCCCTGGGCCCAAAACCCCCATCAGGAGCCAGACCAAGGGATGTCGTGGTGAGGTTTCATTTTTTTTAAAGCAAAGAGGCAATAATTGTGGCCACACATAACAAATCCCAAATTATGTACAAGGGTGCGAAATTACAAATCTTTAGTGACCTTTCGCCCATCACCCTTGCTAAAAGAAGGAACCTACGTCCAATTACTTCTTACTTACAACATCATAAAATCCCTTACTACTGGGGCTTCCCTTTTCGTCTTGCTGTATCTAAAGACGGAACTTACCCTGCGTGAACTGCAGGAAGCAGACGCTTTCCTTAAAAATCTCGGCCTGCCTCCACTTCCAGAAGAAGACCTGATACCACCTGCTGTCCAGGTTCGCATGCCTCCAAGCATTCCCAGTCGCATGTGACCCCTGAATGGGGCAAATCCAAGCAGCACCTCTCTACACCTTAATGACTACGTTCCTCTAAACAACCTCCTTGAACTTTTTATTGGTTTTTTTTGTGTGTTTTTTTTTTACCATTTTTCCTTTTTCGGATCCAGACCTCCATGCCTTTTGTGGTTCCGTTTCCTTATGGCTTACATGCAACTGACTTGTTGTGCTGGTTCACAAAGTATGGTGCCTACTCTGTTTCCTGTTGAGAGTAGTCCTTTTTTCTCATCCGATGAGAGTTTCCCCTTAGAGGTATTAATGTTTTAGATGACAGAATGTTTTTGTTTATTTGCTGACATCTTCCTTCCATTGTAAATAGATTTTTCATAGTTGATCTTACATTGCATGTTACCGAGTTCATAAGGTGAGCAGCGGGTCCTCCATTCACTCCATTTAGAGTCACCTGATGGAAGTCCGTGCACGCCCCTGCCAGGCCTTGGTTTCTATCAAAGGCCTCCTGAGAAGTGTTGAACTCTCAGGTTTTCAACAACTTTTATTTTTTTTCCCTTTTGTTTGGTGTTGTATCTGCTGTTTTTTTTTTACTCCTTTGTCCATGTTTATAGATTTACTCTATAAGTTGAAATTGCATTATCCTGTCTCCTTTATTCTTGAGCGTTCCCACCACAGGTTATGTATGTCATACCCAGATACCGAGGACTAACGAGTTTTGGTAACACTCACACACAGCATTATATCTATTTTCATGTAACCGATATTATATACTTTATCCCTTTCATGATTCTCACACTAGCCTATCTGAATAGACCTCATCCATGGCCTTGAGGATCTTATTATACAACGTGAAGGGTTTAGGTTCTATTAGCAAGCGCTGGATGGCCCTGAAGGACTTCAGGGCTTCTAGGGCTGACGTGATATTGATACAGGAAACACATTTCCAAGCGGAAGGTTCATTTAAATTTGCCTCAAAGTTTTTTCCCACCTCCTTCCATGCCTCTGAGTCCACGGGCAAGGCAGGAGTAGCCATATTAATAAGGAAGGCATGTCCTATTAAGGTCAAAAAGTCTCATATTGACCCCCACGGAAGATTCCTTGTTTTGGACTGTGAATTTATGTCCACTTCTTTTTACTTTCAAAGTATTTTATTGAGTTTCTATTGGATCAAAAACAAATATACATAGCCATCGCTTTAAATGCAGGCGTACATAGTAGAATAAATGAAACCCCTTGGGGGCTACATGTATACCTTATGACCGTAGATATGACACGAACAAAACAAACAAAAAAGAGAATTGCGACCTTGCGTGTGAACCTACATATGACAAAGTTATTTCGCATAGATCTAAAGACCCAGAGATAAGGATTAGTTTGGTGAGGGGGAGGTAGGAGAGACCGTCTGCACCCCAACTGGGAACACACTGTGCCTGAGCGGAATTCTCCCACTTGCCCCTGACACCCCCTTAGTTAATGCTTCATGTCTCTGGATATCAAAACAGAAAGTAATGATCTACTATCTATGCTGCCCTTGGGAGCTGGGTTCCCTGAGATCTCTGCTATGGTCTTAATTAAGGCTGGAGAGCGTCAACTTGATAGATCAACCTGCAAAGAAACAAGAGAAAGGAAATAAGGAGAAGAGAGAGAGGTGAGAGAGGGGTGATGGAAAGGGAGGAGAAGGTAGACGGAAGCCCAACCACGGGAGGAGGTCCTCCAAACCCGGATACTGCTTGATGCTTCAGGGTTTAACCCCTGGGATCAAGGAGGTGCCCAAGAAATTAGCCCATGGTTCCCAGATAGCTTCAAATTTCTCTGTGGTATTATTCAGGGTACTGGCCACCTTCTCTTGGGTCATGATCCATGAAATTTTACGGGTAGCCGCTTTGAAGGACACCTTGGGTTGTTTCCATGCCTTGGCTATAGATAACTTAGCTCCCAGCAAAATAAAATGAATCAATCTGCGTGACATTTTTGGAGTTTTGGGTAAATGGTCGTTCAATAGCGCTATGGCGGGGGTTCTTGGGACCTGTACTCCTGTGACTTTTTTAATCATATGGAAAATCCTATGCCAGAAAGACCTCAGCCGAGGACATTCCCAAAAGATATGGGCCAATGAGCCCCTAAGAAGACAACCCCTAAAGCACCTGGAGTCCGTGGAGGGGAACATTCTGGCCAGTCTCTCTGGTG
Organism: Aquarana catesbeiana; assembly: GCF_042186555.1. NCBI lineage: Eukaryota > Metazoa > Chordata > Amphibia > Anura > Ranidae > Aquarana > Aquarana catesbeiana. The sequence goes on along the minus strand of NC_133327.1, from coordinate 261,224,907 downwards.
GAAGGTACCATCTCGTGATGACCTTTACGCTGGATTCCACCAGTGAGACGTTCAGGATGCTCTTGTACGCCCTATTATAAGTGACCCAACATTTCTCCAGGTCCCACTCCAGGGCTAGGTCAGACTCCCAAGCTACCATGTATGGAGTCTTGGCTGTTTGATTAGAGAGTGACTGATAAATGATGGAGATTCCACCCCTCTGCTCCGTGGACCGACCGCACCATATCTCGTAAGGAGTGAATGAGTGGTTAGATGGATTGTCTTTACCTCTATGTGTGAGGAAGTGTCTGATCTGCTGAAAGCGAAAGTTCTCAGAATCAGGCATCTCCAACTGACTCACACAGAAGGCCCTGGTTAAAGGCCCCATTGATGTGAAGTAGTGTCCAATCCGGTACATCCCCTTGTTCAGCCACCAACGGAATGCTTTAATGTCGGTTCCCGGGGGAAAGTCAGGATTATTGAATATATGAGCCAGTGGTTGTTTGCAGGAAGTTAAGTTCGGAAGGTTTCTTAGAGAATCCCACAACTGAAAGGATTGCGAGAGGATTGGGGATAGAATGGGGGGACGTTTCTTAGGGGGAACCCACAATAGAAAATCGATAGTAAAAGAGGGGACTGCCTGTCTCTCAATCATTATCCAATCCGGTCTCTCCGCTTTCGCATATACCGTCGAAATCTGAGCTAATCTGGCCGATTGAAAATACCATAATAGATGCGGAAGGCCTAATCCCCCTTGGGTTCTACTTAAGTATAAAGTGCTCTGTTGTAGTCTGTACCCCTTCCCTCCCCAAATGAATTTAACTATTTTCCGTTGGAACGATTTCAAATGTTCCCTATTGATGTTGATTGGAATGGCTCTAAATAGGTAGAGAATTCTGGGTTTATGTCCACTTCTTTTACTCTGGTTAATCTATATGCCCCTAATACAGGACAGATCAGCTTCCTTAACAAACTTTTTGACTCACCCCAATATTACTCACAACCTTTTATGGTTATTGGTGGGGATTTCAATCTGATTATGTCACCCATTAGAGATAGACAAACCCTCCTCGGTAATGTACCTTCCAAAAAGATTATAAAAAAAGATTATATCCCAAGCTGCTGCCTTTCGTAGATGTATTAGATCTCATCGGCTATTCGATTAATGGAGGATAAGACATCCCTCTGCCAAACAGTTCACGTTTTATTCGCCGGCACATAAGATGTACTCACGTCTCGACCACTTTTTCATCTCAGCCCCACTATGTGGTTGAGTCTGACATTCACCCTATTACATGGTCGGACCATGCACCCATCTTGGATCTAACGCTCTCCAAGACATACCCCAAATCCTGTCATTGGCGTTTAAACGATCATCTCTTACAGTCCGAGGTTTCTCGTTCTACCCTAGAGAAAAGTCTAAGAGATTATTTTCAACTTAACACAGGATCAGTATCTCAGTTTTCTACGCTGTGGGAGGTGCACAAGGCCGTGTTTCGTGGTAATTGCATTGCTGAAACCTCTTGGTTGAAGAGAGATAGGGATGGACTTATACAGTCCTTGACATCTGCTCTGATAGCTGCCGAGCGTAGGCTGCTGTGTGCTCCCACAGTGGTGAAGCTGCGTAGAGTCACCTCTTTTAGAGAACAAATTAAATTGATAAAGTTAGAAAAAACAGCTAGGTCCCTACTATGGACAAAACAGAAATTTTACAAATACTCTAATAAACCTCATAGGATGTTAGTAAATAAACTGTGCCCACAACCATTTAGCTCGTTCCCTGACTTCCTCCAGCAAGCAGACGGATCTAGAACGCATTGCCCCCATGAGATGTCCAAGATTTTTGGTAAATTCTATAGCAAATTGTATAACTGCTTGACTCCGGAGAATAATTTTAATTTTACCCTGGAAAAATTTGAATCCTTCTTTTCTAATATAAAGCTACCGACATTATCTGCGACAGATCTAGAAAGTTTGAACATGCCCATAATGGCTGAAGAACTCCTGGCTGTGGTTAAGAATCTCCCATTACATAAGTCACCTGGTCCTGATGGTCTAACTTATTTTTATTACAAAACTTTTTTTGATGTTCTCTCTCCACACATGTTAACTCTATATCAATCTCTGCTTAAAGGTACGCCCCCACTCCCACATTTCTCCCACTCATTAATTTCAGTTATCCCGAAACCTGGTAAGGATCCCTCTATCCCAGATAACTACAGACCCATAGCCCTTCTAAATTCGGACTATAAAATATTTACCAAAATCCTCACGTCTAGATTATCCAAACTTATCCCCAAACTGATTCATAGGGACCAGGTGGGTTTCGTGCCAGGTAGACATGCAGGGGACAATACCCGCCGTACAATAGATCTAATAGATCTTCTTGACAGGTCTTCCTGCTCGGCACTGATCTTAAGTTTACACGCACAGAAGGCTGAATTGGCCTTATATGTTTGCCACCTTAAAAACATATGGTTTTAATGGCCCTTTTTTAAAAGCTTTAGAGGCTTTTTATTCCACTGTCACGGCTCAAGTACAGATGTCGTCCCTCCTGTCGCCTGGTTTCCCCATGACTAATGGGACTCGGCAGGGATGTCCTTTATCACCCTTACTTTTTATCCTGTGTCTGGAACCACTGGCCGAGTCCATTCGTACTCATCCGGATATTCGTGCGGTGCTGATGCGACAGGGGCAATATAAACTGTCACTCTTTGCAGACGACATTCTGTTAACTATTACCAACCCACTGATATCTCTCCCTACTTTACACAAACTACGGACCTCCTTTGGTGCCATCTCTGGGTACAAAGTCAATACTTCCAAAACTGAAGCCCTTCCCATACATATTCCCCTGCCACTGCTATCTCAGCTTAAAGACTCATACCCTTATATATGGTGCACTGCCTCTCTTAAATATTTAGGTGTCTTACTTACCCCATCTTACTCTTCCCTTTACAATGCAAATTTTCCTCCTTTGATCTTAGACATTAATAAATCTTTATTGACTTGGACAAAATATCCTCTATCCCTATTAGGCAGGATTAATGTCCTTAAGATGTCTATTTTACCCAGGTTATGTTATCACTTTGAGACATTACCAGTTGCCTTACCCTCCTCTCAAATGAAAGCACTCCAGAGGAATTTCTTAAAATTCATATGGAATGGCAAAGCTCACTGCATTGCAGGCTCGGTAGTATTTTCTCTGAGATCCAGGGGAGGTTTGGGTGCTCCGGACATCACCAAATATTATTACGCCACACACTTGAGGGCTATCGCATCGTGGTCCTCTTTACATGCATCTAATCAATGAACTGCTATTGAAAAGGGAGTGCTATACCCGGTTCATCCGTGTTCTCTGGTTTGGGGTGTCCCCCCTTCCCTGGATCCCATATACAAACGTCAATGCACTGCTCCAATGGCTTTTACCCTAACCATTTGGCGTAAGTGTCTCAAAAACTATTCTCTCGCTTCGTCATGTTATCCTCTTGCTAACATGCTATTTAATCCGCTCATGCCAGATAGCTTGTCCCTGGGTAGGGTCTTCCCATGGCTCACCGCATCCCTCTTCCAGCTCCGAAACCTAGTCCACCCCATTACACGAAAATTACATACTTTCAACACTTTATGTGAGAAATGTAATATACCCCCTATCTCTTCCATTTCTATATGCAGGTAAGACACTTCTTTCAATCTAAATTCTCAACTCTGACCCTTGACATACCCACTGCTTTTGAACACTTATGTGCACAGGGTCCACACCAATTACACTTAATTTCGTGCATCTACCATATCCTCCATAAATCGACTCTCGCGGAGTACTCACATCATTACATGAGAAGGTGGTCCCATATACTAAGCCGACCTATCACGGTACAAATGTGGGACAAGATTTGGTCGTCTATTTTTATGTCTTCAAAATGTGTAACCCAGAGAGAGACATCCATTAAGATCCTTATGTTCTGGTACAGGTCTCCAGATGTAATTCATAAATTTGACCCCTCGGTCTCGCAGCGCTGTTGGCGTTGCGGAACCGACACGGGTACTTTATTTCACATTTTTTGGCAGTGTTCCCTGATACAACCCTTTTGGTGTGATGTGAGTGTACTCATTCAGAAGGTAGTAAATGTGTCCCTCCCGTTGGATCCCTTGAACTGTTTGTTAGGTCTTCCCCTCTCAAACACAACCAAAAAAAAGAATCGGTTAATCTCCTATATTTTATTAGCCGCTAGATGGCTTATTCCACTGTGCTGGTTATCCAATGCTCCTCCTCCGTGGTCCAAATTTTTACGTCTGAAATTCGAAGGATGGAGTTTCTAATGGCCTCCATACATGATTCTATCTTTCACTTTAATAAAACTTGGGAACCTTGGGACCTATCGGATTTTGGGTCGCCTCTGTCAAACAACACACCCTAAGTAATATTAATTTCATACTATTCTTGCATGTGTGTGCTCCTTCCTTCTCTTTTTTTTTTAAATATCTCTAATGCGTATGTCATACCCTTCTCAGAAGTCCTGTGGCTTTGTGACTGCTTTTGAGTTTCAATATGTATTCATAAGTTACCTGTTTTACATACTTCTTAAAAGCGATACAGTCCACTCCTGTGTGCTGTATCCATGGACATCGTTGGTTTACAATTACCTTTACTTTTCTTTTTATCTCAATTTGTATGTTAACATTGTGTTGTTATTATTAATGCAATGTATATTGTGTAACAAGATTGTATATTTTCTTTTAAAAATTTAATAAAAATACAATTATAAAAAAAAAATTATATTCGTTGGAAAACCTGTCGGGGGCCAGGGTATTTGCCATGAGGCATGGATTCGATTGTATGGACAATCTCAGAGGTGGAAAAGAGTGTGTTACGTTTAATAAGGTCAGAATCAAAAAGAGACAGGAGTCTCAATTTCATCAAAAAAGAAGATATCGCAGCTTCTGATGGGTGGAGGGTGAGTCATCTTTCAAATGATATAAAGCCACGTAGTAGTCTGCAAAAGCATCAGCGATATGCTGGGAATTAACAGTTTATGTTAAGTGAAAGAGTACATTAAATAAGGTATTTTGGCTTTGGCTCTCTGCTCTTTAAGATGAATATGTCCCTGCTTTGCTATTGTGGACTGAATATTGAAGTCTAAGATGGTGTAAAAATACATCATAAAGTAATTGAAGTAAAACTTTTAGCTCCAACCTCAATTTTGAGAGTTTGGAAGTAATTGTTGGGTCTGGGAAAGATTTGTTTTTGATATTCTAAGGAATGAATAGCATCTAGCGTCTTATTCAACCAGACATTAGCCTGTTTTTTTTAGCTCTAACACCCATTTGGAACAAAATCCCCCTCATATAAGCCTTATGGGGATTCCAAAGTACAAACGTACAGTCAGGTCCATAAATATTGGGACATCAACACAATTCTAATCTTATTGGCTCTATACACCACCACAATGGATTTGAAATGAAATAAACAAGATGTGCTTTAACTGCAGACTGGATATTAAGGGGAACCCCACACCCAAATTAAAAAAGGAAAGGTGTGGGGCCCCCAGGCCCTATATACTCTGAACAGCAGTATACAGGCGGTGCAAACAAGACAGGGACTCTAGGTTTCTTGTTAAGTAGAATCTGTTTGTAATTTTGAACTGGTACATTTTTAACATGTTTAGCTCCAGCCAAAAAATCTATTTTAAGCTTTTTGGAAAACATAGGGAAGGGTTATCACCCTTGTGACATTTGTTTTGCTGTCTGTGCTCCTCTTCAGAAGATTTCACCCCACTTTTTGTCCCAATGACGTTTTTTGAAAATTTGGGGGTTTTAGTGAAACAGGGATTGGTGATAAAGCATCAGTGTGTAGCACTAACTCTCGGTGGAGCTGCTGGTTTAAGCGGGCTTGTTACCTTCACTCTCCTTCCCTCTGTTTCACCGGCACTGGGTCTAGGGTTCCGTTGAGTTTACCTCTGGACGATACACGCACCAACACTTGAGTATGTTTTTAATGCTTTATTAAACAACTTACTAAGGAACACTATGCTGTATAGTTACTTTAGGATACGTCCTCCAACTGAGTCACCAGGCCTCTCTCCAGACCAGCACGCTGCGTGATCCTTCCATGACGAGTCCTCCCCTGGGATCTCCTCGGTTGTCCAGCTTCTTCACTTGGGATGCTCTCTAACGCATGCCTGTTGGCCAGGAGGGCCAGCAGGTGGCTGTAAAACCAACCCCACAATGTGGCGTCTGTCACATAAATACCCTCTCCCAGAATGCAACTCGGAGAACCACCTCCACCGAGTTGTCTCTGGGACAGAAGAGCATCCATACGCTTCGACACGTTGCCTTTCCAACACTGACTAGTGATAACAGCGACACCCACTGGTCAGTGTGGAAACACACACAACGTCAGCCAAGCTGGAACAGAGGCAAACTTAAGCTTCCTAATGAACAAGTTACTAAATTTACCTAACATATGGTAGATCGCAAATCTACCAGTGCTACAAGTGTAAAGGAGAAAAGTTTTTCCCATATTAACTCTTACAGGAGAGAATTTCCATTCCTAGGGGTAGATTTCATCTCACTTCCTGTTGTCTCCTTCCGTTTGCAAGTAGGAGTCGTTTGTAAGTTGGATGTTTGAAAGTAGGGGCCTGCCCTATATACTCAGCAGAAATTTGGGCCTTAGGTGTTGTTGGGGCCACAACACTGTAAGCCCTCACAGGGCCCTGCTGTGAAATATTAGATCAAGAATTGTAATTACATGCCCCTGTTGAACAGGGGCAGAAAAATTGGGCCTTTGGTGGTGGTGGTGGTGTTGGTGCTGGTGCCACAACACTGTAAGTCCTCACAGTTACTCTTGGTGGGCGCAGAAACGGGCCCTGCTGTGAAATATTAGATCAAGAATTCTAATTACATGTCCCTGTTGAACAGGGGCTGAAAAATTGGGCCTTAGGCACTGGTGCTGGTGCCACAACACTGCAACCCCTCACAGATACTCTAGTTGGAGCATAGGAACTAGCCCTGCTGCAAAGAATTGCATCAAAAATTGTAATTACATGCCCCTGTAAAACAGGGGCTGAAAAATTAGGCCTTAGGCACTGGTGCTGGTGCCACAACACTGCAACCCCTCACAGATACTCCAGTTGGAGCACAGAAACTAGCCCTGCTGCAAAGAATTGCATCAAAAATTATAATTATACGCCTCTGTTAAACAGGGGCTGAGAAATTAGGCCTTAGGCACTAGTGCTGGTGCCACAAAACTGAAACCCCTTACAGATACTCTAGTTGGAGCGCAGGAACTAGCCCTGCTGCAAAGAATTGCATCAAAAATTGTAATTACACGCCCCTGATAAACAGGGGCTGAAAAATTGGGCCATAGCCACTGGTGGCGGCGCCCAGAACCAAAAATGTTCTTACAAGCTATCAGCATGATCATTGAGGAGGAAGAGGATAATTAGTAAGCATAACAGGATAGTCACTCAGCATCAGCATAGGCAGTCTTTGAAGGGATCTGACATTTCAAAAAAAATAATTCAGCACATCAGCATCAGGTGCTTGGTAGCTGGTGGTGATCCAAGACTGATTCATTTTTATGAAGGTCAGTCGATCAACCGAGTTGGTGGACAGACGCACCCTGTGATCGGTTACAAAGCCTCCAGCAGCACTGAATGTGTGTTCCGAAAGAACGCTGGATGCAGGACAGGCCAGTAGCTCAATTGCATACTGTGCAAGCTCTAGCCAGTGATCTATCCTCAAGACTTAGTAACCCAGAGGATTTTCGCTGGGAAAGGTGTCCAAGTCAGATATTGCCCCTAGGTATTCCTGCACCATGTAAAACAGACGCTGGCGATGGTTGCTGAAACCAATCATACCTTGGGGCTGCGGACTAAAAAATTGTCTGAATGCATCGGTCAGACGACCACCTTCTCCTTCTTTGAATGACCGAAGCCTCGACAACACATTGTCCAGAAACAGGAGTTTGTAACCTCCCAGTCTCTGGGAACGCATTGCACAGACCTTTCTGCAAGGCCTCCCAAAGATGTTTCATCCTCTGCTCCCTCTGCGATGGCAAGATAAGGTCCGTGACCTTACCCTTGTAACGTGGATCAAGGAGGGTTGCCAGCCAGTATTGTTCCTTCTCCTTGATACCACGAATACGAGGATCCTTCCGCAGGCTTTGCAGGATCAGGGAGGCCATGCAGCGTAGGTTTGCTGAGGAATTCGGTCCAGAGTCCTCTGGGTCACTAAGGACGACATGATCCGCAGCCACCTCCTCCCAGCCACGTACAAGTCCATGTGTTTCTTGGGACTGTAAATGATCCCTTAAAGACTGCTGCTAATGCTGAGTGCCAGGCTCCACCTCCATACTGACACAATCCTCCTCCTCTTCCTCCTCCTCCTCGTCCTCTTCCTGTGTGAACGGGGGGCACGCAGGAACACTGTCTGGATAAAGGGGGCCTTGAGAGCTAAGGAAGTCCTCCTCTTCCTGCCTCTGTTCTGCCTCAAGTGCCCTGTCCATTATTCCACACAGCGTGTGCTCCAACAGGTGGACAAGGGGGACAGTGTCACTGATGCATGCACTGTCACTGCTCACCATCCTCATGGCATCCTCAAATGGTGACAGGACAGTGCATGCATCCCTGATCATGGCCCACTGGCGTGGGGAAAAAAAACAAGCTCCCCTGACCCTGTCCTGGTGCCATAGTCGCACAGGTACTCATTGATGGCCCTCTGCTGCGCGTGCAGCCGCTGCAGCATGGCCAGCGTTGAGTTCCACCTGGTGGTCATGTCATGGATTAGGCAGTTCTTGGGCAGTTAAAACTCCTTTTGGAGGTCTGCCAGCCGAGCACTGGCATTATATGACCGGCGGAAATGCACACAGACTTTCCTGGCCTGCCTCAGGACATCCTGTAAGCCTGGGTACCTACCCAAGAACCGCTGCACCACCAAGTTAAGGACGTGAGCCAAACAGGGCACATGGGTCATTTGTCCCCGTCGGAGGGCGGTGAGGAGGTTGGTGCCATTGTCGCAAACCAACATTCCTGCCTTAAGTTGGCGTGGCGTCAACCACCTCTGAACCTGCCCCTGCAGAGCTGACAGAACCTTTGCCCCAGTGTGGCTCCTATCCCCCAAGCACACCAGCTCTAGCACCGCATAGCATCTTTTGGCCTGCGTACTTGCGTAGCCCCTTGAATGCCTATGGAGCACTGCTGGTTCCAAGGACAAAGCACAGGAAGAGGCCATGGAGGAAGAAGAAGAGGAGGAGGTGGAGGAGAGAGGTGTGTCAGAATCACTAGTAGTGGCACTTTGGAGACGTGGTGGTGGAACAACCTCCAACACTACTGCACCTTGTCCTGCATCCTTCCCAACTGCCAGAAGAGTCAACCAATGCGCCGTGAAACTTAGATAATGTCCCTGTCCATGCCTGCTGGACCATGAGTCAGCGGTAATATGCACCTTACCGCTTACCGCCCTGTCCAGCGAGGCCAAGACATTGCCTTCCACATGCCGGTAGAGAGCCGAAATCGCCTTCCGTGAAAAAAGTGGCGTTTGGCAACCTGCCACTGAGGAACCGCACATTCCACAAACTCATGGAAGGGGGCAGATTCTACCAACTGAAAAGGTAGCAGTTGAAGTGCTAGCAATTTTGCCAAGCTAGCGTTCAACCACTGGCATGTGGATGGCTGGGAGTGAACTTCTTTTTGCGGTGCAGCAGCTGGGGCAGGGAAAATTGCCTGGTACAATCTGACGTTGGTGTACCGATAGCAGATTGCCCACAAGTACTTGGCTGTGACACACCTAATTCTACACCTTCATTCCTCTCAGTGCAGGTCTCAGAGAGGACTGAAGGTATAGTGGGGTTGGAGATCCCAGCTGATAAGGAGAAAGGAGAGGTCCTCTTTGTTTTTTGGTGTGGGTCTTTTAGGTACGCTTGCCAACGAACTGCATGGCAGGTCAACATATGTCTCGTCGAGCATGTGGTGCCCAAGCCGGAGATATTTTGGCCACGCGAGATATGCTTGAGACATATGTTGCAAATAGCAGCGGTGCCATCTGATGCACTCGTTTCAAAAAAGGCCCACACCAAAGAACTTTTGGAATAACATGCAGAGACAGCAGTGCCCTGCACATGCAGAGCTCTGAGGTGTGATGCAGTCAGTGTGCTGCCCTTAGGCTGGCCCCTGGAGGGCATCCTGCCTCGTCGGTGATGTGCCTCCTCCTCCTCTCTCCTATCAGGCACCCACATTGAGTCATTGACCTCATCATCCCCTCCCTCCTCATCACTGGAGCAAAGCTGGCAGTATGCTGCAGCAAGGGGAACATGACTGCCAGATTGCTGTCCTTCTTGGGCACCCCCTCTGTCCGTGCTCACGTTACTGCCTTCATCTAGCTCAGTATCATCATCAGAGCCTTCTAAACGCTGGGCATCCTCCTAGAGCATGTACCCAACACTGCGGTCAAACAGTTTGAGGGACTCCTCAGGAGGACATGGTGGGGCTAGGGAAGGAGTCACTGATGCCATTGAGCCGAGGGAAGAGGCCACGTTGGCAGCTGCTTTGCCAGACAAAGTACCCTGAGCATGAGTGAGAGAGGATGAGGAGGATGATGACGGCTTGGTCATCCACTCAACCAAGTCTTCCGCATGTTGCGGCTCAACTCGGCCAGCTGCTGAAAAAAGGCCAAGCGTGTCCCACGGCCACGTGCTGATGAGGATGCACCGTGTCCACGACCAGCACTGTTGCCTCTAGACACAGAGCCTGCTTGCCCTCTTTTATTGGCTTGTGACTGTCTGCCTCTCCTTGTTGGCCTTCCAGACATACTAATGGCCTGCAGTGAGATGTAGCTGCACTAAGCTGGGATATATATATATATATATATGTATGTATATATATATATATATATATATATATATATATATACTGATACTGCAGCTAGTAAAATCAACTGCCTGCCTGTAGTATTATTAGTATGAGAACACCACCAATCTTCTACAGGTAGCTTTAGCTGAACACTGTGTAGAGGTCGCACTACACTAACTTGTAGATTTAGCTGAACACTGTGCAGAGGTCGCACTACACTAACTTGTAGCTTTAGCTGAACACTGTGCAGAGGACACACTACACTAATGATTAAATAATGTAGCTGCCTGTGGTAGTGATAGGATCAGGAAAACACCACCAACCTTATACAGGTAGCTTTAGCTGAACACTGTGCAGAGGTCGCACTACACTAACATGTAAATAATGTAGCTGTCTGCGGTAGTGATAGGATCAGGAAAACACCACCAACCTTCTACAGGTAGCTTTAGTTGAACACTGTACAGAGGTCGCAATACACTAACGTGTAAATAATGTAGCTGCCTGCGGTAGTTATAGGATCAGGAAAACACCACCAACCTTCTACAGGTAACTTTGGTTGAACACTGTGCAGAGGTCGCACTACACTAACGTGTAAATAATGTAGCTGCCTGTGGTAGTGATAGGATCAGGAAAACACCACCAACCTTCTACAGGTAGCTTTAGCTGAACACTGTGCAGAGGTCGCACTACACTAACTTGTAGCTTTAGCTGAACACTGTGCAGAGGTTGCACTACACTAACTTGTAGCTTTAGCTGAACACTGTGCAGAGGACGCACTACACTAACGTTTAAATAATGTAGCTGTCTGCGGCAGTGATAGGATCAGGAAAACACCACCAACCTTCTACAGGTAGCTTTAGTTGAACACTGTACAGAGGTCGCAATACACTAACGTGTAAATAATGTAGCTGCCTGCGGTAGTTATAGGATCAGGAAAACACCACCAACCTTCTACAGGTAACTTTGGTTGAACACTGTGCAGAGGTCGCACTACACTAACGTGTAAATAATGTAGCTGCCTGTGGTAGTGATAGGATCAGGAAAACACCACCAACCTTCTACAGGTAGCTTTAGCTGAACACTGTGCAGAGGTCGCACTACACTAACTTGTAGCTTTAGCTGAACACTGTGCAGAGGTTGCACTACACTAACTTGTAGCTTTAGCTGAACACTGTGCAGAGGACGCACTACACTAACGTTTAAATAATGTAGCTGTCTGCGGCAGTGATAGGATCAGGAAAACACCACCAACCTTCTACAGGTAGCTTTAGCTGAACACTGTACAGAGGTCGCACTACACTAACTTGTAGCTTTAGCTGAACACTGTGCAGAGGTCGCACTACACTAACTTGTAGCTTTAGCTGAACACTGTGCAGAGGTCGCACTACACTAACGTGTAAATAATGTAGCTGCCTGTGGTAGTGATAGGATCAGGAAAACAACACCAACTTTCTACAGGTAGCTTTAGCTGAACACTGTGCAGAGGTCGCACTACACTAACGTGTAAATAATCTAGCTGCCTGTGGTAGTGATAGGATCAGGAAAACACCACCAACCTTCTACAAGTAGCTTTAGCTGAACACTGTGCAGAGGTCACACTACACTAACTTGTAGATTTAGCTGAACACTGTGCAGAGGTCGCACTACACTAACGTGTAAATAATGTAGCTGCCTGCGGTAGTGATAGGATCAGGAAAACAACACCAATCTTCTACAGGTAGCTTTAGCTGAATACTGTGCAGAGGTCGCACTACACTAACTTGTAGCTTTAGCTGAACACTGTGCAGAGGTCGCACTACACTAACTTGTAGCTTTAGCTGAACACTGTGCAGAGGTCGCACTACACTAACTTGTAGCTTTAGCTGAACACTGTGCAGAGGTTGCACTACACTAACTTGTAGCTTTAGCTGAACACTGTGCAGAGGTCGCACTACACTAAAAAATAATGTAGCTGCCTGCAGTAGTGATAGGATCAGAAAAACACCACCAAAGGTAGCTTTGGGTGCACACCGTGCAGAGGACGCACTACACGATACACAATATACACAATACACTGTAAGTGCAGCTAACTGACTGACTGTCCTGCCTAATCTATCTAACTTAAATCAAATGACACTGTCTCTCTGTCTCTGTCTCTCAATGCGGGAACACACTACACAGGGCCGACGTGCAGGCGGCCTTAAAAAGTGTGGGGCGTGTACTAAACCCCCTGAGCCATAATTAGCCAAAGCCACCCTGGCTTTGGCCAATTACAGCTCTCTGTACAGATGGCGCTGTGATTGGCCAAGCATGCAGGTCATAGTGCATGCTTGGCCAATCATCAGCCAGCAATGCACTGCGATGCCGCAGTGAATTAAGGGCCGTGACGCGCTATTCGAATTTGGCGCGTCACGGCCCATATCGTTCGCATTTCAGCAAACGGTCGAACAGATGATGTTCGACTCGAACATGGGTTCGACTCGAACACAAAGCTCTTCCCTATCCACCACAGCTTTAACCACTTCAGCCCCGGAAGATTTTTCCCCTTAATGACCAGGCCATTTTTTGCGATACGGCACTACATTGCTTTAACTGATAATTGCGTGGTCGTGCAACATTGCACCCAAACAGAATTGACATCCTGTTTTTCCCAGAAATAGAGCTTTCTTTTGGTGGTAATTGATCACCTCTGCAGTTTTTATTTTTTGCACTATAAACAAAAAAAGAGTGACAATTTTGAAAAAAAAACACGTTTTGTATTTATTGCTATAATAAATATCCCCAAAAAATGTAAAAAACCCCCAAATTTCTACATCAGTTTAGGCCGATATATATTCTTCTACATTATTTGGTAAAAAAATTGCAATAAGCGTATATTGATTGGTTTGCGCAAAAGTTATAGCATCTACAAAATAGGGGATAGATTTATGGCATCTTTATTATTATTTTTTTTTTTTTTCTAGTCATGGCAATCTGCGATTTTTATCGGGACTGAGACATTGCGGCAGACAAATCAGACACTTATGACACTTAGAAAATAAAACACTATACACCCAATCGCAATCTGCGCTCATCCAACCAAAACCTCCTCCTCGTTCCCAAATACCGCTACAAAGCAAGGGGAGAACGCAGATTCGCAGTCCAGGGACCTCGGCTATGGAACACTCTTCCGACTCACATCCGCATGGAAGAAAAGCATCTGGCCTTCAGGAAAAAACTCAAAACCTTCCTCTTCTAAGAAGCTGTTCAACACAAAACATATTTAGCGCCTTGAGGCGATTCAGTTCGCATTTGCAGCACTTTACAAATCATTCATTTATTCATTCATTCATTCATTCACATTTTTTTGGGACCATTGACCTTTATACAGCGTTCGGTGCTAAAAATAGCCACTGATTACTGCATAAATGTCACTGGTAGGGAAGGGGTTAACACTAGGGGGCGATCAAGGGGTTAAATGTTTTCCCTAGGTGTGTTCTAACTGTAGGGGGATGTGACTTACTAGAGAAGAAGCCAGATTGTTGTTCCTACTTAGTAGGAACACACGATCTGTCTCCTCTCCCCTGACAGAACTGGGATTTGTATGTTTACACACACAGATCCTGTTTCTTGTTCTGTCACGAGCGATCGCGGGTGCATGGCGTTCATCATGCTTGCCAGGCACACGCATCAGCTCCGGGGACATGCTGCGGGTGCGTGTGCTAGCCTGCTACAGCGTCTAAAAGAGCCGACATACAGCTACGACGGCTCGCACAGGGGAGCCAACCTGCTGCAGTATAACTGCGGCAGCTGGTCCAGAAGAGGTTAAAATCACCACACATAATCAAGTTACCGTATCTAACATTGGCAATCATTTTTGATGGGAGTTAGGAGTGTATACACAGACAATAGTATAGGGATTATCATTTATATCACACACTATAATTATGTAAGTCCGCCTATATCAAGTATAGAGGAGCATAGAGAGAAGGTGACAGAGTTCCTAATGGCAAGAAGAACTCCTCTTTTCTTAGCGGAAAAACTGGCCTAGAAAATATGCAAGAAGTTTTTAGTATTTTAGTGTGGAATATTGCTAAAGAAAATTAAAAACAAAGGTTGGGACTTTATATGAAGCACAGGGCATCTTAGGCCAAGTGCTTCTATCTCTAATTAATGAATATGAGGAAAGATTGGGACTTTGTGTGAAGCATGCAACCAGGCAGATAACACAGCAAAAATGTGACTGGAAAGTACATAATAAGTTAGAACCATAAACATTGCATGAAGACATAAAGCACAACAACAATTTACAATCAATAAAATGTATTGCATACAAATTATATAGTAACATAATAACAAAGTAACATAATAGTTCATATTGTAGACATTATAAAAATCAAACTCATTGTTGCGTGTCTCCACAGAATAATGAACATAAATTGATTGGTATAATCCAGATTGGCATGAAGGGCAAAATGGTAAGAATCTTGCGATATAAACATAGGGGGGTCTAATATCTCGACGCGTTTCGTGGCTTCTGCCACTCTTCATTAGCATCTGTGGGGTAGGTGTCTACAAAACATAATCAATTGATAAAGGTAGAAATGATGTTATAAAATAGATCTGTCTAAAGGGAGAGGAGGGAATAATAACCCAGTACTACTTACAGACATGCTAATGAGTCTGGGCACAAGTGTGGAGGGCTGAAAGCCGGCCAAGATGAGTCATCAGCCCCCAGGAGCTGAGGTGAAAAAACCTTGACACATAATGGTGGAAAACCAGTAGGGAACAGCAGTCCTGGGAGCAAATCCCCATGGATATTCAAAGTTAATGTGATCCATAACACCGTAGCCATCTATAAAAAAAAAAGTGTATAATATAGTGTAAACTATAAGTAAAAATATACAATGGAGTAGCTAATAAATGAGGGGAATTTTACTAATGCTGGGACCAAGATGTGATAAAAATCTATACTTGAATAAAGGACAGGTAGGGGGTGATAGAGGTGACTAGTTTTGCCCCAGTATATTATGTTACTTTATTATTATGTTACTATATAATTTGTATGTAATACATTTTATTGATTGTAAATTGTTGTTGTGGTTTATGCCTTCATGCAATGTTTATGGTTCTAACTTATTATGTACTTGCCAGACACATTTTTGCTGTGTTATCTCCCTGCTTGCATGCTTCGAACAAAGTCCCAATCTTTCCTTATACTCTTTAGTGTGGAATAGCCGTGGCTTGTAAGTGCATTCCTTGGACAGCGAGAATACCCACTTGCAATTTGCGAGCTTCTTGCCACATGGAAAAACATTTGGCTGTGTGGTTAAGGCCTAATGCGTTAATGGATAAGATCTTAAGTACCATTAGCAAAAGGAGGCAGGAAGTGGGGAGAGCCGCAGTTCGCTGCTTCTGTCGGCAATTGTCCCCACCCCCCACACACAAAAAAAAAAAAAAAAGAACACAAGGGACTATTACGGTACTAAAAATAGTTAGATATTAGTACAAAGGAATGGAGGGAAATAATAGGATAAAAACTGTATTTTTAATAGAAAGACATTTTTTAAAAAAAGATATATATATCTAAATATTACAATAATAATCACATATACAGTTGTGATACAGGACAGAGTAATGTATACAACCACATAAATTGCATCCAGTGATAACAGAGATTGCAAAAGTGACTTGGATTCTCGACCGGTTTCGCGGTATTCACCGCTTCCTCAGGAGAGTAAAGTCTATAATGTAGCATAGGAGACAGGTAATGAATATACAACAATTCACAGATGCATAGAATTTTTAGTGTGGTAATTACAGCGCAATCATTAGATAATACAATAAACAATAAAGTACAAGTAGAATATAAAAAGGACAGGCTCACCCGTTCAAATATTCTCTGTGGGCATATGGGGCCCCCAAACAATTCCCCCTGCGAACGAACACAGGGGTAACAAAACAGCCTCTGGTGGATAAAATGTTTAAATAAATGATTTTAGTGTGGATCACCAAGCCACAAAACAGGTAGAGCGTGATAGAGTAGAGGGGTACCCATGCGGTAGCTTTAAATTTAAACACCCAGTGTGCAAAGGAAAGAATTAAAAGGTGGTTTGGAAAAGAAGGGAGGGGGAAGGGGGGGGGAAAAAAGGAAAAAGGAGGGGGAAGGGGGAGGGGAAGGGGGGAGGAAGGGAAGAGAGGAACGGGGAGGAAGGGAAACAAAGGGAGGGGAGGGAGGGGGAAAGAAGAAAAGAGAGGGGGGAGGAATCCTTACTATTGTGGAATACAAAAAATTTCCCTACTCCATTACAGCCGCTGTGGTATTGTTTGCTCTTGTTATATCCATTGACCTCAGCCCTGTGGAGCCTTAACCATTAACCGATGAGCGCCCGGTTCGTTTGTATCCATTGAATGCCACGATCCACATTACCGTATGTTTTCCTCTTACTCCATTTTACCTCTTTCGTCGATCAATGCTGTAGGGGTAAGTGATGACCCGCATTACCTGTGTGCCATCCTTCATTTTCTTTTCAGTCTGACGTCTTGTCACCTGGATCTATATCATAGGTCCTATCCATTACTCTACCCCCCCTCTCTCCCCCTCCCCCCTTTTTCCCCCCTTTTCCCCTTTTCTCCCCCCCCCTCCCCCCTCCCTTCCTCCCCCCCTTTCCCCCCCCCCCTTTTCCTCTCCCCCCCCCTTTCCCCTTTTTTTTTCTCCCCCCTCCCCCCTCCCTTTCCCCCCCTTTTTTCCCCCTCCCTCTCCCCCCCCCCTTCCTCCCCCCTCTCTTTTCTTCTTTCCCCCTCCTCCCCTCCCTTTGTTTCCCTTCCTCCCCGTTCCTCTCTTCCCCTTCCTCCCCCCTTCCCCTCCCCCTTCCCCCTCCTTTTTCCTTTTTTTCCCCCCCCTTCCCCCTCCCTTCTTTTCCAAACCACCTTTTAATTCTTTCCTTTGCACACTGGGTGTTTAAATTTAAAGCTACCGCATGGGTACCCCTCTACTCTATCACGCTCTACCTGTTTTGTGGCTGGTGATCCACACTAAAATCATTTATTTAAACATTTTATCCACCAGAGGCTGTTT